>NW_027361686.1:14832500-15455000 GCF_039654945.1 Dendrobates tinctorius | reverse complement strand
TGGAAGACCCATGACCTCTGAGGGAGACCCAGCTTTCTCACACTGGGCCCTACATTATGCTGCAAAATTTGTTGGTAGTCTTCAGACTTCATAATGCCATGCACACGGTCAAGCAGTCCAGTGCCAGAGGCAGTAAAGCAACCCCAAAACATCAGGGAACCTCCGCCATGTTTGATTGTAGGGACCATGTTTTATTCTTTGAATGTCTCTTTTTCTCTCCTGTAAACTCTATGTTGATGCCTTTGCCCAAAAAGCTCTACTTTTGTCTCATCTGACCAGAGAACATTCTCCCAAAACATTTTAGGCTTTTTCAGGTAAGTTTTGGCAAACTCCAGCCTGGCTTTTTTATGTCTCGGGGTAAGAAGTGGGGTTTTCCTGGGTCTCCTACCATATAGTCCCTTTTCATTCAGATGCTGACGGATAGTACGGGTTGACACTGTGGTACCCTCGGACTGCAGGGCAGCTTTAACTTGTTTGGATGTTAGTCGATGTTCTTTATCCAACATCCGCACAATCTTGCGTTGAAATCTCTTGTCAATTTTTCTTTTCCGTCCACATCTAGGGAGGTTAGCCACAGCGCCATGGGCTTTAAACTTCTTGATGACACTGCGCACGGTAGACACAGGAACATTCAGGTCTTTGGAGATGGACTTGTAGCCTTGAGATTGCTCATGCTTCCTCACAATTTGGTTTCTCAAGTCCTCAGACAGTTCTTTGGTCTTCTTTCTTTTCTCCATGCTCATTGTGGCACACACAAGGACACAGGACAGAGGTTGAGTCAACTTTAATCCATGTCAACTGGCTGCAAGTGTGATTTAGTTATTGCCAACACCTGTTAGGTGCCACAGGTAAGTTACAGGTGCTGTTAATTACACAAATTAGAGAAGCATCACATGATTTTTCAAACAGTGACAATACTTTTGTCCACCCTCTTATGTTTGGTGTGGAATTATATCCAATTTGGCTTTAGGACAATTCTTTTTGTGTTTTTTTATTTAAGACAAACTAAATGAAGATAATACCAAAGAATTTGTGTTTGCAATTATTTTCAGGAAGAAACTGAGTATTATCTGACAAAATTGCAGGGGTGTCAATACTTTTGGCAACAACTGTATGGGGTGTGTGTACATTGATGTGCGTGGACGGGTCTGCGGGGTGCGTGCGTCTATGGGTGCGTGCGTGCGTCTATGGGTGCGTGCGTGCGTGCGTGCGTCTATGGGTGCTTGCGCGCATCTGTGTGCACGGACGCGTGCGCGAGTCTGTGTGCACGGACGCGTGCGCGAGTCTGCGTGCGCGCGTCTGTGTGCACGGACGCGTGCGCGCGTCTGTGTGCACGGACGCGTGCGCGCGTCTGTGTATGGATATGTATCAGCAGGACATAGGAACGAAGTGGTAGGGGGAGGCTGACATGACTCAGGGAGGGCGGGACGACCAGGTACAGCTTAGAGGGGGGTATAAGATGAGACGAGGGATAAGAGTCTGGAGGAAGGGGATATGACATAGGATGAGGGGTGGGGCTAGGCAGACAAAAGGATTGAGCAGGGCTAGCGAAGCCCTTTCTGACCTCCGAAGGACTGGACAGCAGGACCCACCCCATCGAGAAGCCGTCCGTAGGACTCACCGGTATGGAGGAGCTGTTAGGGAAGCTTCAGCAGGCAGCCAGTTTGCATCCTCCAGGCTGGCTGGCTTCCATAAACAAAATCATAGGCACCAGCGGGGTTCCCATTAGGTCCCGGCGTTCAGCCCCCGGGAGAGCAGGAGCAGGGTCCCATAGTAGGCGGGCGGCAGGAGGGCGCAATGGGCTTAGGGCCTCAGTACAGCGGGGTCCATCGGGGGGCATTACAGAAGGGGAGGATTCACGCTCCGACAGGCAGGGAGCACAGCACAGTGGCTCCCCCGCAGAGCAGGCACCACATGACAGCGACCCCCCAGGAGCAAGAGATCGCAAGTGCAGCAGTCCCGGGACTTTACTGTGCGGTGGCGGCGCCGCTAGGAGCCGACGGAGCGGCGCCCCCCGCTGGGTTGAACGCACAGTGGCGCACCCCCACTACAACCCCACAGCACGAGGACCCCCCCCCGGCAGAGCAAGGCGCCAGTCACAGGCGCCGCCATCTTGTTTACGGGGTCTTTCAGAAACGCCCCCAGGAGATAGGCCGACCAGGGAGGTGCCTGATCAAATTTTGCATAGGGGAGGGCTGGCCATGGCAATGCCGGGGGAAAATGGTAGACCCCGGATACTCACCCGTATCACCAGGGCCCCACAAAGGCTGTCATTAGAAATGCCCGTTAGGTCACAGCGCCGCGCTAGAAGCCCCTCGGGGGAACAGCGGCGTCCGGTGGATAGGGGGACCAGCAGGCAGCGGCATACCAGGGAAGGCAACACGTTACCGGAACAATATCCGGTGTGGAGAGAAGGAGAAACCGGGCGGCCAAGTCTTCAATCAGCGGATACACGGCCTTTCAGGGCTTCCGAAACAAGCAGCACAGAACCCCGGTGGCATCCCGACCAGGACCAAACTGATGTGGAGGACAACGTGGAGGATTCCAGAATTGGGACGGCTGGAGGGACATCAACGCCCTGGCGGCCTGGTAATTATGGCTGTGTTTTGTTCGTCCATGGTAGTAGGCCCATCTAGCGGGGGTGGGGGTTTCTCTGGAAACACCAAGATAATACGCAATTCCTGACACACCGACCGCCAGTTCACCCAGCAATGAATTGATTACATTGCTAACAAGCACACAATATGCTTGACCGCTTAGAAGGGTCCGGCCCGGCACACCTTACGGCATGGACCAGTCCTTACACTCCGCAGAGGGGGGGCGCTAGTGAGAGAGAAAGTGCCATAGGGCAGTCCAAAACAATGCCGTCAGGGGAGGAGGAGAATAGTCGATCAGACGACAGGGCACGGGGGTTTACATTTGCTTTGCGGGGCCATTGGGCGCCCATCTTAAGAAGAGGTGAAGGATAGAATTTGGAAAGACGAGTATGTGGATATTTTCTCACTTTTGCCATTGGATAAGTTGAGTTCTGAGAGGTTAGAAAAAGGAGGGAATAAAAAGGATGAAAAGGAAGGCCGGCGAGGTCAGGTGATACCACACCTGTGTGGGGTGTGTATATGGGTGTGTATGTGTGTGTGTATATGGGGTGTGTGCATAGCAGTGCGTGCGTATGGATGCGTGCGTGCAGATGCGCGCGCGTGTGTGGATGCGTATATGGATGTGTGTGCGCGCGTGTACGGATGTGTGCGCGCGCACACATGCGTGCATGGGTGCGTATGGATGCATACGCGTGTATGTATGTGCGTGCGTGGATGTGTGCGACATTCTCAAAAGTCGAGTCGAACTAAATCGGCCAACTATAGGGAACAGTCGATTGTCCGACAGAAACAAGAAACTAAATGCAAGTCAATGGGGAAGCAAAGTCGGCAGGGAGTGTAGGACAGTAAACATGCCGGACGGCTTTTTTAACCCCTTTCTGACATCAGACGTACTATCCCATCCATGGGACCCGGGGCCCCTATGCCAATGGACGGGATAGTACGTCTAGCGCGATCAGCGGCACCCACATGGTGAGCGCCGCTGATCGCGGCCGGGTGTCAGCTGATTATCACAGCTGACACCCGGCACTGTGTCAGGGGCGGTCACGGACCGCCCCCGACACGTTAACCCCTTGCACACCGTGATTAAACACGATCGCGGTGTACCAGGGGTTAAAAGGAAGCATCGGCAGGGAGGGTGCTCCCTCCGTGCTTCACTGAGACCCCACAGCAGCGCAATGTGCAGCGCTGCTGCGGGGGGGCCCTTTCCCTGCAGGTCCCCAGATCCAAGATGGCGACGGAGACCTTCGGGGGGCCTGCAGGGAGCTGGCTTCCTCAGTGCCTGCAAAGCGCAGGCAAGGAGGAAACCTGAACACTGCCTGTGACAGATTGCTGATCTGTCACAGTGATCTGTGATGTGACAGATCAGCAATCTGTCACAGGACAGTGATGTCCCCTCTGGGAAAACCTAATAAGGTTAAAAAAAAAAGTAAAAATAATTTAAAAAAAAAAAAAAATCTCTAAGTAAATTAAAAAATATTCCCTAATAAATTCATTTTTTGGAAATAAAAAAATAATAAAAGTAGACAAAATTGTTATCGCCGCGTCCGTAACAACCTGCCCTATAAAACTGTCCCATTAGTTAACCCCTTTAGCGAACCCTTTAAAAAATAAAAAACGAAGCAAAAAATAATGATTTATTATCATACCGCCGAACAAAGTGCAATAACGCGCGATCAAAAAGACGCATATAAATATCCATGGTACCGCTGAAAACGTCATCTTGACCCGCAAAAAACGATCCGCCACACAGCATCAGAGAAAAAATAAAAAAGTTATAGCTCGCAGAATAAAGCGATGAAAAAATTATTTTTTATATAAAATTGTTTTTATTGCATAAAAGCGCCAAAACATAAAAAAATAACATAAATGAGGTATCGCTGTAACCGTACCGACCCGAAGAATAAAACCGCTTTATCAATTTTACCGCACGCAGAACGGTATAAACACACCCCCCAAAAGAAATTCATGAAACGCTGGTTTTTGTTCATTCTGCGTCCCAAAAATCAGAATAAAAAGCGATCAAAAGATGTCACGTGCCCGAACATGATACCAATAAAAACGTCAACTCATCCCGCAAAAAATAAGACCTCACATGACTCAGTGGGTAAAAATACGGAAAAATTATAGCTCTCAGTATGTGGTGATGCAAAAACTATTTTTACAAAAGCGTCTTTTAGCGTGTGACAGCTGCCAAAAATAAAAACCGCCATAAATAGTAAATCAAACCCCCCGTTATCACCCCCTTAGTTAGGGAAAAATAATAAAATTTAAAAAATGTATTTATTTCCATTTTCTCATTAGGGCTAGGGTTAAGGCTAGGGTTAGGGCTAGGGCTGAGATTACGGTTAGGGATGTGTTGGGGTTAGGGTTGGAGTTAGAATTGGGGGGTTTCCACTGTTTGGGCACATCAGGTGCTCTCCAAAATGCAACATGGCGTCTGATCTCAATTCCAGCCAATTCTGCGTTGAAAAAGTCAAATGGTGCTCCTTCCCTTCCAAGCTCTGCCATGCGTCCAAACAGTGTTTTACCCCAACATATGGGGTATCACCCTACTCAGGACAAATTGCAAAACAACTTTTGGGGTCCTATTTCTCCTGTTGCCCTTAGGAAAATAAAAAATTGGGGGCAAAAATATAATTTTTGTGGGGAAAAAATATGATTTTTTTATTTATTTTCACACCCGGGCATTATAAACTTAAGTGAAGCCCTTGGGGGTTCAAAGTGCTCACCACACATCTAGATAAGCTCCTTAGGGGGTCTAGTTTCCAAAATGGTGTCATTTGTGGGGGTTTCCACTGTTTAGGTACATGAGGGGCTCTCCAAAGGCAACATGACACCCGCAGACCATTCCATCAAAGTCTGCATTCCAAAACGTCACTACTTCCCTTCCGAGTCCCGACGTGAGCCCATACAGTAGTTTTCTCCCACATATGGGGTATCAGTGTACTCAGGACAAATTGGACAACTTTAGGGGTCCATTTTCTCCTGGTACCCTTGGGAAAATAAAATTGGGGACTAAATGATCATGTTTGTGGAAAAAATACGATTATTTTATTTTCACGCCCGGGCATTATAAACTTCTGTGAAGCACTGGGGGAGTTCAAAGTGCTCACCACACCTAGATAAGTTCCTCAGGGGGTCTAGTTTCCAAAATGGGGTCACTTCTGGGGGGATTCTGTTTAGGTACATCAGGGGCTTTCCAAACGCGACATTGTGTCCGATCTCAATTCCAGCCAAAAAAGTCAAATGGCGCTGCTCCCCTTCCAAGCTCTGCCATGCGCCCAAATAGTGATTTACCCCCACATATGGGTTATCACCGTACTCAGGACAAATTGCACAATAACTTTTAGGGTCCTGTAACCCTTGGGAAAGCAAGAATTAGGGGTGAAAAGATCATTTTTGTGGAAAAAATATAATTTTTTAATTGTACCGCTGTACATTATAAACTTCTGTGAAACCCTTGTGGGTTCAAAGTTCTCACCACATATCTAGATAAGTTCCTTGGGGGGTCTAGTTTCCAAAATGGGGTCACTTGTGGGGGGCTTCCACTGTTTAGGTACATCAGGGGCTCTCCAAACGTGACATGGCGTCCGATCAGAATTCCAGCCAATTTTGCATTGAAAAAGTCAAACGGCGCTCCTTCGCTTCTGAGCTCTGCCATGCGCCTTAACAGTGGTCCCCCCCCCCCCCCCCACATATCAGGTATCAGCGTACTCAGGACAAACTGCACAATAACTTTTCCAGTCCAATTTCTCCTTTTACCCTTGGTAAAATAAAAAAAATTAACCTGAATTATTTTTTTTGTGAAAAAAAGCTAAAAGTTCATTTTTTTTTTTTTTTTTTTTTTAAATATTCAAAAAATTCCTGTGAAGCACCTGAAGGGTTAATAAACTTCTTGAATGTGGTTTTGAGCACCTTGAGGGGTGCAGTTTTTAGAATGGTGTCACTTTTGGGTATTTTCTATCATATAGACCCCTCAAAGTGGCTTCAAATGTGATGTGGTCCTTAAAAATAAAATGTTGTTGTAAAAATGAGAATAGCTTAGTTACTCACCGATAACGGTGTTTCTCGGAACCCATGACAGCACCACGGAGAGAGGGGATCCGCCCTTCAAGGACAGGAACCTACAGATAAAAAGGGCGGTACCTCTCCTCCACCTTCAGTTGGTTACAGAGCATCAGAGGGTCTCCAGGTTAGTTACACAACAGAAATATATACACAATATTATAATACTGCTTATTTATCAAAGCACCGTGCCTAAACGGAAACTCTACTAACAGTAAAAATGTGCTCACCATACTCGTGAAGGGGAGGGGAATAAGCGGGTGTTGTCATGGGTTCCAAGAAACACCGTTATCGGTGAGTAACTAAGCTATTCTCTCTCACCCATGACAGCACCACGGAGAGAATTTCAGAGATTGGTATCTTAGGGAGGGACCACCGCCTGAAGGACCCTTCTCCCGAAGGTCAGGTCAGATGTAGAGGCTAGATCTAATCTATAGTGCCTAAAAAAGGTCGAAGGTGATGACCAGGTGGCCGCCTTACAGATTTGTTCTATTGATACCTCAGATCTTTCAGCCCATGAGGTCGCCATTGCCCTTGTGGAATGAGCTCTCAGCCCCTCTGGGATGGTATTCCCGCTGGATGAATATGCCAGGGCAATCGCATCCCTTATCCACCTTGCCAGGGTACTCTTGGATGCTTTGAGCCCCTTCCGAGGACCCTGGAAACACAGAAAGAGCCTTCCTTCCTACATTTTTTGGTGGCCTCTAAGTACTGTACTTGGCACCTTTTGACATCTAAAGTGTGGAATTTTTCTTCCTCATTTTTTGGATTTGGGCAGAAGGACGGAAGGACTAACTCTTGGGACCTGTGGAAATGTGATGATACTTTAGGTAGATAGGCCGGGTCAGGTTTTAGGATGACTATCCTCTAGAATTTTTGTAAAAGGAGGCCTTGCTGACAAGGCTTGAATATCGCTCACTCTTCGAGCTGATGTTAGTGCCACCAGAAGCACCGTTTTAAGTGATAGGATTTTTAGGGGTGCCGAGTGAATTGGTTCGAACGGCGGGCCTGTCAGTGTTGAAAGTACAAGATTCAGGTCCCATGACGTTAACCTTTGACTAGCTATTGGCCTAGATCTGGTTGCGGCTTTAATAAACCATGCTACCCAGGGGTCACCTGCCACATCATGGTTATAGAGGGCGCCTAACGCCGCTATTTGTACTTTTAATGTGTTGACCGCCAGACCCTGTTCTAGGCCCTTTTGTAGAAATTCTAGGATCTTATCAATCTGAACCCCGTCCTGAACCTTTGCCCTAGAAGTGGATAGAAATTTTTTCCATGTTCTGCAGTAAGCTCTCATGGTAACCGATTTTCTACTTTTTTGTAGTGTAGTTATTAGGTTCTCTGAAAATCCCCTGTCCCTCATCAGTGCCCTCTTAAATTCCATGCTGTTAAATGGAGGTTCGGTGCCTGAGGATGTAACACTGGGCCCTGCGATAGCAGGTCCGGGAGATCCGGTAGGATCCATGGGTCGGTTACTGAGAGCATTCTTAGCCAGGAAAACCAGGTTCTTTTGGGCCAGAAAGGGGCTATCAGTATCATTCTTGCCCCGTCCTCCCTGACTTTCTTTAGGACCTCTGGAATGAGCATTATTGGGGGAAAGGCATATGTTAGACTCTGTGTCCATGGGAGCATAAACGCATCCAGAGCTAGAGGATTCCCCCTGGGATCTAGGGAGCAGAAGGTGTCTACTGTTTTGTTTTTGAAATCGGCAAACAGATCTATGTCTGAGGTCCCCCACATTTTTACAATCTGCTGAAAAATGGACCACTTTAGTACCCATTCCCCCTGTCGTAATTGGGTGCGGCTCAGAAAGTCTGCCCTTTGATTCTCTGTACCCCGGATGTGTAGGGCTGTCAGAGATAGCAGGTTTGCCTCTGCCAGTTTGAGGATTTTGGCGGATGTGTCCATTAGGGCTTAGGACCTGGTTCCCCCCTGGTGATTTATATAGGCCACTGTGACTCAATTGTCCGAAAGAATGCGGACATGGCGATTCTGGAGCCGGGGTAGGAAGTGTGTCAGGGCATAGCCTACTGCTAGAAGCTCTTTTTGATTTGAGGAGGCTTTTAGTTCTTGATCTCCCCACACGTTCTGAGTCACCTCGTTGTTCATGTGTGCTTCCCATCCCGTGGGACTGGCATCCGTTGTCACTATGCGTGTTATCTTTGTTACCCAGGGGATCCCTTTGGACAGATTTTCCTGGTTTCCCCACCAAGCTAGGGAATGAATAGTTCTTGAATTTAGGGTAATACGACCCTCTAGGTGTCCCTCTATTGCTACCTGGTTGGCCAATACGTCCCACTGGAGATCTCTCGTGTGTAACTGAGCCCAATGAACTGCTGGCAGGCAGGCAGATAGGGAACCCAGCAGTGACATAGCCTTCCTTAGTGTTATAGAGGGATTTTGGATTGCTCTTGCTGTAATTTGAGCGATCTTTTTGTGGTCTGGGAGGCGACACTCCTGAATTTTTGAGTCTAGTGTTAGTCCCAAGAATTCTTGTACCCTGCTGGGCTCCAATCTTGATTTCTTTAGATTTAGAAGCCAGCCTAGGCCTTGTAGAGAGTGTTCATCACCTTGTCTCTCTGTTCCCTGCATTTTTGAGCCGAGCTGCCTGCTATTAGGAAATCGTCTAGATATGGGATTATTATGTCTTGTTCCCTTATATGAGCCATCATTTCCGCTACTATTTTGGTGAATACCCACGGGGCTATCGATATTCCGAACGGCAGGGCTCTGTACTGGAATTCTTTCACCTTGCCCTTTATTGAGACGGCTAACCTGAGATATTTTCTGGAGTCTTCGTGGATAGGGACGTGATAAATAGGCGTCGCTGAGATCTAACACCGTCATGTAGCAGTTTGGGAACAGGACTTTGGTGGTAGACTTGATCTACTCCATTTTGAAGCTCTGATACCTGACATTCGTTTAGCTTTTTCAGATTTATAATTGTACGAAAGGTGCCGTCCGGTTTGGTTACTAGAAAAAGAGGGGAGTAGAACCCTCTGCCCATATCCTGCAAGGGAACCTCCTGGAGGACTCCTTTTTTACTAGGCCTAGGACCTCGCTTTCTAGCGCTTCTTGTTCTCGCGTACTGGATCTCAGCGGTGTTGTTACATACTTTTGAGGCGGGAGAGAGAGAAAGTCTATTCTTAGGCCCTCATGGATTAGGTTTAGGCGGGAGAGAGAGAAAGTCTATTCTTAGGCCCTCATGGATTAGGTTTACTATCCATGGGTTGTTTGAAATTGTCCTCCAGGCTGGAAGGAAAAAAAGGTTAACCTTCCCCCCACCCTGGGCGTACTGTCACTTGGAGGGCTTTTTGTCTCGGGGAGAGTTATTAAAGAAGAAGCCTCTATATCTTCTTTTGTTATCCCACTTTTGTTCCCTCGGTGGTCTGCTCTGAAAAAACTTATTTCGAAAGGGCCTCTTAAATGCCGCTGGCCCTAAATTTGGGAATCATTTTTTCTTGTCTCCTGCTTTCTGGAGGATGGCATCTAACGTCTCCCCAAAAAGGAATTTCCCTTCACAGGGGATTGAGCATAGCTTCATTTTGGTCTGTAGGTCCCCTGGCCAACTTTTAAGCCATAGTGTCCTTCGAGCCGCGTTTGAAAGTGCTGCTGTTTTGGACGATATCCTGACTGAATCGGCCGATGAGTCCGCTAGGAATGCAGCCGCTCCCCTTATTACTGGGATAGAATCTAAGATCTTATCTCTTGGTGTCCCTTCCCACAGCTGTTTCTCAAGTTGGTCCACCCATATCATTAGGGCTCTTGAGGTGCATGTCGTCGCTATCGCTGGCCTGAGGTTACCGCCTGCCGACTCCCAAGCCCCCTTTAGAAAGGTATCCGCCTTTTTATCTAGGGGGTCCCTGAGGGTGCCCATTTCCTCAAAGGGAAGGGCGAATTTCTTTGAGGCATTAGCGACTGCTACATCGAGTTTCGGGGCTCTATCCCAAGACGTGGATGCCTCCTCCTCAAAGGGATATTTTTTTTTAAGGGAAGTGACTGTAGTATTTGTCCTATCTGGCTTGTCCCATTCTTTTTTGATTAGGCCCTTGACAATTTCGTTAAGCGGAAATACTCTCCGTCTTTTCTGGCCTAGTCCACCGAACATTATGTCCTGGACTGTTTTATCCGGCCTCGGGTCCAATACCCCCATGGTAGACCTTACAGCTTTTACTAGTTTGTCTACATCTTCTAGGGGAAAACAATGGCGCCCCCCTGTTTCCTCGTCTGAGGATGAGGAGCCTGATTCCGAGGTTTTAGACGTAATTTCTCCCGACGTGGAAGAGTCTGAATGGGAGGTTTCCACCGTGTCTTTCTTCCTCGTTTTATCCCTATGTTTAAGGGATTCGAGGGCACTCTGAACCTCTGATTTAATTGCGGCCCTTAGGTCGGATGCGAAATCCGGAGTCTCCTGACAAAGAATTTCTTTTGTGCAGGACTCACATAGTTTTTTCTCCCATGATACTGGTAGGGGTCTAGTGCAAGTGGGACATTCCCTGTTCTTTTTTGCCTTCTTTCCCTAATAAGGGAGAGGAATTGTATTACAAGGGTGAACATTCACGAAGATTACTTACCCCAAAAAGGTGCGCGGCTGCAGGTTCGGTTCGGGAGATGGAGTCAGGTCCTGTATAGGCTGATCTCCTGGTGGCGTTTTGCTCCTTGCCGCTGACGTACTACGCCACGTGGAGTGACAGCTGGAACGGCTCTCTTTTTGTCAGTGGTGGTGTTGGTGGTGATGCTGCTTCAGCTGCTGCCTGGCATGCTGCTCCTGTTGCTGGTCGCTATCCTCCATTATTAGGATCGCTTCCAGCCAGGAGTTTCTGCACCTCACCCTTTGTAAAATTGCCGCCCGCGTGACATCACCGCTCCCATCCTGCATCGTGCTGGTCGGGGAGCGCGCTCCTGCGCATGCGCCTGATTCCGGGACCCGGAAGCCGCTCCTCTACTTCCGGGGCAGCAGCCATCTTGGCACTCTCTGTACCATGGCGCTGCCCGCGCTTCACCGGGTCCCGATGAGCCCCAATCTCCTTTCCGGAGCGGCGACTCCGGCGTCTCCCCCCCCGCTCACCCGGCAGCCCGCATCAACCCCAGCGGTGGCGGTTTCGGGCACCGTTCCCGCCGCGACAGGGGCCTCCCCGCTGCCGATTACCGGACAGGCCGGCCCCGGACTCTCCTTGGATACGCAGGTACGCCGTACTGTGGGTCCCCCGTCAGGGACAGGAACCCAACTGAAAGCGGAGGAGAGGTACCGCCCTTTTTATCTGTAGGTTCCTGTCCCTGAAGGGCGGATCCCCTCTGTCCATGGTGCTGTCATGGGTGAGAGAAATCGCTGGTCAACTTTTAACCATTATAACTTCCTAACAAAAAAAAATTCTGGTTCCAAAATTGCGCTGGATGTAAAGTAAACATGTGGGAAATGTTACTTAAGTTTTTTGTGTGCCGTATCTCTGTGATTTAAGGGCATAAAAATTCAAAGTTGGAAAATTGCGAAATTTTCAAAATTTTCGCCAAATATCCGTTTTTTTCACAAATAAACGTAAGTTATATGAATGAAATTTTACCACTAACATGAAGTACAATATGTCACAAGAAAACAATGTCAGAATCACCGGTATCCATGGAAGCGTTTCAGAGTTATTACCTCATAAAGGGACAGTGGTCAGAATTGTAAAAATTGGCCCGGTCATGAACGTGCAAACCACCCATGGGAAGGGGTTAAACTGCACGAAATCTCTCTCTGCCCCTCCGGACATGTCAGCTCGTTGCCCACAGTGTACGTCCTTGCTCAGTGGCAGAGAAAAGTCACGTGCAAGCATTCTGGGAAATCCGACTTTGGCGCTCGTTTTGCCGACCGCATGGCCGACTTCATGCTGTGGTCGGTTTTCAGCTGGCGAAACCCGACTTTGCCATAAGTCGGCGACTTATGAATCTGGCAGACCCATTTCTCTCAACTCTAGTGTGGATGTGTGCGTATGGGTGCGTGCGTATGTATGTGCGTGTATATATGGGTGCGTGTGTGTGCGTGCCGATGTGTGGGCGCGTGCGCGTCTATACGGGTGCGTGTCTATGCACCTATGCATCCTGGCATCCCCAGTCAGCTATTACTCTCTGGTAGCAGCCCGCACAGGAGAGAAGCAAAACCTCTAAGGGTGTGTGCACACGCAGCGGATTCTGCTGCGGTTCCGCAGTGGATTTCGCCGCTGCGGATCCGCAGCAGTTTTTGCTGCGGTGTACAGTACACCATTATTCCCTATGAGAATAAAAAACCGCAGTGCAGACGGTACGGATTTTTCCACGCGGTTTTGAAACCGCAGAAATTGACATGCCATTTCTTTCTGCGGATTCCGCAGCGGTTTCCTATCTCCACCATTGTGGAGATGGTGAAACCGCAGGGCCAAACCGCAGGTCTTTTGACCTGCGGATTTTACAAAATCCGCGTGGCCAAATCCGCATCCCATTCCGCAGTGTGTGCACGTAGCCTAACATTCTGTATGGAAAAGGGGGATAAGCCTAACACCAATAACACCAAGCCAAGAAAGAGGCACAGTCACTGCGGCAGCCCCCCACACAGAATACTGCTCGTGGCGTAGCCCACTAATGTGGGACAGTCCCACAGAGTCCGGGACCATATAACGCCACCATAGTAACACTGCATGTGGTGCCCAAATAATAGTGCTCCGAGACATATATTATATTATAACCAGCCAGACAGTGCTGAGTGATGTCAGCGAATGGGCAGCACAGTACTGGGTCCCACCAAGGACTACATCTGCCCAGAGTTTTTGGGGGTTTCCTCTGGGTGCTCCGGTTTCCTTCCACATATGAGCAGGTTACTTGGATGTAACAGTGCGGACAGTGAGGAGATGGTGGACGTTAGCCAGCACCATCTAACTAGCACAAAAAGAAAAATCATTGTATAAGTGTATATAAGTAAGCACTATATGGCGGGTTACACTAACAGGGTCACTACAGTATATTATTGCACAGCACTATAACACCTATGACATGTTCTATCAGGCTCGAACTAGCCCATAGGGTAACAGGGGCCCCTGTGCAAATCAGGGCCCCCAACCTTACTGTATGGGCAGGACTTGTCATAATTCACTCTGTTCAGGAAAAAAAGCAGCATCTCATCATTCATTAACCAAACTGCCCAATTTATTATTATAAAGAGATATAGGTAAATTTGTTAACCATGGTCGTGTACTATTTGTATGCAGGTGAAAAGTGGGCCCCAAAGTCAATGTTACTAATGGGCCCTTGGCACCCCAGTCCGACACTGTGTCCTATTATATACACTGTTATGAATGATCTTATTTTCTAGCAGTTAAATGGCTGTTCATGCCTTTACGTGTTGACAGGTGTCACTCTCAGTACTAGGCCTGTCCCCATCAGTCTCCATAAGCTCCTGTGATCGCTACACTGGCCCTAGCGGGGGTCACCGGTATTTCCCGCTAGGCCCCAAGTCCTAGATATGCGAGTCACAAGATATATACACTGGCCATCGCCATACCATGAAGCACAGCCCCATCCCATACACCTGCAGTGGAAGCAATGGTCCACAGGAACTGTCCTCTGCTACAGCCGGACTGTCTACCAAGCCTGGAGCTGCTCACAGCCTTCGACTGGCACAGAGAAGAAATCTTCACAGTCCAGGCCCCTCTCCGGCATCTGACCGATATCTGAACCTTCCGTGGCTATATATTATAGATATATATACATACCAGTCACCCCACACACACACCCCAGTACGACCAGTCACCCCCCCCACACACACCCCAGTACGACCAGTCACCCCACACACACACACCCCAGTACGACCAGTCACCCCCCCCACACACACCCCAGTACGACCAGTCACCCCCCCACACACACCCCAGTACGACCAGTCACCCCCCCCACACCCACCCCAGTACGACCAGTCACCCCCCCCACACCCACCCCAGTACGACCAGTCACCCCCCCCACACCCACCCCAGTACGACCAGTCACCCCCCCACACACCCACACCACTATTACCAGTCACCCCCCCACACACCCACACCACTATTACCAGTCACCCCCCCCCCACTATTACCAGTCGCCCCAGTATTACCAGTCACCCCCCCACACCCCACTATTACCAGTCACCCCCCACACACCCCCACCCCACTATTACCAGTCACCCCCCCACACACCCACCCCACTATTACCAGTCACCCCCCCCCACTATTACCAGTCGCCCCAGTATTACCAGTCACCCCCCCACACCCCCACCCCACTATTACCAGTCACCCCCCCACACACACACCCACCCCACTATTACCAGTCACCCCCCCCACACACACCCACCCCACTATTACCAGTCACCCCCCCCCCACTATTACCAGTCGCCCCAGTATTACCAGTCACCCCCCACACACCCCCACCCCACTATTACCAGTCACCCCCCCACACACCCACCCCACTATTACCAGTCACCCCCCCACACACCCACCCCACTATTACCAGTCACCCCCCCCACACACCCACCCCACTATTACCAGTCACCCCCCCCCACTATTACCAGTCGCCCCACTATTACCAGTCACCCCCCCCCCCACACACACCCACCCCACTATTACCAGTCACCCCCCCCCCACACACACCCACCCCACTATTACCAGTCACCCCCCCCCCACACACACCCACCCCACTATTACCAGTCACCCCCCCCCCACACACACCCACCCCACTATTACCAGTCACCCCCCCCCCACACACACCCACCCCACTATTACCAGTCACCCCCCCCCCACACACACCCACCCCACTATTACCAGTCACCCCCCCCCCCACACACACCCACCCCACTATTACCAGTCACCCCCCCCCCACACACACCCACCCCACTATTACCAGTCACCCCCCCCCCCACACACACCCACCCCACTATTACCAGTCACCCCCCCCCCACACACACCCACCCCACTATTACCAGTCACCCCCCCCCCACACACACCCACCCCACTATTACCAGTCACCCCCCCCCCACACACACCCACCCCACTATTACCAGTCACCCCCCCCCCACACACACCCACCCCACTATTACCAGTCACCCCCCCCCCACACACACCCACCCCACTATTACCAGTCACCCCCCCCCCACACACACCCACCCCACTATTACCAGTCACCCCCCCCCCACACACACCCACCCCACTATTACCAGTCACCCCCCCCCCACACACACCCACCCCACTATTACCAGTCACCCCCCCCCCACACACACCCACCCCACTATTACCAGTCACCCCCCCCCCACACACACCCACCCCACTATTACCAGTCACCCCCCCCCCACACACACCCACCCCACTATTACCAGTCACCCCCCCCCACACACACCCACCCCACTATTACCAGTCACCCCCCCCCCACACACACACCCACCCCACTATTACCAGTCACCCCCCCCCCACACACACCCACCCCACTATTACCAGTCACCCCCCCCCACACACACCCACCCCACTATTACCAGTCACCCCCCCCCACACACACCCACCCCACTATTACCAGTCACCCCCCCCCACACACACCCACCCCACTATTACCAGTCACCCCCCCCCACACACACCCACCCCACTATTACCAGTCACCCCCCCACACACCCACACCACTATTACCAGTCACCCCCCCCACACACACCCACCCCACTATTACCAGTCACCCCCCCCACACACACCCACCCCACTATTACCAGTCGCCCCAGTATTACCAGTCACCCCCCCACACCCCACTATTACCAGTCACCCCACACACACCAGTATGACCAGTCGCCCCCTTCACTCCGCATTATATGAAACCACATTTCTCAGCACCCCATTGAGACAGTCTGTGAAGAAGCCATGCTGGTATCATTTCACCTCACTTACCCCTTGCTGCCCTTTTCTCGAGCATCTCCAGTGGCCACCACAGTCCGGGACCTCAGCAGGTTCATATCTGACACTCCTGTGCCGATTGTGAACCTCCCATTGAGTTGCGCTGCTGATAATCTTGTCAGCTCGACCGTTACTCTCCTCAGCATCATGGCGGCTTCTCTACACTACTCAGCCCTCCTGCTCGGAACTCGGCGTCTGACGTCATGCGGACTACAGGCGGGAAGCCGTCACGTGACCCGGCCCTGGGACGCGGTAGCGGGAAAGTCCAGGGTTACCATGGAAATGGGGCCTAGTGGAATGTTGCGGTCTAGAGCCTGCTCTTCCTCCGACCACTCAGGCTGCTGGCATGGCGGATTCATGCATTATATTCATATGCTAGAATAACGGTTTCAGTACTTGTTTAATGGCTACTCCAGAGACATTTAACTATCTGCAAACAATGGCTGTTCCCATCACTCCATCCAGTTAGCAGTGATGCAATCTCTCACCATAGTTGCATCTCTAGTACAGTATAATGGGCCACAAATAGTCCTCCAGGGATTAAAATGGGCCCCACATTGCCTTGCTATGTGATGACAGACGGGGGTCCTGGTGCTGACTCACAGGTCTCCCATAACAGCCGCTGGCTCTGCCGCCAATGGTGGTCAGCCACAGGCCTACACTGGTGGAGGCCAGTGATTCTCTGTTTTGCCGTCATAGCAGCTTGCATCTGCAAGGTTGTTCCGGATGAACAATTTGTTGCCTGCACTGCACGGTTAGGATTGTTTCACACTTCCGTTTTTGACCAGTCAAAATCCGCCATTTTGCAAAGAAAAAAAACAGATCTGACATTTTTTTTGGTGGATCCGTTTTTTTCCCCATTGATTTGCATTACCGGCGGATCTTGACGGATGGCCATCCGTTGGATCCGTTTTTTTGCGGATCCGCCAAATTTTTGGCGTCCGCCGACATGCCCGGACGGACCCTGCAACGTTTTTTTTGCTGCAGGATCCGCATTTTCTAGAGCGCATGCCCAGAGAAAGGAAGTCGGGCGGAAATTTAACCCTAAAATCATCTCTCTCTATCTCTCTCGCCAGCGGTTCCTTTAAACGTCTTCATTCAACGGATCCATCAAAATAACGGTCCAGTGGCATCCGTTCACATCAGTTAGCAACGGATCCACTTTCCGCTATTTTGGCGGATTTTACCTGACTCAAAAAAACTGAAGTGTGAAACAGGCCATAGGGGTACAACTACTTCCATCTTGGTCATGTGTCCCCCCACCTGTCAAACAGTAGTGTTAATTAAAGCCCAGCACAGCTGGATCCTGCTTCTCTGAGATCATTGTAGAGGCCTATGCCCAGAAGAGATAAGTGTCTTGTCTAGAGGTTATCATGTCATTGGAGGAGCTCAATGTATATAGTAAGTATAGCAGTAATCCTATGTAAAACCATATATGCAATGCTTAGGTATTCCTCAGCATTTGTATTGCATAGTGTTGAGCGCTACCATCCGATACCCTAAAATATCGTATCAGATGGTATCGGCCCGATACGAAAAAAGTATCGGGTATCGCCGATTCCGATACCGGAAGTCCCATTCAAGTCTATGGGACTTCCGGTATCGGAATAAGAAAAACCCTTTTCTGTCCTTGTACAGCCTCTCGGGGGGGTATACGGACCTTCCGGGGGTCTGTGCGGACTGCCGGTGGTCTGTACCGACTGTCCGGGTGTCTGTGCAGGCTGCGGGGGGCTGTGCCGGCCTGCCGGTGGTCTGCACCGACTGCCCGGGGGTCTGTGCGGACTGCCGGGGGGCTGTGCCGGCCTGCCGGTGGTCTGTACCGACTCGGGGTTCTGTGCGGCCTGCCGGTGGTCTGTACCGACTGTCCGGGGTTCTGATCGGACTGCCGGGGGTCTGTACCGGCCTGCCGGGAGGCTGTGCCGACTGCCCGGGGGTCTGTTCCAACTGCCCGGGGGTCTGTGCGGACTGCCGGGGGTCTGTACCGGCCTCCCGGGGGGCTGTGCAGGCTGCGGGGGTCTGTACCGACCTGCCAGGGGGCTGTGCCGGCCTGCCGGTGGTCTGTACCGACTGTTCGGGGGTCTGAGCGGACTGCCGGGGGTCTGTACCGGCCTGCCGGGGAGCTGTGCCGGCCTGCCGTGGGGCTGTGCCGACTGCCGGGGGTCTGTACCGGCCTACCGGGGGGCTGTGCTGGCCTGCCGGAGAGCTGTGCCGACTGTCTGGGGGTCTGTGCAGGCTGCGGGGGTCTATGCAGGCATCGTCCGATGGGACTACAAGTCCCATCGGGCGATGCCTGCTACCATGACGGTGATTGACACATTAGCCAATGATAGGACAGTAGTAGTCCCATCATCCGGCCTATGTGTTGAATGTAAGAAAAAAAAAAATACATACATACTACATACATGCTACATACATGCAACATATATACTACATGCATGCAACATCCATCCACACTGCATATATACAACATGCATACAACATATATACCACATATATACTACATGCATGCAACATGCATACTACATATATACCACATATATACTACATGCATGCAACATGCATACTACATATATACCACATATACCGGGGGTCTGTGCCGACTGCCCGGGGGTCTGTACCGGCCTGCAGGGGGGCTGTACCGACTGTATGGGGGTCTGTGCAGGCTGCGGGGGTCTGTACCGGCCTGCCGGTGGTCTGTACCGACTGTCCGGGGGTCTGAGTGGACTGCCGGGGGTCTGTACCGGCCTGCCGGGGGGCTGTGCCGACTGCCCGGGGGTCTGTGCGGACTGCAGGGGGTCTGTGCAGACTGCCGGGGGTCTGTACCGGCCTGCCGGGGGTCTGTACCGACCTGCCGGGGGGCTGTGCAGGCCGCGGGGGTCTGTACCGGCCTGCCGGGGGGCCTTGCCGGCCTGCCGGTGGTCTGTACCGACTGTCCGGGGGTCTGAGCGGACTGCCGGGGGTCTATACCGGCCTGCCGGGGGGGTCTGTACCGGCCTGCCGGGGAGCTGTGCCGGCCTGCCGTGGGGCTGTGCCGACTGTCGGGGGTCTGTACCGGCCTACCGGGGGGCTGTGCTGGCCTGCCGGAGAGCTGTGCCGACTGTCCGGGGGTCTGTGCAGGCTGCGGGGGTCTGTGCAGGCATCGTCCGATGGGACTACAAGTCCCATCGGGCGATGCCTGCTACCATGACGGTGATTGACACATTAGCCAATGATAGGACAGTAGTAGTCCCATCATCCGGCCTATGTGTTGAATGTAAGGAAAAAAAAAATACATACATACTACATACATGCTACATACATGCAACATATATACTACATGCATGCAACATCCATCCACACTGCATATATACAACATGCATACAACATATATACCACATATATACTACATGCATGCAACATGCATACTACATATATACCACATATATACTACATGCATGCAACATGCATACTACATATATACCACATATACCGGGGGTCTGTGCCGACTGCCCGGGGGTCTGTACCGGCCTGCAGGGGGGCTGTACCGACTGTACGGGGGTCTGTGCAGGCTGCGGGGGTCTGTACCGACTGTCCGGGGGTCTGAGTGGACTGCCGGGGGTCTGTACCGGCCTGCCGGGGGGCTGTGCCGACTGCCCGGGGGTCTGTGCAGACTGCCGGGGGTCTGTGCAGACTGCCGGGGGTCTGTACCGGCCTGCCGGGGGTCTGTGCGGACTGCCGGGGGTCTGTACCGGCCTGCCGGGGGGCTGTGCAGGCCGCGGGGGTCTGTACCGGCCTGCCGGGGGGCCTTGCCGGCCTGCCGGTGGTCTGTACCGACTGTCCGGGGGTCTGAGCGGCCTGCCGGGGGTCTATACCGGCCTGCCGGGGGGTCTGTACCGGCCTGCCGGGGGTCTGTGCCGACTGCCCGGGGGTCTGTGCCGACTGCCCGGGGATCTGTGCGGACTGCCGGGGGTCTGTACCGGCCTGCCGGGGGGCTATGCTGGCCTGCCGGGGGGCTGTGCCGACTGTCCGGGGGTCTGTGCAGGCTGCGGGGGTCTGTGCAGGCATCGTCCGATGGGACTACAAGTCTCATCGGGCGATGCCTGCTACCATGACGGTGATTGACACATTAGCCAATGATGGGACAGTAGTAGTCCCATCATCCGGCCTATGTGTTGAATGTAAGAAAAAAAAAAAACTACATACATACTACATACATGCTACATACATGCAACATATATACATACTTCATATATACCACATGCATGCAGCATGCATACTGCATATATACCACATATATACTACACGCACGCAACATGCATACTACTTATATACCACATATATACTACATGCACGCAACATGCATACTACTTATATACCACATATATACTACATGCATGCAACATGCATACTGCATATATACCACATATACCGGGGGTCTGTGCCGACTGCCCGGGGGTCTGTACCGGCCTGCCGGGGGGCTGTGCCGACTGCCCGGGGGTCTGTGCGGACTGCCGGGGGGCTGTACCGGCCTGCCGGGGGGCTGTGCCGGCCTGCCGGTGGTCTGTACCGACTGTCCGGGGGTCTGACCGGCCTGCCGGGGGGTCTGTACCGGCCTGCCGGGGAGCTGTGCCGGCCTGCCGGGGGTCTGTGCCGACTGCCCGGGGGTCTGTGCGGACTGCCGGGGGGCTGTGCTGGACTGCCGGGGGGCTGTGCCGACTGTCCGGGGGTCTGTGCAGGCTGCGGGGGTCTGTGCAGGCATCGTCCGATGGGACTACAAGTCCCATCGGGCGATGCCTGCTACCATGACGGTGATTGACACATTAGCCAATGATGGGACAGTAGTAGTCCCATCATCCGGCCTATGTGTTGAATGTGAGAAAAAAAAATACATACTACATACATACTACATGCTACATACATACTACATACATGCAACATATATACATACTGCATATATACCACATGCATGCAACATGCATACTGTATATATACCACATATATACTACATGCATGCAACATGCATACTACTTATATACCACATATATGCAACATGCATACTACATATATACCACATATACCGGGGGTCTGTGCCGACTGCCCGGGGGGCTGTGCCGGCCTGCCGGTGGTCTGTACCGACTGTCCAAGGGTCTGTGCAGGCTGCGGGGGTCTGTACCGGCCTGCCGGGGGGCTGTGCCGGCCTGCCGGTGGCCTGTACCGACTGTCCGGGGGTCTGAGCGGCCTGCCGGGGGTCTGTACCGGCCTGCCGGGGGGCTGTGCCGGCCTGCCGGTGGTCTGTACCGACTGTCCGGGGGTCTGAGCAGGCTGCGGGGGTCTACCGGCCTGCCGGGGGGCTGTGCCGGCCTGCCGGTGGTCTATACCGACTGTCCGGGGGTCTGAGCAGGCTGCGGGAGTCTGTGCAGGATTGTCCGATGGGACTACAAGTCCCATCGGGCGATGCCTGCTACCATGACGGTGATTGACACATTAGCCAATGATGGGACAGTAGTAGTCCCATCATCCGGCCTATGTGTTGAATGTAAAAAAAAAAAATACATACTACATGCTACATACATACTACATACATGCTACGTACATGCAACATACATACATACTGCATATATACCACATGCATGCAACATGCATACTACATATATACCACATATATACTACATGCATGCAACATGCATACTACATATATACCACATATATACTACATGCAGGCAACATGCAAACTACATATATACTACATACATGCAACATGCATACTACATATATACCACATATACCGGGGGTCTGTGCCGACTGTCCGGGGGTCTGTGCCGACTGCCCGGGGGTCTGTACCGGCCTGCCGGGGGGCTTTGCCGGCCTGCCGGGGGTCTGTACTGACTGTCCGGGGGTCTGTGCAGGCTGCGGGGGTCTGTACCGGCCTGCCGGTGGTCTGTACCGACTGTCCGGGGGTCTCAGCGGACTGCCGGGGGTCTGTACCGACTGTGCGGGGGTCTGTGCAGGCTGCGGGAGTCTACCGGCCTGCCGGGGGGCTGTGCCGGCCTGCCGGTGGTCTATACCGACTGTCCGGGGGTCTGAGCAGGCTGCGGGGGTCTGTGCAGGATTGTCCGATGGGACTACAAGTCCCATCGGGCGATGCCTGCTACCATGACGGTGATTGACACATTAGCCAATGATGGGACAGTAGTAGTCCCATCATCCGGCCTATGTGTTGAATGTAAAAAAAAAAAAAAAAAATACATACTACATGCTACATACTGTACATACTACATACATGCTACATACATGCAACATACATACATACTGCATATATACCACATGCATGCAACATGCATACTACATATATACCACATATACACTCACTGGCCACTTTATTAGGTACACCATGCTAGTAACGGGTTGGACCCCCTTTTGCCTTCAGAACTGCCTCAATTCTTCGTGGCAGAGATTCAACAAGGTGCTGGAAGCATTCCTCAGAGATTTTGGACCATATTGACATGATGGCATCACACAGTTGGCGCAGATTTGTCGGCTGCACATCCCTGATGCGAATCTCCCGTTCCACCACATCCCAAAGATGCTCTATTGGATTGAGATCTGGTGACTGAGGAGGCCATTTGAGTACAGTGAACTCATTGTCATGTTCAAGAAACCAATCTGAGATGATTCGAGCTTTATGACATGGCGCATTATCCTGCTGAAAGTAGCCATCAGATGCCTGTTCTTAGCTGAGAGGAGTGGTACCCAGTGTGGTCTTCTGCTGCTGTAGCCCATCTGCCTCAAAGTTCGACGCACTGTGCGTTCAGAGATGCTCTTCTGCCTACCTTGGTTGTAACGGGTGGCAATTTGAGTCACTGTTGCCTTTCTATCAGCTCGAACCAGTATGCCCATTCTCCTCTGACCTCTGGCATCAACAAGGCATTTCCGGCCACAGAACTGCCGCTCACTGGATTTTTTTTCTTTTTCGGACCATTCTCTGTAAACCCTAGAGATGGTTGTGCGTGAAAATCCCAGTAGATCAGCAGTTTCTGAAATACTCAGACCAGCCCTTCTGGCACCAACAATCATGCCACGTTCAAAGGCACTCAAATCACCTTTCTTCCCCATACTGATGCTCGGTTTGAACTGCAGGAGATTGTCTTGACCATGTCTACATGCCTAAATGCACTGAGTTGCCGCCATGTGATTGGCTGATTAGAAATTAAGTCTTAACACACAGTTGGACAGGTGTACCTAATAAAGTGGCCAGTGAGTGTATACTACATGCATGCAACATGCATACTACATATATACCACATATATACTACATGCAGGCAACATGCAAACTACATATATACCACATATATACTACATACATGCAACATGCATACTACATATATACCACATATACCGGGGGTCTGTGCCGACTGTCCGGGGGTCTGTGCCGACTGCCCGGGGGGTCTGTACCGGCCTGCCGGGGGGCTTTGCCGGCCTGCCGGGGGTCTGTACTGACTGTCCGGGGGTCTGTGCAGGCTGCGGGGGTCTGTACCGGCCTGCCGGGGGGCTGTGCCGGCCTGCCGGTGGTCTGTACCGACTGTCCGGGGGTCTCAGCGGACTGCCGGGGGTCTGTACCGGCCTGCCGGGGGGGCTGTGCCGGCCTGCCGGTGGTCTGTACCGACTGTCCGGGGGTCTGAGCGGCCTGCCGGGGGTCTGTACCGGCCTGCCGGGGGTCTGTACCGGCCTGCCGGGGGGCTGTGCTGGCCTGCTGGTGGTCTGTACCGACAGTGCGGGGGTCTGTACCGGCCTGCCGGGGGGCTGTGCCGGCCTGCCGGTGGTCTATACCGACTGTCCGGGGGTCTGAGCAGGCTGCGGGGGTCTGTGCAGGATCGTCCGATGGGACTACAAGTCCCATCGGGCGATGCCTGCTACCATGACGGTGATTGACACATTAGCCAATGATGGGACAGTAGTAGTCCCATCATCCGGCCTATGTGTTGAATGTAAAAAAAAAAAAAAAATACATACTACATACATGCTACATACATACTACATGCATGCAACATACATACATACTACATATATACCACATGCATGCAACATGCATACTGCATATATACCACATATATACTACATGCATGCAACATACATATATACTACATATATACCACATGCATGCAACATGCATACTGCATATATACCACATATATACTACATGCATGCAACATACATATATACTACATATATACTACATGCAACATACATACTACATACAGTGGGGCAAAAAAGTATTTAGTCAGTCAGCAATAGTGCAAGTTCCACCACTTAAAAAGATGAGAGGCGTCTGTAATTTACATCATAGGTAGACCTCAACTATGGGAGACAAACTAAGGCTGGTTTCACATTAGCGCATTTTCAGCGCGCGCACGGCCGGGGGTAGCTCCGCCCCCGAGCCGGCTCTCTGCCCGGCGTGCCCGCCCCTTGCTTGTAGCGCCGCCTACTAGCGGACAGCGGCGCCTGCGATCGGCGCACCCTATCTTTAGCATAGGGTGCGCAGATCGTGCGCAGGTCGTGCGCTAGTTGCGCTTTGACCTGCGCTGCGCACTTTTGACGGTGCGCCGTGCGCGCCAAAATCAAACTTTTCGGATTTTGGCGCGCACGGCGCACCGTCAAAAGTGCGCAGCGCAGGTCAAAGCGCAACTAGCGCACGGCCTGCGCACGATCTGCGCACCCTATGCTAAAGATAGGGTGCGCCGATCGCAGGCGCCGCTGTCCGCTAGTAGGCGGCGCTACAAGCAAGGGGCGGGCACGCCGGGCAGAGAGCCGGCTCGGGGGCAGAGCTACCCCCGGCCGTGCGCGCGCTGAAAATGCGCTAACGTGAAACCAGCCTGAGAAAAAAAAATCCAGAAAATCACATTGTCTGTTTTTTTTTTCATTTTATTTGCATATTATGGTGGAAAATAAGTATTTGGTCAGAAACAAGCAATCAAGATTTCTGGCTCTCACAGACCTGTAACTTCTTCTTTAAGAGTCTCCTCTTTCCTCCACTCATTACCTGTAGTAATGGCACCTGTTTAAACTTGTTATCAGTATAAAAAGACACCTGTGCACACCCTCAAACAGTCTGACTCCAAACTCCACTATGGTGAAGACCAAAGAGCAGTCAAAGGACACCAGAAACAAAATTGTAGAGACCACTGATAATCTCCCTCGATCTGGTGCTCCACGCAAAATCCCACCCCGTGGGGTCAGAATGATCACAAGAACGGTGAGCAAAAATCCCAGAACCACGCGGGGGGACCTAGTGAATGAACTGCAGAGAGCTGGGACCAATGTAACAAGGCCTACCATAAGTAACACACTACGCCACCATGGACTCAGATCCTGCAGTGCCAGACGTGTCCCACTGCTTAAGCCTGTACATGTCCGGGCCCGTCTGAAGTTTGCTAGAGAGCATTTGGATGATCCAGAGGAGTTTTGGGAGAATGTCCTATGGTCTGATGAAACCAAACTGGAACTGTTTGGTAGAAACACAACTTGTCGTGTTTGGAGGAAAAAGAATACTGAGTTGCATCCATCAAACACCATACCTACTGTAAAGCATGGTGGTGGAAACATCATGCTTTGGGGCTGTTTCTCTGCAAAGGGGCCAGGACGACTGATCCGGGTACATGAAAGAATGAATGGGGCCATGTATCGTGAGATTTTGAGTGCAAACCTCCTTCCATCAGCAAGGGCATTGATGATGAAACGTGGCTGGGTCTTTCAACATGACAATGATCCAAAGCACACCACCAGGGCAACGAAGGAGTGGCTTCGTAAGAAGCATTTCAAGGTCCTGGAGTGGCTAAGCCAGTCTCCAGATCTCAACCCTATAGAAAACCTTTGGAGGGAGTTGAAAGTCCGTGTTGCCAAGCGAAAAGCCAAAAACATCACTGCTCTAGAGGAGATCTGCATGGAGGAATGGGCCAACATACCAACAACAGTGTGTGGCAACCTTGTGAAGACTTACAGAAAACGTTTGACCTCTGTCATTGCCAACAAAGGATATATCACAAAGTATTGAGATTAAATTTTGTTTCTGACCAAATACTTATTTTCCACCATAATATGCAAATAAAATGAAAAAAAAACAGACAATGTGATTTTCTGGATTTTTTTTTCTCAGTTTGTCTCCCATAGTTGAGGTCTACCTATGATGTAAATTACAGACGCCTCTCATCTTTTTAAGTGGTGGAACTTGCACTATTGCTGACTGACTAAATACTTTTTTGCCCCGCTGTATATACTGCATGCATGCAACATACATATATACTACATGTAACATGCATACTACATGCATGCAACATACATACATGCTACATATATACCACATGCATGCAACATGCAAACTACATATATACTACATGCATACTACATATATACCACGTGCATGCAACATACATATATACAACAAATATACTACATGCAACATACATACTACATATATACAGTACTACGTGCATGCAACATACATACTATATATATATACTGCATGCATACTACATATATACCACATGCATGCATACTACATATATACCACATATATACTACATGCATGCAACATACATACAACATATATACTACATGCATGCAACATGCATACTACATATATACCACATGCATGCAACATACATATATACTACATGCAACATGCATACTACATATATACTACATGCATGCAACATACATACATACTACATATATACCACATGCATGCAACATGCATACTATATATATATATACCACATATATACTACATGCATGCAACATACATATATACTACATACAGTATATACCACATATATATAATACATATATACTACATGCAACATGCATACTACATACATACTACATATATACCACATGCATGCAACATGCATACTACATATATACTACATGCATGCAACATACATATATACTACATACAATACATTCATACAATACATACATATAGACATACAGTACATATAACATAGAGTACATACTCACCATCACTTGTCACTTTGATCCCCGAAGCCATTGTCATCTATGGAATAAATATTAAAATAAAGCACCAATATACTCACCCCTGATCCGCAGAAGTCCACGGGTGTCCCACGACGTTCTTGCGTTGAGAACAGCAGCATCAGCTGATACTACCGTTCTCTACGGGCTCCAGGAAACCAGTGTCGGGAGGTAGGTATCCTTCCGCCCTGTATTCCTCCGCCACTGTAAAAAACAAAAAAAAAGTCCCTAGTCTCATTTTATGGCATTGCTGTGTGAGAAATTTCCCACGCAGCTGTTGCCATGAAGTGAGACTAGGCACTTTTTTTTTTTTCTTTTTCTTTACAGTGGCGGAGGAATACAGGGCGGAAGGATACCTACCTCCCGACACTGGTTTCCTGGAGCCCGTAGAGAACGGTAGCATCAGCTGATGCTGCTGTTCTCCACGCAAGATCGTCGTGGGACACCTGTGTATGTAGCATGTATGTAGCATGTAGTATGTATTTTTTTTTTTTTTTTTTTTACATTCAACACATAGGCCGGATGATGGGACTACTACTGTCCCATCATTGGCTAATGTGTTAATCACCGTCATGGTAGCAGGCATCGCCCGATGGGACTTGTAGTCCCATCGGACGATCCTGCACAGACCCCCGCAGTCTGCTCAGACTCCCGGACAGTTGGCACAGCCCCCCGGCAGTCGGCACAGACCACCGGCAGGCCGGCACAGCCCCCCGGAAGGCCGGTACAGACCCCCGGGCAGTCGGCACAGACCACCGGGAGGCCGGTACGGACCCCCGGCAGTCCGCACAGACCCCCGGGCAGTCGGCACAGACCCCCGGCAGGCCGGTACAGAACCCCGGGCAGTCGGCATAGACCCCCCGGAGGGCCCGAACTGACGGCGCATCATGATGCGCACAGACCGCACATCATGATGACGTCATTTCGGCAGCCAATCAGAGCCACAGCAGTGGCTCTTTGCATTATGGGAACTTCCGATTCCGATATCCGATATTGAAAAAATATCGGTACTCGGTATCGGAATTCCGATACAGCGAATATCTGCCGATACCCGATATTTGCAGTATCGGAATGCTCAACACTAGTATTGCACCATTAATACAAATGTAACATTGAAGGGACTGCTCAGACAGCACCTTCTTGAATGCTATAGAATAAAAGTACCATCACCTGCTACCAAGATGCGAGTGTTGTAACTACCAAGACATGGTGATCGCACACCAGCCCTGCAGCCAGTGAGCGGATGCTATCCCGCTGCTGTGCTCTTTCTTCCTCTGGACACATTTTAGAGAGAGACACGGCCGTGTTACAACTAGGCAATCGAGGACACGTGCCTAGGGCACCAGGATGAGGGGGGGGCTGCACCTGAGCCAGGTTTTGTGTGATTTTTTTTAAAGTCCTGGGATGTACATGGAGGCTTTAGGACACAATGGAGAAAAGTGAGCACACGGACACGCCTGTTTACATCACTAATCTCCACCCCTTCCTATGATTATTGTATGTGATAGGTTGGGAAAGGATGACGCCGCCCCTGGTGATGCTCTATCACCTCTGATGTGAAATGGTCGGCAGTTGGAGGGAGCCCAGCCTGTACTGGGAAAACAGCAGGACTGTCGGCGGCTCTGGGAGTGTGGAGGGCAGCACAGCGTGGTGTACACACCCGGCCCGGTGATATCATCATCTCCAGGAGCAGCCAGACATAACGGGTTAATGCCAGGGAGAAGACCGGAGGGGAGCGCGGCGCCGGAGCCTGAGAGGATGCAGGTGAGACAGCGCCGTGCATCCTTCGCCAGTGCCGCCACCACTGCCAGTCACACGGTGCCCGCCACAATGTCTGCCACCCGCCGCCGTCTGCATTGCCCCAGTCTCCACTGAGGGAAGTATGGGTCAAGCCAGAGAGAGTACCCATGTGCTGCAGCCCCACACCTGCCTCCTGTCACCCTATGCTGCAGCCCCACACCTGCCTCCTGTCACCCTGTGCTGCAGCCCCACACCTGCCTCCTGTCACCCTGTGCTGTAGCCCTGCACCTCCCTCGTTTCACCCTGTGCTGTAGCCCTGCACCTCCCTCGTTTCACCCTGTGTTGCAGCCCCGCACCTCCCTCGTTTAACCCTGTGCTGCAGCCCCGCACCTCCCTCCTTTCACCCTGTGCTGCAGCCCACACCTCCCTCCTCTCACCCTGTGCTGCAGCCCCGCACCTTCCTGGTTTCACCCTGTGCTGCAGCCCCGCACCTGCCTCCTGTCACCCTGTGCTGCAGTCCCGCACCTGCCTCCTGTCACCCTGTGCTGCAGCCCTGCACCTGCCTCCTGTCACCCTGTGCTGCAGCCCCGCACCTGCCTCCTGTCACCCTGTGCTGCAGCCCCGCACCTGCCTCCTGTCTCCCTGTGCTGCAGCCCCGCACCTGCCTCCTGTCTCCCTGTGCTGCAGCCCCGCACCTGCCTCCTGTCACCCTGTGCTGCAGCCCCGCACCTGCCTCCTGTCACCCTGTGCTGCAGCCCCGCACCTGCCTCCTGTCACCCTGTGCTGCAGCCCCGCACCTGCCTCCTGTCACCCTGTGCTGCAGCCCCGCACCTGCCTCCTGTCACCCTGTGCTGCAGCCCCGCACCTGCCTCCTGTCACCCTGTGCTGCAGCCCCGCACCTGCCTCCTGTCACCCTGTGCTGCAGCCCCGCACCTGCCTCCTGTCACCCTGTGCTTCAGCCCCGCACCTGCCTCCTGTCTCCCAGGGCTTCAGCTCCGCACCTGCCTCCTGTCACCCTGTGCTGCAGCCCCGCACCTCCCTCCTTTCACCCTGTGCTGCAGCCCCGCACCTCCCTTGTTTCACCCTGTGTTGCAGCCCCGCACCTCCCTCGTTTCACCCTGTGTTGCAGCCCCGCACCTCCCTCGTTTCACCCTGTGCTGCAGCCCCGCACCTGCCTCCTGTCTCCCAGGGCTTCAGCTCCGCACCTGCCTCCTGTCACCCTGTGCTGCAGCCCCGCACCTCCCTCCTTTCACCCTGTGCTGCAGCCCCGCACCTCCCTTGTTTCACCCTGTGTTGCAGCCCCGCACCTCCCTTGTTTCACCCTGTGTTGCAGCCCCGCACCTCCCTCGTTTCACCCTGTGTTGCAGCCCCGCACCTCCCTCGTTTCACCCTGTGCTGCAGCCCCGCACCTGCCTCCTGTCACCCTGTGCTGCAGCCCCGCACCTGCCTCCTGTCCCCCTGTGCTGCAGCCCCGCACCTGCCTCCTGTCCCCCTGTGCTGCAGCCCCGCACCTGTGTTAGGAACACCGCACTACACTTGCTCACTGAGCCAGTGCGCGTGTCCTGAGTAAGACAAACTGTGCTCAGCGAAACCTGTGGAGCGGGCAGCAGCAGAGAAGGTGCGTGCTTCAGACCAGCAGGACCTAAACCACGTGAGTGCTGGGAGCTGCAGGAAAACTCCTAGCAGGGTAACTACAGGACAAAGTTCCCAAGGGGCATAGACAGGCTGGGGTCAAAGCACGAGATAGCATGACAAAACTAGAGGATAGACAGAACGGGGAGTCAGGACGTAGCCAATGAGTCATACACGGAGATAGCTGCAAAGTACAAGAGAGGCGAGCAAAGAATAGTCAGGTCACAGGCAAGGAGTCATACACAGAGAGGGTAGCGCAGTACAGAATCAACAGGCAAACTCACAACGGGGGGCAGAACCGGGTCAGAACCATATAAGCAAGCTAGAAGACAACGAACAGGCACACAGGGGTCAACACACTCGGCCAAAGGCAAAAGTATAACTGACGGGGACTGGAGTTTCTCAGGGCTATAAGAAGCTCTCCCTGAGCCAAAGAGAGGCCACACTAATTAACCCCAGGCATGCAGGTCAAAGCCTGCACTGGGCTCAAGACATTAACCCCTGATGTGCAGGTCAAAACCTGCACTGGGATCATGACAACCTGCCTCCTGTCACCCTGTGCTGCAGCCCTGCACCTCCCTCCTGTCACGCCCCACACCTGCCTCCTGTCACCCTGTGCAGCAGCCCCACACCTCCCTCCTGTCACTCTGTACTGCAACCCCACACCTCCCACCTATCACGCTGTGCAAAAGCCACATAGTTCTTGCTGTTCAAACCATGGACAGCTTGGATCACAGAGCCTGACTGCATAGTTGAAGCACAGTTTGAAAATCAACCAGGGACCCTAGGGAGAGATGTGACTAGTCCAGCAGCTCCCCCAGAGTACTTCTTCCCACATTGGTCTTTAGTGGATAGACAGGTCTCTTCCTATGAACACACTGTAGAGATACCTGATAATCATCTAGAGACATGCAGCGAGAAACCCACAGATGATAGCACCAGATTAGTCAGTTCTCTCACTAAATTACCCATCAGCTCTTCCATCTATTCTCTCTGAAACGTCAGAGCATTCCAGAGATGACCTTACCTGTCTGCCGCCGGAGTGATGCTGCCCGTGGTTTTGGACAGGTTCCCTGTAAAAATCCATCAGCCAAACCTTGCAACCATGGCAGAATCAACTGACCATGTACTGTGTATTGAGATTCACCAGATTCTCACATGACAACTAAAGGAAAGGTTTGCTACTTGCACATCAGCGATTTTCGCCATTTCTGACAGATCCGGCAGTTTTTCCTCATCTGCCGGGCAACGGATCACTTATGGCAACACTGCGTTCGGTCTCATTCATTCCCTATGGGACTTGCGGACATGTGCACCACTTGCAGTTTTGCACTTGCGGCGAGACAAAAAAACACTGCTAGCAGCGTTTCTTTTTTCTGTTGCTGCCAGTACCGCATTTGCTGGGTCGCGGCAAAATCGCAAGTGCCGCACATGTCTGCAAGTCCCATAGGGAATGAATGAGGCCGAACGCAGTGTTGCCGTAAGTGATCCTTTACGCGGCAGATGCGGAAAAATTGCCGGATCTGCCGCGAATGGCAAAAATCGCTGATGTGAAAGTAGCCTAAGTGTCTGCCGACAGTGTCTGCATTAGTCATACTGTTAGGGCTGGCGGAATGCACCAAAGGAAGGTGCTTTCGCAGCCCGGGGTCCACCGTGCAGGGGTGGTAAACTGCTGCTTAGTAATGGCGGAAGTATAAAGCGGTATACAAGAGGTCACACGTGGGTTAACGTCACCCAGTGTGAACAGAAGCGAACTCTGTTACGACGCAGAGCTGCACCACCACTGGACATAAATGCCAGAGCCCATTAAAATCACAGCACTTGGCAAGAGAGCGCACAGTATGCGGTCACAGAACTCAGCCCCAAGAACACGAGGTCTGAGTCCCTCTAGACCTACTGAGCGTACGGCGTCGCACCTGTGGATGCCACTATAGATGCTGACTATGGTGGAGTGTCGAGCACGTGCACCGTGGCGTGCAGAGCCACCGGTGGACACTGATGTCAGTCTAAGACTCTGCCTCTACCTACACCTAAGCCTGGGCACTTAACAGGCTAGGCTGCACAACACATGCATACCAAGGGTAGGGGTTTCAAATGAGTCAATCACCAGAGACATTCATACTTGCATACAACACTCCTCATAGTCTGGTAATGCAGTCTATACTAGTGCATGGCCGAGCGGCCATGCGAATCTTTTATAACCGCGTCCTTCCGGGACCTTCCTGACCTTTCTGATGGTCCAATCAGAGCTGGAGAAGGACCTGAGCATGTGACCTCTGATCTCCAATGAGAGATCGTCCCACAGGCATGCTCAGTGGACCGAAAGGAGGACTTAGTCCCTTGAGTAGGTCGCTGCTGACCAGCATGCGTTGCTATAGCTGGGCCAGAGGTGGCAGCAGCAACCAAACCCATGGAATTAGTCTGGGCAGAGCGCCGGGACCGACGAGTCTGCTGAGCAGCCTCCTCTGCAGCTGGAGAGGAATGGGGGACCGCCGGAAGCAAGGCTCGGGATTCCCCCTGTGCAGCGACAGGAACCTGACGCCTAACACATACTCACCAATGGGGGAGGCAGCATAAACTCTAAATACAGCCCTGGAGAGAGGTGTGACAGCAGCAGCTCAATAACATCTGCTGATTGGCTGTAGGATTTACTTGGCATGGCAATGTCCTACGACCCACAGGAGCCCCAGTGCTACCATCACTGGAACAACGCCAGTACAAGAGAGGAGTATATGGTGATTTACAGCTACAAAATAACCCAGGTTTTATTTATCTTACTCTGCACCTTCAGAGCCTTTCAGACAAGTGGGTGGTCCTAGTCAGACACTGACAGTTCTCCGAATACACTTACACAAGGAAGGCTGCCAATCCAAGCACCACCACGCTCCTGACTGAAAAGTGCAGAATGATCAGACCCCAATGACCAATGTATTATCACCTATCCTGAAATCCTTAACCCCTTCACCACTGAGCCTGCTGTCACCTTAGTGACCAGGTCACATTTTACATTTCAGACCACTGTCACTTTATGTGGTAATAGCTCTGGAACGCTTCAGCGGATCCCACCGATTCTGGTTTTCATGACATATTGTACTTCATTCATCAAAATGAAAATATCATAAATTTGGGGACATTTTTGAAACTTTCACTTTTTTTTTAAACTTTTAATTCTTATGCCCTAAAACCAGAGATATGTCACACAAAATAACTATAATGTTTCCCACATGTCTACTTTACATCATTATTGCATTATTTTTTAAACCCCTCTCTGCCATCGGATGTACTATTTCGTTCATGTGCCCTGGGACTTAATTCCCATGGACGGGATAGTACGTCATAGACATAGGCAATCAGCCGCACTCACGTGGGGAGCACGGCCAATGGCGGCAGAGTGTCAGCTGATTCTCACAGCTGACACCCGGCTCTAAGTGACAGGAGCGGTCACGGACCGCTCCCAGCACTTTAACCCCCAGACCCCTTTTAGTGAACACCATAAAAAAGGCAAGAAATAATGCTTTATCATATTGCCGAACAAAAAGTGGAATAACACGCAATCAAAAAGACGGATATAAATAAATGTGGTACCGCTGAAAACGTCATCTTGTCCCAAAAAAAAAAAGCTGCCTTACATCTCCATCGCTGTAATCGTACTGACCCAAAGAATAAAACCCCTTTATCAATTTTTCCACACGCGGAACAGTATAAACGCCCCCCCCCCAAAAAAAAAAAGAAATTCATGAATTGCTGGTTTTTGTTCATTCTGCTTCCCAAAAATCGGAATAAAATGCGATCAAAAAATTTCAGGTGCCCGAAAATGGTACCTATAAAAACGTCAACTCGTCCCGCAAAAAACAAGCCATAACATGACTCTGTGGGCCAAAATATGGAAAAATTATAGCTCTCAAAATGTGGTGATTCAAAAACTACTTTTAGTAATAAAAAGCGTCTTTTAGTGTGTGACAGCTGCCAAACGTAAAAACCCACTACAAATAGTAAATCAAACCCCCTTTATCACCCCCTTAGAGAAAAAAATAAAATAAAAAAAGTATTTATTTCCATTTTCCCATTAGGGTTGGGATTAGGGGTGTGTTAGGGTTTAGGGTTAGGTGTGTGTTGGGGTTAGGATTGGAGTTAGAATTGGGGGGGTTTTCATTGTTTAGGCACATCAGGGGTTCTCCAAAAGCGACATGGCATTCGATCTCAATTCCAGCCAATTCTGTGTTGAAAAAGTCAAACGGTGCTCCTTCCTTTCCGAGCTCTGCTGTGCGCCCAAACAGTGTTTTACCCCCACATATGGGGTATCAGCATACTCAGGACAACTTGGACAACAAATTTTGGGGTCCAATTTCTCCTGTTACCCTTGTGAAAATAAAAAATTGGGGGTGAAAATATCATTTTTGTGAAAAAAAAAGATTTTTTATTTTTACAGCTCTACATTTTAATCTTCAGTGAAGCACTTGGGGGTTCAAAGTGTTCACCATACATCTAGATAATTTGCTTAGGGGGTCTATTTTCCAACATGGGGTCACTCTGTGGGGGGTTTCCACTGTTTAGGCACAGCAGGGGCTCACCAAACACGACATGGCGTCCGATCTCAATTCCAGCCAATTTTGCATTGAAAAAGTCAAACGGTGCTCCTTCCCTTCCGAGCTCTGCTGTGCCCCCAAACAGTGATTTACCCCCACATATTGGGTATCAGCGTACTCAGGACAAATTGGACAACAACTTTTGAAGTCCAATTTCACCTGTTACCCTTGGAAAAGTAAAAAAAAATTGGATCTGAAATAAATTTTTTATGAAAAAACGTTAAATGTTCATTTTTTTTTTAATCATTCCAAAACTTCCTGTGAAGTACCTGAAGGGTTACTAAACGTCTTGAATGTGGTTTTCAGCACCTTAAGGGGTGCAGTTTTTAGAATGGTGTCACTTTTAGGTATTTTCTATCCTATAGACCCCTCAAAGTGACTTCAAATGTGATGTGGTACCTAAAAAAAAAAAAAAATTCTTGTAAAAATGAGAAATCGCTGGTCAACTTTTACAACTTTTAACCTGCATAACTTCCTAACAAAAAAAATTTTGGTTCAAAAATTGGCTGATGTAAAGTAGACATGTGGGGAATGTTACTTATTAAGTATTTTACGTGACATATCTCTGTGATTTAAGGGCATGAAGATTCAAAGTTGGAAAATCGCAAAATTATCAAAATTTTCGCCAAATTTCCATTTTTTTCCACAAATAAATGCAAGTAATATCAAAGAAATTTTAACACTGTCATGACGTACAATATGTTACGAGAAAAGACTGTCAGAATCACCAGGATCCAAGGAAGCATTCCAGAGTTATCACCTCATAAAGGGAGAGTGGTCAGAATTGTAAAAATTGGCCCGCGTCATGAATATGCAAACCACCCTTGGAGGCAAAGGGGTTAAACAATGTTTTTGTTAAGACGTTGGAAAGGTTAAGATTATGTGCACACGGTGCATTTTTGGTGTGTTTTCAGTGTTTTTTCCACTCGGAAATGGGCCAAAAGCACTGTAGAATCCTAATGCAAGTTAATTCAATGACAATCCTGATGTGCTGTGCCCATGAGCAGTAAATTTCCTTTGAGTATTTCCAGTATGTTTTTTTTCCTGCAGCACTTCAATTCTTTGTGCGGATTTTTAGCATTTTTCACCTATTGACTTCAATTGAGTCAGTCAAATCCACAGCAACAACGTATAAAAATGTTTGGGGATTTGCTGAGTTTTAGTTTGCGTTTTTATGGGCTTCCTATGGTGTGTCCCACACTGCCATTTGCGTAACAGCGTTGGAAACACCGGCGTGGTGGTTCTTATCGATGGTAATGTCGATCAGAGAGCTGGGGGGTCATGCTGTCAGATATCAGCATAACCTTGCAGAGATACTGTGACCTGCGGTGAAACACTTATCTCAGGTCAGCAGGTGTGGGCTGATGAGACTACTCCTCACATCAGGCTATGTCTGCTGTCACTGATAACAGTCATAGCAGGAGCAGCTGATGGGAGAAGTAGTCTCTTGTCAGCCAGCGCCTGGGCTCACACTTAGGCCGTGGTTACACTTGAGAGAAACTCGCACGAATCTCTCACCTCTATACCTGGCACTGCCTGGCACTCGGACCGGAGCGTTCAGCTGCATAGATATACATGCAGCCGCACACTCTGGTCCCGAATGCCGGTGGCAGTGCCAGGTATTGAGGTGCAAACCTTGTGCAAGTTTCTCGCAGTGTGAACCCGGCTTTAAAAAGATACACAAAAAAAACATGTAAAGTAATTGAATACATATTTAATTAAAAATAAACACATTATACTCCCCTAACACTAAATCCCCACGCCCATGTCTCCTATAAATAAAGTAAAATAAAAAAACAACATATACTAACCTTAACACCCAATCTCCAATGCTCTCATCTCCTAGAAAAAAATAAAAAATAATAAACCACCATTTACTCACCTGTCTGCCGTAGTCCACGTAATCCCGAGTGTCCCACTGTGATCTCACGTATAGAACAGTCACATCGGCAGATGTGACTGCTCTACCCAGCCACTTGTGATACACTGACAGGAGGCAATCTCTCCCGCAGTGTATCACTGAGCTGCCGTGAGAGAGTTCCCCAGAGATCATCAGCTGATCAGGTCCGATGCTGTCACTTAAGGCACCACCACTGCATGAGAACTTTCTCACGCATCAGTGGTGCCATAAGGGAGATCACCAGAGCTGATCAGCTGATGAACTCCAGTAAACTCTCACAGTAGCTCAGTGCTATACAGTGACAAGAAGTAATCGCTCCTGCAGTGTATAGCAGTGAGCTGCTGGGGGAGAGTTGAAGAGGGGTTCATCAGCTGATCAGCCGGCTCTCTTTGAGAGCAGTCACTGATGTGACTGCTCTCAAAGTCATCAAGATCTTCGTGGGACATTATGGATTATCTTCTCGGTGGACAGGTGAAGAATATTGTGGTTTATTTTATTTTTGTTGCAGGAGACGTTGGCTTCAGTGGACTAGGTGTTCGGTGAGTATGGATTAATTTAGATTCATTAAAGGAGTCTGTGTCATTATTTCAATTAAAGGACTTTTGGTGTGTGTGTGTTTTTAATCAATATCATTATGGGGTTAGTAATCGGGGTGTCTTATAGATGCCTCTCCATTACTAACCTGTGGGCTTGATGTCACCAGATAATACAAAGGTGACATCAACCATCCCCCAACCATTACCTCACTTGCCACTCCTACAGGGCAAGTGGGAAGTGGGAAGAGCGAGGTTAAAAGACAGATTTGGTACATCTTATAGACACTCCTTTTCTGCGGGTGGCTGAGAGCTGATGTTTTTACTCTGGAAGGGTCCCAATATCCATGGCCCCTTCCAAGGCTATTAATATCAGCTCGCAGCTGTCTGCCTAGCTTTTGCTCGTTGGATTTTATAGGGAGACCCTATGCCAATTTTTTTCTGGGGTCTCCTTGTAAACTAGCCTTTAAAGTGTTAGCAAACAGCTGTGAGCTGATATTAATAGCATGTGAACCTTTATAGCTATTGGCTTCTTTCCAGAATATTAGCACTTCTCATCCGTGTTCACCAATGAACTGTCTGGAACAGGGTCATTCAACAAGGTAAAAATTCACCACCTGATATAACTAGTTTAACACAAAAAGAAGTTCTTCTACGTCTGAACAATTTAAACATTGACGAATCCCACGGCCCAGATGGCATTCATCTACGGGTACTGAGGGAATTGAGCTCAATTATTGACACACCACTGTATCTCATATTCTTAGACTCTCTTGTAACAAGGGTGGTGCCACAAGATTGGAGGATGGCTCACGTGTCACCAATATGAAAGGTAACAAGGTGGATCCGAGCAACTACCATCCGGTAAGCCTGACATTGGTAGTATGCAAAATTTTTGAGGGCATTATAAGAGATGACTTGCAGAAATATATTGCAGAGAATAATATAACTGACAACCAACATGGATTCATGAAGAATAAGTCGTGTCTAACATGTTGAGTTTCTATGAGGAGGTGAATGCAAATATGAACTTAGGTAATGTGTATATCTGGACTTTACAAAGGCATTTGATACAGTTCCACATAACAGACTTATACTTAACCCCTTCATGACCACGTCTATTTTGACCTTAATGACCAGGTCATTTTTTGCAATTCTGACCAGTGTCCCTTTATGAGGTAATAACTCAGGAACGCATCTTAGCAATTCTGAGAATGTTTTTTCGTGACATATTGGGCTTCATGATAGTGGTAAATTTAGGTCGATAATTTTTGCGTTTATTTGTGAAAAAAACGGAAATTTGGTGAAAATTTTGCAAATTTCGCAATTTTCAAATTTTTAATTTTTATTCTGTTAAACCAGAGTGTTATGTGACACAAAATAGTTAATAAATAACATTTCCCACATGTCTACTTTACATCAGCACAATTTTGGAAACAAAATTTTTTTTTGTTAGGAAGTTATTAGGGTTAAAAGTTGACCAGCAATTTCCCATTTTTACAACAAAATTTACATAACCATTTTTTAGGGACCACCTCACATTTGAGGGGTCTATATGGCAGAAAATACCCAAAAGTGACACCATTCTAAAAACTGCCCCCCTCAATCTACTTAAAACTACATTCAAGAAGATTATTAAGGCCTCTTTCACACATCAGGTTTTCGCTGTCAGGCGCGATCCGGCGCTTTTGACAGAAACCGGATCCGGCGAAATGCAATGCCGGATCCGGTTTCCCCCCCCATTGACTTGCATTTGCGCTGGATCGCGCCGGATGGCCATGCGTTTCATCCGCTTTTCGCCGGATCCGGCAATGTGTCGCGATCCGGCGTCTGAAAAAAACGTCTACTGTAACGTTTTTTGTCTCCGGCAAAAAAGCCGGACACGCCGGATCCGGCGCGTCCGGCTTTTTCACACAATGAAAGCCTATGAGCGCCGCAATGCGCCTGATCCGGCGAAAGCCGGATCCGGTAGCCGGATCCGGTTTTTTTGGTCTGAGCATGCTCAGTAGCTCTGCCCACAAGACATATATAAAAGCAAGACAGTGGGACCCACAGCCAGACCCAACATGCCACCCAAGAAAGCAACCAAGCGCAGCATGAGAAGGCAGGAGACCACTGCAGCACCATCAGCACCACCACCACCCCAAATGGAGCAGCAAATGGAACATGCTGAGGAGGGGAGTCCAGAAGCAGATGAGAGACGGTAATTATCAAATCCCCCATTCCTCCAAACTAGGGCCATGGAATATCAAGATATTCATTGGCCCTTTGTTTTTCTTTATTCAACAGCCGCCAAAGAGATGCAGCAGCAGCAGCAGCAGCAGAAATGGCATCACTGGCAGCAGCAACAGCAGCAGCAATACCCACAGCCATGGAGTCTGGCCATCAACAGGACAGCACATCTTCTTCTGGGAGCCCTCCCTCGCATCGTCAGCGTTTGACGGTAAGTTTTTATTTCCAAAATCCATCATCTCTGTAATATATGTCTATTCATTGACTTTTATTTCAAAACAGGAATCACAAGATGAAGAGGAGCTCCCAGAAGAAGAAGGAAGGGGTGGACAGACACCTGGAGTGGGCTCACAATTGGTAAGTTTTTTTGCATCAAACGCAGAAACACAACATCACACTACACACAACACATAGAAAACAATGTTCTGCAGACCACACACAGCAAACAAATGCCTACATCCAAAGACATAACATTTTTTGTTTTCTTCTCTAGTCTTCCCATTCTGGTGCTCGGCCAAGAGGTCCTCGCAGTGCCTCCCAGGGTCGTCGGCGACAGCAACGCGGCGGTCACCAGCGTGTAAGTATAAATATTTTTGCTTTGTTTTTTTGCACTTTTTATTTCATTTCTTTTGTGGAGGCTAATTATGTTATTTTTGTCTTTTTCTTTAACAGCCTTCACAGCGTGCTCCCGACTCTGACGGTGAGGATGGAGGGATTGATGTGGACCGCCTCATCGATCTCGTCAGAGAAAGGGAGCCGCTCTGGAATATGGCTGACCGCCGCCACGCTGACCTGATCGTTACCCGACGACTCTGGGAGGAAATCTGTTCTCTCCTTGTGGGCCGCTGGGAGGACCTCGAAGTTCGGGCCCAGATTAAAGAGCGTAAGTATATACAGTACCGGTTGCTTGATGTAAACCAGTGTTTCCCGAAATCCAGTCCTCGTGGTCCCCACGGATCATGTGTTCAGGATTTCTATTTACTATGGAAATCCTGAAAACATGACCCCTGGGGACCATGAGGACTGGAGTTTGTGAAACACTGATGTTGTATACTAACCACTCCTTTCTCGTTTCAGGGAACAGAATTGTGAATCGGTGGCGGTCTGTGAGGGATCGTTTCAAGAAGGAGTTCAATAAAGAGATGCGGGCCCCGAGTGGATCTGGAGGACGCAGGAGCAAGTACAAGTACGCACAAGCCCTGTCGTTCCTCCGGGAAACAATGCTCACCAGAAGGTAAATATTACACACCACATGTGAAAAAAATGTTAGATGTAACTTTTTTTTTTCAGCCAGGGCCATACCATGTCAGTATTTTAATTGTTTTTTTTTCTCTTTATTACACAGCACGGTGAGCAGCACTCGGGAGCCTGCACGATTGGACCCTTCTGAGGCGATCCCTGAGGAGACCGGCAGCGAGGGACACTTCGACCGCCCCGGTACATCTGCACCTTCCCAGCCTTCCCACACATTCGACCCATCTGTCCCATCCACCAGCACAGGAGCATCGTGGCCGCCTACATTACATGAAGCTGCTGGTGAGGAGATCGCTTTCCCTTTACCCCACCCTTCTGCCCCTGCCACCTCTAGTACACCTGCGGGTACTGGGCGGCAGCGGCAGAGGTTTCAGGAAAAGAGTTATGCGCAAGAGTTCTTGCATCTGAATGCATCTTTCCAGAACTGTCTCAAAGTCTTGTCAGAGCAAATCTCCGCAGGCTTTCAGCAGATCAACTCCAGCATTCTGGAGGTGAAGACACTTCTGCAAACCATGCATTCAGAAGCAAGATCTTCGCCAAACCACACCTTTTTCAGGTCTGTTGTGGAGCGCATGGAAACGCTATCTCCTACCCAGCAGATGCATGTAATGCATTCGTGCCACGGTGCTCTACAGCAGGTTACCTCCCAACCTCCACCTCCCACCACTGTAGTTCCTCCACCTGCACCCCCTCCAGCCACTTTCCATCCTCCCCCTCCTATTACATCTGCACCCCCTCCAGCCACTTTCCATCTTCCCCCTCCTATTACATCTGCACCCCCTCCAGCCACTTTCCATCCTCCCCCTCCTATTACATACCAGCAACCTCACCAGTACCAGCAACCTCCCCAGTACCAGACATCTCCCCACTTCCAGCAACCTGCCCCGTACCAAACTCCTTCCCCGTACCAAACTCCTTCCCCGTACCAAACTCCTTCCCCATACAACTTTCCATCAACATCATCTGCTCCTACAGTCCCTGCCCAACCCTCCACTCCACCGCCCACCACCTCTTCTGCCTCCCACATGTCCACCCATTCTGTAGCTTTTTCCACACCTTCACCTCTAACTGTTCCTTCCCCACCACGATCCCAGTCCTCTCTCCACACACCCAGTGTCGAAGTGTCCCGCAGCCCCTCCAGCAGTATTTCCACCCCACAGTACACAGATTTGTAATGTGTGTTTTTTGTAATAAAAATGCCCATTGGGTTTAAAACCTTTATTAAAAAAGTTTTTTGCACTTTAAAAACATTTTACAAAAAAAAAATAAATTTAAATAAAAGTTAAATTATCGTTTCACAATGGTTGTCTGTCATTTCTTTCTGCGGCGAACTATGTTTTAAAAAAAGGTTAAATACAGGGTATTTCAAAGGTAAAAAGGTATTCAAAACCAGGTATATAACTGTGGGTAAATTTTAGCTTTTTGCCACAGTTGTGTTCCTGGTTGTGTTTGAAGCAAAGTATTTCACCTAAAAAGTTGTGTTTATTGTTGGTGATTTCCTACCAATGTACACAACTTTTGTTAAAAGGTGAAATACTTTGCATAAAACACAACCAGGTACACACCTGTGGCCTAAAGGTAAAAATAGTAAGACCATGACAAGATAGCCAACTTTGGTTGGCAAAGGTATATACTGTTGGTCCAGAAGGTACACAAGTTTAGGGCACAAATCTTTCACACTCTGTCATCCCAGTGTACTCTGCCTTGAGGTGACATAAAGTATAGTGGAAAATTGTCCCTGAAACCGTCACAGAACTTCTAGTGGTAATATTTCCAATGACAACATCCATCTTCGCCAGTAACTTGCTCTTCTCTCCAACCTGCACTTTCTTCTCTACAACCTGTCAAAGAAGGGCTGTAGGAACATGCTATATCTAGTTTTCCAGTAGCCAATCCCGTTCGGAAGGCCACAAGGGTCAATTTTAAAAACCGGATCCGGCGTAATCCGTCGAAAAACGGATAGAAAAACGGATAGAAAAACGGATGAACCGGATGAGACGGATCCGGTTTTGTCTGTCAAGAACAAGACGGATCCGGCAGAAAACCGGATCCGGCACTTCAGGTTTTACAAAACATTTGCCGGATCCGGCATTCCGGCACGACACCGGATCGCGCCTGACGCCGAAAACCTGATGTGTGAAAGTAGCCTAACCCTTCAGGTGCTTCACAGGAACTAAAGCAACATGGAAGGAAAAAAATGGACATTTTAATTTTTCCAACAAAATTTTTTTTTTTTAGCATCAATTTTTTCATTTTCACATGGGCAACAGGATAAAATGGATCATAAAATTTGTTGACCAAGTTCTCCTGAGTACACCGATACCTCATATGTGGTCATAAACCACTGTTTGGGTGCACGGCAGGGCGTGGAAGGGAAGGACCACCATTTGACTTTTTGAATGGAAAATTAGCTCCAATCGTTAGCGGTTGCCATGTCGCATTTGGAAAGCCTCTATGAGCCTAAACATTGGTCTCCCCCACAAGTGACCCCATTTTGGAAACTAGACCCCCCAAAGAACTTATCTAGATGCATAGTTAGCACTCTGAACCCTCAGGTGCTTCACAAATTGATCCGTAAAAAAAAAAATACTTTTTTTTGACAAAAATTTTCTTTTAGCCTCAATTTCTTCATTTTCACATGGGTAACAGGAAAAAATGGATCCTAAAATTTGTTGGGCAATTTCTCCTGAGTACACCAATACCTCAAATGTGGTCATGAACCACTGTTTGGGCGCACGGCAGGGCCCAGAAGGGAAGGAGCGCCATTTGACTTTTGAATGGAAAATTAGCTCCAATCGTTAGCGGACACCATGTCGTGTTTGGAGAGCCCCTGTGTGCCTAAACAATGTTACCCCCACAAATGACCCCATTTTGAAAACTAGACCCCCCAAGGAACTTATCTAGATGTGTGGTGAGCACTTTGAACCCCCAAGTGCTTCACAGAAGTTTATAACGTAGAGCCGTAAAAATAAAAAATCATTTTGTTTTTCACAAATATAATTTTTTAGCCCCCAATTTTTTATTTTACCAAGGGTAGCAAAAGGATTTGGACCCCAGAAGTTATTGTCCTGAGTATGCCGATACCCCATATGTGGGGGTAAAACACTGTTTGGGTGCACGGTAGAGCTCGGAAGGGAAAGAGCGCAGTTTGACTTTTTCAACGCAGAATTGACTGGAATTAAGATCGGACACCATGTTGCGTTTGCAGATCCCCTGATGTGCCTAAACAGTGGAAACCCCCCACAAGTGACACCATTTTGGAAACTAGACCCCCTAAGGAGCTTATCTAGATGTGTGGTGAGCTCTTTGAACCCCCAATTGCTTCACAGAAGTTTATAACGCAGAGCCGTGAAAATAAAAAAAATCATTTTTTTTCCACAAATATAATTTTTTAGCCCCCGATTTTTTATTTTGCCAAGGGTATCAGGAGAAATTAGACCCCCAAAGTTGTTGTGCAATTTTTCCTGAGTACGCTGATACCCCATATGTGGCGGTAAACCACTGTTTGGATACATGCTCGGAAGGGAGGGAGCACTGTTTGACTTTTTGGACGCAAAATTGGCTGGAATCAATGGTGGCGCCATGTCACATTTGGAGACCCCCTGGTGTGCCTAAAAAGTGGAAACCCTCTCAATTCTAACTCAACCCTAACCCCAACACACCCGTAACCCTAATCCCAACCTTAACCTTAACCACAAGCCTAACCATAATCCCAACCCCAACACACCCCTAACCCTAATCTTAACCCTAATTCCAGCCCTAACCCTAATTCCAACCCTAACCCTAATTCTAACCCTAATCCTAATTGCAACCCTAACCCTAATTCAAACCCTAATTGCAACACTAACCCTAATTGCAACCCTAACCCTAATTGCAACCCTAACCCTAATTCTATCCCTAACCCTAAAAGAAAAATAAAAATAAATCTATTTTCTTTATTTTATTATGTGTCACTAGCTATGGGGGTGATAAAGGGGGGCTTTATTTACTTTTTTTTGTATTTTGATCACTGTGATAGTTTATCACATTCATTAAAGTGTACCTGTAAAATGAATGAATCCGCCGTCTGGCAGACTCACAGGTGCATGCGCCCGCCATTTTGTAAGATGGCGGCGCCCATGGAGAGAAGACGGCGGGACACCGGGTGGTACCGGGACTCATAAGGTACCGGGGGGGGCTATAGGGGCGATCGGAAGGCAGGGGGAAGTGGAGGGGAGCAGATTATTGCGGCGGCTGCCGATCGCTGCCGTCAGAAGGTTCCGGCGGCACATCGCCGCTGCCAGCCAGGTGGGGGGGTGGGATCATGATCTCCAGCCATGTCCGATGCTATTGCAGCATCGGCCATTGCTGGATAGTAATATTTCATCAAATTTCATTGATGAAATATTACTATCGCTCTGTTTGGCTGTTTCACTGTTAACAGCCAATCAGAGCGATCGTAGCCACGTGGGGGCAAAGCCACGCCCCCTGTGGTGAAGAACAAAGCCCCCTGTATCTGCGGGTCAGGTGACCTTTCATTGACCCCGGTCACCCGACCCGCAGGGGGGCTTTAAACTCATGACACAGCATATGCATCATTGGTCGGATTGGCACCGACTTTCATGACGCATACGCTGTGTCATTGGTCGGGAAGGGGTTAAGTGACAGAAGCAAGGACTGGGGTAAACTATATGCAGATGGGTAAGGAATTGGCTAAATGGCTGGAAGCAAAGTTGTCATAAATGGTACATTCTCTAAATGGGATATAGTCAGCAGGGGGGATCACAGGAATCTGTGCTAGGACTGATTCTTTTTAAATTCTTTATTAATGACCATGTGGATGGGATTGAGAGTAAAGTGTCAGTCTTTCCTGATGACACCAAACCATGTAAGATATTAAAATCTGACCTTGACATTACATTATTGCAAAACGATCTGAGTAAGATGGCTGAATGGGCAAATACTTGGCAAATGAGATTTAATATAGAAAAATGTAAAGTAATGCACCTAGGACAGAGTAATCCTATTGCTGCATATACATTAAATGGGAGTATACTCGGAACTACAGATCAAGAGAAGGACCTTGGTATTCTCGTTAAAAGTAAGCTGAGCAGCAGTACTCAATGTCAAGCAGCAGCTCCAAAAGCAAACAAGATTTTAATATGTATAAAAAGAGAAAATCCCACATATTATTACCCCTTTATAAATCACTGGTCAGGCCACATCTAGAATATGGGATCTGGTTTTGGGCTCCATATTTTAAAAAAGATACTCAGAACTTAGAATCAGTTCAACCACAGGCAACTAGATTATTACAATGGATGGAAGGCCTCTCATACGAGGAGAGGTTGGAAAAGTTGGGCTTGTTTAGCTGAGAAAAAAGATGCCTCAGAGGAGATCTACTTTATTGAAGTTTACTGAATTCTAGACAGGCAAGGTGGGCCTTGTTTTTCTCGAGATTTGACTTTGTAATCACCTTTCGTCCAGGTACTAAAAACGTAAGGGCTGATGCCCTCTCTCACAGTTTTTGCCCCTCACAAGCCGAGGACTCTGAACCAGTTCCAATATTGGCCAATGGGATTGTTGTTTCAGCTGTGTCTTTTGACCTTCTGGAGGCGATCCGTAGGTCCCCAGAACAAGCCCCTGACATGACGCCCCCAAAAAAATTGTTAGTTCCGGCCACGTTTCGCCTGCAAGTTCTGAAGGAGTTGCACAACTCTGTTCTGGAAGGCCATCCTGGTGTCAATAATACTACCAGACTGGTGACTAGGAATTTTTGGTGGCCGACGATGCTTAAGGATTGTAAAGATTATGTGTTAGCTTGTGAAATCTGTCCCCCCCATAATCGCCCTGCCGGCTGGCTCCAGTCCTTGCCCACCCCTGAGAGTCCATGGACCCACATCTCCATGGACTTCATTACTGACCTGCTGCCCTCAGAAGGGAAGACGTGTATCTGGGTGGTGGTGGATAGGTTCAGTAAGCAATGTCATCTTGTTCCCCTGTCTGGTTTACCCAATTCTGAAACTTTGAGTAAGCTCTTCATTGTTCATGCTATACGATTGCACGGCGCTCCGGTGAATATTGTGTCCGACAGGGGTACCCAGTTCGTTTCCAAGTTCTGGAGGGCGTTCTGCAAACGCATAGGCGTTGAATTGTCCTTCTCCTCTGCCTATCACCCTGAGACCAATGGTCAAACTGAACGCACCAACAAGGCTATGGAGCAGTATCTCCGCTGTTACATATCGGAGCATCAATCTGATTGGCTGGAACATCTGCTGTTAGCTAAGTTCGCCCTGAACAACCAATACCAGGATTCCATCAAAACTACCCCTTTCTACTGCAATCACTGACTGCACCCACGCTTTGGTTCATTTTCGGCCAGGTTGTCGGAGCTCCCAGGGGTAGAAAAATCTATACATTGGTTAAAGACTATCTGGTCGGAAGTAAACATAAACTTGAAGGGGTCCCAGGTTAGACAAGCTTTGGCTGCAAATAGACGGCGATCCAAGGGACCGCACCTGGGAGTTGGGGACAAGGTCTGGCTTTCCACCAAGAATATCAAGCTTAAAGTGCTGTCTGCCAAACTGGGTCCCAGATTCATTGGTCCATATGAAATAATGGAAGTGATTAAGGCTACTTTCACACATCAGTTTTTCTCCGTCAGGTGCGATCCGGCATAGCCCCGGATCCGGCAAATGTTATGTAAAACCGGATGTGACGGATCCGGTTTTCTGCTGGATCCGTCTTGGTCGTCAGACCATAAACCGGATCCGTCTCATCAGTTTCATCCGTTTTTCCGCAGATTACGCCGGATCCGGTTTTAAAAAACGCCCCTTGGGGGCTTCGAAACGGGATTGGCTGCTGAAATCTATATATACCGTGTTCCTACAGCCCATCTTTCACAGGTTGTAGAGGAGAAACTGCATGTTGGAGAGAAGAGCAAGTGACTGGCGAAGATGGATGTTGTGATTGCAAATATTTTGAAGAATTTGGTGGATTTTACAGCGGAAGCGAACCGTTTGAGGGTGATTGTTCTGGAGAAGGAGAGAGCAAGACAGCAGCGCATCAGGCATCAGCGACGCCGTTTGTGGATCCACCCCATCATAGCCAAGAGAATGACGCGTGGGGTCTATTCTACACTCTGCATGGACCTTAGACGAAACCTGGAGAAATTTTTTGGATATGTTCGGATGAAAATGGAGAATTTTGATTACTTGGTGGAGCGCATTGCACACATCATAAGAAAAGCGGACACCTATTGCCGCTTCTCCGTTTCACCCGCAGAGCGTCTGATGGTGACTTTAAGGTAAGCCACATTTATTGGATATGCTCGCATGAGAGCACACTTTCACTGCAATCTTGTTGGTGGTAGTTTGTATCTCCAAGTGTTATAGCTGAATTTTGGTATGTAATGCTGTGATTTTTAACTAATTTATTGTTTTTTAATTCCCCACAGATTTCTTGCAACTGGAGAATCCCTTTCGTCACTGCATTTCAAGTACAGACTCGGGATTTCCACCATATCTGGAATAGTTAAGTACACATGCCGTGCACTGTGGAACTCCTTAGTTGAAGAGTTTTTACCAGAGCCCAAACAGAGAGGTGGATTGAAATTTCTGTAAAGTTTCAACAGATATGTCAGTTTCCGAACTGCTTGGGTGCTGTGGATGGGAAACATATCCGCATTGTAAAGCCAGCAGGATCGGGATCGGAATATTTCAATTACAAGAAATATTTCTCCATTGTCCTCATGGCCATCGCGGAATACAAATTTTTTGCTGTTGATATTGGGGCCTATGGCCGCTCCAATGACTCTCAAGTTTTCAAACTGTCTGTCAAGGGGAGTAAACTGTATGGAAACACCTTCCAGTTCCCATCCCCTAGACCGCTGCCGCAAACATCTGGTCCACCTATGCCTTTTGTCTGTGTAGGGGATGAAGCATTCCAGCTGTCAGAACACCTTTTGAAACCCTACTGTAGCAGAGGATTGACAAGAACAAAACGCATTTTTAATTACCTGCTAACAAGAGCAAGAAGAATGGTGGAATGCTCCTTTGGTATTCTGACAGCCAAATGGCGTGTCCTATTGACTGCGATCAACCTCAAGACAGAAACTGTGGATGAGGTGATCAAAGCTTGCGTGGTACTCCACAATTTTGTTATGTGCAAGGAACCCATTTCCATTGAGGACACCGCTGAAGAAACCACCTTGCAAAATTACCAGAACATTACCAATAGAAGTTCTGTGACGGTGTCACGAATGAGGGACAATTTTGCAGAATACTTTATGTCACCTCAAGGCAGAATAGACTGGCAGGATGACAGTTTGATAAATTTCTGCCCTTAACCAAAGTTGTGTACCTTCTGTACCAACAGTATATACCTTTTCCAAACAAAGTTGGCTATCTTGTCGTCTATCTTGTCGTGGTTTAACTATTTTTACCTTGACCACAGTTGTGTACCTGGTTGTGTTTTAGGCAAAGTCTTTCACCTTTTACTAAAAGTTGTGTACATTGTTAGGAAATCCCCAACAAGATACATAACTATTGGTAAAAGGTGAATTACTTTGTCTAAAACACAACCAGGAACACAACTGTGGCCAAAAGGTAAAATTTATTTACCTTTTACCCACAGTAATGTACCTGGTTTTGTATACCTTTTTACCTTTTGTCTACCCTGTACTTAACCTTTTTTTATACCATAGTTCGCCGCAGAAATAAAAGACAGACAACCAGTGTAAACCAATACTTTAACTTTTATTGAAAATTTTTTTTTGTTTAATAAACTGTTTTAATTGTTAAAAATTTTTCTCTTTTTTATTTAAATACACACATTTATAAATGAGTGTAGTGTGGGGTGGAAATACTGCTGGAGGGGCTGCGGGACACTTTGACACTGGGAGTGTGGAGAGAGGACTGGGATCGTGGTGGGGAAGGAACAGTTAGAGGTGAAGGGGTGGAAAAAGCAAGAGAATGGGTGGACATGTGGGTGGCAGAACAGGTGGTGGGTGGTGGAGAGGAGGGTTGGGCAGGGAATGGAGTAGCAGATGATGTGGTTGCAAAGTGGTAGGGGGAATGAGTTTGGTACTGGGAAGTAGTTTGGTACGGGGCAGGTTGCTGGAAGTGGGGAGGTTGCTGGTACTGGGGAGTTTGCTGGTACTGGGGAGGTGGCTGGTACTGAGGAGGTGGCTGGTATTGAATAGGAGGGGGAGTATGGACAGTGGCTGGAGAGGGTGCAGGTGGAGGAACTACAGTGGTGGGAGGTGGAGGTTGGGAGGTAACCTGCTGTAGAGCACCGTGGCACGAATGCATTACATGCATCTGCTGGGTAGGAGATAGTGTTGCCATGCGCTCCACAGAAGACCTGAAAAAGGTGTGGTTTGGAGAAGATCTTGCTTCTGAATGCATTGTTTGCAGAAGTGTCTTCAACTCCAGAATGCCGGAGTTGAGCTGCTGAAAGCCTGCAGACATTTGCTCGGACAAGAATTTGAGACAGTTCTGGAAAGATGCAAGAACTCTGGGGCATAGCTCTTTTCCTGACCCCCGATGCCGCTGACGCCCAGTACCCGCAGGTGTACTAGAGGTGGCAGGGGCAGAAGGGTGGGGTAAAGGGAAAGCGATCTCCTCACCAGCAGCTTCATGTAATGTAGGCGGCCACGATGCTCCTGTGCTGGTGGATGGGACAGATGGGTCGAATGTGTGGGAAGGCTGGGAAGGTGCAGATGTACCGGGGCGGTCGAAGTGTCCCTCGGTGCCGGTCTCCTCAGGGATCGCTTCAGAAGGGTCCAACCGTGCAGGCTCGAGAGTGCTGGTCACCGTGCTGTGGAACAAAGAGAAAAAAAACACAATTAATATACTGACATGCCATTGGCCCTGGCTGAAAAAAAAAATAGACATGTAAACATTACTTTTGGACATGGGGTGTGTAATATTTACCTTCTGGTGACCATTGTTGCCCGGAGGAACGACAGGGCTCGTGCGCACTTGTACTTGCTCCTGCGTCCTCCAGATCCACTCGGGGCACGCATCTCTTTATTGAACTCCTTCTTGAAACGATCCCTCGCAGACCGCCACCGCTTCACAATTCTCTCCCCTGAAACGAGAAAGCACAAAGTGGTTAGTATACAACATCAGTGTTTCACAAACTCCAGTCCTCGTGGTTCCCAACGGGTCATGTTTTCAGGATTCCAATAGTGTTGCTCAAAAGGAAATCCTGAAAACATGACCCGTGGGTACCACGAGGACTGGAGTTCGGGAAACACTGCTTGACATCAAGCAACGGGAACTGTATATACTTACGCTCTTGAATCTGGGCCCGAGCTTCAAGGTCCTCCCAGCGGTCCACAAGGAGCGAACAGATTTCCGTCGGGTCACAATTAGATCAGCATGCCGGCGGTCAGCCATATTCCAAAGCGGCTCCCTTTCTCTAACAAGATCGATGAGGTGGTCCACATCAATCTCTCCAAACTCACCGTCAGAGTCGGGAGCACGCTGTGAAGGCTGTTAAAGAAAAAGAGAAAAATAAAATAATTAGCCACCACAAGAAATCAAATAAAAAGTTCAAAAAAACCAAAGCAAAAATATTATACTATACTGAATTGCTTTTTGCTCTGTCTTCAGAAAATACCTGAGTACTGATATAGTCTTTTGAAGCCTAGCGTCTTCAGGGCTTTTTTCCCTATCAGTCTGTTGGCTCTTGTTTTTGATAGGGTTTTGGCGGATTGCAGACAGCAGCTTTTCTATCCTGTCCTATTTAGTTAGCTTGGGCCCCATCATTTGCTCAGCCTATCTTTCTATCTGTGTGAGTGTTTTTTCATCTTGCTTCACCGTCATTATATGTTGGGGGCTGCCTATTGCTTTGGGGTCTGCTCTGGGGCAGTTTAGATTTCCCTTTCTGTCTTTAGGCTATTTAGTTCTCCGGCTGTGATCGAGGGGTCTAGGGAACCGTAGGAACCCCCCACTGCTACTGCTAGTTGTTGTTGATAGGTTCAGGGGTCTGCAATCCGATAGCTGCCAACTTCTCTGGTTTTCTGGACTTCGCCAGTATTTCTGTTTTGCCTCCTACGGTGACTCATTCATAACAGAGAACACCTTTCCAGTACTCCCCTTCAGTATGTGCCTTCCCTGGCCGTCTCTCTGTGCTGATTTCTAGTCCTTTTCCTTTCCAGCAGCTCACAATCAGTGTCCCAGGCCAACAGCTGCGGACCTTGTCAGGTAACGTCCTCTTGGCTCCGCTGCTCCCGTTTGGCTGCCTTTCCAGAGAAGATAACTGTGGTTGGTAGCCAAGGTACCCTAAAGGTGCCTCGACCTTCGGCTTTCTAGTTGAGTCCGTTCTTCACTCCACTAGGCTAGGGGGCCGACACCCCTTCTGCGACCTGAACCCTCCACCCGACGTCCGTCGGCATGGAACGAGCCCCACGGGCAATATGGCCACTGTTCCGTGCCTCTAGGATCCTTTCCCTCTCCAGGGAGTTTCCTTCTGTCTCTATTTCTTCCAGCAGCTCCTCCAGTCCAGGAGCTGCTGCACACACATCCTTCTGCTTCTTCCCCTATGGGAAGACTGCTCTAGCTCTAACTCTCTTCTCCCGCTCAGAACTTATCAGCTCCACCCACCTCCCAACACCCTTTACTAAACAGCAGTGATGAGATCATCCTCCCTAATGGTCCATTCAGGGTGCCCTGCTTCTGTAAGTGAGTGTTGGATGCGGGTGTTAGAGTTCTGTGAGGTGCCCCCACCTTACCTGGGAAGAGGGATACTACACCTCTGGTTGAGGTGCAGTAGCTCTGTGGCGACTGAACCCTCAGGGGCGCCACATTTAAATCACCCCCCTTTCGTCCCATGCAAAATTAAACAAAAATAAAATCAAACATACACATATTTGGTATCTCCGCGTTCAGAATTGCCCGATCTATCAATAGAAAAAAGCAATTAACCAGATCGCTAAACGACATAGCCAGAAAAAAATGAAAATGCCAGAATTACGTTTTTATGGTCACCGCGACATTGCATTAAAATGCAATAATGGGCGATAAAAAGCACGTATCTGCACAAATGTAGTATCATTAAAAACGTCAGCTTGGCGCGCAAAAAATAAGCTTGCATCAAACCCGAGATCACGAAAAATGGAGACGCTGCGGGTCATGGAAAATGGAGCAATTTTTTTTTTTTTTTTTTTTTTTTAGCAAATTTTGGATTTTTTTATTTCACCACCTAGATAAAAGAAAACCTAGACATGTGTGGTGTCTATGAACTGGAGAATCATAATGGCAGGTCAGTTTTAGCATTTAGTGAACCTAGCAAAAAAACAAACAAAAAACAAGTTTGGGATTGCACTTTTTTTGCAATTTCACCACACTTGGAATTTTTTCCCGATTTCGAGTACGCGACATGGTAAAACCAATGGTGTTGTTCAAAAGTACAACTTGCAACTAAAAATATAAGTCCTCATATGGCCATATTGACAGAAAAATAAAAAAGTTATGGCTCTGGAAAGAAAGGGAGCGAAAAACGAACGCAAAACCGAAAAAAGCAGAGGTCATTAAGGGGTTAATGAGGGTATCTGGCAAACACCTGTAAATTATTAAACCTCGGGTTTGGTAATATAAATATATATATTATATATTTGCCTGGTAATGTTTTCATTTCCTGTTCTGTCCAGATGTCACCGTATCCCAGTATTCCAAGTGGAGGAAGTTCACCGACCGCCATATTGGGACACCCAAGTGATGGGTGTCTCAATATGGAAACTGCTGCTGTTACGAACCTATTGCACGGTACCACCAGCGGAACACAGTCGCAAAACACACACTATACGCTGTACGCACCTGTTAGAATGGAAGGTCTGGAGCCGGAGACTCCAGGAGTGGACCCGCTGGGCCGTGGCACCGAGGGGCCCCAGGCGAACTGCCAGGTGGAACCAACCCCTATACAGGGACCGTTAGGAGCAAGCCCAGGGGTTCGGGTACCACGGCAGCCGGTACCGAGAGGGGCGGCTCACAGGAGACACGGGTGAGTATGTCTGGCGAACGGTACTGGGTACTAGGAACACCAAAGGTGTACACGGAAGTGCGCTAACTACAGGATAGTGCGAGACAGGTAGACGTGAGCACGTATGGCGTATAGCTAGTAATACGTCCGGAGGTAAACAAAGAAGGACACGTGCATGGAGCACGACAGAGTACAGAATGTAGCAGCAGTCGTGCCAGGAGGTGTAACAGAGCACAGGAACAAAGTGCGTGCCAGATGGCACGACTGAGCAAGGGACGGAGGACAGGATACTAGAGTGTGCCAGGAGGCACAACTGAACATGAAGCAACGTGAAAGTTCAGAGCGAGTGCTAGGAGAACAATAGAATACCAGACAGAGCAGAGGACCTGAGAACAGCGCACAGCCAGGCTAGGACAAAGCCGACCCAGCCAGGAAGCACAACAATAATCAGGCACCTCCCATAGGGGAAGGTAGCCTGATATAGCACATGACCATGACAGGTTCTGGGTCAGATCCTAACCAGAAGGCACATGACCACTACAGCTTCCGGGTCAGGTCCTCCTTTACCGTAGAGAGGACCGACCCGGAGACAACACTGACAGGAGCGCGCAAGCGCTGACATGACATGGAGGAGGAGCTCCGAGGATGAGAACTGCGCGTGCGCACCCGACGGGATCCCCCGAGGGACCGCCATACCGGAGGGAGTGACGTCGGGACCGAAACCCCACCTCCTGGTGAGCGCGCCATAACAGTACCCCCTCCTTTACGCCCCCTCTTTTTAGAACTGGAAAATAGCACCTTGACACTAGGAGCGGGATCCAGACACTTCCTAACTGCATGAGGACCAATCAGATCCAGGGTCTCACTACGAGAAAATTTGGTCTCCTGCCATACCCTGGAGAAACCACAGACAGAGAGTCGGAGGCAGGTGCGCCCAAGACAGAACGAACCTGCAGAGGCACACTGACATGCTTGGAGGCCGAAGCGGTGGTGCGGTTACTGAAAGTCAATTCAGCCTTAAGAGGCGAGCTGTCGGAGGATGGTTGCTTGGGAACTTCCTTCTTGGCACAGGATGGACAAGCAGCCACAAAGTCTTTGACATCTTGAGCAATAGACGGCCACCAGTAGTAGTGGGATAAACGGGAGAGTGTCCTCTTGACACCAACATGGCTGGCAACCGGAGAAGAATGTCCCCAGGATAACACACCTTTACGGTTACCTTTAGCCACAAAGGTCTCCCCCGGGCGCTGGGATGTCAACTTGATGGAAGCCACGGAAATTACCTTGGACCGGTTACTTGACAGATGTGGAGACTGACCCTCAGCCCCCTTCTCGACAATGTCACACATCACAGACCGGTTGCTTGACAGATGTGGAGACTGACTCTCAGCCCCCTTCTCGACAATGTCACACATCACAGACCGGTTGCTTGACAGATGTGGAAACTGACCTCAGCCCCCTTTTCGACAATGTCACAAGTCACAGACCGGTTAGCGGACAGCGGACCTGTAACCGCCGAAGACGAGCAAGCAGGGTTCTTCAGAAGAACGGACAGCAGGCGACTTTTTTGACAGGATGGTTCCCAACGGAGTACATCACCGGTTTGCCAGTCCAGGGTCGGCCCGTGAGTTCGTAACCAAGGAAGAACAAGAAGAAGGGTATGAGCCGAAGTCGGCAATACGTGGAAGGAGATTCGCTCCCGATGACATGTGCCAATCTGCAACTGCTCTTCCTCAGTGACCTGGTTAACGGTGTCCTTCAAGGGCTTACCGTCGACCGGAACTACCGACCTAGGCGTTTTCAGGGATCTGACAGGAATCCGAAACTTGTTAACTGCCTCGAGACTAATAAAGTTACCCAATGCACCAGAGTCCACAATAGCCTTCACAGTGCAACTCTCGGAACCAAAATTCAGGGACACAGGCACGGTAAAGGGTAAAGAGGAATCACATACACTAGAGGAGAGCTCACTTACCAGTCCCAGGTGGAGAAACTTCCCCGGCCTCTTGGGACATGAGCGTAGGAAGTGGAAGGCATCCCCACAATAGAAACAGAGCCCTTGTGCCTGCCTCTTCATACGACGCCGTTGAGCTATCTGGAGACGATCCACCTGCATAGGCTCAGGTACCGGATCTACTGCAGATAACTCGGGTAACGGATGGGAAGAACTGCACGTGGAAGAGAAGAGACGGGAGGCCCCTCTCGCTCTGGCTGACTCGCGGGTGCGCTCCTGGTAGCGCAAATCAATGCGTGTCGCGAGAGAGATGAGGTCCTCCAAAATGGTAGGAGTATCTCGGCCCGCCAGTTCTTCTTTGATCTGGCTGGACAGACCATGCCAAAAGGCCCCTACGAGGGCATCATTATTCCAACCAAGTTCGGAGGACAAGGTGCGAAAACATATTGCGTATTGTCCAACTGTTAAAGTACCTTGACGGAGATTAAAGAGTGATTCGGTGGTGGAATCGAGGCGACCCGGCTCGTCAAACACCTTACGGAAGGTGTCCAAAAAGACGGAAAGCTGAGAGACGAGTGGGTCATCCCGCTCCCGAAGGGGAATAACCTATGCAATGGCCTTCCCCTCTAAGTGAGAAACTAAATAAATGCTATTTTAGCATGATCGGTTGGGTAATGCTGCGGCAAATCTCAAAAAATGCAAACGACACTGATTCAAAAACCCGCGACACAACACAGGGTCACCATTATACCGAGGTGGCTTACATAAGCACGGTAGCGAGAGAGGAACCATGGCCTGGGCAGAAACGGATCGTATAGATAGGAGCCGATTATCTACCGATGACATATAGTTGAGGATCTGGGCCTGGGAGTCGCGTTGCTGCGCAAGTTCCTGCTGAACACTGGCCAACTGGGCAGCACACCCAGGCTCAGAGGACTGTAAGGCAGATAAACAGGACTCCATGGACTTGAGAAATAACATAATTCTAGTCTGGTTTTCCCGGAGGAATGCCAGCTCCTTTTGGACGGAAGCCGTGGTACCAGCGGGGTCCATGGCCTGATTATACTGTTAGAATGGAAGGTCTGGAGCCGGAGTCTCCAGAAGTGAACCCTCTGGGCTGTGGCACAGAGGGGCCCCGGGCGAACTGCCTGGTGGAACCGATCCCTATACAGGGACCGTTAGGAGCAAGCCCAGGGATTTGGGTACCACGGCAGCCGGTACCGAGAAGGGCGGCTCACAGGAGACACGGGTGAGTATGTCTGGCGAATGGTACTGGATACTAGGAACACCAAGGGTGTACACGGAAGTGCGCTAACTACAGGATAGTGTGAGACAGGTAGACGTGAGCACGTATGGTATATAGCGAGTAATACGTTCGGAGGTAAACAAAGCAGGACACGTGCATGGAGCACGACAGAGTACAGAATGTAGCAGCAGTCATGCCAGGAGGTGTAACAGAGCACAGGAACAAAGTGGGTGCCAGATGGCACGACTGAGCAAGGGACGGAGGACAGGATACTAGAGTGTGCCAGGAGGCACAACTGAGCATGAAGCAACGTGAAAGTTCAGAGCGAGTGCTAGGCGCACAATAGAATACCAGACAGAGCAGAGGACCTGAGAACAGCGCACAGCCAGGCTGGGACAAAGCCGACCCAGCCAGGAAGCACAACAATAATCAGGCACCTCCCATAGGAGAAGGTAGCCTGATATAGCACATGACCATGACAGGTTCCGGGTCAGATCCTAACCAGAAGGCACATGACCACTACAGCTTCCGGGTCAGGTCCTCCATTACCGTAGAGAGGACCGACCCGGAGACAGCACTGACAGGAGCGCGCAAGCGCAAACATGACATGGAGGAGGAGCTCCGAGGACGAGAGCTGCACAGGCGCACCCGACGGGAGCCCCCGACGGGAGCCCCCGAGGGACCGCCGTACCAGAGGGAGTGATGTCGGGACCGAAGCCCCGCCTCCTGATGAGCGCGCCATAACAGCACCACACACACTCTCAGTCACTCACACAGCCTCTTACACGGTACCACCAGCGGAACACCGGTGCACTGCGTCTGCGTGAATTCCGCGCAGGCGCAGTGAATCATTCAGCTGATCCCGGCAGCAGATGCGCGATGTGTCTACAGGCAGAGGAAACCGGTCAGATTAAAGGGGTTTTCCCACGAACAAAAGTTAATTTTAAAAATTGTCTGTGTCTGACCGTGTACAGAGGATACCACATCTCCTGAGCAGGGGAGGAAGCAAAAGACAATACTGACATTACAACAGGGGATCACAGAGGATTCATTTTGTGAGGTAAAATATTTCACTGACTGTTTTTAAACAATATTTTACCTCACAAAATGTATCCTCTGCGATCCCCTGCTGTAATGTCAGTATTGTCTTTTGCTTCCTCCCCTGCCCAGGAGCTTTGGTATATTCTGTACACGGTCAGACACAGGGGAGAGAGAGGCAGAGCACAGGGGGGAGACGGCTCAAACGGGACAGCACATGAGGGGAGAACACAGCACAGGAAGGAGAGAGACATCAGACAAGGGGCACATGGGGTAGACAGGTCAAAGAAGAGAGCACAACAAAATAAGGAAATGGTTGCACTGAATTGCAATAAGGCATATCAAATATGATATATATGAAATGTGAATAGCATAATGGCTTTTGGAATTTAGAAAAAACATATGAGATACTTAGGCCAAAATTTGGCCAAAAGATGTGAGCCCATTCACCAATGTTAAGGTGATCTCATTGAACGGGTCCCTATTCTAACTGCCTAATGTGAACTACTGGCTAATAACAAGATAATGCCTATATTTATGGGAGGATAGGAACCAAACTCCGCCCTTCATCAAGCTGTGATTTTAATTACATCCAATCACTTTTTGGACACAGGAGACAGAAAGGTCTGCTGAAGGGAAAGGACAGAGAAGAAGCTCCAGAAGGGACTGACAGCTGAAATAGGTCACGGGGGTGGCCCGGACAGGAGGGGCCACAGACGGAGACAGACTGAGGTACCATAAAAGGGAACGGACTTGGACTCGTGAAACGCTGTGGTGGTAGGCCTAGGGCAGCCACAGTGGAAGAGCTGCGAGGGACGTTAATTAGCTAAAGGAGGAAAGTGAAGGTACCCGGGCCTGTGTGTGGAGTTGAGCAGCTGCTGTGTGAAGCTGCGGAGCCTGTCGAGCAGCTGTTGTGTCGAGCTGTGTAGCGTATTGCGCAGCTGCTGTGTGGAGCTGTGGGTCGTGGAAAATACGATCAATAAAGAAGACCTGTTGGACACGATCCTGTCTCTGTCTCGAGTCTGTCTGCGGCCAGTAACGGACCACCCCCCTGTCGGTTGCCCTCCTACCTACATTTGGCGTAGTCGGCAGGATCATTGCCGCAAGTACTCCATCTTCTGCGACAAGCCTGCGTCAGAAGAACCAAAGGACTCAAGTTGTTTTTCTTGTGGCTTACAAAAACTGGGCTGTGGATTGCTGGCTGTCATCAAGCGGATCCGGAGCGGAAAAGGCCTTGATAAAAATGGCTGTGGCGATTTGGCGCCAAAAAGAAGAACAGGCGTTTGCAGCCACCTTGAACTACCAGGAACAGCCACTAGAGGAGCTGTTGCCGACCATCTGGGCGGAGTCGTCGGGCCTAGAGACTGGTCCTGCCGGACGGCAGGGTGAGGAACTGCAGCGGACATCAGATGACGGGACCGGGAGCTGCAGAGGAGCAGAGGAGACCAGCGACTCCCCGGACCGACCCCTGGAAGAGCGGTGGAGCGGCCTGAGGGGAGCTGCTGCGCTGGGGAAGGTGAGCGTTACCCCGGCCCAGTCGGCGCCGCAGACAGTTCCCGCTCCCATGCCCGGTGCACGAGACAGGCCCCAGGGCCTCGACACCGGCCCTCGGCCTCCCCGCTCGGCCTCCCGCTCTCCAGCGCCCCCAGCTCCTGATGACTTTGCGGCTTCTGCAGGGCCAACCAACGCCCCCACCAGCGACCCTGAGCCACCTCGTCCGGCTGCGCCCCATTACACGTCGCCGGTGCAGAACAGACTTGCGGCCACCCCTGCCGTGCTCCATCTTCCAGGGGCGGCATATCTACAGGGGCCTGCCGTCACTCCAGCCCCGCTCCAGATTGCCGTGGCGGTGGAGCCGCCAGCCTCCACGGCCTACTCACCGGCATCCGTGGCCACCGTTGCTCCATCCTCGGCTGCGGCCAGCTTGCCAGTGCCTGCAGCCGCCTTAGTTCCGGCTGCGGCCTACTCTGCGGCCGCCGCTGCATCATCCTCGGCCCTGGCTGCGGCCGACATGCCGGTGCCTGCAGCTGCCCTTGTCCCGTCCGAGACTCTAGTTGCGGCCTGCTTCCCCAATGTCTGTGGCTGCCTCTACTATGCTCCAGGCCCCGGTTGCGGCCTACTCACCGGACCCTGCGGAGGAGGTGCCAACCCATGCGCAGGGGTGGCTGAGGCCTTCCATGCCCCTGAGACTTGTCCGCTGTACAAAGACATTGCGGTGGCGGAGCTCTCTTCAGCCCGTGCCAGGGCCTGGTTCCCAAGCAAAGATATGGCGCAGGACGAGCGCCGCGGAACTATCCTTGGCCCTTTCTTCTCCTAATGCATCTCTCAGGAGGGAGATGTACCCCTAGGTCCTGGGCAATAAGAACACTCGGGGCCCAGGGCAGTCGACATCCCGAGGACTTCACGGCTGTGGAGTTCCCTTGCTGTTGTCGAAACATCGGCCGACAGGAGATGGTCCAGAGTATCCTTAAAAGTTGGACTACCGGGACTGCTGTGCGCTGTTGCGCAGCCTGGGGAATGTTCCGCGTCCCCTCGGGGTAAAATACCCTACTCTTGATGCAGCGGGGATGTGTGGAGTTGCTGTACGCAAAGGAAGGGGGTGCACCGCTATATATATATATATAAGAAGAAACAAAATGTTTTTTGACAATGGTTGTAATATTGCATAATGGTGCTGATAAATAGAGACATAGATATAGTGAGAAAGTAAGAGCGAATAGTTTTATACCAAGAGTAAGTCTTTAGTAACTAGGTAACGGAGCTGATGAATAGTTTAGGTGTAGAATGTTGACAGAAACAGGGTTAATGTTATACCCATCCAAAGTGGTGTATGTTGACACTGTGTATAATGTGTCATTGTTTTGAAATGTTATTTGAAAAATGAAAATGTCCAACAGGTCCCGGGTACTGCGAGTAAAGAGGAAAACGCCGATCATGACTGAAATTGACAGGACAGAAGAGACGGATGGGAGTAGAGCAGACAACAGTCCCTAGGTCAGACCCTGAGTACCAGACATACACCCCCACAAAAGACAGGAAGACACTGACGATGACCTGGTAGGTCATGGCGGTCTGAATGGAAGAAGGTGACAGAAAGGGAGAGAAGTGGGAGGTATGCATCCGTAGAGTAGTCCGGATGGACCTAACCCAACCTGAAGGAATTGTCATGATGGCGTACGCACTGGCGAGTGAGCCGTAAGCTACTCGTGTCATGATCTCAGTGCGGGTTGGACCCGCACACTTGGGGTTAATGTCTGAAACCAGTGCTGGTGACCTGCACTTCTGGGGTTAAATGTTATAATCCCAGTGCAGGCTCTTACCTGCACACCTGGGGCTTATTATTGTGGCCTCTCCTTGGTTCTGGGAAAGCTTTTTATAACCTCAGGACGCTCCAATCCCCGTCAGTTATACTTTCGTCCTTGGAAGAGTGTGTTGACCCCTGAGTGTGTTTGTGCTGTGTTCTTGATTGCCTGATACTTTGGTTACAACTCGGTCTGTTCTCTGGATACTGCTTGATGGATTCTGCTTGGTACCTTCTATGTCTGTTTGGCTTTGACCACTGCCTGGCCCCGACTATCCATTCTGTCTCATCCCTGGTACTTTACTGCTATCTCTGTGTATGACCCCGTTTGTCTGACTTGAGTATTTCTGTATAGTGTCCTGCTGATCTCTGACAGGACGCTAAGCCCAGCCCCTTGCAGTCACATGACCGTAGGTCCTTCGCTGCTAGCTAACTTCAGCGTCTCCAGGTCCTGTTTCCCTGAGCTGCCCGGCCGTATCTGATCCCAGGCCCCTTTGCAGTGAGGGTGAGTCCCTGCTCAGCGGTGGCTGCACGCTGGCGCTGACAGGACCGTGACATTATAACTGACCGTTAAGTAGTTAGGGTTTTTTTTGCAGAGAATTATGGATCCCATACAGTCTCTGGCTGAACAGATGAAAAATCTGAGTCAAATGTTTCAGGGTTTATGTCTGGAGCAGCAAGCTCTCGCTGTTAGGCGTCAGGTTTCTGCATCTGCTCTGCAGGAATTCAGAGCCTCACATTCTGCGGTCTCCTGCTGTCTTTCTACTGAAGAGGAGATTACTTTGCAGCAGACCGCTCCACAGACTAATTCCCTCTGTGCTCCTACTGGGCATGCTCATGAGACGATCTCCCATTGGAGATCGGGAGTCATGTGCCCAGGTCCTGTTCCAGATCTCATTGGTCCATCTCGGAGATCTGGAAGCTTCCGGAAGGTCCCGGCTGCTATAATAAGCACGCATGGCCGTTCCGCCATGCGCTAGTATAGACTATACTGCTATGTGTGAATGGTGACGGATGTATGATTCTGGTGACTGACTTATTATGAAACCCCTTCCCTCTGATATTACGCATGTGGTTAGGGAATTAGTTCAGTAGTCTGGGCCAGTCTGTGGCAAGCCTTAGGCCACTGTGCACACCGCACCTCTGCGCTAGCGTCTGACATAGCGCCTGCTTTGTAGCTGTGTCGTCCAGCTGCAGTGTCCTGCGCCGCGCTGCAGTTGCAGCCCTTCTTGGCGTTCGCAGTAGCGATGCCGCACACATGGTAGGTGTAGACGGACGCAGCCCCTCTGTCTTAGTTTCTGCTCCTGTGACCTTATACCGTGTGTGCATTTACCTGAGGCCTGTGACTCTAACAGGCTCAGCCTTTTTGTATGTTTTTGTTGCAGCGCTTCTGTGTGTGAACAGAGCCCGCTCAGCGCACTTCGGGTGAAGTTAAACCCGTGCGCAATATATCACCATATTGCTCGTCTGCCATTACTCAGCAGCGGTTGTAACACCTACTGCACGGTGGACCCCGAGCGGCGAACGCACTTTATTATTATTTTTATTTAGTGTGTTCCGCTGTTCCTAACACTCGCTCGGTCTCAGCAGCAGGTTTCTGAGACAGTGCGGGGGGCTTTATCCAGAGGCCCCCCATTGAGAGGGGGGTACTGTCATGATCTCAGTGCGGGTTGGGCCCGCACACTTGGGGTTAATGTCTGAAACCAGTGCTGGTGACCTGCTCTTATGGGGTTAAATGTTATGATCCCAGTGCAGGCTCTTACCTGCACACCTGGGGCTTATTATTGTGGCCTCTCCTTGGTTCTGGGAAAGCTTTTTATAGCGTCAGGAAGCTCCAATCCCTGTCAGTTATACTTTCGCTCTGGCAGAGTGTGTTGACCCCTGAGTGTGTTTGCGTTGTGTTCTTGATTGCTTGATACTTTGGTTACGACTCAGTCTGTTCTCTGGATACTGCTTGTTGGGTTCTGCTTGGTACCTTCTATGTCTGTTTGGCTTTGACCACTGCCTGGCCCTGACTATCTGTTCTGTCTCATCCCTGGTACTTTACTGCTATCTCTGTGTATGACCCCGTTTGTCTGACTTGAGTATTTCTGTATAGTGTCCTGCCGATCTCTGACAGCAGGACGCTAAGCCCCGCCCCTTGCGGTCACATGACCGTAGGTCCTTCGCTGCTAGCTAACTTCAGCGTCTCCAGGTCCTGTTTGCCTGAGCTGCCCGGCCGTATCTGACCCCGGGCCCCTCTGCAGTGTGGGTGAGTCCCTGCTCAGAGGTGGCTGCACGCCGGCGCTGACAGGACCGTGACATCTCGGAGTGCGATTACTTCCGGGTTGGTGCAGCCCCCGCGTATCGCGGGCCTGGCTCAGCAACCGGTCTGACAACAGAAGGTAGGGAAGTTTCAGAACGGAAAAGAGGGAGACAAGATTGTCAAGGACGACAATGGATAAAGGAAGAGAGAGTGCAGGGAAGGTGGACTGACGGACGGACCTGTCTGCAAGGAAGGCAGAGGTATGGAGTATTGTGGGTTTACTGCTGTGGTGAAAGATGGGAAACAGCTGGAGATAAAGAGGAGGGGTGTAGTAGTGGAGTTTGACCATTAGAGGGCAGTGGAGAGTGTGAGGATAGGACTGAACAACTGCCATTGGCCGAAGAAACTGTCAAGTAATGGGGGGCAGAGTTACCAGAACGGGAAGGTTATAAAAGGAAGAGAGAAGGTTCTGGAAAGGTCAGTCAGCGAGGGGAACACAGGAGACAGAAAGGTCTGCTGAAGGGAAAGGACAAAGAAAAAGCTCCAGAAGGGACTGACAGCTGAAATAGGTCACGGGGGGTGGCCCGGACAGGAGAGGCTGCAGACAGAGACAGACTGAGGTACCATAAAAGGGAACGGACTTGGACTGGTGAAACACTGTGGTGGTAGGCCTAGGGCAGCCACAGTGGAAGAGCCGCGAGGGACGTTAATTAGCTAAAGGAGGAAAGTGAAGGTACCCGGGCCTGTGTGTGGAGTCAAGCAGCTGCTGTGCTAAGCTGCTGAGTCTATCAAGCAGCTGCTGTGTGAAGCTGCGGAGCCTGTCGAGCAGCTGTTGTGTCGAGCTGTGGAGCGTATTGCGCAGCTGCTGTGTGGAGCTGTGGGTCGTGGAAAGTACGATCAATAAAGAAGATCTGTTGGACACGATCCTGTCTCTGTCTCGAGTCTGTCTGCGGCCAGTAACGGACCCCCCCCCCTGTCAGTTGCCCCCCTACAGATGTACCCTACGTCATCTACAGAGGTCCCCATTGCAGGCACACTGTTCTGCGCATGCATGGAGAAAGGCCAAAGAAAACATGCGCACTACATTAGCTGGAGGACTGGGACACTGTGTGGAAGACATAAAATGCGTCATCCACACGAAGCAGAACGGCATCACAAGAGGAGATGCCAGGACCAGCGACACCCATCAGACCCGGACACCCCATAGGTGAGTATAATAAAAGATGTTGTTTTGGTTTGGGCTTGAAGACTTATTGCTACACACCTGGGAAAATTGGCTACTTGCCCACTTTGATGTACCGGGCTGCGGTGACCTGTATTGGATGAGCTGCATCATTATCAGGAGGCTCAAGTTGGTTTCTTATTCGTCAGTTGCTGGGCAATTTTTTCTTTTCCATTTTTATAGGTTTAACAATAAAAAATTAGCATCCCAATAATAACATACAATGCAGCGAGGTGCGCTGATGTGAATACACTTAAACAGTTCCAAAAATTATAAAAGTGGTACAAAAATGGGCATCAATGTGGACACCGAAGGGCGTTAATGAAAGGGTTAAATGACTTTGGGCCACTGATATCACACTGCAAACATATAGAACAGGGAGCTCCACATCAAAACCAGACAATCAAACCAAAGTCGGCAAACAGCCAATTTTCACAGATTTGAATAAGTAACTGATGTTTTTAAGGGGTTAAATGACTTTGGGCCACTGATTTCACACTAAGAATACACAGATAGTGATGCCACGCATCAAACCCAGGTCCCTGTAGCCTGGCCCAAATGCTTTCTGGGCTTCAGAACTGGCATCAAAGTGGGAAAACAGCCGATTTTCACAGATTTGAATAAGTAACTTATGTTTTTAATGGGTTAAATGACTTCAGTTACTTATCCAAATCTGTGAAAATCGTCTGTTTGCCCACTTTGAAGCCCATAACCCATGTGGGCCAGGCTGGAGGGACATGGGTTTGATGCAGGGCATCACTGTGTATTATCAGTGTGAGATCAGTGGCCCAAAGTCATTTAACCACTTAAAAACATCAGTTAGGACATGTGCACACATTGTGGATTTTGAAGCGTTTCCACAGCGTTTTTGTACTCGCGGAATTGCATCAAATCTGCAGTGCAGAGTGCACACAATGTTAATCAATGGGAAATTCAAAAACGTTGTGCACATGCTTCGGAAAAATCAGCGCGGATTTGCAGCGTTTTATTTTCTGCAGCATGTTAATTCTTTTTGCGGATCTACTGTGTTTCTGCACCTATTGACTTGCATTGAGTCGGGCACTTCCGCGGCAAAACCGCAGGCCTAAAAAACGGCGGTTTTGCTGCAGATGAAACGCTGCAGATCGGGAGGAGGGAAGTGTGTGGGCGGTGACTGTGTGCGTGTATAATGTGTGGGCGTTGATTGTGTGCGTGTCTGTGTGTGTGTGTCCCTGTCTGTGTGCATGTCTGTGTAAGCAGTCATTGTCAAATGGGACTACTGCTCCCACCCGGTAATGAATGCTCACAATGACAGCTTTGCCACCGTTGGCAAAGTAGTCGCATCACACAATGGCTGTGATCAGTAGAAAAAAAAAAACCAAAAAACAAACGGAACATACAACATATAACAGACAGAACATACACATAACATACAACACATAACATAGAGACACAACACGAAAACAGATTTGCAAAAATACTCTGCAGTAAATTATATGACAGTAATCAGCAAGTGCTGGATAACAAATACAGGGTATTTAGTCGATACTTTTTTTGCAAAAAAATGTATACCAAGCTGCTTCACCGCGTCAAGGTAACCCGTATTGAAGCAGTCCCTATCTAATGTATTTAAAACCTGAACATCTGAACAGTGTCTAAAATGAACAGGATTCGGACAGGCGCTTCTTAGTATGGGCTTGTGGTGCAACACAGCTCTTTTGTGCATGCCACACAAGAGAGGGGTGGGGTCTCTCAAACCATGCTAGGCAAGGAAAAAACGGATTCAAAACACATGTGACATGCACAATGTGAACACGTCGGTAAGACAATGTTCACACCACCCACTAACTGAGACACATCCAGAAAACAGATTTGCAAAAATCAGCAAGTGCTGGATAAGAAATACAGGGTATTTAGTTGATACTGCTTCAATACGGGTTACCTTGACGCGGTGAAGCAGCTTGATATACATTTTTTTTCAAAAAAACGTATTGACTAAATACCCTGTATTTGTTATCCAGCACTTGCTGATATCTGTCATATATTTTACTGCAGAGTATTTTTGCAAATCTGTTTTCGTGTTGTGTCTCAGTTAGTGGGTGGTGTGAACGTTGTCTTACCGACTTGATCACATTGTGCATGTCACATGTGTTTTTAATCCGCTTTTTCCTTGCCTAGCATGGTTTGAGAGACCCCACCCCTCTCTTGTGTGGCATGCACAAAAGAGCTGTCTTGCACCACAAGCCCATACTAAGAAGCGCCTGTCCGTTTCCTGTTCATTTTAGACACTGTTCAGATTTTAAATACATTAGATAGGGACTGCTTCAATACGGGTTACCTTGACACGGTGAAGCAGCTTGGTATAAATTTTTTGCAAAAAAAATATCGACTAAATACCCTGTATTTGTTATCCAGCACTTGCTGATTACTGTCATGTATTTTACTGCAGAGTATTTTTGCAAATCTGTTTTCGTGTTGTGTCTCAGTTAGTGGGTGGTGTGAACGTTGTCTTACCGACTTGTTCACATTGTGCATGTCACATGTGTTTTTAACACAACATAGAGTACATACCATATACACCTAATTCCCTGACGCCCTCGTCTCCTTTAATAAAAATAAAATAATAAACCAACCTATATTTACCATTCTGCCGTAGTCCAGTTATTAACGCGTGTCCCAAGACTATCTCCGGTGTAGAACACTGACATCGGGTGACTTGCTCTACACGGCCTCCACGATGTATTGACAGCGGAGGTAATCCTCCACGGTGTATATCCCTCCGCCGCTGCCAGAAGAGAGAAGTCACTTAAGTTCATTCTCTCACCCGGCAATGTTGTGTGAGAAAATTCCCATGCAGCATTGCCATAAAGTGAGAGAATGAACTCACTTGACCTCTTCAGAGATGCACTGCAGGAGGATTATCTCCTGTCAGTGCATCGTGGGAGGCCCTATAGAGCAGTGACATCACCCGATGTCACTCTTCTATAGGGGAAATCGTCGTGGGACACTCGTTATTAATTGGACTGCGTCGGACAGGGAGTATACGGTTGGTTTGTTGTTAAACTTTTTATTACAGGAGACCGAGGGCGTCGCATGGATTAGGAGTGCAATAAAAATATGAAAAACCGTGTCGTGTTTTATTTCATTAAAATTCTTTATTCTTATGTGTGTGTTTTTTTTTAACCCTTTCAAACTATAGGATTAATAATGGATAAGCGTCTTATTGACGCCTCTCCATTATTAATCAGGCTTAATGTCACCTTACAATAGCAAGGTGATAATAACCCCTTATGCCACTGCTACACGGCAGTGGGAAGAGAGGAGCTAAGTGCAGATGCGCCAATTTTGAGGCGGCTGGGTGTTGTTATTTTTTAGCCCGGAGGGTGCCAACATTCATGGCCCCTTCCTAGGCTATGAATATAAGCCCACAGCTGTCTGTGTAGCTTTTCTGGCTATTAATTATAGGGAGCCCTCATTTAATTTCTTTTGGGGGGGTTCCCCTATTTTAATAGCCAGTAAAGGTAAGCTGCGGGCTGATAGTCATAGCCTGGGAAACTCCATGTTAGGCATCAAGTTTCCCCTACTGCACAGGGGGAATCTCAAGCCATGTCCTCTGCGGCCACAGAGATTCCTGCTCAGGAGCGGTATCGGTCCAGACGTCTTGCCCAGGCTAATGGTAGGCATCTGATTGCTCCTTCAGGCTCTGCTGTAACACCATGCTTGAATCAGCAGCAAGCAGACGCTCCAGGGACTAAGTCCTGTATTTTCCCTACTGAGCATGACCGTGGGAGGTCGAAGGTCACATGCACAGGTCCAGCTCCTGCTCGGATTGGTCCACCACTGGGAAGGTACCGGAAGGACGCCACTATAAAAGAGTCGCATGGCCGCTCGGCCATGCGCTAATATAGACTCTTATGCTAAAGGTGTGTATGATGATGGATGCATGTATCTGGTGACTGACTCATTTGAAACCCCTATCCTTGGTTGTACCTGTTGTTGGGGTCTAGTGGTTAGAGTCAGCTCCTGTCAGTGGCTAGGCTTTAGGCCACAGTGCTCTAGGTCAGCACCTCACGTAGCGTCATATTGCGCCATCCAGCGCAAGGCACATAAGTGCCGCATCTACGGCGGTGCCGAGTGCTGGTGAGTCTAGAGGGACTCCGACCCTGTGTCTTGGGGCAGAGTCCTCTGACTTTACACCAGCGCTCACTTCGCCGAGCTCTGTGAGCTTAACAGGCTTCGGCAATTATATTTGGCGGTAGTGCGGCTCTGTGAGGCAATAGAGTCGCCCTCGTACACACCGGGTGACGTTAACCCGTGTGTGTTCACTTATTACACCGCCATATAGTATCTGCCATTAATTAGCTGCAGTATTCTATCTCTGCACGGTGGACGCCAGGCTGCGAACGCACCTCATTATCATTTTATTTGGTGCGTTCCGCCAGCCTAACGTTCCATAAGTATTAACCCCTTCCCAGGCTAGAAATATTGGCCCCGGCCGTCGACTTTCCCCTGCTGGCACAGAAAATTGTGCTGGAGCCGTGCAGAGGTGGTACACTGCTGCTAGATAATGGCGGAAGAATTAAGCAGTGTGAAAACAGTCACACGTGGGTTACGTCACCCAATGTGAACAAGAGCGAACTCTGTTAATTCACAGAGCCGCACGACCGCTGAACGTAGATGCCGGAGCCTGTTTAGCTCACAGAGCCCAGCCAAAAGAGCGCACAGTGTACGGCCACAGAACTCTACCCCAAGGACACGGGGTTAGAGTCCCTCTAGGCCCACTGAGCACACGGTGTCGATGCTGCGAATGCCGCTATAGGCGCTGGCTAAGGCCTCTTTCACACATCAGGTTTTCGCCGTCAGGCGCGATCCGGCGCTTTTGACAGAAACCGGATCCGGCGAACTGCAATGCCGGATCCGGTTTCCCCCCCATTGACTTGCATTTGCGCCGGATCACGCCGTATGGCCATGCGTTTCATCCGGTTTTCGCCGGATCCGGCAATGTGTCGCGATCCGGCGTCTGGAAAAAACGGCTACTGTAACGTTTTTTGTCTCTGGCGGAAAAGCCGGACACGCCGGATACGGCGTGTCCGGCTTTTTCATACAATGAAAGCCTATGAGCGCCGCAATGCGCCGGATCCGGTTTCTTTGGTCTGAGCATGCTCAGTAGCTCTGCCCACAAGACATATATAAAAGCAAGACAGTGGGACCCACAGCCACACCCAACATGCCACCCAAGAAAGCAACCAAGCGAAGCAGGAGAAGGCAGGAGACCACTGCAGCACCATCAGCACCACCACCACCCCAAATGGAGCAGCAAATGGAACATGCTGAGGAGGGGAGGCCAGCAGCAGATGAGAGACGGTAATTATCAAATCCCCCATTCCTCCAAACTAGGGCTATTGAATATCAAGATATTCATTGGCCCTTTGTTTCTCTTTATTCAACAGCCGCCCAATAGATGCAGCAGCAGCAGCAGCAGCAATGGCAGCAGCTGGAACACCACCCACAGGCATGGAGTGTGGCCACCAGGAAGACAGCACATCATCTTCTGGGAGCCCTCCCTCTCATCGTCAGCGTTTGACGGTAAGTTTTTATTTCCAAAATCCATCATCTCTGTAATATATGTCTATTCATTGCCTTTTATTTCAAAACAGGATTCCCAAGATGAAGAGGAGCTCCCAGAAGAAGAAGGAAGGGGTGGACAGACACCTGGAGTGGGCTCACAATTGGTAAGTTTTTTGCATCAAACGCAGAAACACAACATCACACTACACACAACACATAGAAAACAATGTTCTGCAGACCACACACAGCAAACAAATGCCTACATCCAAAGACATAACATTTTTTGTTTTCTTCTCTAGTCTTCCCAATCTGGTGCTCGGCCAAGAGGTCCTCGCAGTGCCTCCCAGGGTCGTCGGCGACACCAACGTGGCGGTCAACAGCGTGTAAGTATAAATATTTTTGCTTTGTTTTTTTGCACTTTTTATTTCATTTCTTTTGTGGAGGCTAATTATGTTATTTTTGTCTTTTTCTTTAACAGCCTTCACAGCGTGCTCCCGACTCTGACGGTGAGGATGGAGGACTCGATGTGGACCACCTCATCGATCTCGTCAGAGAAAGGGAGCCGCTCTGGAATATGGCTGACCGCCGCCACGCTGACCTTATCGTTACCCGACGACTCTGGGAGGAAATCTGTTCGCTCCTTGTGGGCCGCTGGGAGGACCTCGATGTTCGGGACCAGATTAAAGAGCGTAAGTATATACAGTACCGGTTGCTTGATGTAAACCAGTGTTTCCCGAACTGATTTCTATTTACTATGGAAATCCTGAAAACATGACCCCTGGGGACCATGAGGACTGGAGTTTGGGAAACACTGATGTTGTATACTAACCACTTTGTCCTTTCTCGTTTCAGGGAACAGAATTGTGAATCGGTGGCGGTCTGTGAGGGATCGTTTCAAGAAGGAGTTCAATAAAGAGATGCGGGCCCCGAGTGGATCTGGAGGACGCAGGAGCAAGTACAAGTACGCAGAAGCCCTGTCGTTCCTCCGGGAAACAATGGTCACTAGAAGGTAAATATTACACACCACATGTGAAAAAAAATGTTAGATGTAAATTTTTTTTTTTTCAGCCAGGGCCATACCATGTCAGTATTTTAATTGTTTTTTTTTTTCTCTTTATTCCACAGCACGGTGAGCAGCACTCGGGAGCCTGCACGATTGGACCCTTCTGAGGCGATCCCTGAGGAGACCGGCACCGAGGGACACTTCGACCGCCCCGGTACATCTGCACCTTCCCAGCCTTCCCACACATTCGACCCATCTGTCCCATCCACCAGCACAGGAGCATCGTGGCCGCCTACATTACATGAAGCTGCTGGTGAGGAGATCGCTTTCCCTTTACCCCACCCTTCTGCCCCTGCCACCTCTAGTACACCTGCGGGTACTGGGCGGCAGCGGCAGAGGGGTCAGGAAAAGACTTATGCGCCAGAGTTCTTGCATCTGAATGCATCTTTCCAGAACTGTCTAAAAGTCTTGTCAGAGCAAATCTCCGCAGGCTATCAGCAGATCAACTCCAGCATTCTGGAGGTGAAGACACTTCTGCAAACCATGCATTCAGAAGCAAGATCTTCGCCAAACCACTCCTTTTTCAGGTCTGTTGTGGAGCGCATGGAAACGCTCTCTCCTGCCCAGCAGATGCATGTAATGCATTCATGCCACGCTGCTCTACAGCAAGTTACCTCCCAACCTCCTCCTCCCACCACAGTAGTTCCTCCATCTGCACCCCCTCCAGCCACTTTCCATCCTCCCCCTCCTATTACATCTACACCCCCTCCAGCCACTTTCCATCCTCCCCCTCCTATTACATCTACACCCCCTCCAGCCACTTTCCATCCTCCCCCTCCTATTACATACCATCCACCTCCCCAGCACCATCCACCTCCCCAGCACCATCCACCTCCCCAGCACCATCCACCTCCCCAGCACCAGCAACCTCCCCAGCACCAGCAACCTCCCCAGTACCAGCAACCTCCCCAGTACCAGCAACCTCCCCAGTACCAGCAACCTCCCCAGTACCTGCAAACTCCCCAGTACCAGCAACCTCCCCACTACCAGACATCTCCCCACTTCCAGCAACCTGCCCCGTACCAGACATCTCCCCACTTCCAGCAACCTGCCCCGTACCAGACATCTCCCCACTTCCAGCAACCTGCCCCGTACCAGACATCTCCCCACTTCCAGCAACCTGCCCCGTACCAAACTCCTTCCCCATACAACTTGCCATCAACATCATCTGCTCCTACAGTCCCTGCCCAACCCTCCACTCCACCACCCACCACCTCTTCTGCTTCCCACATGTCCACCCATTCTGTAGTTTTTTCAACACCTTCACCTCTAACTGTTCCTTCCCCACCACGATCCCAGTCCTCTCTCCACACTCCCAGTGTCGAAGTGTCCCGCAGCCCCTACAGCAGTATTTCCACCACACACTACACAGATTTATAATGTGTGTATTTAAATAAAAATGACCAGTTTTATGGTTTCAGTTTTATAGTTTCAAACAAGTTTATTAAAATTTTACAAAAGTTTACTAAAAAAAACATTTTTCAATAAAAATTAAATTATTTTACACTGGTTGTCTGTCATTTCTTTCTGCGGCGAAAAAGGTTAAATACAGGGTATTTAAAAGGTGAAATGGTATTCAAAACTAGGTATATAACTGTGGGTAAATTTTAGCTTTTTGCCACAGTTGTGTTCCTGGTTGTGTTTGAAGCAAAGTATTTCACCTAAAAAGTTGTGTTTATTGTTGGTGATTTCCTAACAATGTACACAACTTTTGTTAAAAGGTGAAATACTTTGCATAAAACACAACCAGGTACACACCTGTGGCCTAAAGCTAAAAATAGAGACCATGACAAGATAGCCAACTTTGGTTGGCAAAGGTATATACTGTTGGTACAGAAGGTACACAAGTTTGGTTGGGCACAAATCTTTCACACTCTGTCATCCTGCCAGTGTACTCTGCCTTGAGGTGACATAAAGTATAGTGCAAAATTGTCCCTCATTACTGAAACCGTCACAGAACTTCTAGTGGTAATGTCATGGTAATCTTGCAAGGTGGTTTCTTCAGAGGTGTCCTCAATGGAAATGGGTTCCTTGCAGATAACAAAATTGTGGAGTACCACGCAAGCTTTGATCACCTCGTCCACAGTTTCTGTCTTGAGGTTGATCGCAGTCAATAGGACCCGCCATTTGGCTGTCAGAATACCAAAGGTACATTCAACCATTCTTCTTGCTCTTGTGAGGCGGTAATTAAAAATGCGTTTTGGTCTTGTCAATCCTCTGCTAGAGTACGGTTTCAAAAGGTGTTCTGACAGCTGGAAGGCTTCATCCCCTACACAGACAAATGGCATAGGTGGACCAGATGTTTGCGGCAGCGGTCTAGGTGGTGGGAACTGGAAGGTGTTTCCATACAGTTTACGCCCCATGGCAGACAGTTTGAAAACTTGAGAGTCATTGGAGCGGCCATAGGCCCCAATATCAACCGCAATAAATTTGTATTCCGCGTCAGCGATGGCCATGAGGACAATTGAAAAATATTTCTTGTAATTGAAATATTCCGATCCCGATCCGGCTGGCTTTACAATGCGGATATGTTTCCCGTCCACAGCGCCCAAGCAGTTGGGAAACTGACATATCTGTAGAAACTTTTCTGAAATTTCAATCCACCTCTCTGTTGTGGGCTCTGGTAAAATCTCTTCAGCTAAGGAGTCCCACAGTGCACGGCATGTGTACTTCACAATTCCAGATATGGTGGAAATCCCGAGTCTGTACTGGAAATGCAGTGACGAAAGGGATTCTCCAGTTGCAAGAAATCTGTGGGGAATTAAAAAACAATAAATTAGTTTTAAATCACAGCATTACATACCAAAACTGACCTATAACACTTGGAGATACAAACTACCACCAACAAGATTGCAGTGAAAGTGTGCTCTGATGCGAGCATATCCAATAAATGTGGCTTACCTTAAAGTCACCATCAGACGCTCTGCGGGTGAAACAGAGAAGCGGCAATAGGTGTCCGCTTTTCTTATGAGGTGTGCAATGCGCTCCACCAAGTAATCAAAATTCTCCATTTTCATCCGCACATATCCAAAAAATTTATCCGGGTTTCGTCGAAGGTCCATGCAGAGTGTAGAATAGACCCCACGCGTCATTCTCTTGGCTGTGATGGGGTGGATCCACAAACGTCGTCTACGATGCCTGATGCGCTGCTGTCTCGCTCTCTCCTTCTCCAGAACAATCACCCTCAAATGATTCGCCTCCGCTATAAAATCCGCCAAATTCTTCAAAATATTTCCAATCACAACATCCATCTTCGCCAGTAACTTGCTCTTCTCTCCAACCTGCACTTTCTCCTCTACAACCTGTCAAAGAAGGGCTGTAGGAACATGCTATATATAGTTTTCCAGTAGCCAATCCCGTTTGGAAGGCCACAAGGGTCAATTTTAAAAACCGGATCCGGCGTAATCCGTCGAAAAACGGATAGAAAAACGGATGAACCGGATGAGACGGATCCGGTTTTGTCTGTCAAGAAAAAGACGGATCCGGAAGAAAACCGGATCCGTCACATCCGGTTTTACGAAACATTTGCCGGATCCGGCGTTCCGGAACGACGCCGGATCGCGCCTGACGCCGAAAACCTGATGTGTGAAAGTAGCCTAAGGAGTGTGGAGCATGTGCACTGAGGCGTGCCGAGTCACTGGAGAGGACTGATGCCTGACTCAAACACTGACCTACCTACGCCTAAGCCTGGGCGCTAGCAGGCTAGGCTGCACAACACATGCGTACCAAGGGTAGGGGTTTCTTAATGAGTCATTCAGAGACATTCATACGTGCATACATCACTCACTCCTCATAGTCTGAAAATACAGTCTATCCTAGCGCATGGCCGAGTGGCCATGCAAGCCTTTTATAGCCGCGAGCGTCCGGGACCTTCCTGGCTTCTCAGATGGGCCAATCCGAACAAGAGCAGGACCTGAGCACGTGAGCTTCGATCTCCAATGGGAGATCACTCCACAGGCATGCTCAGTGGCCCGACATGGGGACTTAGTCCCTGGAGAATCCCGCTGCTGAGCAGCATGCATTGCCATAGCTGTGCCAGAGGTGGCAGCAGTAAGCAAACCCACGGAGCTGGTCTGTGCAGAGTGCCGGGACTGACGAGTTTGCTGAGCAACCTTCTCTGTGGCTGGAGAGGAATGGGAGACCGCCGGAAGCAAGGCTCGGGATTCCCGCTGTGCAGCGACAGGAACCCGATGCCTTACATTACCCCTCCTCGTCTCTGAGCCTTGCTCCACTCAAATTCCACAATGAGAAGATGAGCGTGAATGTTCTCCACTGACTCCCAGGTCCGAGCCTCTGGACCATGACCCTCCCAATCCACCAAATAAAACTTTTTGCCCCACATCATCTTGCATCCCACAATGGCATTGACCTCAAACTCGTCAGACGACAGGTCTGATATCCTGGCAGATGGCTCAGAAAACCGGGACATGTGAACCGGCTTAAAGAGGAACACATGAAACATGTCAGAAATGGCCAAGTGTGGTGGAAGGGCCAGGCGGTAGACCACAGGATTGATCTGCTCGAGGACCTTGAAAGGGCCAATATAGCCGGTGTGAACTTAGCGAATTCAACCCGCAGCCTGTTTCGGACAGAAAGTCACACTAAGTCGCCAGGGGCAAAGGTCAGAGCAGGATGCCTGTGTGCGTCAGCGGAGGCCCTCATTCTCTCCTTGGAGGCCCAGATAGCATCCTGCGTGCGATCCCAAATGTCACGTGCCTCCACCGCCCAGTCTGCCACTCTAGAATCGGTGGATGACACGGGCATGGGCACGGGGACGCGCGGATGCTGGCCGTAATTTAAGAGGAATGGGGTCTAACCGGTGGAGTCGGCCACAGCGTTGTTCAAAAGCGAACTCCGCCCACGGCAGCAAGGATGCCCAGTCATCCTGCCTGGCCGAGACAAAATGTTGCAGATATGTCACCAGGGTCTGGTTGGCTCTCTCAACCAACCCGTTCATCTCGGGATGATAGGCCGAGGAGAGATTTAGCTCGATGATGAGCAGAGAACAGAGCTCTCTCCAGAACCGAGATGCAAACTGAGGACCCCGGTCGCTGACAATCTTATCCGGCATGCCGTGCAGGTGGAAGACATGTTTAATAAACAATGCTGCCAGGCCCCGTGCAGAAGGTAGCCGCGAGAGTGGCAACAGATGCACCATCTTGGAGAAATGATCGGTGACCACCCAAATGACGGTGCTGCCACTGGACTTGGGCAGACCTACCACAAAGTCCATACCGACCATCTCCCAGGGCCTGTCTGCTACCGGCAGGGGATAGAGTAACCCAGCGGGCCGCTGCCGAGAGGACCGATTCTGGGCACAAGAGACGCATGCCTGAATATAGTCCCTGATGTCACGGGCCATACGCGGCCACCAGTACGTCCTTGCCAGGAGATCAGAGGTCCGCTTAGTCCCAAAATGTCCCCCCACCCTGGACGAATGAGCCCAAGAGAGGACCTCCGGTCGCAGTTGGGCAGGGACAAAAGTCTTGCCCGGAGGTACCGACTCGAGAGCAACCGGAGCCACGGTCCTCAGGCTCTCCGATGGGACTATCAGCCGAGGCTCCTCCTCCTCCGATGACACCTCTGAGCAAGAAATAGCGTCGGCCCAGACGTTCTTCTCCCCGGAGGGAAAATGCAGTGTGAAATGGAATCAGGAGAAGAACAAGGACCATCTGGCCTGGCGAGAATTCAGCCGCTGGGCTGTCTGTAGATAAACCAAATTTTTGTGGTCGGTGAACACCTGGAAAGGGTGGCGAGCCCCCTCCAGGAGGTGCCTCCACTCTGAGAAGGCCAGCTTCATTGCTAGCAACTCCCTGTCCTCGATGGAATAATTCCTCTCCGCCGGTGTGAATGTCTTAGAGAAGCATGGGTGCTTCCGACCTTACGAGTCCTTCTGGAACAGGACCGCTCCAGCACCGACGGAAGAGGTATCCACCTCCAGAATGAAGGGCTTATCTACATCGTGGCGATGTAGAATGGGAGCACTAGCAAAGTGGGATTTAATAGCGGCGAAGGCCTTGGAGACAGTTTCCAACCACATTTTGGGGTTTGCACCCTTCTTGTTGAGGGCTACCAAGGGCGCTACCAAAGTTGAGAAATGGGGGATGAATTGGCGATAGTAATTTATGAACCCCATAAAGCACTGCACCGCTTTGAGAGAATGGGGTTCCTGCCAAACCATCACCGCCTGTAGTTTGGCAGGATCCATGGCCAACCCCTGGGCCAAGATGATATAGCCCAGGAAAGGCAAGGACTCCTCCTGCTCAAACACACATTTCTCCAACTTGGCGTAAAGGGAGTTTGCCCGCAGGAGATCGAAAACCTTGCGAACATCTCTCCGGTGGGAGTCAATATCTGGAGAGTAAATGAGAATATCATCCAGATAGACTACTACCGAGGTGGTAAGCATATCCCGGAAGATATCGTTCACAAAGTCTTGGAAGATGGCTGGAGCATTAAATAGCCCGAAGAGCATCACCAGGTATTCATAGTGCCCATCTCTGGTGTTAAATGCCTTCTTCCATTCGTCCCCATCACGGATACGAATCAGGTTATAGGCTCCTCGCAGATCTAGCTTAGTAAACACTCTCGCTCCCCGTAGCCTGTCGAACAGTTCCGATATAAGAGGTAGAGGATACTTGTTAACGGTTATGGCGTTAAGACCCCTGTAATCGATGCACGGACGTAATTCTCCATTCTTCTTTTGGACAAAGAAGAATCCCGCTCCCGCCGGAGACACCGACTTCCTAATGAATCCTCTTGCCAGATTATCCCTGATATACTGAGACATGGCCTCTGTCTCTGGGAGAGATAGGGGGTAGACTCGACCCTGAGGAGGCTCAGCACCGGGCAAGAGGGCAATAGGACAGTCGTAAGGGCGGTGCGGCGGAAGGGTCTCTGCCGCCTTCTTGGAGAAAACGTCTGCATACTGCTGATACGGCTTGGGAAGAGAGGAGAGATCTGCGGGAACCTCAGAGATAGCGACCTGTACGCAGTCCCTCAGACACCTACCCTCGCAGGACTTGCTCCAACCGAGGATTTTTCCCGAGGACCACTCTATGTGAGGAGAGTGAGCTCGTAACCAAGGAACCCCTAGGAGGACCTGGTCGATACCTTCGGGCATGACAAGAAGAGACAGCATCTCCTTATGGGAAGGAGACAGTGAGAGTCTCAGTGGAGCCGTCTGGTGGGTGATTTGGGACGAGAGTGTCGCACCATTCACCACTCTGATAGTGACGGGTTGAGGTAGCCGGACCAAGGGGATTGCGTGTTGTTGGGCGAAGGCAGACGACATGAAATTGCCCTCCGCTCCAGAGTAAACACAAACCTCCTGTCATGCCCTCAGCCGCAGGCACGGTCTCTGCTGCGCAGGGAGACCAGCGCCTATCTCGCAGCTCCACTGCTACTACCCACCCTGTCCGTGGCTCCAGACGATCAGCGGCTCCTTTCTCTGCTAAGAACCTGCATCCTCTTGGCAGGTCTCCTGGTTATGCTCTTAGGAGGCGTGCCCCTCTTCCTGCACATACTTAAATCAGCAGGGCACCTGTTGTCTATTAGGGCTGTCTGTGCTATGATACTCTGTGCATAAAAGGCATCCTCCCTCAAGAGGGAGTTGCCTGAACAATGTGTTCATTCTGTGGGATCGCTGCCTCCCATTCAGGCCACACTCTGCTTTGCTCTGCGTTCTAAAGGCTATTGCAATATTCTAATATCTCTGTCTCCTCAGAATCCTCTGCTGGCAGTTCCCACTCTTGGATCCCTCTGGACACTCCGGTTCCTACCCCAGACTGACCAAGGCTCTCCTCTTGGAATCATCCAGTGTCCATCTCAGGCTAGATCAGCCTTTCTGTGTTTACTCAGACCTTCCAGGACTCTCACCACCTCCTCTATACGGTCTGTATGGGTCGTCCCTCTGGTCCGGGCATCGCGGCATTAAGGTCATCTGGTGTTGCGACGGGGGAGCCCCTGTATAGGGGTACACCTTGCCCAGAGCTCCACTACGTGGTTCTGTGTCGTGGTCCAGAGAGTTCTTCCCTCAGGCACCTTGTTCATTTGTTTGCTTTATTTAATAAACATCTTTAGTTTATTGGAAGCTCTTCTCCTCTTGTGTATCGGGTATACAGCTACCACTGCACCATCAGTGGTCTAGTGGGTCCACTATACATCTTCACGCCCTGTGGGCGTAACAGTTTGTTCAGGCCATGGACTCCGCTGATACCCGATACTCAGCCCAGGGTGAGCTGGCTGTGCTTCGACAGAGTCAGGATCAGTTAGTGGCCTTTATGCAAGCTTTGGATACCCATCTGTCTACTCTACAGGCTGACGATCCCACCAACGCCACCCAGCTAGCAGAGCTCCATCTGGAACTCACTCACCAACTAGAGATGCAGACCCGCTTGTTGGACTACATGACCTCCGTGGAGGACCAGTTAACTAGAGTACTGCTGGTTGCTGCATCCCCTCAGCCTCCAGGGCTGCATCCTATGGTTGTGCCCTCTACAGGACCCAGTCCTCGTCTCTGCAAACCTCCTCGTTACAATGGTGACCCCAAGTTGTGCAGAGGATTTCTCAACCAATGCTTGTTGCATTTTTGTTTTTCACCTCAGCATTATCCGACTGACTCGGTCAAGGTGGCTTTCCTTGCCTCACACCTGGAGGGAGAGGCTTTAGCCTGGTTCAACCCCCTAATGGAGCGGAATGATCCCATCGTGTCTGATCTGCAGGTATTCCTGGACACCTTCCGCAAGATATTCGATGAGCCTGGTCATGCCACATCTGCTATGGAGTCTCTCTTCAATTTGCAACAGGGCTCTCTCTCTGTCGGTCAGTATGCCATCCGTTTCCGTACCCTGGCTTCGGAGCTCCAGTGGACCAATGAGCCTTTGGTCGGAGCCTTTCGGCGAGGATTATCCGGAAGAATCAAGGATGAATTGGCGGTCAGGGACCTACCTGAGACCCTGGATGATCTCATATCCCTCGCCATTCGAATTGACCTGCGTCTCCAGGAGCGCTCCAGGGAGAGGATTCTCGAGAAGAGATTTCATCGTCCTGCATCTTCACCGAAACCTCAGTTTCCGCCTTGTCCTGCTCCGGTTTCTAAGAATGAACTCATGGAGCTTGATCGCGTTAAGGTGAAGAGGAATAGGCAGGAGAAAATGTCCGCTAGGAATCTGCATCGTTATGGTGGATGCCCTGCTCCCAGTCCATGCAGTGGAATGGAGAGGCCGGAGAGACTCTTCCGCCTGGGACAGGTAAGAGAGGCTTTCCTAGGTGAGAATGATTCCTCACCTCCACTAACTATACCCATACAGGTGATCTTCGGTAAGGTGCGGTTCTCCGAGATGGCCTATCTGGACTCTGGATCGGGTGGAAACTTCATCCAGCAGGCAGTGGCCAGGCAGTTCGGGATCCCCATCACTCCTCTGCAGCCGTCCCGGCACATCATCTCCGTAGATGGAAGACCCCTGAAAGATCCCATTCTTGGTATCACCGAAGAGGTGGAGCTTCAAATCGGAGCACTCCACAAGGAGAGAATTGCCTTCTTTGTGTTACCGAATCTTTCTCCGCCGTTTCTACTAGGTCTTCCGTGGCTGCGCCATCATGAACCTGTCCTGGATTGGCAGTCAGGAGATGTCCTTTGATGGGGTCAGTCTTGTCACAATCACTGCCTCGTACCCATACGGCCTGGTTCAAGCCCGCGTCCTCCTGCAGCCTTACCCGGGTTACCCGCTGCCTACTGGTCCTTCGCAGATGTATTCAACAAGAAGGAGGCCGAAACTCTTCCACCGCACAGGCCTTATGATTGTCCCATCGACCTAATCCCCGGATCCACTCCGCCTCGAGGTAAGATCTACCCTCTTTCTCCCACTGAGACTCAAGCCATGTCTGATTACATCAAGGAGAATTTGGCTCGAGGGTTTATACAGAAGTCCTCTTCTCCGGCTGGAGCTGGATTCTTCTTCGTTAAGAAGAAAGATGGATCTCTTCGTCCGTGTATAGACTACCGTGGTCTCAATTTAATAACGGTAAAGAACAGGTACCCTCTTCCCTTAATTCCAGAGCTCTTTGATCGTCTTCGAGGTTCCAGGATTTTTACCAAGTTGGATCTCCGTGGGGCTTACAACCTCATCAGGATACGATCATCGGTCGATGAGTGGAAAACCGCCTTCAACACGCGAGACGGTCACAACGAATATCTGGTGATGCTCTTCGGACTAAGCAATGCGCCCGCCGTCTTCCAGGAGTTTGTCAATGACATATTCCGTGACCTGCTCTATGTTTGTGTGGTGGTCTATCTGGATGACATCCTGGTATTTTCTCCCGACTTACCATCTCACAGGAGGAATGTTCGTCTCGTTCTTCAACGTTTGAGAGAGAATCGCCTCTACGCGAAGTTTGAAAAATGTCTGTTTGAACAGAGATCTTTACCCTTTCTTGGCTTTATCATTTCTGATACAGGTCTCGAGATGGATCCAGAGAAGGTCTCCGCCGTGCTTAAGTGGCCCCGAACTGAGGGAATCAAGGCCATCCAGCGGTTTCTGGGATTCGCCAATTACTATCGGCAATTTATCCCTCACTTCTCCGCCCTGGTAAGACCACTCACCGCTTTGACTTGTAAAGGTGCCAAACCAAGGGATTGGACTCCTGAGGCCGAGTCGGCTTTCACTTCCCTTAAACAAGCCTTCTCTTCTGCCCCGGCTCTTCACAGACCAATGATCAACAAGCAGTTTTTCCTGGAGGTGGACGCCTCGTCATCTGGAGCCGGAGCGGTCCTCACGCAGAAACTGTCTACCGGTAAGATGGTGACCTGTGGATTCTTTTCCAAGGCATTCTCGCCCTGCGAACGTAACTACTCAATTGGGGATAGAGAGTTACTGGCAATTAAGTTAGCCTTAGAAGAGTGGCGATATCTGCTTGAAGGCGCAGTTCATCCAGTCATCATTTACACAGATCATAAAAACCTGTCCTACCTCCAGTCAGCTCAAAGACTCAACCCTCGCCAGGCTCGTTGGTCTTTATTTTTTGCTCGTTTCAATTTCTCTCTCCATTTCCGCCCTGCAAAGAAGAATATCAAAGCCTATGCACTTTCCAGGTCATTCGTGTCAGATGACCTTGAAGAGGAGCCTCAGCATATAATTGAACCATCCAAGATGATCACGGTGGCTCCAGTCAGTCTGTCGCAGATCCCACCCGGTAAGACTCTTGTAATTGAAAAAGACAAGAGAAGAGTTCTACGCTGGGGTCATTCTTCTAAGCTGGCCGGACACGCCGGTCAAAAGAAGACGTTACAACTAATATCTCGATACTACTACTGGTGGTCCACCTTGCGCCAAGATGTTCTGGACTTCGTTGCAGGCTGCCCCGCCTGTGCTCGTAATAAAACACCCAAGAAACTGCCAGCCGGTCGCCTCCTTCCGCTCCCGGTTCCGTCTGCTCCCTGGCAACACATTGCCATGGACTTCATCACGGATCTGCCAGCATCATCCGGTTGTAGAGTAATCTGGGTTGTTGTTGACCGGTTCTCCAAGATGGGACACTTCACTCCGCTCTCCGGTCTTCCTTCCGCCCCTAAACTCGCAGAGCTCTTCATTCAGCATGTCCTTCGGCTTCACGGACTTCCACTCCATATTGTCTCTGACAGGGGAGTTCAGTTCATTTCCCGCTTCTGGCGGTCCCTCTGTAAGTTGTTGGATGTCACCCTGGACTTCTCCTCGGCCTATCACCCACAATCTAATGGCCCAGTGGAGAGAGGGAATCAAGTCCTCACAAACTATCTGCGACACTTTGTGAATGGTCACCACAGCGACTGGGCCAACCTGCTACCATGGGCGGAGTTTTCATACAACAATCATGTCGGTGAGTCCTTCTCTAACTCCCCATTTTTCATTGTTTATGGACAGCATCCTAGGATCCCGACTCCACTGCCTCTTGCTTCTGGCAATCCTGCAGCTGAGTCCCTGGCAAAGGACTTCTCAAAGGTCTGGACAGAGACCAGGACCACTTTGGAGCAGGCATCGGTTCGGACCAAGGAGCATGCGGATAAAAGACGTCTGGATCCGCCACCTTACCAACCCGGAGATATGGTATGGCTGTCTTCCAGGCACATCCGTCTTAAGGTCCCTTCTTATAAACTGGCTCCTCGTTTCATCGGTCCCTTTGAAGTGCTCCACCGGATCAACGATGTGTGCTATCGTTTGAAGTTGCCAGCTTCCTTACGGATCCATAACTCCTTCCATGTCTCCCTGCTGAAGCCAGTTGTTCTCGGTCGCTTCACCCAGGATCCAGGTAAATTTCCTTCTCATGACAGTTCAGAGGATGTCTATGAAGTGAAGTGCATCCTCTTGGCAGGTCTCCTGGTTATGCTCTTAGGAGGCGCACCCCGCTTCCTGCACATACTTAAATCAGCAGGGCACCTGTTGTCTATTAGGGCTGTCTGTGCTGTGATGCTCTGTGCATAAAAGGCATCGCGGCATTTAGGTCATCTGGTGTTGCGACGGGGGAGCCCCTGTATAGGGGTACACCTTGCCCGGAGCTCCACTACGTGGTTCTGTGTCGTGGTCCAGAGGGTTCTTCCCTCAGGCACCTTGTTCATTTGTTTGCTTTATTTAATAAACATCTTTAGTTTATTGGAAGCTCTTCTCCTGTCTCTTGTGTATCGGGTATACAGCTACCACTGCACCATCAGTGGTCTAGTGGGTCCACTATACATCTTCACGCTCTGTGGGCGTAACACCTCCACAACCAGAGTGGAAGAATCAAACTCTAATGCCACTTTAAACAGGAGCTTGGAGGAGAAAGTCGCTGTGTCTAGTAGGCCCCCTCCGATAACCACTAGACGAGAGCGTTTCCCGGCCGCTGTGGGCACTGGTTAACAAGGTGCCCAGTCTGCCGACAGCGGAAACAGACTGAAGGAACCCGCGCGGACCGGACCCTGGACCCCGTGCGGGACACCACCATGGCCTCTGGAGGCTCAGGCGGCTGACCGGGAGGTTCCAGCGGTCTAGCAAAATTGGGAGCCAACCTATATTATTGGCGGGACTTGGAGCTCAAGCCCTCGCTCAGTGAAGCGAATGTTAGTTCGGGTGGAGACCGTAATGAGCTCATCCAAAGTGGTAGGCACCTCCCTGGTGGCCAGGGCGTCTTTAATATAATCAGCCAGACCTCTCCAGAATATAGGTATGAGAACCTTATCTGGTCACTCAAGCTCTGAGGCCTGAGTTCTGAAGAGGATGGCATACTGACTGACCGGAGACAAACCCTGGGTTAGGGCCAGCAACTGAAGTGTGGTGTCGTGCGTGACCCGAGGCCCCAGGAACACCTGCTTCAGAGTGACCAGAAAATGGGTGGCACTCTGTACCAGGGGATCCCCACGCTCCCACAGCGGAGTGGCCCACTCCAAGGCCCTGCCAGACAGAAGGGAGATGATAAATCCCACCTTGGCCTGCTCAGAGGGAAATCGTGTGGCCAGCAACTCCATGTGAATGGAGCACTGACTCACGAAACCCCTGCATGAAGCAATATCAACCGAGAACTTCTCGGGCAGCGGAAGGCGAGACAAAGTCGGGGCAGAGCTAGCCGTGGATACACAGGCGACAGCCTCTGTAGCTGCTTGAACAGCGATCGAGTTAACATCCGCAGCTGAGGTGGAGTGCTCTAGTGCTGCCAACCTACCCTCCAGCTGATGGATGTATCTATGCAGTCGTTGTTCGTCCGCCATTATTAGCCAGACCCTGGCGCTAGGATAATGTTAGGGCTGGCGGAACGCACCAAATTATAAAATAGTAGTAGGAGCGTTCACAGCCCGGGGTCCACCGTGCAGAGGTGGTACAGCAGTGCTAGATAATGGCGGAAGAATTAAGCGGTGTGATAACAGTCACACGTGGGTTACGTCACCCAATGTGAACAAGAACGAACTCTGTTAATTCACAGAGCCGCACGACCGCTTAACGTAGAAGCCGGAGCCTGTTTAGCTCACAGAGCCCGGCCAAAATAGCGCACAGTGTACGGCCACAGAACTCTACCCCAAGGGCACGGGGTTAGAGTCCCTCTAGGCCCACTGAGCGCGTGGCGTCGCTGCCGCGAACGCCGCTATAGACGCTGGCTAAGGAGTGTGGAGCACGTGCACTGAGGCGTGCCGAGTCACTGGTGAGGACTAATGACTGACTCAAACACTGACCTACCTACGTCTAAGCTTGGGCGCTAGGAGGCTAGGCTGCACAACACATGCGTACCAAGGGTAGGGGTTTCTTAATGAGTCATTCACCAGAGACATTCATACGTGCATACATCACTCACTCCTCATAGCCTGAAAATACAATCCTAGCATATGGCCAAGCGGCCATGCAAGCCTTTTATAGTCGCGAGCGTCCGGGACCTTCCTGGCTTCTCGGATGGGCCAATTCGAACACGAGCAGGACCTGAGCACATGACCTTCGATCTCCAATGGGAGATCACTCCACGGGCATGCTCAGTGGCCTGACATGGGGACTTAGTTCCTGGAGAATCCCGCTGCTGAGCAGCATGCATTGTCATAGCTGTGCCAGAGGTTGTGGCAGCAGCAAGCAAACCCACGGAGCTGGTCTGGGCAGAGCGCCAGGACCAATGAGTTTGCTGAGCAACCTCCTCTGCGGCTGGAGAGGAATGGGAGACCGCCGGAAGCAAGGCTCGGGATTCCCGCAGTGCAGTGACAGGAACCTGACGCCTAACAATCTGTGTGTTTAATGAAGTGTGGGTTGGACAAATGTAAAAGAGGAGGTTGGACAAGAAAATGACGTCACATTTTTTTTGTTAAATGCCATATCTTTATTTAGCTTACAAAAACGCATACAAATCCTCATGAAAAAAAATAATGAAAAACTGCATCAAATCCGCATAAAAAAAACACACCTGCATTTTCTGCCAAGAGGTGCGGATTCTGTGCAGAAAGTTCCACAGACTAATCTGCAACATGTGCACATACCCTAAAATAATTTTAAAAAATGCGTGGGGACCCCTGTATTCATGATAATTAGCCTTGCTGACAGCAGAAGGTTGCAGCCTGTAGCTATCAGTTTGGCCTGGCCGGTTATCAAAAATACAGTGGAACCCATGCCTCTGTTAAACATATTTATACCACAGGTTGCGGATAATTATTTCAGCCACCGCCTGTTCTCTTACTGTTAGCGGCATCAGGTGTAGGCTGCAGGGAGTAGCAGTCCCATCAGCCGCCCCCTGCTCTCTTACTTTTGTTAGCAGCAGCATGTGTAGGCTGATGGGAGTAGTGGTCACATCAGCCACCGCCTGCTCTCTTATTGTTAGCGGCAGCAGGTGTAGGCTAATAGGAGTAGTAGTCCCATCAGCCATCACCTGCTCTCATTAGCAGCAGCAGGTGTAGTCTGCTGAGAGTAGTAGTTCCATCAGCCACCACCTGCTCTCACTGTTATTAGTAGCAGCAGGTATAGGCTGCTGGGAATAGTAGTCCTATCAGCAGCCACCTGCGCTCACTGTTATCAGTTAAATATAACTCATCTTTCTCCCCAGCTCACACTGATCACCGGCAGAGCAGACGAGAATGATGAGAGCTGTCTTTAGCACCTGGCGACAGGGAACAGCGCTAATAGTACCGCTGTTTCCCAGGTGCCCAGGTGCTGGTACGTATGGTACTTATAGCTTTACACAAATGGGCGCTGATATCTCCGGTACTGTTTTTTTTCTGGTACCAGAAATATCAGGACGTGTGAAACCGGCCTTAAAGGGGATATCCAGGACCTAATGAAAAGCAAAAAATGTGCCTAAGAACAAATGTGTAGGTAGTTACTACTTACCTACCTGTTGTGCATGACACCGTTCTTTCCTGTCACAGAGCGGTCACAGACTCTCCTGCCAGGGACTTGGCTGCCTCTGCTGACGTCATGTCGACAGAGAGCAGGCTTCTTTTCTGCTCGGCTCTGTAGAAATGGCAGGAGTGCCAATGTCAATCTGATTGACAGCAGGATTCCCACTGCCTGGCTGGAGGAGTTGGCTGTCAATCAGAATGAGGCAGAAGTCACACATCCTTAGCAGAGGCAGCTGACTCCCCAGCAGAAGCCATCTGTGCCAAGAAAGAATGGCACCAAGCACAACAGGCAGTTAGATAACAACTACTTGTTTGTTGGTCCTTAGGCACATTTTTTGCTTTTCAAACAAGTTCTTGATATACCCTTTAACCCCTTTGAGATGAAGCCTGTTTTCACCTTAGTGACCAGGCCAATTTTTACAATTCTGACCATTGTCCCTTTATGAGGTAATAACTCTGGAACGCTTCAATGGATCTCGGTGACTCTGACACTGTTTTCTTGTGACATATTGTACTTTATGATAGTGGTAAAATATCTTTGATATGAGTTGCATTTATTTGTGAAAAAAAGGAAATTTGGTGAAAGTTTTGAAAATTTAGCAATTTTCAAAATTCTAATTTTTATGCCCTTAAATCAGAGAGTCATATCGCACAAATAGTTAACAAATAACATTTCCCACATGTCTATTTTACATCACACCATTTTGGAAACATAATTTTTCTTGTTAGGAAGTGTGGCATGGCAACTGGGCATGTAATTGATGGGCGGTATGTATCGCAGAGGTGGGTGGCCCTGTGATGGAAGCTTGGGCGTGTTTTGCTTAGCAGATCTACTACTGAGGGTTTGCTATACATTGGGAGGTTTCCAGGTGATTTGAGAGATGGGTGGATCCAGTCACCTACATACCCACCCAAGGAGTGTGTGTCTGAATACCTAATGAAGCCTGTGTGGTTGGGTATGTTCAGGATCTGCAATGAGGTCTGGACCATGTGATCCATACCTCACCTGTGGCTGTGGTTACAGGTTATGTAATTGAGGTGTGTTTAGCACATGGGCAGTGAGTGTTTGGGAGTCTGGCAGTGTGTATAGACTTCCCGGTGTCCAAGTGGGACACTACAGAGGGGTCTGTGTGCAGAGGACGAAGTCTTCCTGTGTCTGTGGCTCCAGATAGAGCTCTACTATAATTATAATAATAACTTTCATTTATATAGCACCAACATATTCCGCAGCACTTTACAATTAAGCGGGGACATGCCGTTAGGCGTCGGGTTCCAGTCGCTGCACAGCAGGAATCCCAAGCCTTGCATTTGGCAGTCTCCCATTCCTCTCCGGCCGCACAGGAGGCTGCTCAGCAGACTCATCGATCCAGGTCCTCTGCTCAGACCAGCTCTGTAGGTTTAGTTGCTGCTGCCACCTCTGGTCCAGCTATAGCAACGCAGGCTGGTCAACAGCGAGCTACTCCAGGGAATTAGTCCTCCTTTCAGTCCACAGAGCATGCCCGTGGGACGATCTCTCATTGGAGATCGGAGGTCACATGCTCAGGTCCTTCTTGTCACGCTCGCGCCTTGGCTGAATGGCGCGAGCCGGGGGGTTGTGGCCCCACTGTGCCACAAACCAGACTACCCTGGAAGGGGCGTGACTACGACAGCTACCTCGGTCTTCACTGGAGCCTCTGATGGTGAGGTCAGGCTTGTGCAGCAGGTAGCTGTCAGGTGCCACGCCAGGGTGGTGTCTGGCTGTGGCTGCTGATCCCACTCGGGGACAAGTCACTTGGACAGGTGTGACTAACAGGCAGGCTGAGACACAGGGCAAGCAGGCACGGCTTGGAGATACAGGGCAAGCAGGCACGGCTTGGAGATACAGGGCAAGCAGGCACGGCTTGGAGACACAGGGCAAGCAGGCACGGCTTGGAGACACAGGGCAAGCAGGCACGGCTTGGAGACACAGGGCAAGCAGGCACAGCTTGGAGACACAGGGCATGCAGGTGTGGTGTATGAAGGAACAGGTTTGGACCTGTTCACACAGGAGGTGCAGGTATGGATACAGGCAGGAAGGAGTGGAATATGTTGGAACAGGTTAGGAACTGAGCCGCAGGAGTGCGGCGTAGGCGGAGCCGCAGGAGTGCGGAGTAGGCTGGGCTGCAAGGGATCCGGGCAGGCTGAGCGGCAAGGGAGCCGAGCAGGCAGAGCAGCTAGGGAGCCGAGCAGGCTGAGCAGCTAGGGAGCCGAGCAGGCAGAGCGGCTAGGGAGCCGAGCAGGCAGAGCGGCTAGGGAGCCGAGCAGGCAGAGCGGCTAGGGAGCCGAGCAGGCAGAGCGGCAAGGGAGCCAAGCAGGCAGAGCTGCAAGGGTGCAGAGCCTCAGATAGGGAGGACACAAGGAAAGACACAGCAGAGAAGGAACCACAGACAAGGAGACTGACAGACAGAGGTAAGACTGAGTTCAGACAGAGACACAGGGACAAAGACACAAGGACCAGGATATTCTGCCTCCTGGCAAGCGGACAGAGAAGTACTAGGCAAGGTACCAAGACACAGGAATACGCAATAAGAGCCTTCAGAGAAGGCAAGACATAGGACAGGGCCTGGTAGCTCAGCAGCAAAGCGCTAACTGAGTTTAGACATTGCACAGGCAATGTTTCAGTGGGTGTGGCGGAACTAAATAGTCAAGGGCTCTAGGTGATTGGTCAGGGACAGATTAGGCAGATGCACCCTGACTGCATAAGAACCAGAGAGTTCTGGCGCAGCCCCCCTATACACACAGTCAGGAAACATGGAGAGCAGAAGCACGGAGCACAGGACTGGCAACAGACAGATTTCACAGCATGGCTTGAAGCAGAAAGTAAGTTGGTGTGCGGGCAATGGGAGGCCATGCAGTGATGCCAGCAGGGTTGTTACAGTACCCTCCCCTTTACGGCCCCTCTTCCTCAAGCCTGCCAGAATGACCAAAAGAAGGAGTACGGGACCACACACAATCCAGGCTGACAGGGCATCCTTCTGATGAGACGAAGTAGGTGTGCCATCCGGAATGACCGAGTGCCAAGTTTCTTGGTGCCCAACAGCTTCCAACAAAGAGGGTACAAGGACTTCTTCCTCCTAATTGGCAGAAGGCAGGGACCTGGAAGCTTCAGACTTGACCCCTACATCAGACGGCCAGCTAGAAACAGAAGACACCTTCACTGAGTCCAACTTCAACCCGACATGCCAGAAAAATTGGACCTCCTCCTCCCAGTTGGTGAGAAACGGAGATACGTAGGTCACTCACTGTTCCAACCTCTTCACCCACCTGCCAAATGGAAGCTGGATGCATACATACAGGGAGCCACTTCAGCCTGTTACCCTGAAAAAACTGGTCCTCCTCTTCCAGGTTAGAGGGTGAGAAAATCTCTGTCTCAGTATCTTCACTCACTGGCCACACGGGGGTTGAGGGCAAATACTTAGGACCTACCTTCAGCCCGTAATCCAGGGGAGGACAATCAAGAGACAGGGATGCTCCTGGGAGCAGATCACTGGTATAGTCTCTGGAGACGTGTAAGGAGACTGACACCGCTTCCCCTTCTTCGGAGATGTCATCACCCCTTGACTCGACGACTAGCAGACCAGATGAAAAAGGCGACCTTGCTGACCTACTCTGACGCAAGGGAACCAGACACCTCTTGTCACTAGATTGTTTCAAGCGCGGTGCCCTGCTAGGTTTCCAGACATAAACGGGTACTAGAATCTCTGGAACAGAGTGACCCATGGGCATACCAGTCAGCAAGTGGAAGATGAACTTCCTCATGTATAAGGCTCTGACCTGGAGCTGTAGTTGTCCGTGCAAGGACTAGACTGTTCTCAAGTAGGGCTCGGCCACCTCGAGACAACGCCCACGCCGTCTTCGGGAGCTGTATGACAGAGACCATACACTGACTCTGTATGACTGGCGACTTAAACACACCAAAACTCCCTGAAGGCAGAGACACAGTCAAAGAGTTTAATGGAGAGGGAGTACTCTCGCCAGGGGCAGCCTCTCCTACTGGCCCAGGGTTCTGGAGTACAGGCTTCACAGGGCAGAGGCCAGATTCCGGCTGCAACTTGGCCTGCTTCTTCTTTTTAGACCTCTTGGATCTTGCACGAGAGGCCGCATCGGCAGACTGTGGAACAGGTGATGGCTGGATGGTCATAGGTGGTTGAGATGTTTCACCCACAGGTTCCTCTTGTCTAGTCTGTCTCTGGAAGCTTGGAGGGGAAGACTTTTCAGGAGCAGCTGGACGAGGCATGTCGAACACTTTACGAAAGGCCACCAGGAAGGCCCCCAGGCTCAATACGACAGTGTCCCCTGCTTCCCAAAGGGGACAGATCCACATCAAGGCATCACCAGCTAGGTAGGACATGATGTATCCCACCTTGACCCTGTCAGAGGGGAAACAAGCTGCATTCTGCAGGATGTAGTGCAGGCACTTTTTCAGGAACCCTTGGCACTCTTTGGGGTCCCCATAGAACCTAGGCGGGTCTGCTGGGTCGTGCTCTTCATAGGCCAGGAGCTGCTCATAGATGGCCTTGGAGACTATGAGTGGTTCAGAAGTCTCAACAATTGGAACCACGCAAGGCGGAACAAACCCTTCCGGTGGCTCACACTGGCAGGGAGAAAGTTCATCATGCTCTGTGAGCGGAAGGACATGGGACTCAGCGGGGACTATAGCCTGTGCAAACTGTCACGCTCGCGCCTAGGCTGAATGGCGCGAGCCGGGGGGTTGTGGCCCCACTGTGCCACAAACCAGACTACCCTGGAAGGGGCGTGACTACGACAGCTACCTCGGTCTTCACTGGAGCCTCTGATGGTGAGGTCAGGCTTGTGCAGCAGGTAGCTGTCAGGTGCAACTCCAGGGTGGTGTCTGGCTGTGGCTGCTGATCCCACTCGGGGACAAGTCACTTGGACAGGTGTGACTAACAGGCAGGCTGAGACACTGGGCAAGCAGACACGGCTGAGACACAGGGCAAGCTGGCACGGCTTGGAGACACAGGGCAAGCAGGCACGGCTTGGAGACACAGGGCAAGCAGGCACGGCTTGGAGACACAGGGCAAGCAGGCACGGCTTGGAGACACAGGGCAAGCAGGCACGGCTTGGAGACACAGGGCAAGCAGGCACAGCTTGGAGACACAGGGCAAGCAGGTGTGGTGTATGAAGGAACAGGTCTGGACCTGTTCACACAGGAGGTGCAGGTATGGATACAGGCAGGAAGGAGTGAAATATGAAGGAACAGGTTTGGACCTGTTCACACAGGAGGTGCAGATATGGATACAGGCAGGAAGGAGTGGAATATGTTGGAACAGGTTAGGAACTGAGCCACAGGAGTGCGGCGTAGGCGGAGCTGCAGGAGTGCGGATTAGGCAGAGCCGCAGGAGTGCGGAGTAGGCTGGGCTGCAAGGGAGCTGGGCAGGCTGAGCGGCAAGGGAGCCGAGCAGGCTGAGCGGCTAGGGAGCCGAGCAGGCAGAGCGGCTAGGGAGCCGAGCAGGCAGAGCGGCTAGGGAGCCGAGCAGGCAGAGCGGCTAGAGAGCTGAGCAGGCAGAGCGGGAAGAGAGCAGAGCAGGCAGAGCTGCAAGGGTGCAGAGCCTCAGATAGGGAGGACACAAGGAAAGACATAGCGGAGAAGGAACCACAGACAAGGAGACTGACAGACAGAGGTAAGACTGAGTTCAGACAGAGACACAGGGACAAAGACACAAGGACCAGGATATTCTGCCTTCCTGGCAGGCGGACAGAGAAGTACTAGGCAAGGTACCAAGACACAGGAGTACGCAATAAGAGCCTTCAGAGAAGGCAAGACATAGGACAGGGCCTGGCTAGCTCAGCAGCAAGGAGTTAACTGAGTTTAGACATTGCACAGGCAATGTTTCAGTGGGTGTGGTGGAACTAAATAGTCAAGGGCTCTAGGTGATTGGTCAGGGAAAGATTAGGCAGGTGCTCCCTGACTGCATAAGAACCAGAGAGTTCTGGCGCAGCCCCCCTATACACCCAGTCAGGAAACATGGAGAGCAGAAGCACGGAGCACAGGACTGGCAACAGACAGATTTCACAGCATGGTTTGAAGCAGAAGGTAAGTTGGTGTGCGGGGGATGGGAGGCCATGCAGTGATGCCAGCAGGGTTGTTACACTTCTCCAGCTCGGATTGGACCATCAGGAAGGTCAGGAAGGTCCCGGAAGGACACTGCTATAAAAGAGTCGCATGGCCGCATGGCCATGCGCTAGTATTTACAAAGATTAAACCATGTGGAGTGAGTGTTGTATGCATGTATTAATGTTTCTGGTGAATGACTCTTTGGAAACCCCTACCCTTGGTACTCATGTGTTGTGAAGCCTAGCCTGTCAAGCGCCCAGGTCTAGGTGTAGGTAGAGGCCGAGTCAGAGACAAGGATCAGTGTCCACCGCTCTGGGTTGTATCCTGGTCACAAACAGAGCGCAAGGAAGGGAGAGGGTGAGTTAAAATCTCCTGGTCACAAACGGAGCGCAAGGAAGGGAGAGGGTGAGTTAAAATCTTCTTTTTATTAGTGCATGATCCACAACACGTTTCAACAGAATCATCTGTCTTCCTCAGGTGGCAGTACACAGATCACATGAGGGGGCAGGTATTTAAAGGGGTATTGAACAATGGGGGAGAGACAGGTGATTAATAGGTCATGGCAATTAAAAAACAAAAAGTGTTTAGATAAGCTGTGAACCAGATACCCATTTTTAATATTTTGACAGTGTTTAATCAGTCTATTATGCATAGACTGAATAGTCCTGCCCACGTATTGCAGCCCACAGTCACATTCAATTAGGTAGATGACATAATTTGACTGACAGGTAACGTGACAGTTTATTTTAAAAGATGAACCAGTAGTGTGAGATTGTAAATATTGCACCCCGTTTAAAATGGATGTGCAGCAGAGGCATTTGGGGGTTCTACAGGCAAAACACCCTGGGTTCTGCGGACCATGGGTCAGGGCCGCCATCAGGGCATGACAGCCCTTACTGCTGTTTGGGGCCCCGTGAACAGCAGTACAGAAGGGGGCCCCGCAGATCAGGGGCCTCGCTCCTGTGCTTCTAGTCATCGGGCCCCAAGTGCTGTGCGTCATTGGTCACCGGGCGGGCCCCAAGTGTGTGCTGCGGCTGGGCCTGCAGCACACACATCAGCAGAGCCGCCTCAGCGGCCGACATCAGAGGTACAGAAGTGCTGAAGGACCTGTGGTGACGTCATCATTACCACAGGCCTTCACCATTGATCAGCCCGCCCCCTGATCACATGACGATGATGTCACCACAGGTCCTTTCAGCTCACACAGCAGCAGCTCCCATCTTCAACGCAGGAGCGTGGCCAGGTAAGAAAAAAGTTTTTATTTTATTTTATTATTGAAAGGGGCAAAACGTTTCCCTGACAGGATGGAGACACACAGGGGCAGAATGGAGACTCAAGGGCAGGATTGGAGACACCGGGGCAAATATGGAGTAATGGGGCAGAATGCAAGACATGGGGCAGAATGCAGACATGATGGGGGCAGAATGCAAGACATGATGGGGGCAGAATGCAAGACATGATGGGGGCAGAATGCAGACAAGGGGGAAGATTGAAAGACATGGGGTCAGAATGCAGACATGATGGGGCAGAATGCAATAAATGGGGGCAGAATGCAAGACATGATGGGGGCAGAATGCAAGACATGATGGGGGCAGAATGCTGACATGATGAGGGCATAATGCAGACACGGGGCAGATTGCAAGACATGGGGCAGAATGCAAGACATGATGGGGCAGAATGCAGACACGGGGCAGATTGCAAGACATGGGGCACAATACAGACATGGAGACAGAATGGGGGACAGAATGAAGACATGATGGGGACAGAATGCAGACATGATGGGGGCAGAATGCAGACACGGGGGCAGATTGCAAGACATGATGGGGCAGAATGCAGACATGATGGGGGCAGAATGCAGACATGGGAGCAGATTGCAAGACACGGGGCAGAATGCAGATATGGGGACAGAATGCAGACATGATGGGGGCAGAATGCAGACATGATGGGGGCAGAATGAAAGACATGATGGGGCAGAATGGAAGACATGATGGGGACAGAATGCAGACATGATGGGGGCAGAATGCAGACACGGGGGCAGATTGCAAGACATGATGGGGCAGAATGCAGACATGATGGGGCAGAATGCAGACACAGGAGCAGATTGCAAGACACGAGGCAGAATGCAGACATGGGGACAGAATGCAGACATGATGGGGGCAGAATGCAAGACATGATGGGGCAAAATGCAAGACATGATGGGGCAGAATGCAAGACATGATGGGGCAGAATGCAAGACATGATTGGGGCAGAATGCAATACATGATGGGGCAGATTGTAAGACATGGGGGCAGAATGCAGACATGATGGGGCAGAATGCTGGACATGATGGGGGCAGAATGCAAGACATGGGGGCAGAATGTGCCAGTAAGACAGGATGGGCAGAATGTGACAGTGAGACACAGGAGGGGGCAGAAAGTGAGACATGGGGCAGAATGCAAGACATGGGGGCAGAATATGACAGTAAGATACAGCAGGGGGCAGAATGTAAGAGTGAGACACAGGAGGGGGCAGAATGTGAGACATGGGGGCAGAATGTGACAGTGAGACACGGACAGTGAGACAGGAGGGGGCAGAATGTGACAGTGAGACACAGGAGGGGGCAGAATGTGCCAGTAAGACAGGATGGGCAGAATGTGACAGTGAGACACAGGAGGGGGCAGAATATGAGACACGGGGGCAGAATGGACATGGGGCAGAATGTGACAGTAAGACACAGGAGGGGGCAGAATGTGACAGTAAAACATAGGAGGGGGCAGAATGTGACAGTGGGACACAGGAGGGGGCAGAATGTGACAGTGACACACAGGAGGGGGCAGAATGTAAGGCACGGGGGGCAGAATGTGACAGTAAGACACAGGAAGGGGCAGAATGTGAAAGTAAGACACAGGAGGGGCAGAATGTGACAGTGAGATACAAGAGGGGGCAGAATGTGAGGCACAGGGCAGAATGTGACAGTAAGACACAGGAAGGGGCAGAATGTGAAAGTGAGACACAGGACGGGGCAGAATGTGAGACACGGGGGGCAGGATGGGAGACATGGTGCAGGATCAAGGGGCAGGATGGATACGATGTAGACGAGGCAGGATCGAGAGATCATATGGGGGCAGAATGGATACTCATGAAGGCAGAATGAGAGAAAATATGGCTGAAGCCAGGAATGAGACACACGGGGGCCAGGATGAGGGATATTATTACCATAGGGGCTAATTAAGGGATATTATTACTGCAGTGATGTATTTATTTTATTTTTTTGAGGATACTGTTTTAAATGGGGGGGGTCCTATTACTGTGCAGAGCGACACTATGTCGCCTTATTTTCTTCATCTGGTGTAGTGTAGAAGTTGGGAAAAAAATAAGTAATGTGTTCTGCAAGTGGAGCTCTAGATAACTGTGTTATTTCCTGCAGAGACGAGCCCTGGCTGGAAGACATGATGGCGATCTGTGCTGGATAAAAGATGAAAAGCAAAGATGAAGGACTTCACCTAGAGATGTCACTGGTGAGTCAGTGTGTTAAACCTGTGCACTGACACTATATACAGAGTGACTTTGTACAATGTCACCAGTGATCACTGTATTACCTGTACACAGACACTACATACTAAGTACAGATCTCCTGTGTATAAAGGCACTTATGGTGATAGTATTATGTTTTTTTTTATTAATGATCAGTATTGTACCGTGTGGTGGTAATATGTGGTCTGGGCATGGTGCCGTGGTATTTGTTCCCTGTATGTGCTATTATTCTATCACTGCTGGTAATATGTGGTCTGGTCATGGTGTGGCTGTATTTGTTCCTTGTATTTGGTATTATTGGTCACCATGTGGTGGTAATATGTGGTCTGGACATGGTGTGGCTGTATTTGTTCCTTGTATGTGGTATTATAGGTCACCATGTGGTGGTAATATGTGGTCTGGACATGGTGCGGTGGTATTTGTCCCTTTGGATGTGATATTATTGGTCATTTTAAAAATTGAAAAATAAATAAAAAATATACCTAAATTGTATTGGATATTTTAGCAAATGTTTAATAGGTTAGAGAGGGCCCAGTCAAAAGAGTCTACCTTGTCATGGTGGCAGATTTAAAAAAACTTTTGGCCAAAACAAGAGCTGCTGGCTAGATGTGTGATCTGGTAATGGGAACTGTTAATCTGTGATTGATGAGAAGTGCAGTTTTTCCGAGACATGGGACTGTGGTCAATTTGAGGGTGGAAGGCGGGGCCGGGGTGGAGCCTGGGCGGAGTCTCAAGGGGGCCCCGAAAATTTTGCCAGTATGGGGCCCCAAAATTCCTAGTGGCAGCCCTGGTTATCAAGAGGCAATTGGTAGCGGTAGGTAGGGAAAGTAAAAGATCAATTAAATGAGAAGAATCTTTAAGATAAGAGAGTAAGTTTAAAACATACTTCTGTAAAAATAAGTCAACTAATGGGAAAGATTGCATGTGATTGACTTAATCCCTGAAATAATAGGGCGACCAGGGGGATTTGTAGGGTCTTTATGGATCTTAGGTAAATAATAAAAGAAGGGCAATCTGAATTTAGAAGTATTAAGAAATCTATATTCCTTCAGGTTAAGAATCCCGAGCGATCTGGCATCTGTAATGAGTGCAGTGTATTCCGCAAAAATGGAGGGTGAGGGATCATGAGCAAGTGTATCATAGTATTCAGGATCATTTAGTGACCTGAGACCCTCATGGTTGTAACGGTCTCTATCCATAATCACCACTCCACCCCCTTTATCCGCATTTCTAATAATTATGTCTTTAATGGCTCTAAGGGATTGAAGCGCTGTTTTTTCAGCGGGACTTAAGTTCGAGGTTTTTTTTCAAAACAGGAGATAAAGAGCGCAAATCCTTCAATATAAGTTGCTGAAAGGTTTCTACATGTGGGCCTTTATGGTGGACAGGATTAAAATTGCTAGAACTAACTTTTGGATTCACGTGGGTATAGTGATCAGGGTTTATCACTTGCAACTCAGGGGTTGTTTTTTTATTAGCTTCAATGAGAAAGTGTCGTTGCACCATGATTTTTCTAAAAAACTCATTTAGATCGAGGTACAGATTAAAAGTATTTAAAGGGGCATCAGGGCAAAAGGATAGGCCCCGTTCCAACAGGGATATTTCATGGACAGAAAGGGTATATTTAGATAAATTAAAAATGTTGGATTTAACTATTTCACCTTTCGGTTTAGGGTTGATTTTTTTTATCTTTGGATTTGGTATTCGATCTCGATTTTCTACTACCTCTACATCGTCTCCTTCTCTTTTCCTTTTCTATTTTTGATGTGAGGCCAGAGACCACCTGAAAAAAATGGGTAATCTTATTTTTATTGTTGTTATTTCCCAGGGTGGCATTGGAGGTGGAAGGAGCCTGGATGGAGAGGGGGGATTTTAAAGCAAAAGGGATATTATTAGTAGTATGTGACGAGTCATACAAATTTGTAATAATATATATTAAAATATAATGTTGAGCACATCCCCATATACAGTATGGTCACCACAGCCCCTCATATACTCTAAGGTCTCACACAGTCCCACATATGATGTCCCAATGTGCAAAAGAACTAATGAGAAGACTGCACATTCAACTCGCTATCATGGAACCAGTTCTTTCAGGTGCTGTAGACCCTCATCCACCAACAGCTGAACTAGAGCTGACTGTAGGAACAGCTGATTTGGTCCCATAGGATATTTTTAATGTACGGCACCTGTGCTGTACATTCTGGATGCTAGCAACCATCTTTTTTGATGACCTCAGCTTATCGTCATCCTTGTCTGATTTCCAGGTTTTGTCCAACACAGAATCATCATCCATGATTAATCCGACAGTTGCCTGTGTGAAATGACCAGTGCTACTACCACAGCTCACAGAGACAATAACACAAATTGGTATTAAAAATGTGTTGTCCATCTCCTCCGGCACCATGTCTTCTGAGAACTAAGGCTTAAGGGTCTGTCACACTAAGAGATATCGCTAGCAATATCGCTATAACTTGTGACGTTATATTTATATTGCTAGCGATATCGCTGTGTCTGATACTTACCTACGACCGGCTCCCCCGCTGGTTATCGCTGATCGCGCGAGAACGTACAGAACCGTTTCTCGTCGTCAGCTTCCTGCGGCGCTTCCTGCTGTGACGACGAGCGACGCGTGGAGTCGGGCGGGAGGACGCAGGATCGCCTGGTGTGACAGGTAAGTAGCGACCCCCGTCCCCAGCGATGTCGCTAGTGAGATCTGCCTGTGTGGCAGCTCACTAGCGACCACTTAGCGATGTACCAGCGATCCTGACCGCGTCATATCGCTGGTCGGGATCGCTGGTACATCGCTAAGTGTGACAGTACCTTTACCGTTCATGTCGATATCAACTGGAAGAAGTTTTTCTTGTGTAGTAGGTTTCTTGGCAGCCAGGATGCTGTGGGTTAGGGGACTTTGAGGCAGAATTGAGAAAGGTGTCATTGATGGATTGGAAAATTTGCTCTGCACATTAAGGTGGCAGAGGAGGTGGACTGAGCAGAATGTACACTTTGCAGCAGATGGTGTCATAACATCCTGTGTTGTAACCGAGATGAGCGATGGGAGGCACACTCTTTTATGCCCTCAACTTCATCCTCGCTAATGCGCCAGAGTTTGCAGAAGAGACCAAATGTGACTTGTGTTTGATACTACTACTGCCAGGACAGTTGCTGCCAGCACTAGAGGTTGTGTTAGAGCTGGTGCTAGCAGAAATTACATTCTTATGTGTGATATTAGGTTTTCTCTATCGCCCTACCACATTAGTCACCCATGCCATGTTTGGGTTTAGCATATATTTTAGACAAAAGTAAAACGTTAATTTGTCTCTACACTTTGTTATCACCAAAATTGCTCAATGTTTTCAGTAGGGATTAACTAATATTTTAAATTCTATAGCCAAAGGCCCAAAAAGTCCCATTTTAACAGATCCAAAATAAATCAACTTGTTTTGCAGGCAGTAGCTCTAGTAATGAGCCACAGCCTACAGTGATGTGGATAGGAGAATTCGGTAACCTTGAACTGTAGTGCAGTCAGTGAACCCAGAAGCAGATTATACTATTATACACAGAGCTAAACTGTACACAGCAGTGTATGTCTATGTATTTGTATCCTACAGGCGAAGATAGTTGGATTTTTTGTTCCTATAAAACTACTAAAAATAATGAAAATCAATAACAGAAAAGTCATTTTCTCCTTGCGAGTCTCCCCGGGACTTAAATCGACAACCTCTAGAAAGCCAGGTAGAAGCTAAAGCTACTGAGCCCCAGGTTCTGGGAGAATTCTGGATATTTGATCTGTATTGCAGCCACTAACCCCTCAGGCAGATTATGCCGAGACCGAGATATAACATATATAAGGCCAGTTTCACATGTCCAGATAATTCCGGTACCGGAAAAAACGGTACCGGAGCTATCTGCGTCCGTGTGGACACGTGGGACCTCCGTGTGGCAACCGTGTGCTGCATCAGGACCACACGGACAGCGCCGAGAAGAAGCGCTACAGTAAGCGCTGTTCTCGGCGGCTGGTGCTGACCGCGGCTGTCATTCTTCTCTCCTGCTCTGCCGGCAGGAGAAAAGAATGAATGAAAACCCGACGTAGGGTCCCCCTCATTTTCTGAACCAACCAGACGAAACTTACAGCTGGGGGATGAAACCCTCAGCTGTCAGCTTCATCAAGGTTGGTTGTGAAGAATAGAGGGGTCCCCACGCTGTTTTTTTAATTATTTAAATAAATAATTTAAAAAACGGCATGGGGTCCCCCCTATTTTTAACAACCAACCTGACTAAAGCTGACATCTGAGGGCTGATATTCTCAGACTGGTAAGGGGCCATTGATCTTAGCCCCCCAGCCTAAAAACAGCATCCCCCAGCTGCCCAGAAAAGGTGCATCTATTAGATGCGCCTATTCTGGAGCTTTGCCCGGTTCTTCCCACTTGCCCTGTAGCAGTGGCAAGTGAGGTAATAAGGGGTTAATGCCACCTTTCTATTCTAAGGTGACATTAAGACCGGATTAGTAATGGAGAGGTGTCAATAAGACACCTATCCATTACTAATCCTACAGTAAATAAAGGGTTAAATAAACACACACACAATAAGAATAAATTATTTTAATGAAAGAATACAACACACACATTTTTATAATCTTTATTACACTCGTAATTCCTTTGCGAAGCCCTCGATCTTCTGCAAAAAAAGTGAAAATAATAAAGCAACACTATACATTACCTGTCCGGCGCTCAGTCACGTCCCACGACGTAAATCCATCTTGGGGGTTAATACGTTTACAGGCGTAGCACTGCTAACACATCTCTCCCGACTGTAAATGACAGGGGAATGAATGGAAGCAGCGGCGCAGACTCATTAATGAGCGGTGACGTCACCGCTAGTTACTGAGCAGTCTCCAGATGCTTCCATTCGTTCCCCAGTGACGAACACATCCGCATGTGTCGTGTTTTCCTATCTTTAACATTGTGGACGCAGGTACATGCATTTGTATGCGTTTGACTGCGTTTGCTTATGCATGCGTCGTTTCAGGTTGTGCGGCGGGGCGCGGCTAAGGTAACATGTTGCCATTTTGGAGGCGTCAAATTGCCGCTGTCAAACGCATGTGGACACTTGCGGAAGGAACGTGTCTAAACAACGCATTACAGTCTATGGGAACGCATGCATACGCAAGAACATGCGCACGCTTTACGTTTGAGTATGCAAGAATTTACATAAGACACACCCATTGGGCGTGGCTTGTGTACATTCAAAAATTTGCCAGGAAAGTAGCACTTGTCAATCGCCCGCAACCGCAAACGCATACATGCGTTTTTGCATGCGCATGCAGTTGCAGACCATACGCTGCGTATGTGGCGCCCCTGCGGGTCCAGTCGCCACAGAGGTACTGCATCTCATCCAGAGGTGTGCATCTCACGACCAGGTAAGATGGGGGCACCTCACCACACTCTTTACACTGCATTCAACACACACACTAGCAGGGCACCTGGGCGTACCCTACGGGAGGAGGACCTCATCCCAGACTGGTTAGGAAAGGGTGTTGGGAGCTAGTGGGGAAGGTAGATAATGGGGAGGAGCTTAGAAAGTGGAGTGATGTAGAGTAGCCAATGGGAACAGCGAGTGGGCCGAGCTTAGAGAAAGAGTGGGAGATTTGAAAGGTGTGGAGAGAGTTCCCTCAGGGGAAGAGCAGGAGGAAGGATGCGCTTGGAGCAGCTCCTGTCAGGAGGAGCTGCCGGATAGATTGGCTGGGAGGAGAAGCTCCCGGGAGGAAAGAAGGGAATTTCTAGAGTCCCACGCTGACTGCTATCAGGTGGGAGAAGAAAATAGGTCGCAGAAGGGTCTCAGCCCCCTAGCCTAGCGAAGTAAACAACGAACTTAACTAGCAAGCTGACAGCTGTGGTTGCTGTATGGGCCACAGCGAATCCCACAGTTATTTTCCCAGAAAGGCAGCCATATAGGATCAAGGAACCGCCTGAGTGACGAATTCTGACAGGATCCGCGGCAGCTAGCCTGGGACACTGACTATGAAGGTGCTGGAAAGGGAGAAAGGAGAGGAAACCAACACAGTGAGACGGCCTAGAAAGGAACATACTGAAAGGGAGTGTTGGAGGGGTGTACTCATCTACCGGGAAGTTTACTGGACCCCTGACCTGGAGGACTCAGTACCGAAGTGGGTGTCTGTGTGCACTAGACAGTGAGTAAAGCCCACTGAACTACATGCGACTCTGTCCTTCATTATACTCCTGCACCACTCCTTCACTCCACTCCACATCTACCAACTCTACCAACAACTACATCTATTCTGCACTGGGACTACAGCCCTACCTGTGGAGGGCTACAACATCACAGCTGCGCCCAACATCCATCCCAGAGAAGCCACACTGCAGCGCTGGTCACCTCTGACCAGATTGCCACAGGTGGCATCACTTATTCAGCTATAAACTTTATTCTCATCTCCTTAATTACCCCCACCACAAACTATAGCCATTGACTGCCTGGGGCCACGGACCAGGTCCCAGCCGCTGTGACACCGGCTCCCATTGAAGCCGACGGGCCCGGCTCATAGTACCCCGCTGCCCCGGGGCGCGTCACGTACTCAACCGCAAATGTGATCCTAGCCGTACCCATCTGCCTGTAACAGCAGTGATAGAAGTGAGCCTTAAAGGGAACCTGTCAGCAGGATTGTGCACAGTAACCAACAGACAGTGTCAGGTCGGCGCCGTTATACTGATTAGGGCTCATACTCACTTGTGAGAGATTCGCACGATTCCCGTGCGAGTCTCACACATGACAAGCTGGCACTGCCGCCAGCACTCGGACCAGAGCATGAGGCTACATGTATTTCTATGCAGCTGCACGCTCCGGTCCGAGTGCTGACGGCAGTGACGGGTTTTCATGCAAGAGACTCGCACGAGAATCGTGCAAGTCTCTAGCAAAAGAGTATGAGCCCTTACCTGAAATCTGTCTTGTGGTTGGTGTTTAATCTTCATTTTCAGTTTATGATATGCTTGTGCTCCGGGGCAGCCTGTGGGGGGGAGGGGGCTGTGGGGGGGTCTTCATGTGGTGCTCTGCTTACACATTCATACAGATGGCTTATGACAGGTCACTGATCCCTCAGTGAACTGCCCTTGATCTTACATATTATATTCAGTATGGTTTATTGAAAAAAAAAAAAAAATTCACGCGGCGTTGTAGCATGATACGGGGGATAATATGCTTTTTTCGTTTTATTTACACAGTTTTAAGAATTTTTTCCAATCAAAATGGCGCAGCAGCCATGCATGTGCAGTAGTATCTATTGCGTTCAGATAGATACTACTATGCAGGTGCAGTCTGCGTCATTTTAATAGAGAAAAAAAAACACTATATCTCAGGGGCCGCCGCCTGCTGAATGTGAATTTTTTTTTAAACCATACTATATTCAGTATGTAAAATAGGGGGCAGGTCACTGAGGAATCAGTGACCTGTAATCAGCAATACAGATGAATATGTAAGATGAGCACCACATAAAGACCCTCACAGGCCGGCCCGGAGCACAAGAATCTCATTAACTGACTAATAAAGATTAGACAACCACCACAAGATGGATTTCATCAGCCAAGGTATCACTGTAATCAGTATAATGGCGAGGACCTAACAGTGTCTGTAGTTTTCCCTTTAAATGCTGCCATTCATTCAGTAAAATACCATAGTCAGTCATTGACTGGCATTTAAGTGCTGATAGCTACTGCACTCATCTACCTCTTCCCATCACCCCGTAGAAGCGATTGCCGAAGGTTTACCATGGCAGACGGGGGCCTAATGAAGGATTCGATCACTGCCATCTTTGTACTCCTGTAAAGCTGGGCTTCACAAGAGAATGTCAATTAAACTACAGGTATACACTGCAATATAGATTTTCAAAATATAGTTTAAGTGGTTAAATCTCAGAAACAAGTCTGATAATATGACCTACAAATAAAGTAAAAGTTGAAAGTTTTAATAAATATGAAAGATTACATTATATGCTAAATTAAATACAAAACAATAGTGGCACTCCAATAGTGGAAATGGTTTTCTCATCATTTTAACCAAACACTGGATTTTTTTTCTCATTATTTCAAGTTATAATTTACCGTATATATATTATCTCTCATTGTATAGTTTATGTTATTTGAGTTAATATATATTTAATTTTTGAAAACAAAAACACCAACTTTGTTATCCCATTACTTTCTGTGAACAGATATTTTCCTGTTGAAAGAGGTATATGAGGAATTATTTTGTGTGTAAAGTTGATGTTTTTGTTTGATACCAAATGTTTGTTCATAGAAAATTTTGATTTTTTTTCATTCATTGTTTGGGAGGCGGTAATGCAACTAAAAAACAGTTGTTCTGGCAGCTACATACTTTGTGTGGTGTCTGCTGCATCAAAATGTTAAATTATTGAGCCCATAACGCAAACTTAAGCATAACCTACTTCTGCATCTTAAATGTTTATACTTTTAAAATGGGACCTGTCCACTCACCGGACAGGTGACAGGACCCGTCCACTCACTGGACAGGTGACCGGGACCCGTCCACTCACCGGACAGGTGACCAGTGCAGGTCCAGCCACCGGACAGGTGACCAGGGCCCGTCCAGCCACTGGACAAGTGACCAGGGCCCCTCCACCACCCGGACAGGTGACCAGGGCCCGTCCACCCACCGGACAGGTGATCAGGGCCCGTCCACCCACCGGACTGTTTTGAATGGTTTCTAAACACCGATTGGCTGCCAGAATCAACACCCCCTCCCCTCGTCTAACATGTCCCCCTCGCTCATCATACAGAACCAATATCCCAGCCAAAGTAATAAAAGCCTTAGTGTTAAAGCGATGATGTACTGAACCGAACTGTAACCAAAGTTTGCTGACTGAGTAAAAATGCTCGTGAAACGGAACACAAATCCGAATGAGCTACGTTCGTGCCGAATTTGAGATTGGCGAACGTTTTCCGAACGAGTTTGCTCATCTCTAGTTATTACTCACTAACTAAAAGATAAAAAAAAAATAGTAAGTGTTTAGAAGAACATAGTGACAAGGAAGGAGGATTCCGCATACTAAGTGGTTATCTCAATAATCAATTAAGCACAATTTTGAATATTTATGCCCCCAATAAAAAACAAAACTTTTTTTTTAGAGATTATAATGTAAAAAATTCAGAAAGTCAAAAAAGGAAACTTCTATTACTCGGTGACTTCAATTTACTCCCTGATAGAGTTATGGATTCTACTTCCTTTACATGAACCCTGATGATTTGAGGTGCATTAATTCTTCATCAAGGGAATTTACTTATTTTTCTGAGGTTCACAAGATTTTTTTCTCGGATCGATTTGATCTCTTATGGATGTATATTATTTTTTTATCTCAAGCTGGATCACTAGTCGGTATCAGTCAAATTTATTTGCGGTCTTCCTTTCCAGGCTAATGCATGTTGGAAATTCAACACATTTTTACTTTAAATTCCTGAATTTAGATAAGAAATCGAAATTGCGCTTAATTTTAAAGACAATGTGACAGTCTTTCTGTCCGCTATATGGAATGCGCATAAAGCTGTTTTGAGAGGTGTTCTGATGCACAATCATCTATGTTAAAAAGGGAAAAAACTCAAAATCTACAATCAGAACTGAATTCAAAGATTCCGACTCTGCGGCGAAGCAAAATTTTAGAACTTTGGCGACGCGGACCGTTTCTGGGCTCTCGATCTGCCCACCAACAGCAGGTGGCACACGGCGACCAGAAATCAAGAAGGGTATCGTGCTGCCGTGGGGCAAGCAACCAGCAGATGGCGGTCCTCGACTACAATCGCGGACTGACTCCATCAAGCAGTGTGTTATGAGCTGCAAACAACCTGTAGATGGTGGTGCAGTCCCCAGGAAAGCGTAGATTGACCAGATTAGTGCGAAAAACTTGCTCCCCCCGAAAAAAAATAAAGTTTACGTTTTGACGCCCTAAATCACCTGGTGAGCGTCTGAGGGGCTGCAGGGGCCTGGCAGAGCCTGTGAGGGGCTGGCAGCAGGTGCGTGGCAGAGCCGGTGAGGAGATGCAGGGGCCTCGCAGAACCTCTGAGGGGCTGGCAGCAGGTGCCTGTCAGGGCCTGTGGGGCTGCAGGGGCCTAAGAGAGCCTGTGAGGGGCTTGCTGCAAGGGTCTGGCAGAGCCTGTGAGGGGCTGGCTGCAGGGCCTGGCAGAGCCTGTGATGGCCTGCAGGGGCCTGGCAGAGCCTGTGAGTGGCTGGCTGCAGTTGCCTGGCAGAGCCTTTGAAAGGCTGCAGGGGCCTGGCAGAGCCTGTGACGGACTGGCCACTGGGCCTAGCAGAGCCTGTGAGAGGCTGGCTGCAGGGTGCAGGGGCCTGGCCGAGCCTGTGTGCGGCTGGCTGCTGGGGCCTGGCAGTGCCTGGGAGTGGCTGCAGGGGCCTGGCAGAACCTGTGAGGGGCTGGCTGCATGGGCCTGTCAGGGCCTGTGGGGATGCAGGGGCCTGGCAGAGCCTGTGAGGGGTTTGCGGCAAGGGTCTGGCAGAGCCTGTGAGGGGCTGGCAGCAGGTGCGTGGCAGAGCCGGTGAGCGGATGCAGGGGCCTCGCAGAACCTCTGAGGGGCTGGCAGCAGGTGCCTGGCAGAGCCGGTGAGGGGATGCAGGGGCCTCGCAGAACCTCTGAGGGGCTGGCAGCAGGTGCCTGTCAGGGCCTGTGGGGCTGCAGGGGCCTAAGAGAGCCTGTGAGGGGCTTGCTGCAAGGGTCTGGCAGAGCCTGTGAGGGGCTGGCTGCAGGGCCTGGCAGAGCCTGTGATGGCCTGCAGGGGCCTGGCAGAGCCTGTGAGTGGCTGGCTGCAGTTGCCTGGCAGAGCCTTTGAAAGGCTGCAGGGGCCTGGCAGAGCCTGTGACGGACTGGCCACTGGGCCTAGCAGAGCCTGTGAGAGGCTGGCTGCAGGGTGCAGGGGCCTGGCCGAGCCTGTGTGCGGCTGGCTGCTGGGGCCTGGCAGTGCCTGGGAGTGGCTGCTGGGGCCTGGCAGTGCCTGGGAGTGGCTGCAGGGGCCTGGCAGAACCTGTGAGGGGCTGGCTGCATGGGCCTGTCAGGGCCTGTGGGGATGCAGGGGCCTGGCAGAGCCTGTGAGGGGCTTGCGGCAAGGGTCTGGCAGAGCCTGTGAGGGGCTGGCTGCAGGGCCTGGCAGAGCCTGTGATGGCCTGCAGGGGCCTGGCAGAGCCTGTGAGGGGCTGGCCACAGGGCCTAGCAGAGCCTGTGAGAGGCTGGCTGCAGGGTGCAGGGGCCTGGCAGAACCTGTGAGTGGCTGGCTGCTGGGGCCTGGCAGTGCCTGGGAGTGGCTGCAGGGGCCTGGCAGAACCTGTGAGGGGCTGGCTGTATGGGCATGTCAGGGCCTGTGGGGCTGCAGGGGCCTGGCAGAGCCTGTGAGGGGCTTGCGGCAAGGGTCTGGCAGAGCCTGTGAGGGGCTGGCTGCAGGGCCTGGCAGAGCCTGTGATGGCCTGCAGGGGCCTGGCAGAGCCTGTGAGGGGATGGCTGCAGTTGCCTGGCAGAGCCTTTGAAAGGCTGCAGGGGCCTGGCAGAGCCTGTGAGGGGCTGGCCACAGGGCCTAGCAGAGCCTGTGAGTGGCTGGCTGCTGGGAACTGGCAGTGCCTGGGAGTGGCTGCAGGGGCCTGGCAGAACCTGTGAGGGGCTGGCTGCAGGGGCCTGTTATGGCCTGTGAGGCTGCAGGGGCCTGGCAGAGCCTGTGAGGGGCTGGCTGCAGGGGTTTGGCAGAGCCTGTGAGGGGCTGGCTGCAGGGGCCTGGCAGAGACTGTGAGTGGCTGCATGGGGTCTGGCAGAGCCTGTGAGGGGCTGGCTGCAGTTGCCTGGCAGAGTCTCTGACGGGCTGCAGGGGCCTGGCAGAGCCTGTGAGGGGCTGCAGGGTCCTGGCAGAACCTGTGAGGAGCTGGCTGCAGGTGCCTGTCAGGTCCTGTGAGGCTGCAGGGGCCTGGCAGAGCCTGTGAGGGGCTTGCTGCAAGGGTCTGGCAGAGCCTGTGAGGGGCTGGCTGCAGGGCCTGGCAGAACCTGTGAGGGGCTGGCTGCATGGGCCTGTCAGGGCCTGTGAGGCTGCAGGGGCCTGGCAGAGCCTGTGAGGAGCTGGCTGCAGGGCCTGGCAGAGTCTGTGATGGCCTGCAGGGGCCTGGCAGAGCCTGTGAGGGGATGGCTGAAGTTGCCTGGCAGAGCCATTGAAAGGCTGCAGGGGCCTGGCAGAGCCTGTGAGGGGCTGGCCACAGGGCCTAGCGGAGCCTGTGAGAGGCTGGTTGCAGGGTGCAGGGGCCTGGCAGAGCATGTGAGCGGCTGGCTGCTGGGGCCTGGCAGTGCCTGGGAGTGGCTGCAGGGGCCTGGCAGAACCTGTGAGGGGCTGGCTGCAGGGGCCTGTCAGGGCCTGTGAGGCTGTAGGGGCCTGGCAGAGCCTGAGAGGGGCTGGCTGCAGGGGCCTGGCAGAGATGGGAGGGGCTGGCTGCAGAGGCCTGGCAGAGACTGTGAGTGGCTGCAGGGGCCTGGCAGAACCTGTGAGGGGCTGGCTGCAGGGGCCTGGCAGAGCCTGTGAGGGGCTGGCTGCAGTTGCCTGGCAGAGTCTCTGAGGGGCTGCAGGGGCCTGGCAGAATCTGTGAGGGGCTGCAGGGGCCTGGCAGAACCTTTAAGGGGCTGGCTGCAGGGGCCTGTCAGGGCCTGTGAGGCTGCAGGGGCCTGGCAGAACCTGTGAGGGGCTGGCTACTGTTGCCTGGCAGAGCCTCTGAGGGGCTGCAGGGGCCTGGCAGATCCTGTGAGGGGCTCAAGGGGCCTGGTAGAGTCTGTGAAGAGCCAGCTGCAGGGGCCTGGCAGAGCCTGTGAGGGGCTGCAGGGGCCTGGCAGAGCCTGTGAGGAGTTGACTGCAGGGCCTGGCAGAGCATATGAGGGGTGGCAGGGGCATGGCAGAGAATTTCAGTGGCTGGCAGAGCCTGTGAGGAGCTGCAGGGGCCTATCAAAGCCTGTGAGGGGCTGGCGGCAGGGGCCTGGCAGAGCGTGTTAGGGGCTGCAGGGCCCAGGCAGAGCCTGTGAGGGGCTGGCTACTGGGGACTGGCAGAGCCTGTGAGGGGCTGCAGGGGCCTGGCAAAGCCATTGAGGGGCTGCATGGGCCTAGTAAAACCTGTGAGGGGCTTCATGGGCCTTGTACAGCCTGTGAGGGGCTGCAGGAGCCTTGCAGAGCCTGTGAGGAGTTGACTGCAGGGCCTGGCAGAGTTTATGAGCGGCGGCAGGGGCATGGCAGAGAATTTCAGTGGCTGGCAGAGCCTGTGAGGAGCTGCAGGAATCTGGCAGAGCCTGTGAGGCGCTTCATGGGCCTTGCACAGCCTGTGAGGGGCTGCAGGGGCCTGGCAGAGCCTGTGAGGTGCTGCAGGAATCTGGCAGAGCCTGTGAGGGGCTGAAGGGGCCTGGCAGAGCCTGTTAGGTGCTGCAGGAACCTGGCAGAGCCTGTGAGGGGCTCCAGGAGCCTGGCAGAGCCTGTGAGGGGCTATCTGCAGGGGCCTGGCAGATCTTGTGAGGGGCTGCAGGAGCAGGGCAGAGCCTGTGAGAAGACCACTGCAAGGGCCTGGAAGAGCCTGTGTGGAGCTGCAGGGGCCTGGCAGAGCCTGTGAGGGGCTGCAACGGCCTGGCAGATCCTGTGAGAGGCTTCAGAAGCCTGACAGAGCCTGTAAGGGGCTGGCTGCAGGGGTCTGGCCGAGCTTCTGAGGGGCAGCAGGGGCCTGGCAGAGCCTGTGAGGGGCAGCAGGGGCCTGAGAAAACCTTTGAGGGGCTGGCTGCAGGGGCCTGGCCGAGCTTCTGAGGGGCTGCAGGGGCCTGGCAGAGCATGTGAGGGGATGCAGGGGCCTGGCAGAACCTGTGAGGGGCTGGCTGCAGGGGCCTGGCAGGGCCTGTGGGGCTGCAGAGGCCTGGCAAAGCCTGGGAGGGTCTGGCCGCAGGGGACTGGCTGCAGAGGCCTGGCAGAGCCTGTGAGGGGCTGTGTGCAGGGGCCTGGCAAAGCCAGTGAGGGTCTGGCTGCAGGGGCTTGGCAGAACCTGTGAGTGGATGGCTGCAGGGGCCTGGCAAAGCCTGTAAGGGGCTACAGGACCCTAGCAGAGCCTGTGAGGGGCTGGCTGCAGGGGCCTGGCAGAGCCTGTGAAGGGCTGGCGGCAGAGGTATACCAGAGCCTGTGAGGAGCTGGCTGCAGGGACCCGGCAGAACCTGTGAGGGGCTGCAGGGGCCTGGCAGAGCCTGTGAGGGGTTGACTGCAGGGGCCTGGCAGAGCTTATAAAAGGGGCAGGGGCATGGCAGAGAATTTGAGTGGCTGGCAGAGCCTGTGAGGAGCTGCCGGGGCCTATCAAAGCCTGTGAGGGGCTGGCAGCAGGGGCCTGGCAGAGCATGTGAGAGGCTGCAAGGGCCTGGCAGAGCCTATGAGGGACTGGCTGCAGGGGCTTGGCAAAGCCTGTGAGGGTCTTGCTGCAGGGGCCAGGCCGCAGAGGCCTGGCAGAGTCTGTAAGCGGCTGTCTGAAGGGGCCTGGCAAAGCCTGTGAGGGTCTGACTGCAGGAGTGTTATGATTGAGTCACCGTAGGAGGCAAAAACAGAAATGCTAGCTAAGTCCAGAAAACCAGAGAGGTTGGCAGCTATCGGATTGCAGACCCCTGATCCTATCACAACAACTAACAGTAGCCGTGGGGGGTTCCTACGATGCCCTAGACCCCTCGATCACAGCCGGAGAATTAAATAGGCCTAAAGAAAGAAAGGGGAAATCTAAACTGCCCCAGAGCAGACCCCAAAGCAATAGGCAGCCCCCAACATATAATGACGGTGAAGCAAGATGAAAACACTAACACAGACAGAAAGATAGACTGAGCAAAGACGGGGCCCAAGCTAACTAGATAGGAAAGGACAGGAAGGCTGCTGTCTGCAATCCGTGAAAAACCCTATGAAAATAAGAGCCAACAGACTGACAGTGAAAAAGGCCCTGAAGACGCTAGGCTTCAAAAAAGCTATGTCAGTACTCAGGAATATTCTGAAGACAGAGCAATCGGCAAAAGGAGATTCAGCTCACCCCAGCAGGGAATGGCAGAATCCAGAAAAGCAAGGAAAACAAAAACAAAACATAAATGCTAACAGGCAAAGCAGAAAACTTAGCTTTAGAGGAGCAGGAATCAGACTGGTGTCCTAGAAGTCCACAGAGAAATCACCCGCAGGGCAGAAGGGCGTCGGCAGCCTTATATCCAGTCAGCGACTCCACTCAGCCAGTCATCCTCATTAGGCTCAGGTGCCTGATAATCAGGCTCATTACCTTCCTTTACCAGAATAGGGAATTCACCAGACCTCAGTGACGAAGGGGAAAATGAACTCACAACACAGGAGCCTGGCAGAACCTGTGAGAGGATGGCTGCAGGGGCCTGGCAGAGCCCGTAAGGGGCTGTAGGACCCTGGCAGAGTCTGTGAAGGGCTGGCGGCAGGGGCCTAGCAGAGCCTGTGAGGGGCTGTCTGCAGGTGCCTGGAAAAGCCTGTGAGGGTCTGGCTGCAGGGGCCTGGCAGAAACTGTAAGAGGATGGCTGCAGGGGCCTGGCAGAGCCTGTGAGGGGCTGCATGGGCCTGTCAGAGCCTGTGAAAAGCTGCAGGGGCCTTGCACAGCCTTTGAGGAGGGGCTGTAGGGGTCTGGCAGAGTCTGTGAGGGGCTGCAGGGGACTGGCAGAGCCTTTGAGGGGCTGCAGGAGCCTGGCAGAGCCTGTGAGAGGCTGCAGGAGCCTGGCAGAGCCTGTGAGGGGCTGCAGGGGCCTGTGTTGTGAGTTCATTCTCTGGTTCACCAGTTGTGACTTCCCCTTCTGGACTCCCTCTGGTGGTGACGGGAGGTGGTGCGGCTGATTTGATCGGTGGAGATCTGCCACCTGAGAATGAGGATGACGATTGGATCTCAGGATTCTCAGATTGTATTTAAGACAGCCGACGCCCTATTCAGTTGCTGGTGATTCCTTCTGGCTTGTCAGCTCTTGGTTTTCAGCTCTGTTTCAGTCATCTAAAGCTAAGTTTTTCTGCTAATGTTCACACTTGATTTTGTTGGTCTATTCAGTTTTTTGTGTGGTCTGCCAGCCCGGGCTGGGGGCTGAGCTGAATTTCCACTCTTATTTATCAGTATTTTGCCAATTTACTTTTTGTCCCTTACTAGTTCGGTCTCTTTTTGCTCTGTCTCAGAATATTTCAGAGTGCTGATATAGTGGGAGAAGTCTAGTGACTTCAGGGTTAATTTTGCTATCAGAAGTGTTGGACATTATTTTTGTAGGGTTTTTTGCAGGTTGCAGACAGTGTCTTCTGTTGTGAGTTCATTTTCCCCTTCGTCACTGAGGTCTGGTGAACTCCCTATTCTGGCAAAGGAAAGTAATGAGCCTGATTATCAGGCACCTGAGCCTAATGAGGATGACTGGCTGAGTGAAGTCACTGACTGGATATAAGGCTGCCGACGCCCTTCTGCCCTGCGGGTGATTTCTCTGTGGACTTCTAGGACACCAGTCTGATTCCTGCTCCTCTAAAGCTAAGTTTTCTGCTTTGCCTGTTAGCATTTGTTGTTTTGTTTTTGTTTTCCTTACTTTTCTGGATTCTGCCATTCCCTGCTGAGATGAGCTGAATCTCCTTTTGCCGGTTGCTCTGTCTTCAGAATATTCCAGAGTACTGACATAGCTTTTTTGAAGCCTAGCGTCTTCAGGGCCTTTTTCACTGTCAGTCTGTTGGCTCTTATTTTCATAGGGTTTTTCACAGATTGCAGACAGCAGCCTTCCTGTCCTTTCCTATCTAGTTAGCTTGGGCCCCGTCTTTGCTCAGTCTATCTTTCTGTCTGTGTTAGTGTTTTCCTCTTGCTTCACCGTCATTATATGTTGGGGGCTGCCTATTGCTTTGGGGTCTGCTCTGGGGCAGTTTAGATTTCCCCTTTCTTTCTTTAGGCCTATTTAATTCTCTGGCTGTGATCGAGGGGTCTAGGGCATCGTAGGAACCCCCCACGGCTACTGTTAGTTGTTGTGATAGGATCAGGGGTCTGCAATCCGATAGCTGCTAACCTCTCTGGTTTTCTGGACTTAGCTAGCATTTCTGTTTTTGCCTCCTACGGTGACTCAATCATAACAGAATCACACGCCATACCGCAGATCCTAGGGTACTCAATAGCAGGAAAGAATTGTGTTTAAAAAAAAAAAAAAAAGTGTGTGTATATTCTTTCCTCTATATCTCTGAGGCCATAGGGGGATTTTTTTTTTTTCTCGCAATGGAGATAAAGCAATTGTCTGATCGTGTGGAGCAGCTCACTGTGGAAGTGCGGGGAATTTCCGCCTACCTTGCTCGTTCGCATGCTGTTGAACCAAAGATCCCTACACCTGATGTATTTTTTGGGGATCGATCTAAATTTTTGAGTTTCAAAAATAACTGTAAATTATTTTTTGCCTTGAAGCCTAACTCGTCAGGGAGCTCCGCGCAGCAGGTTAAAATTGTCATCTCTTTGCTGCGTGGCAATCCCCAGGATTGGGCGTTTTCTTTGAAACCAGATGATCCTATTCTGACTAACGTGAACGCATTCTTTCAGGCTTTGGGGTTGTTGTATGACGAACCTAATGCTATTGATCAGGCTGAAAAGACCCTGTTGGCATTGAACCAGGGTCGAGATTCTGCAGAGTTGTACTGTCAAAAGTTCCGAAAGTGGGCGGTCCTTACTACCTGGAATGATAATGCCTTGGCTGCTCTCTTTCGGAAGGGTTTGTCAGAAGCCGTAAAAGATACTATGCTGGGATTTCCTGTTCCCTCTGGTCTGGACGATTCTATGTCATTAGCCATTCAGGTTGATCGGCGTTTACGTGAACGCAGGATTGCACGAGAGGTGTTGCCACCGGTTGAACAGACGTCTGAACCTATGCAATGTGATAGAGTTTTGTCTAAGGCGCAACGTCAGGAGTTCAGAAGGCGTAATAAGCTGTGTTTTTTTCTGTGGAGATGCCTCGCATATTATTTCTGTTTGTCCTAAACGAGAGAAACGCTTTGCACACACGTTTTCTGTTGGTGGTGTTCAACCTAAGTTTCTTCTGGCAATTACTCTGATCTGCTCCCTGTCCACATTTTCCGCCAAGGCTTTTGTGGATTCGGGAGCAGCGCTAAACCTAATGGACTTGGATTTTGCTAAACGTTGTGGATTTCCGATGACACCTCTGCAGACGCCTATCCCTTTGAGGGGGATTGATGCTACTCCTTTGGCTAAAAATAAACCTCAGTTTTGGACCCACGTGGTCATGCGGGTCGCCCCAGACCATCAAGAAAATTGCAGATTTTTGGTGTTGCATGGTGTGCATGATGCCGTTGTTCTGGGGTTTCCCTGGTTGCAAATTCATAATCCAGTTTTGGATTGGAAATCTGTGTCTGTGGTGAGTTGGGGTTGTCGGTGTGCCTTTATTGAGGCTCCGGTTTTTTCCACCTCTCCTCAGTCGCATGATGTTCCTGACTATTTGGCGGACTTTTGTGATGTATTTAGTGAGAATGAGTCTGCGTCCTTGCCTCCTCATAGGAGTTATGACTGTGCAATTGAACTAAGCCCGGGGTGTAAATTTCCCAAGGGTCGGCTCTTCAATTTATCTGTACCCGAGCACGAGGCTATGCGGTCCTATATTAAGGAGGCGTTGGAGAAGGGTCATATTAGACCATCCTCTTCACCCTTAGGTGCCGGTTTTTTTTTTTGGCCAAAAAGGATGGTTCTTTAAGGCCTTGTATTGATTATCGTGCCCTCAATAAAATTACTATTAAATATCAGTATCCGTTACCCCTGATTTCGGATCTATTCTCTAGAGTTAGAGGTGCTTGCTGGTTTACCAAGCTTGACCTCAAGGGGGCGTATAATCTTATCCGCATTAAGCAGGGGGATGAATGGAAGACGGCGTTTAATACTCCGGAGGGACATTTTGAGTACCTGGTGATGCCTTTTGGGCTCACTAATGCCCCTTCTGTCTTCCAGTGCTTCATGAACGATATTTTCCGAGACTTTGTCGATACATTTTTGATTATCTATCTGGATCTTCTCTCAGGATTGGGATTCTCATGTGGAACATATTCGGACTGTGTTCCGGAACTTGAGGGAGAATTCCCTGTATGTCAATGGATCTAAATGCCTTTTTGGAGTACAGAGGATTTCATTTTTGGGATTTATTTTGTCTCCGTCAACTATTGAAATGGACCCGGCCAAGGTACAGGCCATTTATGATTGGGTTCAGCCCACTTCTTTGAAGGCCCTCCAGAAGTTTTTGGGGTTTGCTAATTTTTATCGGAAATTTATAGCAAAATTTTCTAGTATTGCCAAGCCATTGACTGATCTGACTAAGAAGGGTGCTGATGTGTTGAATTGGTCTCCGGAGGCTGTTGCTTCCTTTCAGGAGCTGAAGCGAAGATTTACCTCCGCCCCGGTGTTGCGGCAACCTGATGTCTCACTCCCGTTCCAGGTAGAGGTGGATGCTTCTGAGATTGGTGCAGGAGCTGTTTGGTCCCAAAAGGATCCTGTAACATCTAAGATGAATCCCTGTGCTTTCTTTTCCCGAAAGTTCTCTCCATCTGAACGTAACTATGATGTGGGGAATCGGGAACTGTTGGCCATGAAATGGGCATTTGAGGAGTGGAGACATTGGTTGGAGGGAGCTAAACATCAAGTTGTGGTCCTCACTGACCACAAGAATTTGATTTACCTAGAGTCGGCTAAACGCTTGAACCCTAGACAGGCTAGGTGGGCCTTGTTTTTTACACGTTTAGATTTTGTGGTTTCTTTTCTTCCTGGAACTAAGAATGTCAAGGCAGACGCCCTCTCTAGGAGTTTCTTTGCTGATTCTCCTGTGGTGACCAAGCCTGCTACCATCTTAGGCGAAGGGGTAGTTCTTTCTGCCATCTCGCCCGATTTGAGACTTGCTCTGCAAGAGTTCCAGGAGGACAAACCTGAGCGTTGTCCCAGTGGAAAGTTGTATGTTCCTGACCAGTGGAAGAAGAGAGTGATGTCTGAAGTTCATTGCTCTGCATTGGCTGGTCATCCAGGTATTTTTGGTACTAGAGATCTGGTGAGTCGCTCTTTTTGGTGGCCCACCTTGTCTCATGATGTCAGGAATTTTGTGCAGTCCTGTGGGACTTGCTCCCGGTCTAAATCTTGTTCTCGCTCTAGTGGGTTGTTGATGCCTTTGCCGGTCCCCAGGAGGCCATGGACCCATATTTCAATGGATTTCATCTCTGATATGCCGGTCTCTCAAAGAATGACTGCTATTTGGGTGATTTGTGATAGGTTCTCTAAGATGGTTCATCTTGTACCACTCCCTAAGTTGCCATCTTCCTCTGAGTTGGTGCCCCTGTTTTTGCAACAGGTGGTTCGCTTACACGGGATTCCTGAGAACATTGCATCTGACAGAGGAGTTCAGTTTGTGTCTAGATTTTGGAGGACTTTCTGTTCCAAGCTGGGAATTCAGTTGTCCTTCTCCTCTGCTTTTCACCCTCAGACCAATGGGCAGACAGAGAGGACAAACCAGATCTTGGAGTCGTATTTGAGATGTTTTATTTCCGCTGATCAGGATGATTGGGTTTCATTTTTGCCCTTGGCCGAATTTGCTTTAAATAATAGAGCTAGTTCTGCCACTTTGATGTCACCTTTTTTTTGCAACTTTGGTTTTCACCCTCGATTTTCTTCAGGGCAGGTGGAGCCTTCTGCCTGCCCAGGTGTTGACACTGTGGTGGAGAGAATGCACCAGATCTGGGACCAAGTAGTGGATAAGTTGTCTCTCTCCCAGGAAATGGCCCAGCGGTTTTCCAACCGGCGTAGGACCGTTGGTCCCCAGTTTAAGGTGGGTGATATGGTTTGGTTGTCATCAAAAAATATCGCTAGGAAGGTGGCTTCTCCTAAGTTTAAGCCTAGATTTATTGGACCTTACAAGATTTTGGAGATTATTAATCCGGTCTCTTTTCGGTTGGCTCTTCCTGTCACATTTAAAATCCATGATGTGTTTCATAAGTCCTTGTTGAAGAGGTTTGTTGAACCAGTAGTTCCTGTGGTGGCACCTCCTGACCCTATATTGGTTGAAGGTAACATGGAATATGAGGTAGAGAAAATACTGGATTCCCGTCTGGCTAGACGGAGACTCCAGTATTTGGTTAAGTGGAAGGGTTATGGTCAGGAGGATAATTCCTGGGTCTCTGCCTCTGATATTCATGCCAAAAGATTGGTGCGTGTCTTTCATCGGGCTCACCCTGATCGCCCTGGTGGCGTGGTTGAGGGTTTGGTGACCCCTCCTAGAAGTCCACAGAGAAATCACCCGCAGGGCAGGAGGGCGTCGGCAGCCTTATATCCAGTCAGTGACTCCACTCAGCCAGTCATCCTCATTAGACTCAGGTGCCTGATAATCAGGCTCATTACCTTCCTTTACCAGAATAGGGAGTTCCCCAGACCTCAGTGAAGAAGGGGAAAATGAACTCACAACAGTACCTCCCCATTGAGGAGGGGTCACCGAACCCTCAACCACACCACCAGGGCGATCAGGGTGAGCCTGATGAAAGGCACGCACCAATCTTTTGGCATGAATATCAGAGGCAGAGACCCAGGAATTATCCTCCTGACCATAACCCTTCCACTTAACCAAATACTGGAGTCTCCGTCTAGCCAGACGGGAATCTAGTATTTTCTCTACCTCATATTCCATGTTACCTTCAACCAATACAGGGTCTGGAGGTGCCACCCCAGGAACAACTGGTTCAACAAACCTCTTCAACAAGGACTTATGGAACACATTATGGATTTTAAATGTGACAGGAAGAGCCAACCGAAAAGAGACCGGATTAATAATCTCCAAAATCTTGTAAGGTCCAATAAATCTAGGCTTAAACTTAGGAGAAGCCACCTTCATAGCAATGTTTTTTGAAGATAACCACACCATATCACCAATCTTAAACTGGGGACCAATGGTCCTATGTCGATTGGAAAACCGCTGGGCCTTTTCCTGGGAGAGAGATAACTTATCCACCACTTGGTCCCAGATCTGGTGCATTCTCTCCACCACAGTGTCAACACCTGGGCAGGCAGAAGGCTCCACCTGCCCTGAAGAAAATCGAGGATGAAACCCAAAGTTACAAAAAAAAGGTGACATCAAAGTGGCAGAACTAGCTCTATTATTTAAAGCAAATTCGGCCAAGGGCAAAAATGAAACCCAATCATCCGGATCAGCGGAAATAAAACATCTCAAATACGACTCCAAGGTCTGGTTTGTTCTCTCTGTCTGCCCATTGGTCTGAGGGTGAAAAGCAGAGGAGAAGGACAACTGAATTCCCAGCTTGGAACAGAAAGTCCTCCAAAATCTAGACACAAACTGAACTCCTCTGTCAGATACAATGTTCTCAGGAATCCCGTGCAAGCGAACCACCTGTTGCAAAAACAGGGGCACCAACTCAGAGGAAGATGGCAACTTAGGGAGTGGTACAAGATGAACCATCTTAGAGAACCTATCACAAATCACCCAAATAACAATCATTCTTTGAGAGACCGGCATATCAGAGATGAAATCCATTGAAATATGGGTCCATGGCCTCCTGGGGACCGGCAAAGGCATCAACAACCCACTAGAGCGAGAACAAGATTTAGACCAGGAGCAAGTCCCACAGGACTGCACAAAATTCCTGACATCATGAGACAAGGTGGGCCACCAAAAAGAGCGACTCACCAGATCTCTAGTACCAAAAATACCTGGATGACCAGCCAATGCAGAGCAATGAACTTCAGACATCACTCTCTTTTTCCATTGGTCAGGAACATACAACTTTCCACTGGGACAACGCTCAGGTTTGTCCTCCTGGAACTCTTGCAGAGCAAGTCTCAAATCGGGCGAGATGGCAGAAAGAACTACCCCTTCGCCTAAGATGGTAGCAGGCTTTGTCACCACAGGAGAATCAGCAAAGAAACTCCTAGAGAGGGCGTCTGCCTTGACATTCTTAGTTCCAGGAAGAAAAGAAACCACAAAATCTAAACGTGTAAAAACAAGGCCCACCTAGCCTGTCTAGGGTTCAAGCGTTTAGCCGACTCTAGGTAAATCAAATTCTTGTGGTCAGTGAGAACCACAACTTGATGTTTAGCTCCCTCCAACCAATGTCTCCACTCCTCAAATGCCCATTTCATGGCCAACAGTTCCCGATTCCCCACATCATAGTTACGTCCAGATGGAGAGAACTTTCGGGAAAAGAAAGCACAGGGATTCATTTTAGATGTTACAGGATCCTTTTGGGACAAAACAGCTCCTGCACCAATCTCAGAAGCAACCACCTCAACCTGGAACGGGAGTGAGACATCCGGTTGCCGCAAAATCGGGGCGGAGGTAAATCTTCGCTTCAGCTCCTGAAAGGAAGCAACAGCCTCCGGAGACCAATTCAACACATCAGCACCCTTCTTAGTCAGATCAGTCAATGGCTTGGCAATACTAGAAAATTTTGCTATAAATTTCCGATAAAAATTAGCAAACCCCAAAAACTTCTGGAGGGCCTTCAAAGAAGTGGGCTGAACCCAATCATAAATGGCCTGTACCTTGGCTGGGTCCATTTCAATAGTTGACGGAGACAAAATAAATCCCAAAAATGAAATCCTCTGTACTCCAAAAAGGCATTTAGATCCTTTGACATACAGGGAATTCTCCCTCAAGATCCGGAACACAGTCCGAATATGTTCCACATGAGAATCCCAATCCTTGGAGAAGATCAAAATATCATCCAGATAGATAATCAAAAATGTATCGACAAAGTCTCGGAAAATATCGTTCATGAAGCACTGGAAGACAGAAGGGGCATTAGTGAGCCCAAAAGGCATCACCAGGTACTCAAAATGTCCCTCCGGAGTATTAAACGCCGTCTTCCATTCATCCCCCTGCTTAATGCAGATAAGATTATACGCCCCCCTGAGGTCAAGCTTGGTAAACCAGCAAGCACCTCTAACTCTAGAGAATAGATTCGAAATCAGGGGTAACGGATACTGATATTTAGTAGTAATTTTATTGAGGGCACGATAATCAATACAAGGCCTTAAAGAACCATCCTTTTTGGCCACAAAAAAAAACCCGGCACCTAAGGGTGAAGAGGATGGTCTAATATGACCCTTCTCCAACGCCTCCTTAATATAGGACCGCATAGCCTCGTGCTCGGATACAGATAAATTGAAGAGCCAACCCTTGGGAAATTTACACCCCGGGCTTAGTTCAATTGCACAGTCATAACTCCTATGAGGAGGCAAGGACGCAGACTCATTCTCACTAAATACATCATAAAAGTCCGCCAAATAGTCAGGAACATCATGCGACTGAGGAGAGGTGGAAAAAACCGGAGCCTCACTAAAGGCACACCGACAACCCCAACTCACCACAGACACAGATTTCCAATCCAAAACTGGATTATGAATTTGCAACCAGGGAAACCCCAGAACAACGGCATCATGCAGACCATGCAACACCAAAAATCTGCAATTTTCTTGATGGTCTTGGGCGACCCGCATGAGCACCTGGGTCCAAAACTGAGGTTTATTTTTAGCCAAAGGAGTAGCATCAATCCCCCTCAAAGGGATAGGCGTCTGCAGAGGTGTCATTGGAAATCCACAACGTTTAGCAAAATCCAAGTCCATTAGGTTTAGCGCTGCTCCCGAATCCACAAAAGCCTTGGCGGAAAATGTGGACAGGGAGCAGATCAGAGTAATTGCCAGAAGAAGCTTAGGTTGAACACCACCAACAGAAAACGTGTGTGCAAAGCGTTTCTCTCGTTTAGGACAAACAGAAATAATATGCGAGGCATCTCCACAGAAAAAACACAGCTTATTACGCCTTCTGAACTCCTGACGTTGCGCCTTAGACAAAACTCTATCACATTGCATAGGTTCAGACGTCAGTTCAACCGGTGGCAACACCTCTCGTGCAATCCTGCGTTCACGTAAACGCCGATCAACCTGAATGGCTAATGACATAGAATCGTCCAGACCAGAGGGAACAGGAAATCCCAGCATAGTATCTTTTACGGCTTCTGACAAACCCTTCCGAAAGAGAGCAGCCAAGGCATTATCATTCCAGGTAGTAAGGACCGCCCACTTTCGGAACTTTTGACAGTACAACTCTGCAGAATCTCAACCCTGGTTTAATGCCAACAGGGTCTTTTCAGCCTGATCAATAGCATTAGGTTCGTCATACAACAACCCCAAAGCTTGAAAGAATGCGTTCACATTAGTCAGAATAGGATCATCTGGTTTCAAAGAAAACGCCCAATCCTGGGGATCGCTCCCTGACGAGTTAGGCTTCAAGGCAAAAAATAATTTACAATTATTTTTGAAACTCAAAAATTTAGATCAATCCCCAAAAAATACATCAGGTGTAGGGATCTTTGGTTCAACATCATGCGAACGTGCAAGGTAGGCGGAAATTCCCAGCACTTCCCCAGCGAGCTGCTCCACACGATCAGACAATTGCTTTATCTCCATTGAGAGAAAAAAAAATTCCCCCTACGGCCTCAGAGATATAGAGGAAAGAATATACACACACTTTTTTTTTTTTTTTTTTAAACACAATTCTTTCCTGCTATTGAGTACCCTAGGATCTGCGGTATGGCGGGTGATTCTGTTATGATTGAGTCACCATAGGAGGCAAAAACAAAAATGCTAGCTAAGTCCAGAAAACCAGAGAGGTTGGCAGCTATCGGATTGCAGACCCCTGATCCTATCACAACAACTAACAGTAGCCGTGGGGGGTTCCTACGATGCCCTAGACCCCTCGATCACAGCCGGAGAATTAAATAGGCCTAAAGAAAGAAAGGGGAAATCTAAACTGCCCCAGAGAAGACCCCAAAGCAATAGGCAGCCCCCAACATATAATGACGGTGAAGCAAGATGAAAACACTAACACAGACAGAAAGATAGACTGAGCAAAGACGGGGCCCAAAACTACCTAGATAGGAAAGGACAGGAAGGCTGCTGTCTGCATTCCATGAAAAACCCTATGAAAATAAGAGCCAACAGACTGACAGTGAAAAAGGCCCTGAAGACGCTAGGCTTCAAAAAAGCTATGTCAGTACTCAGGAATATTCTGAAGACAGAGCAACCGGCAAAAGGAGATTCAGCTCATCCCAGCAGGGAATGGCAGAATCCAGAAAAGCAAGGAAAACAAACACAAAACATAAATGCAAACAGGCAAAGCAGAAACTTAGCTTTAGGGAAGCAGGAATCAGACTGGTGTCCTAGAAATCCACAGAGAAATCACCCGCAGGGCAGGAAGGCGTCGGCAGTCTTATATCCAGTCAGTGACTCCACTCAGCCAGTCATCCTCATTAGACTCAGGTGCCTGATAATCAGGCTCATTACCTTCCTTTACCAGAATAGGGAGTTCCCCAGACCTCAGTGAAGAAGGGGAAAATGAACTCACAACAGTGGGGGCTATCTATTCCTTTGGGGTCTGCTCTGGGGCAGTTAGTTTTCCCTTTTCTTGCTTTAGGCTTATGTAGTCCTCTGGCCGTGACGAGGCGGTAGGTTCATCGTAGGCACGCTCCACGGCTACTGCTAGTTGTGTGGTAAGATCAGGGATCTGCAATCTGCATTGTTACCAACCACTCTGGTTTTCTGTGGCTTAGCTTGTTTTGCTTTTTTCTCCTCGTTGACCCATTCATAACAGGCCTGGCAGAGCCTGTGAGGGCCCGCAGGGGCCTGGCAGAACCTGTGAGGGGCTCCAGGGGCCTGGCAGAGACTGTGAATGGATTCATGGGCCTGGCAGAGCCTGTGAGGGGCTGCAGGGTCCTGGCAGAGTCTTTGAGAGGCTGGCTGCAGGGGCCTGGCCGAGTCTGTGAGCTGCTGGCTGCAGGGGCATGGCAGAGCCTGTGAGGGGCTGCAGGGGCCTGGCAGAGCCTGTGAGGGGCTGGCTGCAGGGGACTGGCAGAGCCTGTGAGGAGCTGGCTGCAGGGGCCGGGCAGAGCCTGTGAGGAGCTGGCTTCAGGAGCCAGGCAGAGCCTGTGAAGAGCTGGCTGCAGGGGCCTGACAGAGCCTGTGAGGGGCTGCAGGGGCCTGAGAGAGCCAGTGAAGGTTGCAGGGGCCTGCAAGAGCCTGTGAGGGGCTGGCTGCAGGGGCCTGCAAGAGCCTGTGAGATGCTGGCTGTAGGGGCCTGACAGAACCTGTGAGGGGCTGGCTGCAGAGGCCTGGTAAAGCCTGTGAGGGGCTGCAGGTGCCTGGCAGAGCCTGCGAGGGGCTGGCTGCAGGGGCCTGGCAGAGCCTGTGAGGGGCTGACCGCAGGGACCTGTCAGGGCCTGTAAGGAGCTGGCTGCAGGGGCCTGGCAGAACCTGTGAGGGGATGGCTGCAGGGGACCGACAGAGCCTGTGAGGGGCTGCAGAGGCCTGGCAAAGCCTGTGAGGGGCTGGCTACAGGGGCCTGTCAGGGCCTGTGAGGGGATTCAGGGGCCTGCCAGAGCCTGTGAGGGGCTGGCTGCAGGGCCTGGAAGAGCTTGTGAGGGGCTGCAGAGGCCTTGCTCTGCCAGGCCCCTGCAGCCCCTCACAGATTCTGCTAGGCCCCTGCAGCCCCTTACTAGCAATGTCAGGCCCCTGCAGCCCCTCACAGGCTCTGCCAGGCCCCTGCAGCCAGCCCCTTATAGGCTCTGCCAGACCCCTGCATGCAGCCACTCATATGCTCTGCCACGCACCTGCATCCAGCTGCTCACAGGCTCTGCCAGGCCCCTGCATCCTGCCGCTTACTTGCTCTGCTAGGCCCCTGCAGCCCTTCACAGGCTCTGCCAGGCCCTTGCAGCCCCTCAAAGGCTCTGCCAGGCCTCCGCAGCAAGCCCCAAAAAACAATCATAAAAGAGGGCAACCGACAGTCATAAAATAACGCAACCGACAGTGATCATATAGGAGGGCAACCGACAATCATCATAAAAGAACACAATCGACAGTCATCATAAAAGAGAGCAGCCGACAGTCATCAGAGGAGCGCAACCGACAGTCATAATAAAAGAGCGCAACCGACAGTCATCATAAAAGACCACAACCGACAGTCATCATAAAAGAGGGCTACTGACAGTCATCATAAAATAGGGTTTCCGACAGTCATCATAAAAGAGCGCAACCAACAGTCATCATAAAAGACTGCAACCAACAGTCATAATAAAAGACTGCAACCAATAGTCATCATAAAAGACCGCAAACGACATTCATCAAAAAATAACACAACCGACAGTCATCATAAAAGAGTGCAACCAACAATCACCATAATTGACTGCAACCAACAGTCATAAAAGAGCGCAACCAAGAGTCATCATAACAGAGGGCAATCGACAGTAATCATAAAAGAGGGCAATCGACAGTCATCATAAAAGAGCGCAACTAGGGATGAGCGAATATACTCGTTAGGATTCGGTACTCGGCGAGTAATGCAGTACTCACCGTACTCGAATCCTGGCTAGTATTTCACTACTCGCCTCGCAATATTCGGATCTCCCGCCGGCATGTGTCAGTCAATCACAGTAAAGCCACCGCCTTCTTTGCTGTCGCATTACTGTGATTGGCAGGCCGCGCAGCGTCATATGTGTGTGCGGGGCTCTGTGAGGGCTGTGCCAGGCCGATTGGGTGTGTGTGCGGCCTCTGCCGGGCCAATTGAGTGTGTGTGCGGGCTCTGCCGGGCCGATCAGGTATGTGTGTGGGCTCTGCCGGGCCGATCAGGTGTGTGTGCGCTGGCTGTGCCAGGCCGATCGGGTGTGTGTGCGGGCTCTATCGGGCCGATCTGGTGTGTGTGCGGGCTCTGCCGGGCCAATCGTGTGTGTGTGCGGGCTCTGCCGGGCCAATCATGCGTGTGTGCGGGATCTGCCAGGCCGATCGGGTGTGTGTACGGGCTGTGTCGGGCCGATCGGGTGTGTGTGCGGGCTCTGCTGGGCCGATCGGGGTGTGTGCGGGCTCTGCCGGGCTAATTGGGGCTCTGTGCAGGCTCTGTGGGGCTCTGTGCGAGCTCTGTGCTGCCTTTGTGTGGGCTCTATGGGGCCTGTGTGACCTTTGCGGGCATCGTTAGATGGGACTACTTGTCCCATCCGGCTATGCCCGCTACAGTGGCAGCATTAGGGATGATGGGAAAGTAGTATTCCCATCATCCAGCTAATGTGGAAAATGTAAAAAAAAAAAACACAACAGAACATACAACACATAATAGACAGTACATACACATGACATACAACACATAACAGTACATACTCACCGCACACACCTAATTCCCCGAAGCCTTCATCTCCTGTAATAAACATAATATAATAAAGCAATCTATACTTACCTCTCCGTCGTAGTCCACTATTAACGAGGGTCCTATGTCGATCTCCTGTGGAGAACAGCCGCATCAGCTGATGCGACCGCTCTCTACGGGCTTCAGCGATACAATGACGGAGATAACCCTCCGCCGCTGTGTCACTCCGCCGGAGGTCACAGAAGGTCACCTGTGACTTACGGCAGCACTGCAGCGTGAGAATTTTCTCACGCAGCAGTGCTGCCGTAAAACAACTCCAATGACACACTGCGAGAAGATATCTCCCGTCAGTGTGTCATTGGAGGCCTATAGAGCAGTCACATCTGCTGATGTGACTGCTATATAGGGGAGATCGTCATGAGACACTCATTATTGAAGAGGGACTGCGTCGGACAGGGAGTATAGGTTGGTTTGTTTTTTCACACTTTTTGCAGGTGATTGGCTTCGCTACGATCTGGGTGTACAATAAAAATTATGAAAAACTGTGTCGTGCTTTATTTCATTAAAATACTTTTCTCTTATGTGTGTGTGTGTGTTTTTTTAACCCTTTATTATTATAAGATTAATAATGGATCGGGGTCTTATTGACGCCTCTCCATTATTAACTGGGCTAAATGTCACCTTCCAAGAGCATTAACCTCTTTATTACCCCATATCCCATCGCTACACGGGAGTGGGAAGAGAGGGGCTAAGTGCCAGAATTGGCGCATATTATAGATGCGCCATTTCTGGGGCGGCTGCAGGCTGGTATTTGTATCCGGGGGGGGGGAATATCCATGGCCCCTTCCTAGGCTATGAATATCAGCCCCCAGCTGATAAAATTTTCCTGCTTTATTGAAAAAATTAAAATAGTACAGCGGCTTACTCCTCAAGAATGGATGGATGTGCTATGAGGCACTGAAATAACAGCTACGCGTTTTGACCCTACATGGGTCTTTATCACAGCTGCAAATTACTAACATAATGCAAACCTTATACTTAGTGCTGACCAATGAGAACTGCAATATAAATCACATGAGCAAGCAAAGGTCCTGTGAGCATTACTACAATGCCTATGTTCCATAGAGACCAATGACGCTATCACCTTCTATCACATGTTCTAATAGAAAGGTCCTGTGTACAAAATGCCACATTCTCTAGGTTTGCATAATAATACCACATCAAAACAAATTGATTAACATATATACAAGTATTTAAAATATAGCAATAACCATCAATAATGATACATGATCTCTGTTCTCTTGTTTAACCCATTTGGGTATCTAGACCCCAGACAGAATATCCAAAAAGCCTCTCTTGTAAGAAGGCGCCTTTTTCCATCCCCACCACGCTTTGAATTTTTAACCCATCCTGCAATTGACATCGCCTCCAAATCCCCATTATGCTGCATTAGAAAATGTTTAGACATCATAGAAATATTACGTGTATTGCTACTATTATTCTCTACATCCCTCATATGCTCCAGCATGCGAGTTTTTAGTTTCCTTGTTGTACAGCCTACATAGGAAAAATTGCATATTTTACAATGTATCCTATAGACCACATTTTCTGTATTGCAATTAATAAATTGTTTAATGTAATACCTCTGAATATTACCTGAGTCATTGAATGTTTTTGTTTTTTATGCATATCTGCACATTTTGCATTTATTAGAACCACATTTTTAAAATCCAATGGTTTTTAGCCAATTTTCCGAAGATGCTACAGATGTAAAGAAACTAGGGGATACCATATCACCAATAGTGGGAGCTCGTCTAGCCACAACATTAGTACCAGCATCTAATATTTTTGCTAATGTTTCATCCTCATAGAGGATTGGTAGGCATTTAAAAAAAAATGCTCTTTATTTTGTCAAATTGCAGACTATATTCAAGACTGACAAATATTTTTTTATTCACGTCTCTCCTTTTTGTAAGATTCACATTAGTTTTTGGTTCCAATAAATCTTTTCTGTCCCTATTATCTGCCCTGATTTTAGCTCTTTCTAACATCCAATTTGCATAGCCCCGTTTTTTCAATTTTTTGTGCAGCGCATCAAATTCTTTGTTTTTCACCTGTTCCTCCGTGCAGTTTCTTTTTAACCTTATAACTTCTCCAACGGGAATAAATTTAATTACATGCTTAGGATGTCCACTTCGGGCATGCAATATGGTGTTCCCTGTAATAGGTTTTCAGTAAGTATTAGACATAATTTCCTGTCCTACATTTCCCCGTAGTTCTAGATCTAGAAATGATATTTGTGTTTTATGGATTTTGTGAGTAAATCTGATATTATAGGTATTAGAGTTAATGTAATCCATAAATGCTGGTATGGTAGATACATCATCCTCCCAGATAATGAGGGTATCATCGATGTATCTACCATACCAGTGGATACACTGCACATAAGGGTTATTCACTGAATAAATTAATTATTTTTCCCAAAATGCCATGGTCAAATTAGCCAAGGATGGGGAGTATTTAGCTCCCATTGGGACTCCAGACTTCTGTAAATAAATAGTACCATCAAATGCAAAGAAATTATGTTTAGGAAGAAAAAACACAGCCTGCAACAAAAAATTAATCCCATCTTCTGAATATTCATTATAACTCCGTAAGAAATACTACAGAGCTTCCATAGCTAAATTATGCGGGATGCATGTGTACAGCGATATAACATCGCAACTCAGCCATACAAAGTTTTCTCGCCATATTTTATCAGAAAAAGTGGCTAAAACATCCCTTGAATCTTTGAGGTAGCCTGGTAGGCTCCGTATCATTGGCTGAAGAAGAGAATCAGCCCATTCACAAAGATGCTCATTTGAAGACCCAATACCCGATACAATTGGTCTCATAGGAGGGATATCTGCAATTTTTAGGATTTTGGGCAAGCCATATATGATTGGCAAAATCAGATTTTGAACTATCAAATATTCAGCTTGTTTTTTCTTTAATATGCCCATATTAAAACCTTCCATGACTATATCTTCAGCTATTTTATTATAGGTTTTTGTTGGATTAGAGATTAATTTCTCATAAACCTCATTGTCAGATAAAAGTTTTAACATTTGATTTTTATAATCTTCAGCGTTGAGGACTACCACCATACCTCCCTTATCACTGTGTTTAATTACTATATCTGTCATGTTTTTCAGGTCTGTCAATGCAGCTTTTTGTCTTTTGCTGAAGTTTTTTTTTGACACGAGTGTGAATGGGCTGATTCTCTTCTTCAGCCAATGGTACGGAGCCTACCAGGCTACCTCAAAGATTCTAGGGATGTTTTAGCCACTTTTTCTGATAACATATGGCGAGAAAACTTTGTATGGCTGAGTTGCGATGTTATATCGCTGTACACATGCATCCCGCATAATTTGGCTATGGAAGCTCTGGAGCATTTCTTACGGAGTTATAATGAATATTCAGGAGATCTGATTAATTTTTTGTTGCAGGTTGTGTTTTTTCTTCTTAAACATAATTTCTTTGCATTTGATGGTACTATTTATTTACAGAAGTCTGGAGTCCCAATGGGAGATAAATACTCCCCATCTTTGGCTAATTTGACCATGGCATTTTGGGAAAAACAATTCATTTATTCAGTGAATAACCCTTATGTGCAGTGTATCCACTGGTATGGTAGATACATCGATGATACCCTCATTATCTGGGAGGATGATGTATCTACCATACCAGCATTTATGGATTACATTAACTCTAATACCTATAATATCAGATTTACTCACATATTCAATAAAACCCAAATATCATTTCTAGATCTAGAACTACGGGGAAATGTAGGACAGGAAATTATGTCTAATATTTACTGTAAACCTATTACAGGGAACACCATATTGCATGCCCGAAGTGGACATCCTAAGCATGTAATTAAATTTATTCCCGTTGGAGAAGTTATAAGGTTAAAAAGAAACTGCACGGAGGAACAGGGGAAAAACAAAGAATTTGATGCGCTGCACAAAAAATTAAAAAAAACGGGGCTATGCAAATTGGATGTTAGAAAGAGCTAAAATCAGGGCAGATAATAGGGACAGAAAAGATTTATTGGAACCAAAAACTAATGTGAATCTTACAAAAAGGAGAGACGTGAATAAAAAAATATTTGTCAGTCTTGAATATAGTCTGCAATTTGACAAAATAAAGAGCATTTTTTTTAAATGCCTACCAATCCTCTATGAGGATGAAACATTAGCAAAAATATTAGATGCTGGTACTAATGTTGTGGCTAGACAAGCTCCCACTATTGGTGATATGGTATCCCCTAGTTTCTTTACATCTGTAGCATCTTTGGAAAATTGGGTAAAAACCATTGGATTTTAAAAATGCGGCTCTAATAAATGCAAAATGTGCAGATATGCACAAAAAAACAAAAACATTCAATGACTCAGGTAATATTCAGAGGTATTACATTAAACAATTTATTAATTGCAATACAGAAAATGTGGTCTATAAGATACATTGTAAAATATGCAATTTATCCTATGTAGGCTGTACAACAAGGAAACTAAAAACTCGCATCCTGGAGCATATGAGGGATGTAGAGAATAATAGTAGCAATACACGTAATATTTCTATGATGTCTAAACATTTTCTAATGCAGCATAATGGGGATTTGGAGGCGATGTCAGTTGCAGGATGGGTTAAAAATTCAAAGCGTGGTGGGGATGGAAAAAGGCGCCTTCTTACAAGAGAGGCTTTTTGGATATTCTGTCTGGGGTCTAGATACCCAAATGGGTTAAACAAGAGAACAGAGATCATGTATCATTATTGATGGTTATTGCTATATTTTAAATACTTGTATATATGTTAATCAATTTGTTTTGATGTGGTATTATTATGCAAACCTAGAGAATGTGGCGTTTTGTACACAGGACCTTTCTATTAGAACATCTGATAGAAGGTGATAGCGTCATTGGTCTCTATGGAACATAGGCATTGCAGTAATGCTCACAGGACCTTTGCTTGCTCATGTGATTTATATTGCCGTTCTCATTGGTCAGCACTAAGTATAAGGTTTGCATTATGTTAGTAATTTGCAGCTGTGATAAAGACCCATGTAGGGTCGAAACGCGTAGCTGTTATTTCAGTGCCTCATAGCACATCCATCCATTCTTGAGGAGTAAGCCGCTGTACTATTTTAATTTTTTCAATAAAGCAAGAAATTTTATCAGCTGGAACGCCCCTCATGTTTTTGTCTTTATATGAAAATCCCTATTTATTATAATTGCAGACCTGAATTAACAAGCACTTTTCACTTACTGTGTCCCCCCATTTCCTTGTACATTGTAAGATTGCAAGCAGGGACCTCACTCCTAATGTCACTGTTTGAATTGTCTTAACTTGTATTGAATTTATTGTCTGTACACGTCCCTGCTTAATTGTAAAGTGCTGCGGAATATATTGGCGCTATATACCGTAAATAAAAATTATTATTATTATAGATATTTCCATAGATATTTCCATAGATATATCCATATCCATGTTTATTAATGAACAATGTTTCATAAAAAAAAAATAAAAAAAAATGGCGTGGGCTACCGCTAGTGTTGAGCGATACCGTTCGATACCCAAAAATATCTTATCGGATGGTATCGCCCGATACGAAAAAAATATCGGGTATTGCCGATTCCGATACCGGAAGTCCCATTCAAGTCAATGGGACTTCCGGTATCGGAATTTAAAAAAGCCCTTTATTTCCTTGTTGGCTAATTCTACGTAATTGAAAACAAATAAGAGTCATGTAGAATGTATTGTGGGAGGTGGAGGAGACATTAAAGGCATAGTGGTTTATTCAAATCACATGGCATAGCATTAATTCCAATTTTTTTTTCAAGACGTTCGGAGTTAAAAAGATATTGACTATGTTAACTTTTTTATATTTTGTCAGATATGTATGTTTCACAATTTTCATGCTCTTCACCTTCTTTTGTACTTCTCCCACACTTTCTCCTTCATGATCCGCAGCAGTAGCATTTTTTTCATCAACTTTTTCTTCACCTTATTCATCTTCTTCACCTTCTTCCCATTAATTTTTTTTCCATTCTTCATATTCTTCTTATTCAGCTATTATTAATTTTCATATGCTATTTCTTCATCTTCTTCCTATTCTTCTTTTTCTTCATTTTCTTATGGTAACAGGCATTCCTGTAGTACTTATCTATAAAAGTTATAAGATTACACCTTACGTTCTGCCTGTCACAAAAGATTTACAACAGGATTTGTCCGCGTTCAGTTTGGCCTGCAGCAGCAGGAATTTTCCAGGGGCACCACGAGGAGGAACGGACTCACCCCCATTTACTGCTTAGTCTTCTTCTGCTTATAATTTTGATTTCTTCTATGCTGATTTTTAGTCTTATGCTTAAAGTTCTTCTGCTTTCTGTTCTTCTGCTTTTGCCTCTTCTGCTTCTTGTTCTTCTGTCTTTTGTTCTGTATCTTGGTGGTTGTCTTCATGTTCTTTGTCCTCTTGGTCTTATTATTTAGGGTCATATTTCTGGTCTTCTTTGGTGTGGTCTTCAGGGTCGTCGTCATCAGGGTCGTCGTCATGGAGATCAATAAGGATTACCAAAGACAATTTCAAAAAGCTTGATCTTGGAAATGTAGCAGAAGGTACAAGAAGGCTGGGAAACTGGCGAGAACCAGCTGACAGTACTGGAACCCGTAGTGTCAGCAGAAGGAACAATAGCCAATGGCACTACTGAGTAACAGCTGACGGTGCTGGACCCCGGTTACTATGCAGGAGGTACCTGTGCTAGAAACCGCTACCAAGGACCAGCTGATGTTGCTGGACCTCGGATACCGAGATGGAGGCACCTAGGCCAAAGGCTCTGGCGAGAACCAGCAGACAGTGCTGGAACCCGGATGGGTAGCAGAAGGAACAAGAGCCAATGGCACTACTGAGGACCAACTGACGGTGCTGGACAACGGTTACTAAGCAGAAGGTACCTGTGCTAAAAAGCACTACCAAGGACCAGCTGACGGTGCTGGACCTCGGATACCGAAATGGAGGCACCTAGGCCAAAGGCTCTGGCGAGAACAAGCTGACAGTGCTGGCACCCAGATGGGTAGCAGAAGGAACAAGAGCCAATGGCACTACCGAGGACCAACTGACGGTGCTGGACCACGGTTACTAAGCAGAAGGTACCTGTGCTAAAAAGCACTACCAAGGACCAGCTGGCGGTGCTGGACCTAGAATACCGAGATGGAGGCACCTAGGTCAAAGGCTCTGGCGAGAACCAGCTGACAGTGCTGGAACCCGGGTGGGTAGCAGAAGGTACCCATCCAAAGCAAAGTAGCCAGGCCGCAAGCCGGCCGCAGTTACCGAAATCCACAGTCCTACAGGGGGTTCATGTCCCATTGGCACTACGGATCCAGCCTTCAGTGCCACTTCCCGCAGCCCACATAGGAGTCACCTTAACTGCAGGCACCGTAGAGTCGGCTAACCCGGCCGCAAGACGACAGGACAACGGATTGGTGGCATAGTGACCTTGACACTACCCGGAAACAGCTGGTGTGCTGGAACCAGGCTGGGCAACAGGGAGTACCCGTGCCAAAGACACTGCCGAGAACCAGCTGATGGTGCTGGAACCCAGATGGGTAGCAAAAGCTACAAGAGCCAATGGCACTACCGAGGAACAGCTGACGTTGCTGGACCACGGTTACTAGGCAGGAGGTACCTGTGCTAGAAAGCACTACCAAGGACCAACTGACGGTGCTGGACCTTCGGATACCGAGATGGAGGCACCTAGGCCAAATGCTCTGGCGAGAACCAGCTGACAGTGCTGGAACCCGGGTGGGTAGCAGAAGGTACCCATCCAAAGCAAAGTAGCCAGGCCGCAAGCCGGCCGCAGTTACCGAAACCCACAGTCCTACAGGGGGGTCCATGTCCCATTGGCACTACGGATCCAGCCTTCAGTGCCAGTTCCCGAAGCCCACATAGGAGTCACCTAAACTGCAGGCACCGTAGAGTCGGCTAACCCGGCCGCAAGACGACAGGACAACGGATTGGTGGCATAGTGACCTTGACACTACCCGTAAACAGCTGACGTGCTGGAACCAGGCTGGGCAACAGGGAGTACCCGTGCCAAAGACACTGCCGAGAACCAGCTGACGGTGCTGGAACCCAGATGGGTAGCAAAAGCTACAAGAGCCAATGGCACTACCGAGGAACAGCTGACGTTGCTGGACCACGGTTACTAGGCATGAGGTACCTGTGCTAGAAAGCACTACCAAGGACCAGCTGACGGTGCTGGACCTTCGGATACCGAGATGGAGGCACCTAGGCCAAATGCTCTGGCGAGAACCAGCTGACAGTGCTGTAACCCGGGTGGGTAGCAGAAGGTGTCGGGGTCGTAAACGACATTGAATCCTCATTCACCAGTCATTCCAAATCATTGTGCGAGCGCAAAACATCTGGTACCGATTAAGAATGACTCAGACACGCAGCTGATTCAGTCTTAGCTAATGTCCTGCATCCACACCTGTCAGGAGCAGTACAACAACTGGCTTTTATTTACAAATACACAATACTATATTGAGTGTTAGGGGAAGGCGTGCATTAGGCGGGGTTTATGCAGTATACATCTAGTGTCCAGTCTCTCTCTGATTCGTCAAAACGTCTCCCGATGGTTACTTCTTCTTCACATTCCTGAGTTATCTTTTTTAGGAGAAATGAAACTTAACTTAACTCTTTAGACACTGAATTTAAGTGAAAGTGAACACTGGCAGCCATCTTTAATACAGTTACATTTGCATTAGCAAGCAATTAGGAAAAACTTATTGTTTCACAGTATAAAAATATAAAGTTATATAAGAAAATATATTTTCACCTTGACAATCCCCCCTAAACACTAAGTTTTTCCCTTAATGAAAGATCCTTCGAGACTGTCCATGTGATGGGAAAAGGGGAGGTGGATTTCTTCATCCAGACACCTCAGAAGCTCTCCCCTAGCGAGAGGCCTCCAGGCAGCTGAACCCTTCACTAACCTCACATGGAGTTCTCCCGCTGTCCCTAAACTAAGTCTCTTAACATCATCTGAGAATGGGGGGTTTTGTCTACTCTCTTGAGGGGAATATACTTAGGGATCTCCCCTAGATCAGTACCATCGTACTCTGGTGGGTCTACTTCTTGATTGAGGAAGGTGCCAGTCGGAGTTGCTTTGGCAATAACCTTTTTATACAAGGGAATAACACAACAAAGAGTTATTGATCCAATTACAAGGAGGGCAATCAGTACTATACAAGCTTGTTGAAGGAATCCCTTGAGTCCACCCAACCAGCCGGAAAAGAAAGATGTGTCTACTCCAGCATTAGTTTTCAATTCTGCTGCTAACCCAGTTATCTTTTTAAGGGCTATCATGGTTTTTCCATTCACTCCAGAGTTCTGAGGGATATAGGTACATCACTCCTCTCCCACCATCCCACAAACTCCTCCTTTCTCAGCTAATATCATATCAAGGGCTAGTCGATTTTGGAGTGTCATTCTAGTGTTAGGGCCCAATTCTTCAACTATACCTTGGAAGGCATCTTGGCTGAAATTGACAAACCTTTGTTCACTGTAATATATGTAATTGATCCATTCAACATTTTTATTAATCTGCACCTGTGGGATTATAGAAGCAAAGCCAGCATAGATCTGGTTCTGGGCTTTAAATTGGTCAGGCACCCCCCTTTATATGCCAGATATTGAAGGTATGTGTTACTTCCTGAAAGATTACCCTGCCACCAAGGGTATCCTACCCATCCCACAATAGGTATTCCAACAGTTGTGTTCCATAACTTCACATTATTTGTGGCATTATTAGCGAGTGTATCAGAACAACTGGTCCAGGCAAATAATTCCTCGGGTGGCACAGGAATAACAAGGAACGGAATACTAGTGGCCGATATTGGTGAATGTGTGCAGATCCAGCAATCTGCTGGAGACTGAGTGTCTTTTGACCAATCATTTAGTATTTTTTCATGATGTTGTATAAACTTATTATTCAAGGACATTGGAGAATTTAGATTGTCCCACGCAGCTACCATTATTACAGATAATGCAACAAAACCAAACCAAAACATTATGCACTCTTATGCTTTGTTAATTCCTGTGGCTAGTTTGCAATGCGATGCGTGGATCCAGGTTGGTCGTCCTTCCAACTTAACAGAAGTAGGCGTTGTCAGGAGTACTTGGTAAGGTCCTTGATATCGGGGTTTAAGGGTCTTTCTGGAGTGTTTCTTGACATATACGTAATCACCAGGTTGTAGACAGTGAGTTCCTTCCACACTATCTGGATCTGGAATGGAAGAGAAAACTAGAGAATGCATTTGAGTTAAATGCTTTTGCAACTGGATTACATAACTTGTCAAATTATCCACATTGAGTGTTAAGACCTGTGGGTAGTACAACCCTGTGTTCGGTGGTCTTCCAAACAGTATCTCGAAGGGTGACAGTTTAGTTTTCCCCGTGGGTGTGTACCTTACTGAGAATAATGCTAATGGGAGACACTCTGGCCATGGTTTATGGGTTTGTTCCATGGTTTTCTGTATTTTCAATTTTAGTGTCCCGTTCATTCTTTCTACCTTCCCTGAACTCTGTGGGTGGTAGGGTGTATGAAATGCTTGTTCTACACCTATCATTTGCATTACATTTTGCATTACCTCAGCAGTAAAGTGTGTACCTCTGTCTGATTCAATTGTTTCAGGGACACCGAATCGTGGTACTAGTTCCATCACCAGTTTCTTTGCAGTGGCTCGAGCTGTAGCCGTTTTCACCGGGTAGGCCTCTGGCCATCCAGAGAAGAGATCTACACATACTAGGATATTTGCATACACTCCTACCTTGGTAGCTGTATGTCGTCAATCTGCCGTCTCTGAAACGGGTAGAGAGGCCTAGGTGTCGCTTTCTTAGGGACTTTTACTGTTTTACCTGGGTTGTGCTGTGCACAGATGAGGCATGATTGTACAAGTTTCGCGGCTGCGCAACTGAAGCCAGGAGCGATCCAGAAGGCATCTACCATGGCACACATGTGACTTTTTGAGGTGTGATCGGGGCCATGTGCTGCTTGCGCCATGATTGGGAACAGGGACTTTGGTGGGCACATTTTATCCTTATTCTCCCATACTCCATTTGAGTTCAGCTCAGCTCCCAGTCTCCCTCGGTGTACCTTCTCTGTTTGGGCAGCCTTTTGCTGGAGGGATTTCAGGACATCTAGACCCAATGTGGCTGGAATACGCTGACTCCCCGCCACCGTCCACTGCTCTCTCTAGGCCGCCTTGTGCTATTTTAGCAGCCTCGTTCGCCCTTCTATTGCCCTCTACCTCCACGGAGTCACCTTTGTGTGTGCTTTTACCTTGACAATGCCAACCTGGACTGGTAACATCAATGCCTCCATCAATTGTTTCACCAGCTCTGCATTTTTAATGGGCTTCGAATCTGTGAAAATATTAGCGACTTTACCTGCAGCGGCTCTACACGCCTCAGTGAGTGCCTTCAACTCTGCCTCCTGCGCCGACATGTGAGGAGAGAGTGGTTCCGCTCGGATTACCTCATGTGAGGATACTACTGCATATCCAGTGTAGAATCGTCCATCCTGGTGGTATCTGGGGCCATCTACAAAAAAGAAACTCAAAGTCTGCATTAGGAACAGGTTTTTCATGAATGTGTGCAAACCCAACTGTCTCCTGACTCATCAGTTCTATGCAGACATGTTCATGCGTCATGTCAAAGTCTCCTTCCTCACTTGCCAATACGGTCACCAATTCCCCCTTTTCTGAATCCACAGGCAGGAGGGTGGCTGGATTCAGAACGTTACATCTTTTGAGGAGTGACATACTCAGGAATTAGTAGAGCACACTCAAGTCGGAGCTGTCTGGCCATAGACAGATGTTTTGGTTGAACTTGTAGGAGTATGGCATGGATGTCATGTGGGGAATAGATTGTCAAAAGAAACATCAGTGTCATCTCACATGCCTTTCCTATTACGTCTCCACTTTTTTCCTTGTGCTCCAGCATACATGACAGGTCGTTTTATTGTCCTTGTTTGCTCAATTTCTTTAGCTACCTTAAGGAGGTCTTTCGGATCTACATGTCTCCATTCAGGTCTGGCTGTCTGTACTGCGTCTCGTAAGTCTTTGTTCATACCGTCAATGAATGCATCCACCAGTATTCTAACATCAAGTGGGTTTATGCAAATGTACCCCATGTCTGCCCATTTCAGCTGTAACCGTCCAAGGTATATCTCTACTCTCTCTCCTCTTTGCTGTGTCACATTAGTCAGGAGTACAGACTGCTCTGATTGTTCCACTGCAGCCCATTGTCTTAGTGACTCACAGTACGTCTCCCCAGATCGTGCAGATTTATCATCCATGCCCCAAGCCTGATTCTTTGTCACATCTGTGTGTCTTAATTATATGATCTAGTGCGTCACCTGCCTTTAAACTCACCAACCTCTCTAAGTCTGCCCAGGTACACTTATATGTTTGCTGTACTTCCTTTATGTGTCTGTAAAACGGGAATGGTTGGTCTTCAGGGGCAGGCAGCTGCTTCAGCAAAGCTAGCTGGTCAGAGGGGCTCCAGGGATAATACACCTGTATCTTTCTTATTCTAGTCACACTTCTAGGTCCTGATGGGGTTGGCCGTCTGATGTCTACTGTCAGCTTACTCCTCAAGGGCCAATGTCCCCACTACCCACTATCCACACTATTATGTCAGCTTCTTATGATCTTGTCTGGATAGGATTTAGTGCAATTCTCTTAGGTCAGTAGCACAGGTCACACAAGTAGCTATTCAGTCTGGATTTGTCTGAGTCTGACCACAGTGTTTACAAGTCCATCTGTTTTGTCTGGGTCTCTGGTTACACTTTGTCAATCAAACATTCATAATACACCTTCCATACTGCTGCACATTCTCAAGCATCATTTATTCACTTGCTATTTTCTTCCCTTGTCTGTGCCTTTTTGTACATCCAAACATTCACACTCTGGTATTTTTGCCTTTTTCAATGTTTGTCCCACTTGTTTTACTGCTTCCTTCCTTCTCTGTCTCTTGTAATTTGACACAATTTGCTATACAAATCAATCACACAACTAGAAGCAGGTTCAAACACATTAATGACCAAGCAATCACTTACAATTCCCTTCTAAATTAGGCACCATATCTTACTTTTAACTTCCAATCTTCAATTAAGTACTGTTGCTTTAAAATGCACAAATCTTTCAGCGTGTACCTTACGGATAGAATTACAGAGAATTTTGAGCACAGCTCACACTCAGCAGAGATAAGAGCGAAGGGAGAAGAAAAACTACGCAGCGCCATCCTTCACCCCTCCCGTCAGAATGCAGCGTCGTCCTTCACAGAATTCTGTAGTTCTTTAGACTTATCAAAACAATTTCTACAAAGAAACTCAAAATCACGGGATTTCACTGTAAGAGCAGATAACTGTATAATGAGATTAACCATGCCTTGCCCTTTTTCTGGCCAAATGCATTCAGGAAACTTTACAATGTAATGCCACATATAACACGAACTATATCATTACTCAATTCATTCAGTCTCAGATGTAGATTTGAAATATCTATAACGCATCTGTCCGGGATACGGCAATGCTCGGGTGTCCTGTAATCATATATAGGGCCTGCAGTGTGTAACACTATATCACAGGGCAAATTCCCTCCCTGGGTGGACATAGCGTCTCCTGGATGCAAGGGGCCATAATTGGCAAGGTAGGCCTGACACTCTTGGGTTATGGCTGGGCCTCCCTTTTTAGCTATCTGTTGGGCCAAACCACCTCTATGCGACAGGGTAGAGTTAGCTGGGTTCACTATGGCTCCTACCTGGTGGGTAACTATGTCCCCATACCCCACTGAGAAAAGAACCTGGGAGCCCTGAGGTGTGATGTAATAGCGTGAATGACAGGGGAACCAGATTTCAGGGTCATGGGGCAACCTAGAGGATTTGTTGAGAGGGGTAGGTAGTGGGCTCCTTCCGGGCCGGGGGGTTTCGAACGGACCTAATAGCAGTGGCGGGGCAGGGGGAATTGTAGCAACCTGATTGTCAGAATCTTCTGATTCCTCATCATCTCCGATAGCTTGGCGCCTCATACGCATTACGGACCGGAAAGCCGTACTGCCGGTCAGGGCATCAAGAGTGAAGGGACCTTGACCAGGTGTATTTACAAATATCACAGTGGGTTGCACCGGGAGACTAGGCCCAGAGGCCGGAACAGAAACAGGAACATTAGAGGTGGGAACAGCATCGGTCGGTGCCGGAGGTTTCTCAGGAAGTGGTGGTCCCTGATAGTACTCGCCGGAAAGTGTTACCAGCGGACATAGTGGCTGGGGAGGAATTCCGGGTGCACCAAGATGGCTGCCGGTGGAGGCGTGGCATGCCCCACTTCCGTCCATGGTCTGGGCGGAACCCCAAGGACGGCCCGCCCCACACACACGGCAGGTTTCCACCCAGGTTGGATTCTGCACGCCACAATCAGGACACACCCACGTTTCTGGAGAGCTCGTCTTGTCGCCATTATAGGGCGGTGGTTGGGACTGCATTTTCATCATCAGTGGCACGGCGGCCATTTTACAATCTATAAGATCACAGTTCAAAGGCATTTTATAACCAAACACAGGTTCCGCATTGTCTGATCCTCCTTCCCCATCAATCTCTTTCCATCCTTCATTCTTCAAGCCTCGCGCAACTCGCAGATGAGCTTGTGCTTGTTCTAACAATCCTTTATCTTTCAACATGCCTCGTTTGTTCTCTATGAGATTATGCCACATAGCCGGCTGTAATCTCCCTGACGAGGGCAATCCTACATGCTTATACAATCTCTCAACATTCTTGACTGCCTTCTTGCCTTCCCGTGACGCTACTATTGCCTTGACCTCCACAGCATCCTCATCTAACTTGTGGGGCACAGACTTCTTCTGCTTTAAGATACGCAGCATGACTCTTACAGAATACTATGGTTCTCTGCAGAAAAACCACTGGTAGCGATATCAACACTGATGTTCCACAGTACGGAGCCTCACGTTCGACGTACTAGGAAAAGAGCCTCGCGCTCAATATTTCCTTTCCCTAACCTTGAACAGCAGTGATTAACAGATTATCCTGCCACGATATTCCAGCAGTCGGGAGGCGGTCTCCTAGTGAGAGCCCTCCACAGAAATACAGGTGGTCCCTTCTCGGGACGTCTTAATTACCTAGCTGGTACAATATCACAGAGGCTGCGTCTCCTATCCCTTCCTCTAGGTTGCCCCACAATCTGCAACTAGCTCAATTTATCACTCCACTTCACTACTAGACAATAGTCACGGGTAGGGTGGTTGAATGGAGTACAATGACCGGTGGAGGAGGTGTGGTGTACACGAGGACGCGCAGAATGCGACGTCTCTCAGTTGCTGGTTCAGAGCGTGGCACAGGATCGCACTCAGTCTCACCACTCGACCGGTCACCCCTCAGACCCAAGGAGACCACAGACAAACCAATAACGGCTGAGACACTAGCAAGTGTGACACATACAGTGTATATGATCTCACTTACCGTGTTTTGGAGGGTGATCAGTCCTCGAGGTCAGCCACTACAGGTATCATCCACAGACATCCAGGCATGGGTCCAGAGGAGCCTCGGATCACTGTCCACGCCCCCCGTTGGGCTCCAAATTGTCGGGGTCGTAAACGACAATGAATCCTCATTCACCAGTCATTCCAAATCATTGTGCGAGCGCAAAACATCTGGTACCGATTAAGAATGACTCAGACACGCAGCTGATTCAGTCTTAGCTAATGTCCTGCATCCACACCTGTCAGGAGCAGTACAACAACTGGCTTTTATTTACAAATACACAATACTATATTGAGTGTTAGGGGAAGGCGTGCATTAGGCGGGGTTTATGCAGTATACATCTAGTGTCCAGTCTCTCTCTGATTCGTCAAAACGTCTCCCGATGGTTACTTCTTCTTCACATTCCTGAGTTATCTTTTTTAGGAGAAATGAAACTTAACTTAACTCTTTAGACACTGAATTTAAGTGAAAGTGAACACTGGCAGCCATCTTTAATACAGTTACATTTGCATTAGCAAGCAATTAGGAAAAACTTATTGTTTCACAGTATAAAAATATAAAGTTATATAAGAAAATATATTTTCACCTTGACAAAGGTACCCATCCAAAGCAAAGTAGCCAGGCCGCAAGCCGGCCACAGTTACCGAAACCCACAGTCGTCCTACAGGGGGTGCATGTCCCATTGGCACTACGGATCCAGCCTTCAGTGCCAGTTCCCGCAGCCCACATAGGAGTCACCTAAACTGCAGGCACCGTAGAGTCGGCTAACCCGGCCGCAAGACGACAGGACAACGGATTGGTGGCATAGTGACCTTGACACTACCCGGAAACAGCTGGCGTGCTGGAACCAGGCTGGGCAACAGGGAGTACCCGTGCCAAAGACACTGCCGAGAACCAGCTGACGGTGCTGGAACCCAGATGGGTAGCAAAAGCTACAAGAGCCAATGGCACTACCGAGGAACAGCTGACGTTGCTGGACCACAGTTACTAGGCAGGAGGTACCTGTGCTAGAAAGCACTACCAAGGACCAGCTGATGGTGCTGGACCTTCGGATACCGAGATGGAGGCACCTAGGCCAAAGGCTCTGGCGAGAACCAGCTGACAGTGCTGGAACCCGGGTGGGTAGCAGAAGGTACCCATCCAAAGCAAAGTAGCCAGGCCGCAAGCCGGCCGCAGTTACCAAAACCCACAGTCCTACAGGGGGTCCATGTCCCATTGGCACTACAGATCTAGCCTTCAGTGCCAGTTCCCGCAGCCCACATAGGAGTCACCTAAACTGCAGGCACCGTAGAGTCGGCTAACCCGGCCACAAGACGACAGGACAATGGATTGGTGGCATAGTGACCTTGACACTACCCGGAAACAGCTGGCGTGCTGGAACCAGGCTGGGCAACAGGGAGTACCCGTGCCAAAGACAATGCCGAGAACCAGCTGACGGTGCTGGAACCCAGATGGGTAGCAAAAGCTACAAGAGCCAATGGCACTACCGAGGAACAGCTGACGTTGCTGGACCACGGTTACTAGGCAGGAGGTACCTGTGCTAGAAAGCACTACCAAGGACCAGCTGACGGTGCTGGACCTTCGGATACCGAGATGGAGGCACCTAGGCCAAAGGCTCTGGCGAGAACCAGCTGACAGTGCTGGAACCCGGGTGGGTAGCAGAAGGTACCCATCCAAAGCAAAGTAGCCAGGCCGCAAGCCGGCCGCAGTTCCCGAAACCCACAGTCCTACAGGGGGTCCATGTCCCATTGGCACTACGGACCAGCCTTCAGTGCCAGTTCCCGCAGCCCACATAGGAGTCACCTAAACTGCAGGCACCGTAGAGTCGTCTAACCCGGCCGCAAGACGACAGGACAACGGATTGGTGGCATAGCGACCTTGACACTACCCGGAAACAGCTGGCGTGCTGGAACCAGGCTGGGCAACAGGGAGTACCCGTGCCAAAGACACTGCCGAGAACCAGCTGACGGTGCTGGAACCCAGATGGGTAGCAAAAGCTACAAGAGCCAATGGCACTACCGAGGAACAGCTGACGTTGCTGGACCACGGTTACTAGGCATGAGGTACCTGTGCTAGAAAGCACTACCAAGGACCAGCTGATGGTGCTGGACCTTCGGATACCAAGATGGAGGCACCTAGGCCAAATGCTCTGGCGAGAACCAGCTGACAGTGCTGTAACCCGGGTGGGTAGCAGAAGGTACCCATCCAAAGCAAAGTAGCCAGGCCGCAAGCCGGCCACAGTTACCGAAACCCACAGTCGTCCTACAGGGGGTGCATGTCCCATTGGCACTACGGATCCAGCCTTCAGTGCCAGTTCCCGCAGCCCACATAGGAGTCACCTAAACTGCAGGCACCGTAGACTCGGCTAACCCGGCCGCAAGACAACAGGACAACGGATTGGTGGCATAGTGACCTTGACACTACCCGTAAACAGCTGGCGTGCTGGAACCAGGCTGGGCAACAGGGAGTACCCGTGTCAAAGACACTGCCGAGAACCAGCTGACGGTGCTGGAACCCAGATGGGTAGCAAAAGCTACAAGAGCCAATGGCACTACCGAGGAACAGCTGACGTTGCTGGACCACAGTTACTAGGCAGGAGGTACCTGTGCTAGAAAGCACTACCAAGGACCAGCTGACGGTGCTGGACCTTCGGATACCGAGATGGAGGCACCTAGGCCAAAGGCTCTGGCGAGAACCAGCTGACAGTGCTGGAACCCGGGTGGGTAGCAGAAGGTACCCATCCAAAGCAAAGTAGCCAGGCCGCAAGCCGGCCGCAGTTACCAAAACCCACAGTCCTACAGGGGGTCCATGTCCCATTGGCACTACAGATCCAGCCTTCAGTGCCAGTTCCCGCAGCCCACATAGGAGTCACCTAAACTGCCGGCACCGTAGAGTCGGCTAACCCGGCCGCAAGACGACAGGACAACGGATTGGTGGCATAGTGACCTTGACACTACCCGGAAACAGCTGGCGTGCTGGAATCAGGCTGGGCAACAGGGAGTACCCGTGCCAAAGACACTGCCGAGAACCAGCTGATGGTGCTGGAACCCAGATGGGTAGCAAAAGCTACAAGAGCCAATGGCACTACCGAGGAACAGCTGACGTTGCTGGACCACGGTTACTAGGCAGGAGGTACCTGTGCTAGAAAGCACTACCAAGGACCAACTGATGGTCCTGGACCTTCGGATACCGAGATGGAGGCACCTAGGCCAAATGCTCTGGCGAGAACCAGCTGACAGTGCTGGAACCCGGGTGGGTAGCAGAAGGTACCCATCCAAAGCAAAGTAGCCAGGCCGCAAGCCGGCCGCAGTTACCGAAACCCACAGTCCTACAGGGGGTCCATGTCCCATTGGCACTACGGATCCAGCCTTCAGTGCCAGTTCCCGCAGCCCACATAGGAGTCACCTAAACTGCAGGCACCGTAGAGTCGGCTAACCCGGCCGCAAGACGACAGGACAACGGATTGGTGGCATAGTGACCTTGACACTACCCGTAAACAGCTGGCGTGCTGGAACCAGGCTGGGCAACAGGGAGTACCCGTGCCAAAGACACTGCCGAGAACCAGCTGACGGTGCTGGAACCCAGATGGGTAGCAAAAGCTACAAGAGCCAATGGCACTACCGAGGAACAGCTGACGTTGCTGGACCACGGTTACTAGGCATGAGGTACCTGTGCTAGAAAGCACTACCAAGGACCAGCTGATGGTGCTGGACCTTCGGATACCGAGATGGAGGCACCTAGGCCAAATGCTCTGGCGAGAACCAGCTGACAGTGCTGTAACCCGGGTGGGTAGCAGAAGGTACCCATCCAAAGCAAAGTAGCCAGGCCGCAAGCCGGCCACAGTTACCGAAACCCACAGTCGTCCTACAGGGGGTGCATGTCCCATTGGCACTACGGATCCAGCCTTCAGTGCCAGTTCCCGCAGCCCACATAGGAGTCACCTAAACTGCAGGCACCGTAGAGTCGGCTAACCCGGCCGCAAGACGACAGGACAACGGATTGGTGGCATAGTGACCTTGACACTACCCGGAAACAGCTGGCGTGCTGGAACCAGGCTGGGCAACAGGGAGTACCCGTGCCAAAGACACTGCCGAGAACCAGCTGACGGTGCTGGAACCCAGATGGGTAGCAAAAGCTACAAGAGCCAATGGCACTACCGAGGAACAGCTGACGTTGCTGGACCACAGTTACTAGGCAGGAGGTACCTGTGCTAGAAAGCACTACCAAGGACCAGCTGACGGTGCTGGACCTTCGGATACCGAGATGGAGGCACCTAGGCCAAAGGCTCTGGCGAGAACCAGCTGACAGTGCTGGAACCCGGGTGGGTAGCAGAAGGTACCCATCCAAAGCAAAGTAGCCAGGCCGCAAGCCGGCCGCAGTTACCAAAACCCACAGTCCTACAGGGGGTCCATGTCCCATTGGCACTACAGATCCAGCCTTCAGTGCCAGTTCCCGCAGCCCACATAGGAGTCACCTAAACTGCAGGCACCGTAGAGTCGGCTAACCCGGCCGCAAGACGACAGGACAACGGATTGGTGGCATAGTGACCTTGACACTACCCGGAAACAGCTGGCGTGCTGGAACCAGGCTGGGCAACAGGGAGTACCCGTGCCAAAGACACTGCCGAGAACCAGCTGACGGTGCTGGAACCCAGATGGGTAGCAAAAGCTACAAGAGCCAATGGCACTACCGAGGAACAGCTGACGTTGCTGGACCACGGTTACTAGGCAGGAGGTACCGTGCTAGAAAGCACTACCAAGGACCAGCTGACGGTGCTGGACCTTCGGATACCGAGATGGAGGCACCTAGGCCAAATGCTCTGGCGAGAACCAGCTGACAGTGCTGGAACCCGGGTGGGTAGCAGAAGGTACCCATCCAAAGCAAAGTAGCCAGGCCGCAAGCCGGCCGCAGTTACCGAAACCCACAGTCCTACAGGGGGTCCATGTCCCATTGGCACTACGGACCAGCCTTCAGTGCCAGTTCCCGCAGCCCACATAGGAGTCACCTTAACTGCAGGCACCGTAGAGTCGGCTAACCCGGCCGCAAGACGACAGGACAACGGATTGGTGGCATAGCGACCTTGACACTACCCGGAAACAGCTGGCGTGCTGGAACCAGGCTGGGCAACAGGGAGTACCTGTGCCAAAGACACTGCCGAGAACCAGCTGACGGTGCTGGAACCCAGATGGGTAGCAAAAGCTACAAGAGCCAATGGCACTACCGAGGAACAGCTGACGTTGCTGGACCACGGTTACTAGGCAGGAGGTACCTGTGCTAGAAAGCACTACCAAGGACCAGCTGACAGTGCTGGACCTTCGGATACCGAGATGGAGGCACCTAGGCCAAAGGCTCTGGTGAGAACCAGCTGACAGTGCTGGAACCCGGGTGGGAAGCAGAAGGTACCCATCCAAAGCAAAGTAGCCAGGCCGCAAGCCGGCCGCAGTTACCGAAACCCACAGTCCTACAGGGGGTCCATGTCCCATTGGCACTACGGATCCAGCCTTCAGTGCCAGTTCCCGCAGCCCACATAGGAGTCACCTAAACTGCAGGCACCCTAGAGTCGGCAAACCCGGCCGCAAGACGACTGGACAACGGATTGGTGGCATAGTGACCTTGACACTACCCGGAAACAGCTGGCGTGCTGGAACCAGGCTGGGCAACAGGGAGTACCCATGCCAAAGACACTGCCGAGCACCAACTGGCGTTGTTGGAACCCAGGGACAATCATGGTGAAGGCCGAGGCCTACTTGGTGGTAGTTTTAGATTGTTTGTAGGCTACAACAGACTGTCAACGTGCTCCAATTAGGCATCTGTCTCCACTCTGTTTCCAGGATTTCACGTGACTACCAACACCGCCAGTTTATGCGTACAGTAGCCGTCTGCCCAATCCACACGTGTTCCTGTGTTACTGGGGTTCTGTAATGTCAGCAGATCCCCTGATGTGTGTCTGCCACTGTCTCCTGCTCTGTCCACCTTCCCACCGCTTGCAGTGGGAAGGTGGACAGCGCAGGAGACAGTGCTGGACACACAATGGGGGATCTGCTCACGTAACAGAACACCAGTAACACAGGAACAAGTGTGGAATGCGTGGACGGCAACTGTGAGCAGGAACTGGCGGTGCTGGAGATCAGGGGAAATACTAGAGACAGAGTGAAGACAGAGGCCAAATCAGAGAATGTTTAAATCAGAAGTAGTTACAATTTGGAGGCAGCAGCAGTTTGCCCTCCACACAGCAGGGGATCAGCTGACGTTACCGAACCCCACTTTCACATGAACGAGTGTTTTTTTCTGTGTGGACAGCACTTCCGAGCACCAACTGGCATTGTTGGAGCCCAGGGACAATCATGGTGCAGGCCGAGGCGTACTAGGAGCCAGGTGTAAATCGGAGGTATTTTGACTTTGGAGGCAGCAGGAGAGTTTGCCGTACACACAGCAGGGGATCAGCAGACGTTACCGAACCCCACTTACACATGAACAAGTGTTTTTTTCTGTGTGGACAGCACTTCCGAGCACCAACTGGCGTTGTTGGAGCCCAGGGACAATCATGGTGCAGGCTGAGGCCTACTTGGTGGCAGTTTTAGATTGTTTGTAGGCTACAACAGACTGTCAACGTGCTCCAATTAGGCATCTGTCTCCACTCTGTTTCCAGGATTTCACGTGACCACCAACACCGCCAGTTTATGCGTACAGCAGCCGTCTGCCCAATCCACACGTGTTCCTGTGTTACTGGGGTTCTGTAATGTCAGCAGATCCCCTGATGTGTGTCTGCCACTGTCTCCTGCTCTGTCCACGTTCCCACCGCTTGCAGTGGGAAGGTGGACAGCGCAGGAGACAGTGCCGGACACACATTGGGGGATCTGCTCACGTAATAGAACACCAGGATCACAGGCAGTGGCGTAGCAACTGTTCGTGGCGCCCGGGGCGGTCGAAAAATTTGCCGCCCCTTTGGTCGTTGATAATCCGGAAGAATCCGAAGAGCCCACACTACACTCAAAGATCTAATTTTTAGTCTACTACTAACTCTGCTGTTATTATTTCTAAATTTCTAGACTTTCATCTTCTTGCAGTTCTCTCTCTATATATATATGTGTATGTATTAGCGTGATGACCCTACTGAACCTCCACCACTGCCCTGCCGAGAGCTGCACCATAAAACAGTGTAAGGAGACCCACGTGTCCTCCCCCTGCACAGACCCACAGTACACCCCCTACAGAGCCCTCATGTTCTCCCCTTGCACAGCCCCCCACCCCCGTGTACCCCCCTACACAGCCCCTCCATGTCCTCCCCTGCACAGCCCCCCATGTCCTCCCCTACACAGCCTCCCCTTGTACCCCCCAGCACAGCCTCCCCATGTACCCCCCAGCACAGCCTCCCCATGTCCTCCCCTACACAGCCTCCCCATGTACCCCCCAGCACAGCCTCCCATGTCCTCCCCTACACAGCCTCCCCATGTACCCCCAGCACAGCCTCCCATGTACCCCCCTGCACAGTCCCCCATGTCCCTCCTACAGAGCCCCCATGTCCTCCCCTACACAGCCTCCCCATGTACCCCCAGCACAGCCTCCCATGTACCCCCCTGCACAGTCCCCCATGTCCCTCCTACAGAGCCCCCATGTCCTCCCCTACACAGCCTCCCCATGTACCCCCCAGCACAGCCCCTCCATGTCCTCCCCTACACAGCCTCCCCATGTACCCCCCTGCACAGTCCCCCATGTCCCTCCTACAGAGCCCCCCCATGTTCTCGCATACACAGCCCCCCATGTCCTCCCCCTACAGAGCCCCCCCATGTCCTCCCCTGCACAGCCCCCCATGTCCTCCCCCTACAGAGCCCCCCCATGTCCTCCCCTGCACAGCTCCCCCATGTCCTCCCCCTACAGAGGCCCCCATGTCCTCCCCCTACAGAGGCCCCCCATGTCCTCCCCCTACAGAGCCCCCCATGTCCTCCTCTGCACAGCCCCCCATGTCCTCCCCCTACAGAGACCCCCCATGTCCTCCCCCTACAGAGCCCCCCATGTCCTCCCCCTACAGAGCCCCCATGTCCTCCCCCTACAGAGCCCCCCATGTCCTCCCCTGCACAGCCCCCCATGTCCTCTCCCTACAGAGCCCCCCATGTCCTCCCCCTACAGAGCCCCCCATGTCCTCCCCCTACAGAGCCCCCCCATGTCCTCCCCCTACAGAGCCCCCATGTCCTCCCCTGCACAGCCCCCCATGTCCTCTCCCTACAGAGCCCCCATGTCCTCCCCCTACAGAGCCCCCCCATGTCCTCCCCCTACAGAGCCCCCCATGTCCTCCCCCTACAGAGCCCCCCATGTCCTCTCCCTACAGAGCCCCCCATGTCCTCTCCCTACAGAGCCCCCCCATGTCCTTCCCCTACAGAGCCCCCCCATGTCCTCCCCCTACAGAGCCCCCCCATGTCCTCCCCCTACAGAGCCCCCCCATGTCCTCTCCCTACAGAGCCCCCCATGTCCTCTCCCTACAGAGCCCCCCCATGTCCTCCTCTGCACAGCCCCCCATGTCCTCTCCCTACAGAGCCCAACTCTTTTGCATAATATCAGCTATATGAAGATGTAGGCAATCCAACTCCAAGGATTAGGGAGCCTCAACTTTAGCATTAGTAAATGGGGGAGAGGGAGTAATTACCTAGATGCCCCCTGTAGCATAACATTACATGATGGAATGAAATTCAAGGGGCAATCACATACCGCGGTGTCTCCCTCCCCTCACAGGCATCACGGGCAGGCTGGGCAGCGCTTCCCGCCGTCCCCCTCACTCACCGGCTCCTGTGTCCCGGGATCCGCTCCTCCTGCGTCACCTCAGCCACACACCACGTGTTCTTCGGGCAGCTCTGACCGAACAACCATCCCCGAGCGGCCAACACCTCCGCCCAGCACCGGCTCAGGAGCGGAAAGCAGCCGGGGCTCCGAGTCCGAGTCCAGCAAGGCAGTGGCGTAGAAGGTAGAAAGCGCCTGCACTGTACCCCACTTACACATGAGTGAGTGTTTTGTCTGTGCGGACAGCACTTCTGAGCACCAACTGGCGGTGTCAGAGCCCAGGGAAAATCAGGTAGTAGGCCGAGGCCTACTTGGAGCCAGGTGTAAATCTGAGGTTGTTTGACTGTGGAGGTAGCAGGACACTTTGCCATACACACAGCAGGGGATCAGCTGACGTTACCGAACCCCACTTACACATGAACGAGTGTTTTGTCTGTGTGGACAGCACTTCTGAGCAACAACGGGCGTTGCTGTAGCACAGGAAATAAAGTTCATGTCATAGAAACATGAACACAACAGGAGACCTGGATCCTTTTGCCAGCCAATTATTTATTCTGGAAGAGGACTGGCAAATTCAGGTGAGATCTAGGCCTTGTTCATTTTCAGAAAAGTAAGCCGGTCAACATTATCGGCGGATAGTCGCATGACACGGTCTGTTACCACACCACCTGCAGCACTAAAGACACGTTCAGATAATACACTGGCAGCAGGGCAAGCCAGCACCTCCAATGCATACTGGCTAAGCTCTGGCCATGTATCCAGCTTGGAGACCCAATACTTGAACGGGGAAGATGAAAAGGGGGTGGAAAAAACCACTAGTATACGACCACAGATCCAATATAAAAATAGAATATCTTTATTAAGACAAGTATGCAGAACAGGACAAAAACAGTGTTGAATAGTGCATATAGAACAACCCACGCAGCATGGAAAGCGTGGCAGACCCAACTCAGGAACTCACAAAATTATATTCCAAATCAGATCAGATATATATATGTAAAATACATCTGTAGACACCTACACCTAAATTCCTTCATGCTTTATGTAAATCTTTATTTGTTATGTCTATCACTAATCAGGCCAACCCTAAAGGCATATCACAACATCAGTATGAGCCCATAGATCACTACCTCATGAAAATCAAATAGATGCCATACAAGGGAGAGTTTGAATATATAGGATATAGGTGCCTACATCTTCCTACCATACCGAGATGAACATAATATGACTCTGGCCATTGTGCCAGCCCTAAACCTGCTTTACTCAAATTACCGCTCATTTAGTACATAGGACCATGTTTACCCGAAAGGGCAGCATAATACCTGGAATCTATAGCGGTAAAATCTTACCAAAGTAAGTCGGTAGGTGGAGGAGTCCTGGGGGGTCCGCGCGTCTTTCATAGTGTTTTAGCGATGGATCTATATTTATGTCCCATTTAACAAACGGAGACATCCAGGTGTAATACACATTATGCCTGGAATATGTTCTCTTAGTTTGTTTGTGTTTATGAGTATTTCTTTTGAACGGGGAAGAGCAGTCTGGGAGTACACTAACAGGGAAAGACAAGTAGTCTGTCACCATCTGACGGAAACGTTGCCTCCTGCTGACTGGAGCCGTCTGTGATGGTGTAGCTGTTTGTGGCGGTCCCACAAAACTTTTCCACATTTGGGCCATACTGGCCTTGCCTTGTCCTGCGGCACTGCCTCTGCTACCTCTTTGTGCAGAGCTTCCTCCACTGCCTCTACCCACATGGCTGCTTTGAAAAGCACTACCAGCAACACTTGCGGGGGGAATGGAGAACATGATGGCCTGCACAAGTGTTTCTTGGTACTCCCGCATTTTTCGCTCCCGGTTCAACTGTGGTATGAGGCTTTGTAAGTTGTCCCGGTAGCGAGGATCTAGGAGGGTGTACACCCAATAATCAGCCGTGTGGAGAATGTTGGCGATGCGGCGGTCATTTAACAAGCACTGCAGCATGAAATCAACCATGTGCTGCAGACTGCCAACTGGACCGGAAACGCTGTCCCCAGCTTGAGGCATCATCTCAGCCTGCTCAGCATCACCCCACCCTCGCTGTACACACTGACTACTAGAGCCTTGTGTACCTCCCTCCTCTGGAGAGATGTGTTCCTCCTCCTCCATTGACTCCTCGTCATCCTCCTCACTAAGTGTCCCCTGCCTGGGCCTTTGTGTGGAAGCACGTTGCGCAGACTTGCCAGAAGCAGATGGCATTTCTGACTCCTCATCCTCGACCTCTTCAAAAACCTCCTCACTTAGTGCTTGTAAGGTTTTTTGAAGCAGACAGATAAAGGGGACAGTCATGCTGACTAGTGCATCATCTGCACTGGCCGTCCGCATGGAGTCATCGAAGGCACGCAAAACTTGGCAGATGTCCCTTATAGTGGCCCACTCAGTGGTGGTGAAGTGTGTCCGGCGCACAGTGCGACTTGTTTGCGCCTGATGCAGCCGGTACTCCATTACTGCTGCCTGCTGTTCACACAACCGTTCTAACATATGTAACGTTGAATTCCACCTGGTGGGGAGGTCACATATGATGCAATGTTCTGGCAGGCGGAATCGGCGTTGCAGAGATGCAATGCGCGATCTTGCCATGCTGGAACGCCGCAAGTGAGCACACTCTAGGCGAACCTTCTGCAGCAGTGCATCAAGATCCAGATAGTCCCTCAGAAAGCTCTGCACGACCAAATTGAGCACGTGTGCCAGACATGGTATGTGAGTGAGGTTGCCTAGGCCCAGAGCTGCCACTAGATTTCGGCCATTGTCACTCACTACCAAACCTGGCTGGAGATTCGCTGGCACAAACCACACATCGCTCTCCTGCTTGATGGCATTCCAGAGCTCCTGTGCTGTGTGGCTCCGATTCCCCAAAGAAATTAATTTAAGGACGGCCTGTTGACGTTTGGCCACACCTGTGCTCATATCTGGCCTAACAGGCTCATGCAGTGCTGATTCCGAGGAACTAGAGTAGGAGGAGGACTCAATATGTACAGACTGCATTCCTGCAAACCTTGGAGTTGGCAGAATACGTACAGAGCCACTCTCCAGATCTGTACCCGGCTCCACAACATTGACCCAATGGGCAGTGAGGGAAAGGTATCGTCCCTGTCCATGGCTACTGGTCCACGCATCGGTGGTCAGGTGGACCTTGCTACTGACGGCGTTTAGTAGCGCATTTTTATTTTTTCCCTCCACATGCTTTTGCAGGGCAGGGACGGCTTGCCTGCTGAAATAAAAGCGGTTGGGCACATTGTATTGTGGAACTGCCAATGACATCAAGTTCCGGAAGGTGTCAGTCTCCACCAGCCTGAATGACAGCATCTCAAGGGCCAGTAGTTTGGCAATGCCGGCATTCAGAGCCAGTGCTCGGGGATGGTTTGCCGAGTATGGCCGCTTTTTCTCCCATGCCTGCGCTACCGATTGCTGGTGAGTGGCCTGGGAGTGTGCTGATGATTGAGAACGTGGTTCAGTGGGTGGAATTTCACTGGGTCTCTGGACAACAGTGGCAGTGGTTCTTCCATGGCGTTCCAGTGAGGAAGCCGAACCAGCTGTGTGTGAGCTGGAGGAAGAGGCCCCAACACGAGCTGAAGAGGTGGTAGGTGCTGCTGAAGGTTGGCCTTCATCTTCAGTGTGTCTGTGTAACTCCACCTCATGCTTGGTACGCACGTTTCCACATATTTGTGGTATTGAGGTTGCTCACATTTTTCCCTCGTTTAACTTTCTGATGACACAGCTTGCATTTGACAAAGCAAATGTCATCTGCAACTGTGTCAAAAAAAGACCACGCACTGCAAGTCCTGGGAGCGCCCGTTTTCTGTTTTGGAAGAGGATTGCTCCTCACGGGTGCCAAAGTGGAGGCTACAGGCAACCAAGTCTGCCCCGCCCTCTCCCTCCTCTTTTGGCCATTCGGGGAATCTCTTCCTCAGAGATGCTCCCACCACCTTCCTGTGGCTGACGCCATGATGGGTCAAGGACCTCATCATCTCCACTCCCCTCTTCAAGCACCGGCTGGTCCTGGGTAGTCTCGCCAGCACCGTACGCACCAGAAATTGGCAACTGAGTCTCATCATCATCAGATGAGCACTGAGGTGTGCTGACAATAGGCACTGGCCCACCCGCCTCTTCAGATTCAGAGGGACAAAGCAGTTGCGCATCACTGCATACTCCCTCTTCTTCACGCTCTAGAATGCTGCTTGGCTGGCCACCTCTTTCCAAACCAACAGATTCTGAGAACAGAAGTAAAGATTGAGATGGCTCCTGTCCAGGGCTCTCAGACTGCCTGGGCAATTTGGCAGGTGGTGAAGAGACAGATGGTTGCTCTTCAGTGCTCTGGCCCTGGGAGGATGTGGAAGTCATTGAAGTGGATGCGTTAGCTGCCATCCATCCGACAACGGCTTCAATTTGTTCGTCACACAGCAGTGGGGTACGGCGAGGTCCTAAAAAGCTGCGCATGAAGGACTGTTGCCTGGTAAAAGTGGGGGATGCCGGGTCACTGGTGGCCGCAGCAGACACTGAATCCCCACGTCCTCTCCCTGCTGAATCCCCCCGTCCTCTCCCTGCTGAAACTCCACGGCCACGACCACGTGCCTTACTCCCTGCCTCCTTCATCTTGGTAGACTGATAAAGATAGGCAGAAAAGTAAAAAAGGGGTGGCTTAGTGTTCTTATTCCTGAACACCTGCTAACCAGTATAAGAAACACTAGTTCGGTTAAGAGTGTGTGTACTACACTTTAATATGATCTAATGTGGCCTACACAACTGTAAAGTGGAGTGTTTGCTGAACTTTATTTCCTTTTTTTTTTGGGGGGGGAAAGAAAAGGATGTGACCAAAGTTTGAAAGCTATAGTATCACAAACTTTTTGGAGCGATTACAATGCAGGAAGCTAACCTACAATGCAATTGATGAGGTTCCAAAAAATAGGGTGATACTAGTCTGGCTGGCCCTGAAGGGCACAAGCCAGCAAAAAGGCTCCTCTATCTAATCCTATATAGTGTTTGCAACCAACCAATGACAATGGATGCAGATGGAAGCACACTAATATGGGAGCAAAAATCTGGATAAATTTGCTGCAAAAAAAGGACTATGTATGAGGCAGTGACGCACGCTGAGCGGACTACAACCAGCGGTGGCTGTAGAACACACTGCAACGTGAGCTGCACTCACACACAGAGAGACCTATCAGACAGCCAAAAACAGTGCAGAGAAATGGGCTATAGCACTGAAAGGCTGCTGAAAGGCTCCGCTGTCCACTCCTTTAGTGTTTGCAACCAACGTATATGGATACGTATGGAAGCACACTATACAGGAGAAAAAAAAGCAGCAATAAAAGAAAAATGTGTATGAGGCAGAGACACACGCTGGGCGGCTTACAAGCAGACATGTCTGCAGGACACACTACACAGCGTGGGTCTGCACTCACACAGCCCTTGCAGACAGCTATTAAAACAGCGCTGCTGGGCTACAAAAATGCTACAGTGGTGGATTATGTAGCCTGGGTAGAGCAATAGATATGTTTGATGATCGCTATTTCTAACTGTCCCTCACAGTCTTCAACAGCAGCCTGTCCCTAACTGATTTCACAACAGAGTGAAACTGAAATGGCGGCTGCTGCGGTTTTTATAGTGCATCATGACATAATTTCAGCAGCCAATCACAGCCATGCCAGTAGTTAACATGCCTACATGCCTAACAGGATGTGCCCACACTTCTGAGGATCCCCATTGGCTGAATCAAATCGAGCAGGCTCCTAGCATTATGGGAACTTCCGATTCCGGTATTCGATATGAAAAAAGTATCGGAACTAAGTATCGGAATTCCGATACAGCTAATATCGGCCGATACCCGATACTTGCGGTATCGGAATGCTCAACACTAGCTACCGCGCAATTTTCTGCGCCAGAGGGGGAAAGCCGACGACCAGGGGCCAATATTTGTAGCCTGGGAAGGGGGTAATACCCATGGATCTTCCCAGGCTATGAATATCAGCCCGCAGCTGTCTGTATAGCCTTTACTGGCTATTAAAATAGGGGGACCCCCCAAAAAAATGACGGGGGTGTGATGTACAATGTCTGTGAGGTATGGGGTTTTGTCCACAAAATATGATGTTTTCTGTTGTAACTTTCCAGAAAGATCCGGCAGATATGACAATCCAGGCTGCTAGCTCTGCAGCTTCATCCCTCCTCCCTTCACACACACACAGAGCAGTGCCACCCCCCCTCCTCTACAGCCTGTGTTCGCACTAGTAATAGGAGACCCCCCTGCTGCTACAACCATTTGTTTCCTTCTCTCCTCTTCAGAGCGGGAAAAACTTCTTTGTTTGAAACGAATAAAACTATGAGAGACTATACCATAAGAACCAAATACCCTAGAGATATGAAAATCACATTTTTGTAATCCGGGCGGTCACAGCGTCGCTGCCGTGGTTCTGGCGAAGCGTAATCCTTTCAGAACCTGAGATATGTGTTCCAGCTAAACGGTGTATCTGAACTACTGCATATTTGGTCTTGAATTATTGTACTCAACAAATCACAACCAATGATGCCCTATATGTGTCTGTGCGGGCTGCCCCCACGGAGTTATGATTAGTATAAGTTTTCTAGTGTAATTCTACATCCAAAGGAGAGAGGTGGGATTAACCCAGCATGCATCTCTCCGTGATGTCACATAGCAAGTCTATAAAGCATTTCCTGGACAAAACCAGAGCAGAACAGCTCAAGTCGTCGTGCTAGAAAGATCCCCAGATGAGCGGAGAAGTGCAGCTCTGCCTCCACCCACCTTAGCCGCATGGTCTGCCTAAGGAACAATATGGAACTGTGAGTGTACTCTCTTTGTTTTCTCCACTTTTATTTTATACCTGTACTGTACATATTTTATGTCTCAATTTTATAGCAACTTTTATCTGTAATCACTGTCCTCTTTCGGAAAATAAATGAAATAATTATTTAGATCTGTCTCTATGCTCTAAGACTCGAACTATACGCCTTTGATAGATAATCACTACTAATTCAAGGGGTTTGCCACGGACCCTCTTAATTTAACACTGTGAATTAAGTAACCGTGACTGGTGGCAGCACGTTGTGCACGGCTATCGCGGCTTGCTGGCAGTCTAGAAGGGTCTTATATTGCTGAATAAGGGTCTGCGGCCACAGCATTGATAATTCCCTTACTGCAGAAGCCTAATTGCCGGTTCACAACAGGCAGCCCGTCCGGCGACCAATTATCCTAGGTGCAGTTCCCTGACTGACCTGAGGGTAAGGGGGGCGCCGGAGGGTTGCAAGTTCCAAAGTGGAACTGAGAAAGTGGGATATACATAAATCCCCGCAGTACTTGGAAGATTGATAGCAGTGGTGGGGCATCCAAATTAAACCCCCCTGCGGCAAATTGTAGAGCGAGATTAGCTTGCTGGATATTTTTGGTCACATGGTGCCAGTGTTGGGATAACTAAGATAAGCCCCACTGCGCCTGTGATAGCCGTGTGCCGGCATTGTGTCACGCCCCTCCGTCCGCTGATACACCGGTGTCAGGGGTGGGATTGTGACATAGTGGTGACACAGGGTCCGCTGTCCGTCGCATTTTGGTGGCAGCGGGACCCCTGTTAGTGTCGCCCGTAAGTGGACGAACGGCCGTGGGCTGTTCGTCACATATTGGTGGCAGAGCGGTGGGATAATCCTAGAGCATTAGTGATTTGGTTTGAGCAATCATTCCACTCACTAAAAACCTGCACGGTTCCTGCGGGAATCCTGCATCATAGGTTTTGGAGAACAGACTCAGTGGTTACTAGTTCTGAGACATTTGTGTGTACGTACAAGTATTCCCTCCCATTTCTTCGTTTTTCTTTTTCTATCTTTTATTTGGCAACCATGGCGGCAAAAGGAGAACCTTGGTACAACCGGCAGACAAAGGAAGTTCTTGCTGGGTTATGCACGTACCAAGGCCTTGACGCCACGAACAAAAACAGAGCTCAAATGATCGCAGCTCTAGTGCAGCTGGACAACGACCAGAATCCAGCGAGCGCAGAAGTTGGCCCAAGTGACAATGGGGCTGCAGCAGAGGCTCCACTCATGAGCGCGGGCCCCACATTCAACCAGAGCACGCTGGACCCCTACCTGCAAGCGGCTTTGGACGCACTCCCTGCAGAAGACCGTGACGGACGTCTGCAGCTGATCCAGCAAGCTCGAGAGAGAGCAGAGCAGCGAGCCGAGCGGGAGGCGGAGAGACGCGAGCACCAAGCTGAGGCTGAGAGAGCAGAGCAGCGAGCCGAGCGGGAGGCGCAGAGGGCCCATGAACTGGAGGTACTCCAGCGGGGTGGGAATGCCCCCACAGCCCGAAGCAGTGAGCCCAGCAGCGTCCAGACTCCTAAACCCCGGCCAGAGCACTTTCCCGTGATGGAAAAGGATGGGGACTTGGACACGTTTCTGCGAGCCTTTGAGAAAGCCTGCAGACAGCACCGACTGCCCGAAGACCAATGGGCCAGGTACTTGACCCCAGGGCTAAAAGGCAAAGCTCTGGAGGCGTTTGCTTCTCTTCCGCAAGCGCATGATGATGACTATCGCGCCATAAAAGAGGCGCTGATCGCCAAATATCGGCTGACACCTGAGGTATACCGAAAGAAGTTCCGACACCTCCAACGTGGCCCACATGATAGCTACAGTGATGTGGTGCAAGGACTCAGGACCCACTTTGACCAGTGGATCCATGGACTGTCCGTTGAAACCTTTGAGCAGCTACGGGACCTGATGATCAAAGACCAGTTCCTGCATCTCTGCCCAGCTGAGGTCCGACAGTTCATCCTGGACCGTGAACCAACGAACGCGGACAAAGCGGCGCAGATCGCCGACAACCACGAGGCCAACCGGAAGCCCGAGACGCGGAGGCCAGTCGCCACCAGCTGGAAAGGGGGTAAGCCAGCAACCAACCCCAATGCCCCAGCTAGCCGTCCCTCCGGAGGCCCTGTCCCTGTTGCTAACAACAGGCCGGCTACTGACAGTCGCCTGTGTCACCACTGCCAGCGGCCTGGTCACTTCTTTTACGCCTGTCCGAACAGGCCGAAGAACCCCCCAGCCAAGGCCCCCGGGCCCAACGCCTCTGTTCTTTTGGTGGGAGGTGTGGTTGGGAGGGCTGACGACAACGTTCAACCTGTTCAGGTGGGGGCCCGTCTTGCTACAGGCCTCAAGGACACCGGGGCTGAACGAACCCTCATCCGTCCTGGACTGGCGGCCCCTGAAGAGTTTGTTGAGGGGAAAACCCTGACTGTCACCGGGATTGGAGGCACCCATTGTCCCTTGCCAGTGGCACGAGTTTTTCTTGACTGGGGTGCCGGGAGCGGGTTGAGGGAGGTGGGAGTGTCTGAAAACCTGCCCACTGATGTTTTATTGGGGACTGACTTGGGGCGGATGGTTGCATACTACATCCCTGACACACTTCCCCAAACTGATAATAAGGGTAACGTTAACCCTGATGATGATGATGATGACGGGAAACTGAATGTGTTACCTGCTAATGCCTTGATGAGTAATGATGCAACTAACAACCATTCTTTCCCCAGGTACGATGCTGATGCTGATGTGAATGTACCAAAGCAAACTGATAACCATTCTTCTCCTAGGAAGGATGATGATGATGTTGATGTATCTGTGCCGACTGAACCCGTTAACCCTTTCTTTGAAGCGGTAGATGTGTCCACAGGTACCGAAGTGCTCAGCCCCGTCACTCTGCGGAGTGAGACGGCTGAGGAACCCCTGGCAGGAGTAAGCAACGGTGCTCAAGGAAATGGGGAGGTGCATGGGGACCATGAGGAAGGTAATGCCATGCAGCTGACCAGTGCCACCGAGGAAGGTAACTGGCCCATAAGTAGCACTGCTCCTGAAGTGTTGGGGGTGGATGGGGAGGTAGAGCCCAAGCCAGCACCGGCTGGTGGGTCTGTAGAAATCCCCAGGGAGACAGCATACATAGCAGCTGTCACACGCAGTCAGAGTGCCCAGATCGCAGGTAACGCACTGTCTTCTGGACCCTCTGCTGCTACAGGAGAGACTGAACCAGAGGTGAACCCAGAGCCGGTTCCAGAGGGTCCCAGTAAAGAGGGGACCCTGACGTCACTTCTGGCAGCCTCCAGCATGGAGTTCCAGGCTGCTCTGCACACAGATGCCAGCCTGGAGAAATTGAGAGGTCTCACCGAGACGCCCACTTCCAAGTCTGATAAGGAGAGGGTGTTCTGGGAACGAGGAAGGTTGTACCGGGAGACAGTACCCGGAGATCCTAAAAAGGAGTGGTTGAGGGAAAGACAGCTGGTCGTCCCCTATCAGTTCAGAACCGAGTTGTTGCGGATTGCCCATGAGATTCCACTCGCTGGACACTTGGGGATCAGCAAAACAAAGGCACGGCTGTCTCAACACTTCTATTGGCCCAAGATGGGGACAGATGTAACACACTACTGCCGCTCCTGTGCCACCTGTCAAAAAGTGGGTAAGGCAGGGCCTGCTCTTAAGGCTCCCCTTATTCCTTTGCCGGTGATAGAGGAGCCTTTCCAGAGAATCGCGGTGGACATTGTAGGACCGCTGTCCGTCCCCAGCAGCTCCGGAAAGCGATACATTCTCACCGTGGTAGACTACGTTACCCGGTACCCAGAGGCAGTAGCTCTGTCTTCAACCAGGGCAGATAAGGTGGCTGACGCACTGGTGACCATCTTTTCAAGAGTAGGATTTCCCAGGGAGATGCTTACCGATCAAGGGCCCCAATTCATGTCTCGCCTAATGGAGGCTCTCTGTGAGAAAATGCAGGTGACGCAGCTGGTATCGAGTCCGTATCACCCACAGACTAATGGTTTGTGTGAACGTTTCAACGGTACCCTCAAACAGATGCTCCGCATACTGGTTGAGACCCAAGGGCGCGACTGGGAGCGGTACCTCCCACACCTGCTGTTCGCTTACAGAGAAGTTCCGCAGGCCTCGACCGGGTTCTCCCCCTTCGAGCTCCTGTATGGCAGGCGAGTCCGGGGACCCCTTGGGTTGATAAGAGAATCCTGGGAAGATGAGCCAAACCCCACAGAAGTGTCCATCATGGATTATGTCATGCGCTTCCGTGACAAGATGCAGACCTTGACGCAGTTGGTGCATGACAACATGACGCAGGCTCAGGCTGACCAGAAGCGCTGGTACGACCAGAACGCCCGGGAGCGGACCTACCAGGTGGGTCAAAAGGTCTGGGTGCTGGTCCCCGTACCAACGGATAAGCTTCAGGCAGCCTGGGAAGGCCCATACGTCGTCCACCAACAGCTCAACCCGGTCACCTACGTGGTCACGCTTGACCATGCTCGGGGTAGGCGCAAGGCCTTTCACGTCAACATGCTGAAGGCGCACTACGAACGTGAAGCTTGCGTCCTACCGGTCTGCAATCTGCCAGAGGATGGGGAGGAAGATCCCCTCCTGGACATGCTGGCCCAGGCCAAGGCCAATGGGTCCATTGAGGACATGGAGATAAGTGGTTCGCTCACCGTGTCCCAGCGGTTGCAGTTGATGGCCACCCTGAAACTCTTCCGGCCCGTGTTCACCAACCAACCGGGGAGGACGGAGTTAGCGGTTCATGAGGTGGACACCGGGAATCACGCCCCATTACGGCGAACACCCTATCGGATCTCTGAGACGGTGCAACAAGTCATGCGCCAAGAGATCGATGAGATGTTAAGGCTGGGGGTGATTCAACGGTCAAAAAGCATGTGGGCTTCACCTGTAGTCCTCGTGCCTAAAAAGGATCGAACCACCCGGTTCTGCGTGGACTACAGGGGGCTCAACGCCATCACAACCTCTGATGCCCACCCAATGCCGCGCATCGAGGATCTGCTCGAGCGGTTGACAAACGCCAACTACATATCCATCATGGATTTGAGTCGGGGATACTGGCAGATTCCCCTGAGCCCTGAGGCGCAGGAGAAATCCGCCTTTATCACCCCCTTTGGACTGTACGAGTCCACGGTCATGCCCTTCGGCATGAAGAACGCCCCTGCCACTTTCCAGCGGATGGTCAACCACCTGCTTCGGGGACTGGAGGAGTACGCAGTGGCGTACTTAGACGATATTGCCGTCTTCAGTTCCACCTGGGAGGAACACCTTTAGCACCTCCAGGAGGTGCTCAAGCGTCTTCACAAGGCAGGCCTGACCATCAAGCCGGGGAAGTGCCAGATAGGCATGCACAAGGTCCACTACCTGGGGCACCGGGTAGGCGGGGGTTCCATGAGTCCGGAGCCAGAAAAAGTGGACGCAATCGTGTCCTGGCCCACCCCCAGGACCAAGAAACAGGTGAAGTCCTTCTTGGGCACTGCAGGGTACTATAGGCGGTTCGTACAGGACTATAGCTCCCTTGCCAAACCCTTGACTGACCTCACCAAGCAGAGGCTACCCCAAACAGTCAACTGGACAGATGACTGTGAGGCGGCTTTCCAAGCTTTGAAAGCAGCCCTGTGCAACTCTCCAGTGTTGAGAGCAGTCGCCCGTTTCTGGTACAGACCGACGCCAGCGAGTTTGGCCTCGGTGCTGTGCTTAGCCAGGTCGACTCGGGGGACCAAGAGCACCCCGTGTTGTACCTGAGCCGGAAACTTTTGCCGAGGGAAGTGGCATACTCGACCATCGAGAAGGAGTGTCTGGCCATGGTGTGGGCACTGCAGCGTTTGCAGCCCTACCTGTACGGGCGTGCCTTCACGGTGGTAACTGACCACCACCCTCTGAGCTGGTTGCACACAGTGTCCGGAACCAATGGAAGGTTGCTCCGCTGGAGCCTTGCCCTTCAACAGTACGACTTCACTGTAAAACACAGGAAGGGCAGTGAAAACGGCAATGCCGATGGGTTGTCCCGCCGGGGCGAACCCGCTGAGGTGCGCATGCCCGATTACCGAGAGGTAATGCCTCCTTAGCGCCCTCTTAAGGGGGGAGGTGTGATGTACAATGTCTGTGAGGTATGGGGTTTTGTCCACAAAATATGATGTTTTCTGTTGTAACTTTCCAGAAAGATCCGGCAGATATGACAATCCAGGCTGCTAGCTCTGCAGCTTCATCCCTCCTCCCTTCACACACACACAGAGCAGTGCCACCCCCCCTCCTCTACAGCCTGTGTTCGCACTAGTAATAGGAGACCCCCCTGCTGCTACAACCATTTGTTTCCTTCTCTCCTCTTCAGAGCGGGAAAAACTTCTTTGTTTGAAACGAATAAAACTATGAGAGACTATACCATAAGAACCAAATACCCTAGAGATATGAAAATCACATTTTTGTAATCCGGGCGGTCACAGCGTCGCTGCCGTGGTTCTGGCGAAGCGTAATCCTTTCAGAACCTGAGATATGTGTTCCAGCTAAACGGTGTATCTGAACTACTGCATATTTGGTCTTGAATTATTGTACTCAACAAATCACAACCAATGATGCCCTATATGTGTCTGTGCGGGCTGCCCCCACGGAGTTATGATTAGTATAAGTTTTCTAGTGTAATTCTACATCCAAAGGAGAGAGGTGGGATTAACCCAGCATGCATCTCTCCGTGATGTCACATAGCAAGTCTATAAAGCATTTCCTGGACAAAACCAGAGCAGAACAGCTCAAGTCGTCGTGCTAGAAAGATCCCCAGATGAGCGGAGAAGTGCAGCTCTGCCTCCACCCACCTTAGCCGCATGGTCTGCCTAAGGAACAATATGGAACTGTGAGTGTACTCTCTTTGTTTTCTCCACTTTTATTTTATACCTGTACTGTACATATTTTATGTCTCAATTTTATAGCAACTTTTATCTGTAATCACTGTCCTCTTTCGGAAAATAAATGAAATAATTATTTAGATCTGTCTCTATGCTCTAAGACTCGAACTATACGCCTTTGATAGATAATCACTACTAATTCAAGGGGTTTGCCACGGACCCTCTTAATTTAACACTGTGAATTAAGTAACCGTGACTGGTGGCAGCACGTTGTGCACGGCTATCGCGGCTTGCTGGCAGTCTAGAAGGGTCTTATATTGCTGAATAAGGGTCTGCGGCCACAGCATTGATAATTCCCTTACTGCAGAAGCCTAATTGCCGGTTCACAACAGGCAGCCCGTCCGGCGACCAATTATCCTAGGTGCAGTTCCCTGACTGACCTGAGGGTAAGGGGGGCGCCGGAGGGCTGCAAGTTCCAAAGTGGAACTGAGAAAGTGGGATATACATAAATCCCCGCAGTACTTGGAAGATTGATAGCAGTGGTGGGGCATCCAAATTAAACCCCCCTGCGGCAAATTGTAGAGCGAGATTAGCTTGCTGGATATTTTTGGTCACATGGTGCCAGTGTTGGGATAACTAAGATAAGCCCCACTGCGCCTGTGATAGCCGTGTGCCGGCATTGTGTCACGCCCCTCCGTCCGCTGTCAGGGGTGGGATTGTGACATAGTGGTGACACAGGGTCCGCTGTCCGTCGCGTTTTGGTGGCAGCGGGACCCCCGTTAGTGTCGCCCGTAAGTGGACGAACGGCCGTGGGCTGTTCGTCACAGGGGGGTCCCCCTATATTTTATAGCCAGAAAGGCTACGCAGACAGCTGCGGGCTGATATTCATAGCCTAAGAAGGGGCCATGGATATTGCCCCCCCCCCGGCTGCAAATACCAGCCAGCAGCCACCCCAGAAATGGCGCATCCTATAAGATGCGCCAATTCTGGCACTTATCCTCTACTTCCCACTCCCGTGTAGTGATGGGATATGGGGTAATAAAGGGGTTAATGTCACCTTGCTCTTGGAAGGTGACATTAAGCCCGGTTAATAATGGAGAGGCGTCAATAAGACCCCGATCCATAATTAATCTTATAGTCCTCCAATGACACACTGACAGGAGATAACTTCCCGCAGTGTGTCATTGGAGTTGCTTTACGGCAGCACTGCTGCGTGAGAAAGTTCTCACGCTGTAGTGCTGCCGTAAGTCACAGGTGAACTCCTGTGACCTCCGGCGGAGTGATACAGCGGCGGAGGGTTATCTCCGTCATTGTATCGCTGAAGCCCGTAGAGAGCGGTCGCATCAGCTGATGCGGCTGTTCTCCATGGGAGATCGATGTGGGACCCTCGTTATTAGTGGACTACGGTGGAGAGGTGAGTATAGGTTGCTTTATTATGTTATGTTTATTACAGGAGACGAAGGCTTTGGGGAATTAGGTGTGTGCGGTGAGTATGTACTGTATGTTCTGTGTTGTATGCCATGTGTATGTACTGTCTGTTATGTGTTGTATGTTCTGTTTGTGTTTTTTTTTTTTACATTTTCCACATTAGCTGGATGATGGGAATACTACTTTCCCATCATCCCTAATGCTGCCACTGTAGCGGGCATAGCCAGATGGGACAAGTAGTCCCATCTGACGATGCCTGCACAGGCCCCGCATAGGTCACACAAGCCCCACAGAGCCCCATAGACCCCACACAGAAGCCGCACAGAGCCCCATAGAGCCCGCCAGAGCCCCATAGAGCCCTCACACAGCCCGCACAGAGCCCCATAGAACCCGCACAGAGCCCCATGGAGCCCGCACAGAGGCCACAGAGCCCCACAGAGCCCGCACAGACCCCGCTCAGGCCCGGCACAGCCCGCCTAGAGCCCCGATTGGCCCAGCAGAACCCGCACACACACTCGATCGGCCCGGCAGAGCCCGCAAACACCCGATCGGCCCGGCAGAGCCACACACACACCCGATCGGCCAGGTAGAGCCCGCACACACCCGATCGGCCCAGCAGAGCCCACACACACCCGATCGGCCCGGCACAGCCCGCACATACACCCGATCGGCCTGGCAGAGCCCACTCACACACCCGTTCGGCCCGGCAGAGCCCGCACACACACCCGATCGGCCCGGCACAGCCCGCACATACACCCGATCGGCCTGGCAGAGCCCACACACACACCCGTTCGGCCCGGCAGAGCCCACACACACACCCAATCGGCCTGGCACAGCCCGCACACACACCAGATCGGCCCGGCAGAGCCCACACACACCCGATCGGCCAGGCACAGCCCGCACACTCACCCGATCGGCCCGGCAGAGCCCGCACACACACCCGATCGGCCCGGCACAGCCCGCACACACCCGATCGGCCCAGCCCGCACATACACCCAATCGGCCTGGCAGAGCCCGCACACACACCCGTTCGGCCCGGCAGAGCCTGCATACACACCCGTTCGGCCCGGCAGAGCCCGCACACACACCCAATCGGCCTGGCACAGCCTGCACACACACCCGATCGGCCTGGCAGAGCCCGCACACACACCCGATCGGCCAGGCACAGCCCGCACACGCACCCGATCGGCCTGGCAGAGCCCGCACACACACCCGATCGGCCCGGCATAGCCCGCACACACACAGCCCTACAGACCCCTGCACACATTCTCTGCGTATTACACATAGTCTCCGCTCATTACTCCCATTTCCCATAGAAAAACATTGCACTCGCTACTCGTTACGAGTACCCGAGTATTAGGAGCTACTTGTAATGAGTACAGCAAGTCTGAGTATTTCACTACTCGCTCATCCCTAAGTGCAACCAATAGTCATCATAAAACAGCACAACCGACAGTCATCATAAAAGAGTGCAACTGACAGTCATCATAAAAGAGTGCAACCAGCAGTCATCATAAAACATTGCAGCCAACAGTCATCATAAAAGACCGCAACCAACAGTTATCATAAAAGATCACATCCAAAAGTCATCATAAAAGAGCGCAACCAACAGTCATCATAAAAGAGGGCAAAGGACAGTCATCATAAAAGAGCGCAAACGACAGTCATCATAAAAGACCGCTACCAACAGTCATAAAAGAGTACAGCTAACAGTCATCATAAAAGACCGCAACCAACAGTCATCATAAAAGAGTGCAGCCAACAGTCATCATAAAAGAGTGCAGCCAACAGTCATCATAAAAGAGTGCAGCCAACAGTCATCATAAAAGAGCACAAAAGACAGTCATTATAAAAGAGCGCATCCAAAAGTCATCATAAAAGAGCACAATCGACAGTCATAAAAGAGCGCAACCAACAGTCATCATATAAGAGCGCAACCGACAGTCATCATAAAAGAGTGCAGCCAACAGTCATCATAAAAGAGTGCAACCAACAATCATCATCAAAGAGCGCAACAGACAGTCATCATAAAAGAGGCTCTGCCAGGCCCCTGCAGCCCCTCACAGGCTCTGCTAGGCACCTGCAGCCCCTCAGAAACTCTGCCAGGCCCCTGCAGCCAGCCCCTCACAGGCTCTGCCAGGCACCTGCAGCTTCTCACAGGCTCTGCCAGGCCCCTGCAGCCCCTCACAGGCTCTGCCAGGCCCCTGCATCCAACCGCTCACAGGCTCTGCTAGGCCCCTGCGTGTTCCAGGTTTCTTAGTGAGGGACTATGGGTAAGCGTGGTACTTACTACCTGATTTAATGATACTTTTTGGATACTCACCTTCTCTGCAGCAGCTTAGACAGCCTTTTTAATCGGGAATATTCTCTTTTATAGAGGATTTCTCTCATAGGAATTTTCTTTTCTGCACTTTATGCTGTGGTGAATGTGATCTTTGTAAGAAGTACAGTCATTGTTACCAACTGCCCACCTCTTTACAGTTTTCTTAGACCCGGTATATATATGGATATCTGATCGTTTGCTCTCTCCCCTGTATTTTACCTGTCTTATAGATTTCTCATGCAATTTGTGTGATGTAATGTTTTTTCTATCTTGAATAAATTTGACCTTTTTTCTAATATGTTTATATTGTATTGGCTTTACACTCATTCGTTTTGTCTATTATCAGTAAGTGGGTGTTCCAAATTGGAAATTTCCTTGGTCCCGGTATAAAGTTTATTAGAGGACCAATTATGACGCAGTGATGATGTATTCTGTTAATTGTACATATCTGCTAGGCCCCTGCAGCCCCTCACAGGCTCTGCCAGGCCCCTGCAGCCCCTCATAAAAGAGGGCAACCGACATTCATAGAAGAGTGCAACAGACAGTCATCATAAAAGAGCGCAACCAACAGTCATCATATAAGAGCGCAACAGACAGTCATCATAAAAGAGGCTCTGCCAGGCCCCTGCAGCCCCTCACAGGCTCTGCCAGGCCCCTGCAGCCCCTCATAAAAGAGGGCAACCGACATTCATAGAAGAGTGCAACAGACAGTCATCATAAAAGAGCGCAACCGACAGTCATCATAAAAGAGCGCAACAGACAGTCATCATAAAAGAGGCTCTGCCAGGCCCCTGCAGCCCCTCACAGGCTCTGCTAGGCACCTGCAGCCCCTCAGAAACTCTGCCAGGCCCCTGCAGCCAGCCCCTCACAGGCTCTGCCAGGCACCTGCAGCCCCTTACAGGCTCTGCCAGGCCCCTGCATCCAACCGCTCACAGGCTCTGCTAGGCCCCTGCGTGTTCCGGGTTTCTTAGTGAGGGACTATGGGTAAGTGTGGTACTTACTACCTGATTTAATGATACTTTTTGGATACTCACCTTCTCTGCAGCAGCTTAGACAGCCTTTTTAATCGGGAATATTCTCTTTTATAGAGGATTTCTCTCATAGGAATTTTCTTTTCTGCACTTTATGCTGTGGTGAATGTGATCTTTGTAAGAAGTACAGTCATTGTTACCAACTGCCCACCTCTTTACATTTTTCTTAGACCCGGTATATATATGGATATCTGATCGTTTGCTCTCTCCCCTGTATTTTACCTGTCTTATAGATTTCTCATGAAATTTGTGTGATGTAATGTTTTTTCTATCTTGAATAAATTTGACCTTTTTTCTAATATGTTTATATTGTATTGGCTTTACACTCATTCGTTTTGTCTATTATCAGTAAGTGGGTGTTCCAAATTGGAAATTTCCTTGGTCCCGGTATAAAGTTTATTAGAGGACCAATTATGACGCAGTGATGATGTATTCTGTTAATTGTACATATCTGCTAGGCCCCTGCAGCCCCTCACAGGCTCTGCCAGGCCCCTGCAGCCCCTCATAAAAGAGGGCAACCGACATTCATAGAAGAGTGCAACAGACAGTCATCATAAAAGAGCGCAACCAACAGTCATCATATAAGAGCGCCACCGACAGTCATCATAAAAGACTGCAAACAAACAGCCATAATTAAAGAGCGCAATCAACAGCCATTATAAAAGAGTGCAACCAACAGTCATCATAAGATAGCGCAACTGAGAGTCATCATAAAAGACCGCAATCAACAGTCATCATAATTGACCGCAACCAACAGTCATCATAAAAGACTGCAACCAACAGTCAAAAAAGACCACAACCAACAGTCATCATAAAAAACTGCAACCGACAGTCATAAAAGAGCGCAACCGACAGTCATGAAAGAGCGCAACCGACAGTCATCATAAAAGAGCGCATCCAACAGTCATCATAAAAGAGTGCAACCAACAGTCATCATAAAAGAGGGCAAAGAACAGTCATCATAAAAGAGGGCAAATGACAGTCATGATAAAAGACCGCTACCAACAGTCTTAAAAGAGTGCAGCCAACAGTCATCAAGAGAGTGCAACCAACAGTCATCATAAAAGAGCGCAAGCGACAGTCATCACAAAAGAGGGCAAATGACAGTCATCATAAAAGAGGGAAACCAACAGTCATCATAAAAGAGGGCAAATGACAGTCATTATAAAAGACCGTAACCAACAGTCATCATAAAAGAGCACAACCAACAGTCATCATAAAAGACCACAACTGACAGTCATTATAAAAGAGCACAATTGACAATCATCATAAAAGAGCGCATCCGACAGTCATAAAAGAGTGCAACCAACAGTCATCATAAAAAAATGCAACCGACAGTCATCATAAAAGAGTACAACCGACAGTCATCATAAAAGAGCACAACTGACAGTCATCATAAAAGAATGCAACCGACAGTCATCATAAAAGAGCACAACCGACAGTCATAAAAGAGGGCAACTGACAGTCATCATAAAAAGATTGCAACCGACAGTCATTATAAAAGAGGGCAAACGACAGTCATCATAAAAGACCGCAACCAACAGTTATAAAAGAGTGCAACCAACAGTCATCATAAAAGAGGGCAAAGGACAGTCATCATAAAAGAGCACAACCAACAGTCATAAAAGAGCGCAACCAACAGTCATCGTAAAAGACTGCAACGTGGCCGGTGGACACCGCATCTGGAGGCACGTTTGCCCCTCTCCTATATACTGACAAGCCCATTACCTTAGAGAGATCATTCTCCTCAATGCCTAAAGCACCATCGTCCTTTCTGATAGATGCCTATAAGCTCTACACAATCTATATACCACACGTAACTGAAGAAGGTCACATTGACCGAAACGTCTTTTTTCGTGTACTACAATAAACCGCCTTACAAATACCTTTAAGTTGAGTGCTAGGTTCATATTTGTTGCTTTAACGGTTTGGGAACCTAACCTTAGCACCATCTTGAGTTGTGCTCACGGTGTTCTTTCTATAGTCATCATAAAAGAGCGCAACCGACAGTCATCGTAAATGAGCGCAATCGACAGTCATCATAAAAGAGCGCAACCGACAGTCATCATAAAAGATGGCAACCAACAGTCATCATAAAAATGTGCAAGCAACAGTCTTGGGCACCCATACACCTGGATGAAGTCTTGACAGATGGCCCACGCCGCCGACTCAGCAGTCTGATCTCTAGTCGGGGTGACTACAGCAAACTTGGAGAAATGATCAGTCATCACCAAACAGTACTGTAGGCCCCGGGCCGAGTGTCCTATGAGGAGATAGTCGATCATCAAGACTTCTAGCGGTTCCTTAGTTCGTATGGTCTGGATGGGTGCTCTTTGTTCGGTACTCTTAATGAGGTTGCATACTCGACATTGCCGGCAAGCCTCTTCCACCACAGACTCCAACCGGGGAGCAAGACATGTACCACTGTAACCATTGGTAGGTCTTTGTGGACCCGAAGTGAGCTCCGAATTCGTGGGCTTCTTTAGCTCCTTCATGAGCCATTCCTCCTGGGATGACCACCTGCCACCTTACTTCCATATCTTTTGGCTGTTGTCTCTTACGATATAACACTGATTCTCGCACTTCCAGTCTATCCCACTGGTGTAAGACACTCTTCATCTCAGCGTCCAGACCATCTCTTTCTTGTTTGCCAGGCTTCTGCTTCTGAGTTATCCACCATGTCATCTGTCTCAGCCCTTCATCTTTGTCCTGAACATGTCCCCATTCCTGATTGGTTCTCCCCAGGAATCGGGGTAGTGCGCAGACCTCCCTACTTGACTGGACGATAACCACTAGGGGCCTAAACTTACGAAAGTCTGGGGTTTCCTCCTCTTTGAGTTGTTCATCGAGATACCCCACTGGAGTCTCCACCATCACTCTTGACAGCCCGTCAGCATTTGCGTTTTCGTTAGCAGAGCGATAACGGATGGTAAAGTCAAACTTGGCTAGGTGAGCCACTCACCATTGTTCTAAGGCCACCAATTTTGCATTCTGATGGTGGGCCAGGGGATTATTGTCTGTTCAAACTTGAATCTTGGTCCCTGTCAGGAAGCCCGCAAACTTTTGTGTCATGGCCCACGCTAGGGCCAGGAGCTCTAACCGGAAAGAGCTGTAATTGTGGGGGTTTCTTTTGCTGTCTCGCAGGGACCTACTGGCATGCCCGATGACTCTCTCATGTCCATCCTGTATCTGAGAAAGTACTGCACCGAGTCCATGAAGGCTACCATCTGTGTACAACAGGAACGGTTGATCGAAATCTGCATAGGCCAAAATCAGGGCTGAAGTAACAGCATTCTTTATAGCCTGGAAGGCCTTATCTTGTCTCAGGGCCCTAGGGATGCACTGGTTTTTACGGCACTCCGGCAGTCCCCCTTAGCAGCTCATTTAGAGGACCCGCCACCTTTGCGAAGTCTTTGACAAACTGGCTGTAGTACCCAAGAAAGGCCTGGAGTTCTCTCACTGTTCGAGAGACTGGCCACTTCTGGATAGCAGCCACCTTTTCTGGTGAGGGTAGAACTCCATCTTGTGACACTATGTGGCCCAGGTACTCGATCTCCCTCTTGAAGAGGTGGCACTTCTTTGGTTTCACCTTCAGTTTATGAGCCCGCAGTCTTCAGATTACCTGTCCAAGCCGGGCAAGGTGTACTTCGAACGAGGCAGAAAGCACAATGATGTCATCCAGATAGATCAGGGTAGCTTCAAAATTTAAGTCTCCCAAACACTTTTCCATCAGCCGTTGAAACGTGCCCGGAGCATTGGAAAGCCCAAAGGGCATCCGGTTAAACTCAAACAATCCCATAGGGAGGATGAAGGCGGTTTTTGCTTTATCTTTCTTTGCCACGGCTACTTGCCAGTATCCACTTGCTAGGTCCAAGGTGGAGAAGTACTTGGCTTTCCCCAACGCTGTCAAGGATTCCTTGATGCGGGGTAATGGGTACGAGTCTCGAACAGTGCAGGCATTGAGTTTCCTGTAATCTACATAGAATCGGATGGTCCTTCCTTTTTCTTGACGAGCACCACCAGAGCTGCCCAAGGGCTCTGACTGCTTTGCACTACTCCTGAATCCAGCATCTGCCTCAATAATGTCTTTACCTCTTGCTACATCTTGGGCGGAAATGGCCGGTATCGTTCTCGAATTGGACAAACGTCCCCGGTCGGTATCTCGTGCGTGTTGGCTTCGGTACAGCTGAAATCTTCGGTATGATGGGCGAATGCGGCATGATTTTCCCACAGCATAGCTTCTATCGCACACATTCCTAGCCTTGAGCCTTCACATCCACTTTCATTTGATCAAGGATGACCCATCCTTTCCACTCAGGGGATGGCGTCTCTTCGGCCCCCATAGCAACTGCTAGGGTCCACCCCGCATCTTCCATCGGCAATAAAGACATCTCCTTCTGACTCACTACTTCGCCCTTATGTAGGTATACCAGGGCCAGATCTGTCCCTCATGGCAAGGTGACCTCCCCGGTGTCCACATTCAAAACTCTTATAGGGACGTGTCCTCGCTGTACCACAGCTATTGTATGAGCTATCATGACTTCTTGGTCCACTCCTGCCTACCACAGGCTGAACAATCACTTCCAACCCGTCAAGGTTGCGATGAGTCCCCACTTGAAGGTGTGATTTACTTACTCGCTTGGGAGGCAGGATTACAGGCTCTTTCCCAGGGGCCCTGATGACCCCTACCGTCTCATAAGATGGCACACTCTCCTGCGTCCCACAGATGTGGATCAGTCGCTGAAGGGCTTCATGAGTATGCCTATGTGTAGCAGCCTTCTTCCAATAACTGGGTCCCCTTTTGGTAAACAGAATCTGATCGAGTTCACGTAGGATATTCATTCCCAGTACTACAGGCACATCTTCTTTGATGGGCACAGGGACTAGCAGGATCCCTATTTTCCCCACAGATTCGAATATTCATCCACATGACTCCTGTGACCGAGATCAGTTGTTGGTTGGCAGCAAACAACCGGATCAGCGTGTCCTTCTCTGGCTTGGCCAGGGCCTGAAAATGCTGCTTGAAATATGTTTCTGGCATCGTTGTCACTTGTGACCCGGTATGTATCAAGCAATCCACTAGAACACCCTCGAATTCAGCATGCAGTATGGGACTCCCAGCAATCAAGTGTTCATTATGATAAGGAGCGGCCTCTCGCCTCCCCCACAGAGTGCCGCGTTACTGCGGCGGTTGGTAGTTTAGTGGTGGCATCCACTGGCTTTGAGCATAATTCCGAGGGTCTCTGGCAAGGTGCCCCTGTCCTCCACATTCCCAGCATTGGATGCCTCTTCTTCGCCAGGGGGCACCTCGAGCTTGTCCTCGTGCCTCCGATGCCTGACGGGAGGGAGCTTGCACCCACTGATCCCTTATCGGTCGGCCCGAAGAATGGTTGTATGAGTATGAAGGGTCAGACTGTTGTTCTCCCATGGCAGGGGTCCAGCAGGACTGACAGCGGACCAGCACAGCCGAGTAGGGACGTCCAGCAGACAGATCTACAATTCTTTGCACCATCTGGGTCAGTTTGTCTCGCACATTGAAAAGGGACAGCTGCAAGTCTTGCACCACCTGGACCAGCACCTCCTGGTGGTTTGGATCCCCTCTGGTATTAGCGCCCTGGACACGCATCACCCCAGACGCGTAACTGTCTTCTTTGCTTCGGGCCACTGTTTCCAGGATTTGACGAAATGTAAGAGCCGGATCTGCCCGGACCTGTTCTGACAGTGCTCGCCTCATGGATGTGCTGTGCAGTCCCAGAATGAATTGTTCCCAGAGTATCTGGTCCTTAGAGCTCATGCCTCCATGGCCATCTGACTCCTTTCTCTGCACCTTCGCTAACACTTCTTGCAGTGCTGTCGCATACTGAGAAATTATTTCTTCCCGCTGAAGCCTCGAGAAAATTTGGTGCATAGGTGTCCCACGCTAGCAGTCTCGCCATAGATCTCTTCCAGGAACTTCACTAACTCCTTCAGGGTACTACGGGTGAGTTCTGGCTGTAGACAGATGTTTCTACGGGCCTCTCCCTCTCAGGCAGTCAAAGCGATGTCCACTTCAAGGTCTGGGCTGATGTTATAAATCTTCAGGGTGCTTTGCAGCAGGGACACCCAGTCAGACAGCGGCAAATTATTGCCGTCAAACTTTGGTAGTACACTAAATATGGTGCCCATAGGGAGTGTCCTTGCAGGGGTTCCACCAATGCCCACAGCATCCCCACTAACATTAGCATTCCCGCCGTTGCTGTCTGCTGCCTCCATCTTGGTGACAGTCACCCTGCTTGCAGCGCCACTTGAAGCGATGGCCAGGGGTACCACCACGGTGCAGGGAGACAACGGTACACAAGATGATGTGCATTTGTTTAACAAAACGTAAATTTATTGGAAGGCAAGGAATGAAGTGGATAAGGAAGGTGCAAACGGGTATGTAGTGGCAAAAGATAATTTACAAGAGTTTGTATTCTTTAGCTGGGCCACCAAATAGCACGGTGCTCCAACTATTACAGGATCAATAAATTTCAAACAGGCAAATTCAAACAATGAGCACAGAATGATGCTACTCTAACTGTAGCCTCCTCTACTACATAGGCCACACAGCTGCCGTGTTCTGTCTATTGAAGCCTACACTAGGCCCCAACATGTGCACAGACAGGAACAAACTCACGGTAATGTTGGGGACTTAGGTCTAGTCCCGGGGGCCCCCAACAGTCTTGAACGGTTGTGCACGTCTGTCTGGCAGATCCATGAAACGTGGTCTTCTCCTTGCTTCTGGGTCCTGGAGGTGCTCCGGGAAAATGTTAATCTCTTTCTAGGTCTCTTCGTGGCTTCTCACAATAGCACAGGACAGCCACCTTTGCTATCCCAGAAGAGTCTGTTCAATCTCACAAGTTCACTAAGTCTCAGGCTGTGCGACCTTTTTACACAGCTCCATGCACAGCAGCAGCTTCCAGCTCACAAGCTCTCACAGGCCCAACCTGTCCCCTCTCCAGTCTTGGCAGTGCATATCACAGTCTTTTGCAGGGGGAGAAGAACGTTCCATCACACCAACCAAGGGGTGCTGTCTCTTAAAGTGGCAGCGTGTCTCTTACTGTCCATAACAGCACCACCCCCCTTACAACAGTAGCACTACTCATCGGATTCCGGCCTCCATACGGACCCTGCGGACCTGGGCTTTGGCCTGCAGGTTTCTTTCATCCAATGCCTTCTGCTGGGCCTGTCGCCCCCTCTCCTCCTTCTCTAGCGTCAGGACCTGCTGGCGGCAGAACTCCTCCTCTGTCATGGGGAACCCCATCAGGTCTGACCCCTTGTCCTCCCATGAGATCACCTCTGGTCTACGGCACACTATTGGAAGTGGGTGTTCTAGCTTCACAGGTTCCAGCAGCCCACCCCTGGGTTCTACCATCCAATCCCAGGCAACATCTACTACCACCTGGCAGGATTTGGGGATAGGTGGTGGTCCTATGGGCCCTAGCAGGGCATTCCATTTCCCAGGTGCAGCACCCGTACCTGCTCCTCCAGTGCCGTTGTCATCAGCTGCAGGTTCCGGTGCAGGGGGTACCGATGGCGTAGGTACCCGAGACCTGGCGGCCATCTCAAATACAGTATTCTTCCAGCTGGTTATGGCAGCCAATTGCGTGCACAGGAACCGGTGTGTCAGCTCCTCCACCTCTCCTTCCAGGAGCGCCAGGTCAGTGCCAGATGGATGGTTGAAGCCTTGATTTTCTGGGCCAGGGGAGCTTCCTGCTTCCGCCCAGCGCCAAACAGGCCTCCATCCTCCGCTCACCATGATGTCCTCCTGGTGCTCTGCCTTCTCTTGCGCTCTGTTTCCCGCCGCTGGCGCCTTTTTCCTTTGCCGCCATACCAGACCAGGAGGCTGTCGACCTTGATGCTGTAGCATAGAAGTACAGGCAGTGGAGGTTCGTGGTGTTTCGCGCCCTTGTCTGGGTACCGCCCACAACGGCATACCTCATGGCATACCGAATGGGACTACAATGGCAGCCATCTTTACAGTCCAATAAATTTACTCCTTTGCACATTCTGTTAGGCACACGGGACCCTTGTTAAAGGGTCAGTTCATCATATTCGTGACACCAAAATGAATCGCCCAACAGGGCAGTGGGGATACTCGGTACTGCACCGATTCTCAAAGGGATGTGTCATAGCGGCAGCGACCCAGTCCGTGGCCCTGGGCATCCAATAAAAGGGGATATTTACAGGGAAAATAAAGTTTGTAGTAAAGTGTTCGTCACGCCACCTGTAGTATCTGATGAGAGGTGACCAGCGCTGCAGTGCAGATCCTCTGGGACTGATAGTGATGCAGCAGAGTTGGTACAGCTCTCCACAGGCAGAGCTTTGTCCCAGGGCAGTTGTGATGGAAAAGATGTTGTATTTGGTAGTGGTAGATTTAGCAGTGCTGAGTAGGTATTGCAGAAAGAATTCAGAGGACACAGCTGAGTGAAGTTCCAAAGCTTTACTCACAGTTCTGATGCGCATATGCCCTCTTGATGCTGCGTTCTCCAGGTGAGGGGTCCAGCAAACTTCCAGGCAGATGGAGAACACCTTTCCAGAACTATCTTCATTGTGTGCCTTTCCTGGAAGTCTCACTGTGCTGGCTTTTCTATTCCTCTTCCTTCCCATCACCTCACAGTCAGTGTCCCAGGCCAGCAGCTGTGGACCTTGTCGGGTAACGTCCTCTTTTCGTTCCATTGCTCCCTTATGGCTGCCTTTCTGGAGAAGATAACTGTGGCTTGTGGCTAAGGTACCTATAGGTGCCTCTACCTCCGGTTTGCTAGATGAGTCTGATGATATCTCCACTAGGCTAGGGGGCCAGTACCCCACTGCGACCTGATCCCTCCACCTGACGTTAGCCAGCATGGAACGAGACCCACTGGCAGTATGGTCGCTGCGCCGTGCCTCTAGGATCCCTTCCCTCTACAGGGAGCTTCTTTTAGTCTTTTTCCTTCCCAGCAGCTCCTCCTGACCAGGAGCTGCTTCACACGCGTCCTTCCACTTCCTCCCCTCCAGGAACATTGTTCTAACCCAAAACCCTACTCTCCTGCTCTCAACCTACAAGCTCCACCCACCTTCCAACACCCTGCTATAAGGTGTGTGTTGGGTGCAGGTGTTAGAGTACTTTCAGGTGCCTTCATCTTACCTGGGAAATGGGATACCACACTTCTGGGTGAGGTGCAGTAACTCTGTGGTGACTGAACCCTCAGAGGTGCCACACCAACAGCCTACGAGCTCTTAACGGTCAGTGGGAGATTCTGAGCATGCGCTCCCGATGTCACCTCATTGGCTGGTTTGTGCTCTCAGGACTAGCAGTGACGGCAGAGCCTGGTTACGTGCGATGTGCGGGTGGGCTGCGTCTAGGTCGGAGGTGATGCTTTGGGATCTTCATTTTAGCCCCTCTGCCTGCACGGCTCGCTATGGAGCTGATGAGGATCTCACCATAGCACCTGTAGGAGGTGCTAGACCCCGGTAATCCCCTCCGATGAGGGGACTGGGATACAGGTGGTCCCTGGATCCTCATACACATCCATTCTCGTCCCCTCATCCAGCTTTTTCATGTTTTTATGGACTTGCACAAGGCTTTCACACAGCGCAGCACAGACAAGGAGATTTTTTACACTGTTATAATTTATGTATTTGGTCAAAATTCATTTTTTTCCTGATTTGTAAAACTTCCATTTTTATTGTGGCTTTTTGTAATGTAAATAATTCCCCTCAGCACAGATTGTTCAGAGTTCCCAGAATGTGACTTTTTCCGTCTGCCACATTCCTGTCCGCAGCAATGGCATTGTGAGCAGTGGGCTTTTATAAGTATTTATTAAGGGTATGTGCACACTTTGCGGATTTTGATGTGTTTCCGCAGCGTTTTTCGACACAATGTTAATCAATGGGAAATCCAAAAACGCTGTGCACATGTTGTGGAAAGAACGCGCAGATTCGCAGCATTTTATTTTCTGCAGCATGTCAATTCTTTGTGCGGATCTGCAGCTTTTCTGCACCCTTTGGCTTGCATTGAGTCGGGCACTTCCACAGGTGTAAAAAAGATCTGCAGGCTGGCTCTTGCTGTGTGGGGACGCAGAAGTTTGGAGCTCCTGCATAGATCCTTAGAACAAGCGACAAAAAGCAACATTTGAGATTCACAAACATTATCTCCTGCTCAAAAGCCTACACTACAAGGATCAAAACGAGACCAATACCGGGTCTCTAGCCCGCAGGGGACCAATGATATCTACTTCTGAAGACAGCGGTGCTTCCTCAGCCCCTGGGTGATAGCTGCAACGGACCCGCCATCTTTAAGCTGAAGACCCTGAGCACAAGACCCATCTCCCAGGACCAGAGGCAGATCCACCCCATAATTATCACAAGCACAGCAACTGGAGCCTCCATACTTACCGGTGAGTCAAGGGTCTCAGCTCTGGCATTATCTCCTGACACTGAGAAGCAGCCCCAAATAAGGAAGTACTGCTTTCTGCTCTTGGGCGGGAAACCCCAGGCAGGGAAGGAGTCGGCCATTACATTCAAGCTCACAGAGGAACGTCAGACTCACTGCTGTCGGCTCTATTACAGTTTCAGTCAGGGCTCGCTGATCTAATTGCTTTGCCTCCACACTGTGTCCAGTGACCTGCGACGGATGAGTGACATTAACTCTCACAGTGCCAGGCTTGCAGACTATCTCATCCTGGAGGTGGGTGACTTGCTGAGGCAAAGGAGAAGCCTAGGACCCATCTGGGGTGCAGGAGGGCAACGGTTACAATATCATTATTGCCTATGAGAATTCTCCCCAGTCTGTGGAGCCCTGACAGTGCTGCAGGTACCCTCCTATTTACATATTAGGCCTCTTTCACACATCAGGTTTTCGCCATCAGGCGCGATCCGGCTCTTTTTTGACAAAAACCGGATCCGGCGAAATGCAATGCCGGATCCGGTTTCCCCCCATTGACTTGCATTTGTGCCGGATCGCGCTGGATGGCCATGCGTTTCATCCAGTTTTTGCTGGATCCAGCAATGTGTCGCAATCCGGCGTCTGGAAAAAACGGCTACTGTAACGTTTTTTGTCTCCGGCGAAAAAGCCGGACACGCCGGATCCGGCGCGTCCGGCTTTTTCACACAATGAAAGTCTATGAGCGCCGCGGTGCGCCGGATCCGGGTCTGAGCATGCTCAGTAGCTCTGCCCACAGCACACATATATAAAAGCATGACAGTGGGGCCCTTAGCCACACCCAACATGCCACCCAAGACAGCAACCAGGCGCAGGAGAAGGTAGGAGACCACTGCAGCACCATCAGCACCACCACCACCACCACCCCAAATGGAGCAGCAAAGGGAACATGCTGAACAACGGGAGGGGAGTCCAGCAGCAGATGAGAGATGGTAATTATCAAATCCCCCATTCCTCAAAACTAGGGCCATGGAATATCAAGATATTCATTGGCCCTTTGTTTCTCTTTATTCAACAGCCGCCCAAGAGATGCAGCAGCAGCAGCAGCAGCAATGGCAGCACTGGCAGCAGCAACAGCAGCAGCACCACCCACAGCCATGGAGTCTGGCCAGCAACATGACAGCACATCTTCTTCTGGGAGCCCTCCCTCGCATTGTCAGCGTTTGACGGTAAGTTTTTATTTCCAAAATCCATCATCTCTGTAATATATGTCTATTCATTGGCTTTTATTTCAAAACAGGAATCACAAGCTGAAGAGCAGCTCTCAGAAGAAGAAGGAAGGGGTGGACAGACACCTGGAGTGGGCTCACAATTGGTAAGTTTTTTGCATCAAACGCAGAAACACAACATCACACTACACACAACACATAGAAAACAATATACCGCAGACCTCACACAGCAAACAAATGCCAACATCCAAACACATAAATTTTTTTCTTTTCTTCTCTAGTCTTCTCAATCTGGTGCTCGGCCAAGAGGTCCTCGCAGTGCCTCCCAGGGTCGTCGGCGACAGCAACGCGGCGGTCACCAGCGTGTAAGTATAATATTTAAGTTAAATTTTGGTACACTTTTTATTTCATGTCTTAAAGTGTGGTGACTAATTTTGCTATTTTTCTATTTTACTTTAACAGCCTTCACAGCGTGCTCCCGACTCGGACGGTGAGGATGGAGGAATTGATGTGGACCACCTCATCGATATCGTCAGAGAAAGGGAGCCGCTATGGAATATGGCTGACCGCCGCCATGCTGACCTGATTGTTACCCGACGACTCTGGGAGGAAATCTGTTCGCTCCTTGTGGGCCGCTGGGAGGACCTCGATGCTCGGGCCCAGATTAAAGAGCGTAAGTATATACAGTACCGGTTGCTTGATGTAAACCAGTGTTTCCCGAACTCCAGTCCTCGTGGTCCCCACGGATCATGTGTTCAGGATTTCTATTTACTATGGAAATCCTGAAAACATGACCCCTGGGGACCATGAGGACTGGAGTTTGTGAAACACTGATGTTGTATACTAACCACTTTGTCCTTTCTCGTTTCAGGGGACAGAATTGTGAATCGGTGGCGGTCTGTGAGGGATCGTTTCAAGAAGGAGTTCAATAAAGAGATGCGGGCCCCGAGTGGATCTGGAGGACGCAGGAGCAAGTACAAGTACGCACGAGCCCTGTCGTTCCTCCGGGATACAATGGTCACCAGAAGGTAAATATTACACACCACATGTGAAAAAAAAATGTTTAGATGTAACAATTTTTTTTCAGCCAGGGCAATGCCATGTCACTATTTTAATTGTTTTTTTTCTCTTTATTCCACAGCACGGTGAGCAGCACTCGGGAGCCTGCACGATTGGACCCTTCTGAGGCGATCCCTGAGGAGACCGGCACCGAGGGACACTTCGACCGCCCCGGTACATCTGCACCTTCCCAGCCTTCCCACACATTCGACCCATCTGTCCCATCCACCAGCACAGGAGCATCGTGGCTGCCTACATTACATGAAGCTGCTGGTGAGGAGATTGCTTTCCCTTTACCCCACCCTTCTGCCCCTGCCACCTCTAGTACACCTGCGGGTACTGGGCGGCAGCGGCAGAGGGGTCAGGAAAAGACTTATGCGCCAGAGTTCTTGCATCTGAATGCATCTTTCCAGAACTGTCTAAAAGTCTTGTCAGAGCAAATCTCTGCAGGCTTTCAGCAGATCAACTCCAGCATTCTGGAGGTGAAGACACTTCTGCAAACCATGCATTCAGAAGCAAGATCTTCGCCAAACCACACCTTTTTCAGATCTGTTGTGGAGCGCATGGAAACGCTCTCTCCTAGCCAGCAGATGCATGTAATGCATTCATGCCACGGTGCTCTCCAGCACGTTACCTCCCAACCTCCTCCTCCCACCCCAGTAGTTCCTCCACCTGCACCCCCTCCAGCCACTTTCCATCCTCCCCCTCCTATTACATACCAGCCACCTCCCCAGTACCAGCAACCTCCCCAGTACCAGACATCTCCCCACTTCCAGCAACCTACCCTGTACCAAACTCCTTCCCCATACAACTTTCCATCAACATCATCTGCTCCTACAGTCCCTGCCCAACCCTCCACTCCACCGCCCACCACCTCTTCTGCCTCCCACATGTCCACCCATTCTGTAGCTTTTTCCACACCTTCACCTCTAACTGTTCCTTCCCCACCACGATCCCAGTCCTCTCTCCACACTACCAGTGTCGAAGTGTCCCGCAGCCCCTCCAGCAGTATTTCCACCCCACACTACACCGATTTATAATGTGTGTTTTGTAATAAAAATGCCCATTTGGTTTCAAACCTTTATTAAAAAAGTTTTTTTAACTTTAAAAACATTTTACCAAAAAAAAATTTTTTTTAAATAAAAGTTAAATTATCGTTTTACAATGGTTGTCTGTCATTTCTTTACAAGTTTGGTTAAGGGCACAAATCTTGCACACTCTGTCATCCTGCCAGTGTACTCTGCCTTGAGGTGACATAAAGTATAGTGCAAAATTGTCCCTCATTACTGAAACAGTCACAGAACTTCTAGTGGTAATGTCATGGTAATCTTGCAAGGTGGTTTCTTCAGAGGTGTCCTCAATGGAAATGGGTTCCTTGCAGATAACAAAATTGTGGAGCACCACGCAAGCTTTGATCACCTCGTCCACAGTTTCTGTCTTGAGGTTGATCGCAGTCAATAGGACCCGCCATTTGGCTGTCAGAATACCAAAGGTACATTCAACCATTCTTCTTGCTCTTGTGAGGCGGTAATTAAAAATGCGTTTTGTTCTTGACAATCCTCTGCTACCGTACGGTTTCAAAAGGTGTTCTGACAGCTGGAAGGCTTCATCCCCTACACAGACAAATGGCATAGGTGGACCAGATGTTTGCGGCAGCGGTTTAGGGGATGGGAACTGGAAGGTGTTTCCATACAGTTTACGCCCCATGGCAGACAGTTTGAAAACTTGAGAGTCATTGGAGCCGCCATAGGCCCCAATATCAACAGCAATAAATTTGTATTCCGCGTCAGCGATGGCCATGAGGACAATTGAAAAATATTTCTTGTAATTGACATATTCCAATCCCGATCCGGCTGGCTTTACAATGCGGATATGTTTCCCGTCCACAGCGCCCAAGCAGTTCGGAAACTGACATATCTGTTGAAACTTTTCTGAAATTTCAATCCACCTCTCTGTTGTGGACTCTGGTAAAAACTCTTCAGCTAAGGAGTCCCACAGTGCACGGCATGTGTGCTTCACTATTCCAGATATGGTGGAAATCCCGAGTCTGTACTGGAAATGCAGTGATGAAAGGGATTCTCCAGTTGCAAGAAATCTGTGGGGAATTAAAAAACAATCAATTAGTTTAAAATCACAGCATTACATACCAAAACTCAGCTATAACACTTGGAGATGCAAACTACCACCAACAAAATTGCAGTGAAAGTGTGCTCTGATGCGAGCATATCCAATAAATGTGGCTTACCTTAAAGTCACCATCAGACGCTCTGCGGGTGAAACAGAGAAGCGGCAATAGGTGTCCGATTTTCTTATGAGGTGTGCAATGCGCTCCACCAAGTAATCAAAATTCTCCATTTTCATCCGAACATATCCAAAAAATGTATCCGGGTTTAGTCTAAGGTCCATGCAGAGTGTAGAATAGACCCCACGCGTCATTCTCTTGGCTGTGATAGGGTGGATCCACAAACGTCGTCTACGATGCCTGATGAGCTGCTGTCTCGCTCTCTCCTTCTCCAGAACAATCACCCTCAAACGATTCGCCTCCGCTGTAAAATCCGCCAAATTCTTCAAAATATTTCCAATCACAACATCCATCTTCGCCAGTCACTTGCTCTTCTCTCCAACCTGCACTTTCTTCTCTACAACCTGTCAAAGAAGGGCTGTAGGAACACGCTATATATAGTTTTTCAGTAGCCAATCCCGTTCGGAAGGCCACAAGGGGCGATTTTAAAAACCGGATCCGGCGTAATCCGTCGAAAAACGGATCAAAAACCGGATGAACCGGATGAGACGGATCCGGTTTTGGCTGTCAAGCGCAAGACGGATCCGGCAGAAAACTGGATCCGTCACATCCGGTTTTACAAAACATTTGCCGGATCCGGCGCTCCAGCACGACGCCGGAACGCGCCTGACGCCGAAAACCTGATGTGTGAAAGTAGCCTAAGAGGGTTATATATTTTACCTGTCTCCAGATGAAGAAGCCATAAGACTGCAAAACCTAGTGTAATCTCCATAGCTGTCTCACTCTATCTGAGGAGCTGGGACTCCATCTGCTGGTCATTCGACAATATTGCCCACATTGCAAATTTTTCTTATTCTTCACCTCTTCTCTGGACCGACAATACTCCCTGGTGCTTAGACTTATTGGCTCGCCCGCCCTTATATTTCTGAAATATTAAAGGGGTACTACAACAGAGCTTTATTAGAGACATATTTTGTCCTACAAAGTCTACCCCATATTCTGCTATAATTCAACACAGAGGGCACAAACGTTCCTGGTGGACTATGAAAATGGAATACTAGGTCTGTCACCACAGGCACAAAGATGCGCCCATTCTCATAGGAAGTTGTCATGTACTGACTTTCAGAACACAGGTGGTCTCTGAACAATGCGCCCCAAAAAATCTGCCTCATCAGAAATCAATACCCGATCAATCACACAACTATCATCTCAGCGTACAAAACCAGCTAGCCACACTATGTCGGCGTCAAAATCAACCTCTCTGAGCTCCAAGGGCTCTCCTCAAAGATCTCAGCAAACTGACCAGGCCACCTCAGCAAATATGATCCCAATGACAATGGTGGATCTTTTGGCCACTATTCAGAAAACGTTCAGAGCTGAGTTGTCATCTGCTGTGGATAATTTCACGCAACAAATTCAAGACATTGCTCAAAGAACCAATGATTTGGAGAGGAGAATGGATGACGCTGCTGACGCTACTGAACATAATAGTGAACTACTCCAGGAGCAAGAGGCCAGAATCGAATTCCTGGAACTTAAATGTGAAGATCTGGAGAATCGCTCACGCCGAGGTAACATTAGAATTAAAGGACTTCCAGAAAGGTGCTCCAACCTAATGGAAATTACCTTGAGCCTCTTCCGCACACTCTTACCCCAGGCAGACCCTAGTTCCTTGAAAATAACCAGAATTCACAGGGCCCTGGGAGGTCCAAAATCTGACGCCTCCCCAAGAGATGTTGTCCTCAAAATGTATCATGAGGAATCCAGAGACCTAATTCTATCCGCTGCTCGCAGATTGAATAAGCTGCCAGACGTTCCAGATACTGTGTCCTTGTTCCCTGACATCTGCCCAGCAACTCTAATGAGGAGAAAGGCCATGAAAGACATAACAATTGCCTTAATAAAAGCAAATATCAAATACAGGTGGGGATTTCCACATGCTCTAATCTTCTCACATAACAATTCCACCTACTTTCCAAGAAATCTTGAAGAAGGCAGAAAAGTACTGGAAAAAGCAGGCATCCCGGTCCCAGAACCAGGGGCTGTACCACAGAGACAGAGGCCTCGTAGAGAATGGATAGAAGTTTGCCGTACTAGACCCAATAAAACACAGCATAACGAACAGTCTACTCCTTGAAACCATTGCCGGTGTTTGTACTGGAACAGATTCAAAGAGCAATCAAAATGCTGAGACATTGTTCTGATAAGTATTATTACTTGATATGATTTTTGACAATTTTCATATAATATTGTTTACTTTTTTCTTGTTTCTGGGCGCTGTGCCCCTGGAGTAAGTATGCCACTTCAATTTGGGCTGCTGTTGCTTCTGGTCCTCTTAATATTGGGCCGGCACACTTTAGCCCGCATACTGGTCATTGGTTGTGACCATTTCTCATGTTCTTATATTTTTTGTTGCTTTCCCTCCCTCCCTTCCACTAACAGAGTGCTGATGTTTTACAATCAGGTTCCTAGATCGATAGATGACGTGAAAGTATCCATCCTGGATGGTTTTTTACTCAGAGATTTACTTAGAATTTATTTTACCAAACCAAATGTTTAAGACTCTTTCACACAATGTTAGGGGGTTCAATTCACCAATAAAAAGAAAACGCGCCTTTATTGATTACCTGAAGCATTCCCCTCATGTGCTATTCCTACAGGAGACCCATTTTTCTAATAATTCATCCCCCCAATTTTTCCATGAGCTTTACTCTAGATTTTTTCTTGCCTCTCATGATAAAAAAATCAGGGGAGTAGCCATCTTCCTTCATAATTCTTTCCCATTTGTGCAGGAGGGTATGACTGTGGACGCAGAGGGAAGATACATAATCCTTTGGGGCACGGTACAGGAGAAGCGACTCTGTCTTGTTAACTGTTATGCACCGCCGACATTACAAATGAAAACAATTAAATCCATCTCAAAATCCCTGAGGTCCATCCCCTATGATACTGTCATATGGGGGGGTGATTTCAATCTGATTTTAGTCCCCACTCTTGATAGCTCTAATAATAACAGGTCAGATATGTCAAGGAAGGATAAAATTATACTTGAAAATATCCTTCAAGCTCATCATCTGGTTGATACATGGAGAGAGTCCCATAAACAGTCAAGAGGTTGCACATATTTTTCTAGGATTTTTCATTGCTATTCCAGGATAGACTGGGTTCTCACCAACTCGGAGAATACACCATCACTGATGTATTCCAGACATATCCCCTCCTCTTGGTCTGACCACGATAGTGTACTTTCTGTATTTAAACTGGGTGTAGCAAATACACGTTTGTACACATGGAGACTGAACGAATCCCTATTGTCTGATCCTCAGACTCGACTTTTGGTCGAACAAGAGCTTAATACTTTCTTTCTCTCTAATATCACCCCCGACGCCTCTTTGGGTAATGTGTGGATGGCTCATAAAAAATATATCACAGGGGTACTCATTAGGGTGGCATCCAAAAGAAAGAAAAATCGTCTGCAGGAGCAATTGAGTCTCGAGAATGAACTCTATAAATTAGAAACCGCCCACCAGTTACACCCCTCATTATACTTAACTAAGCAAATTTATGATCTAAAGCTAAAGCTAAATACTCTATTAACGACCCGCACTGAAAGGGCAATTAGATGGACGCAAGCGACATTTTATCGGTTTTCTAATAAAATGGATAGAATGCTTGCTCGAAAATTAATACAGAAGGAACGATTAAACTCAATATTTTCTATAAAAGACGAACAGTCTCAAACTACTTTTAATCCTAATAAAATCTATAAAACGTTTCAAAATTACTATCAAAAATTCTACACTGACAGTGCAAATTTCTCAATGCCCAAACAGGAGGACTTTTTAACTAATGTGACATTACCTTCCCTAACCTCGAATTGCTCTGCCACACTACACTCTCCTATCTCCGAAGAGGAAATCTCATCCATAATAAACCACCTAAAAGTTGGGAAGGCTCCGGGGCCCAATGGGTATATTCTAAAAAATTCTCAAATACCCTGCTTAAACATATCCAAATCTACTGCAATAACATGCTAACAGGCCAAGCAATGCCGCCGGAATTTTGCACAGCACACATCACTGTTATCCCAAAACAAGGGAGGGACCCGTTACTCACCAAAAACTACAGGCCAATATCCCTATTGAATGTGGATCTCAAGATCTTTTCCTCTATAATAGCTAACAGGATAAATAAATGCTTACCTAGCCTTATTCACAAAGATCAGGGGGGTTTTATCCCAACAAGGCAGGCCCCAGATAATATCCGTAAAAGCCTAAACCTTATTCATAATGCCAATAAACATAAAACCCCCTTAGCTATACTTGCTTTAGATGTAGAAAAAGCTTTTGATACTGTTTCCTGGTCATATATGTTTAATATAATGCACAAATTGGGGATGTCGCAACAATTAATCAACTCGCTCAAACTCCTCTACAACAACCTGGTAGCGTTTTTAAAACTACCCTCAACCTCTCCAGAACCAATAGTTATTAATAGGGGAACTAGGCAGGGTTGCCCCTTGTCTCCAGCTCTATTCGCTATGGTGATGGAACCATTAGCGCAAAAGATCCACCTACACCCCGACATTAGAGACCAAACTATAGGTAAACGTAAATACAAGGTTAGTCTGTTTGCTGACGACCTTCTTTTGACTTTGACGAACCCACATGTGTCCCTGCCTAATCTTATAAATACACTTAAATATTTTAAGGAAATTTCTGGTTTGAAGGTCAACGTTGACAAATCAGAAATTATGTTTCTTAATACTCCTCCTTCCGAACAAACCATAATTTTTGAGAACTTCCACCATTTGAAGAACTATATTACCTACATACCTAGGAATCAGCCTTACAGTATCCGAATCCACGCTATTTAAGCATAACTATACCCCTCTTCTCCAAAAACTAACGCAATCTTTATCAAAATGGTCCTCCCCGTCTCTTTCCTTTTTAGGAAGAGTCCACTCGATTAAAATGGTCATTCTGCCTCAGTTCCTATATTTGTTTCGATCGTTGCCTATCCCAGTGCCTCTGTTGACCTTCAAAATGATAAACTCGCATATAACACGTTTTATCTGGAATTATAAAAAACCCCGTATTTCTCAGCAAATTTTGTACAGACACAAAAAACAGGGAGGAGTCTCTCCGCCAAACTTTTCTCTTTATTACAGAGCGGCCCAGATTGCCCAGCTGGCAGGGGTCAACGCAGAACAACAAGCCCCCATCTGGCCACAAATAGAAAATTCGCTGATAGCACCTTATTCCTTAGAGAGCCTAATTTGGACCACGGCACCTTTGCCGAAGGACCTAACTCTACATTCGCCGTATACTTCTCACTCCCTACGTCTCTGGAGGGCGAACAGATTCCAATTTGCACTACAATCTCACCCCTCCCCTATTTTAAACTTGTTTAACAACCCCATGTTTTGGCCAGGAGTTACGTCTCGGAACCATACGTGGTGGCAGCAGAATAAATTAACTAGGCTGCAAAATCTATCTACCCACTTTAAGCTAATGTCAAAACAAGAGTTTGTCGCAAAATATCAAGTTCCGAGCTCTGAGGTCTTTAGACTGGAACAAATTTTCCACTTCCTGCAAAATCTTACAGTAGGTTCTCCAAACATAAAACCTACAAGGTACGAGTTAAAATGTTTATATGACCCCCTTGGTAATGGCCTTATATCCCATCTTTATTCTATATTTAATCAACCTAGAGACGGCTTTAAATTGAAATTTATGGAGCAATGGGAAGTTGACCTACAAATTTCCCTTACACCTCAAAGGTGGTACAGATGTTACGAGAACATATTGAGAGGTAGTAATCAAGTTTCACTCACCGAAACATCCCTTAAATTGCTTCATAGGACTCATTACGTACCTAGCTTCTTGCACAATATTTAACCTTCTATCCCTGGCAATTGTTTTAGAGGGTGCACGGATAGTGGGGATACCCTCCACATATGGTGGACATGGCCGATAGCAAAGTCTCTCTGGAAAGATGTGGTAAAACTAATTGACACTATACTGGGTAAGAAATTGCCTCTGTCACCGTCAGTACTATTGCTGGGAGACAGACCAATCAATGCCAATAATGGGACCTGTCGTCTTATTGACTTTATTGCTATGGCAACGTGGAACCACATAGCTAGCAGATGGAAGACTAGTACGCTATCAATAACGCAGGTGAAGAGAAGGGTTAATTTGATAATGTTATACGAGAAAATAGAAGCCATTAGATCTGATTCACTTGATGTTTTTTATAATATCTGGGACCCGTAGATTCGGGCACATGGGGATGATGACCTTTCCAGGATGATATCTTTATCCACATAGCGTGCTGACATGGTAGCTGTCTCCTACAATTATAGTCTCTGAAGTGTACTCTCTGGTACCTCACGTCTATTTATTTACTTTATATTATCGGCACTCATTATACATTCCCCCTCTTTCCCTCCCTACTCTGTTAAGAATAGATTGATATTACTAAGTCAAGGATAATGTACAACATATTGTGTTTTTTTTCTTATATACTTCCCCCTGCGAGGGGATCCTTGAACTTTAATGTGAATGTACTTCATGTTTAATGATGTTTCCTTTTCAATAAAACCGTTGAAACTAAAAAGGATCTGCAGATTTGCTGCGGATGAAACGCTGCAGATTGGGAGGAGGGAAGTGTGTGGGCGGTGACTGTGTGCGTGTATGTGTGTCTGCGTGTGTTCCTGTCTGTGTGTGTGTCTGTGTAAGCAGCATTGTCTGATGGGACTACTGCTCCCTTCTGGGAATGAATGCTGACAATGACAGCATTGCCACTGATGGGAAAGTAGTCCCATCAGACAATGGCTGTGATCAGTAGTAAAAAAAAAAAACAACATACAGAACATACAACATATAACAGACAGAACATACACATACCATACAACACATAACAGAGAGTACATACTCACCATACACACCTAATTCCCCGACACCCTCGTTTCCTTTAATAAAAATAAAATAATAAACCAACCTATATTTACGTTTCCGATGTAGTCAAATTATTAACGAGTGTCCCACGATGATCTCCGGTGTAGAACACTGACATTGGGTGATGTCAGTGCTATACATGGCCTCCACGATGCACTGACAGTGGAGGTAATCCTCCGCAGAGTATATACCTTCACTGCTGCTGGAAGAGAGAGGTCACTTAAGTTCGTTGTCTTACCTGGCAATGCTGTGTGAGAAAATTCCCACGCAGCATTGCCGTAAAGTGAGAGAAGGAACTCACTTGACCTCTTCAGTGATGCACTGCAGGATTATTATCTCCTGTCAGTGCATCGTGGGAAGACCTATAGAGCAGTGACATCACCCGATGTCACTCTTCTATAGGGGAAATCATCGTGGGACACTCGTTATTAATTGGAAAACCATGTTGTGTTTTATTTCATTAAAATACTTTGTTCTTATGTGTGTTTTTTTTAACCCTTTCAAACTATAGGATTAATAATGGAGAGGCGTCTTATTGACGCCTCTCCATTATTAACCAGGCTTAATGTCACCTTGCAATAGCAAGGTGATATTAACCCCTTATTACCCCATATGCCACTGCTACACGGCAGTGGGAAGAGAGGGGCTAAGTGCTGGAATTGGTGCATCGTACAGATACGCCAATTTTGGGGTGACTGGGTGCTGATATTTTTAGCCAGGGGGACGCCAATATTCATGGCCCCTTCCTAGGCTTTGAATATCAGCCCGCAGCTGTCTGTGTAGCCTTTCTGGCTATTAATTATAGGCGGCCCCCATTTCATTTATTTTTGGTGTGCTCCCCCATTTTAATAGCCAGTAAAGGCAAGCTGCGGGCTGATATTCATAGCCTGGGAGGCTCCATAATTATTAACCCCTTCCCAGGCTAGAAATATTGGCCCCGGCCGTCGACTTTCCCCTGCTGGCACAGAAAATTGCGCGGGAGCCCACACCATTTTTTCCCCTTTTTTTTAAATTAAAGATATTGCGTGAAGATTTTGTGTGTGTGTGTCTTTATTTAAGTATCATTGTATCTATCTATACCATATCTGTCTATTCCATATCTGTCTATCCCATATCTATATCTATCCCATATCTATCTATTATCTATCTATCTCTCTATCTATCTATTTATCTATCTATCTATCTATTATCATCTATCTGTGTGTAATGGAGTGTGGGTTGGACAAATGTAAAAGAGGAGGCTGGACAAGAAATGACATCACAAATCTTTGTTTGTTAAAAAACATATCTTTATTTAGCTTAGAAAAATGCATACAAATCCTCATGAAAAAATGCATGAAAAACTGCATCAAATCCGCATAAAAAACGCACCTACATTTTCTGCCAAGAGGTGCAGATTCTATGCATAAAATTCCGCAGGCTAATCTGCAACATGTGCACATACCCTAAAATAATTTAAAAAAATGCGTGGGGACCCCTGTATTCATGATAATTAGCCTTGCTAACAGCAGAAGGTTGCAGCCTGTAGCTATCAGCTTGGCCTGGCCGGTTATCAAAAATACAGTGGAACCAACGCCTTTTTAAATATATTTATACCACAGGTTGCGGATGATTAATTCAGCCACCGCCTGTTCTCTTACTGTTAGCGGCATCAGGTGTAGGCTGCTGGGAGTAGCAGTCCCATCAGCCACCCCCTGATCTCTTACTGTTGATAGCAGCAGCATGTGTAGGCTAATAGGAGTAGTAGTCCCATCAGCCATCACCTGCTCTCATTAGCAGGGAAACACAAGTACAGAAGGAGAGAGGACCCTGCCCATGAGGGCTCACTGTCTACAGGCAGTGGGAATCCAGCTGTCAGTCTGAATATAACTCTCATCGTTCTCCCCTGCTCGCACTGATCACCGGCATAGCAGACAAGAATAATGAGAGCTGTCTTTAACACCTGGCGACTGCTGTTTCCCAGGTGCTGGTACGTATGGTACTTATAGTATTACACACATGAGCGCTGATATCTCCGGTACTGTTTTTTTTCTGGTACCAGAAATATCAGGACGTGTGAAACCGGCCTTAAAGGGGATATCCAGGACTTAATGAAAAGCAATAAATGTGCCTAAGAACAAATGTGTAGGTAGTTGCTACTTACCTACCTGTTGTGCATGACACCGTTCTTTCCTGTCACAGAGCAGTCACAGACTCTCCTGCCAGGGACTTGGCTGCCTCTGCTGACGTCATGTCGACAGAGCGGAGGCTTCGTTTCTGCTCGGCTCTGTAGACATGGCAGGAGTGCCAATGTCATTCTGATTGACAGCAGGATTCCCACTGTCTGGCTGGAGGAGTTGGCTGTCAATCAGAATGAGGCAGAAGTCACACACCCTCAGCAGAGGCAGCTGACTCCCCGGCAGAAGCCGTCTGTGCCAGGAAAGAATGGCACCAACACAACAGGCAGTTAGATAGCAACTACTTGTTTGTTGGTCCTTAGGCACATTTTTTGCTTTTCAAAAAAGTTCTTAATATACCCTTTAACCCATTTGAGATGAAGCCTGTTTTCACCTTAGTGACCAGGCCAATTTTCACAATTCTGACCACTGTCCCTTTATGAGGTAATAACTCTGGAACACTTCAATGGATCCCGGTGACTCTGACACTGTTTTCTAGGGACGTATTGTACTTAATAATAGTGGTAAAATATCTTTGATATGGGTTGCTTTTATTTGTGAAAAAAAGGAAATTTGTTGAAAGTTTTGAAAATTTTGCAATTTTCAAAATTCTAAGTTTTATGCCCTTAAATCAGAGAGTCATATCGCACAGATAGTTAACAAATAACATTTCCCACATGTCTACTTTACATCACACCATTTTGTAAGCATAAATTCTTTTGTTAGGAAGTGTGGCATGGTGACTGGGCATGTAATTGATGGGCGGTATGTATTGCAGAGGTGGGTGGCCCTGTTATGGAAGCTGGGCGTATTTTGCTTAGCAGATCTACTACTGAGGGTTTGCTATACATTGGGAGGCTTCCAGGTGACTTGGAGAGATGGGTGGATCCACTCACCTACATACCCACCCAAGGGGTGTGTGTCTGAATACCTAATGAAGCCTGTGTGGTTGTGTATGTTCAGGACCTGCAATGAGGTCAGGACCATGTGACCAGCCCATGTGATCCATACCTAACCTGTTGGTGTGGTTACAGGTTATGTAATTGATGTGTGTTTAGCACATGGGCAGTGAGTGTTTGAGAGTCTGGCAGTGTGCACAGACTTCCATGCGTCCAGGTGGGACACTACAAAGGAGTCTGTGTGCAGAGGAAGGAGAAGTCTTCCTGTGTCTGTGGCTCTTGATAGAGCTCCGCTATTGGCATTAATGCTGTGTCTGCCTGATGTAAACACTGTTTGCCTTTGTGTTGTGGATTTGATGGTTTATGAAGCCAATAAACTCACATGGACATTGAAGAGAATGTGCCTCCTGCTTCCTCCTACACAGCTGAGTGAGTACAAACCTTACCGAAGTTAAGGGTTAAAGGTTGACCAGCGATTTCTCATTTTTTCGACAAATTTTACAAAACCATTTTTTAGAGACCATATCACATTTGAAGTGACTTTAAGGGGCCTATATGAAATAAAATACCCAAAAGTGACACCATTCTAATAACTGCACCCCTCAAGGTGCGCAAAACCATATTCAAGAAGTTTATTAACCCTTCAGGTGCTCCACAGGAAATGTTGGAATGTGGAAGGAAAAAATAAACATTTACATTTCTTTCACAAAAATTTCCTTTAGACTGTGGGGTGACTGGTGGTCGCATGGTAAATGAGAGGTATATGTCTCTAGTGTACATGAGCACTAAAGATGTCATTTAGTGAACTGGGTCCGTATTGCGGGTAGCTATGAGAGATGGGAGGGTCTGGCAACACATATTGACTCACCTTTGGGTGAGGGTGTTGACTGTACCACTGTTTTCCTTGAGGACCTGCAGGTGTCAGGACCTGTAGTGAGGTCATGACCATGTGACCAGCCCATGTTATCATACCTCACCTATGGGTGTGGTTACAGGGCTATGTAATTGAGGTGTTTAGCACATGTGAGAGAGTGTTTTGGGAGTCTGGCAGTGTGTACAGACTTCCATGTGTCCAGGCTGGACATTACAGAGTGGGCTGTGTATGGCTCAAGACGGAGCCTCTGGGCTGGACATTGCCCAAGCCTGTGTGCTCATAGGTCCTGAGGGAACAAAGCCCAGTTAAGGACTGTTTATGTTGCTTTCGACTGCTGTGAAGGCTGGAAACCTTATTTTGTTGCTTTGAGGTTTATGGAGCAAGCAATCCCTCACGGACCCTTTTAAAGAAACATGCGGCCTGTTTTCCCTCCTGCTGCAGCTGAGTGAGTACAAACCTTACAATTGGTGATAGACTGCGGGCAACGGTCCAAGAAGCACATGTTGCAGTGCTGGCAACTCTGAGCCAGGAGAGCGTATGGTCTGACAACCGTGTTATGCTGACCGGGGTCAGTGAAAGACTGTGTGAGAAGTGGCCATAGGTTGCTTCTGTGGATAAGAGGTACACAGGAACATGTCTGGCCGACACCAGCAGGCAACGGACAGGAGTCCGTGTTGTACTGACCGGGGTCAGTGAGAGACTGTGTGTGTTTTTTTTTTTTTTCTATAAAGCTGAAGGTGATTGCTGTGGCTCAGCAGGGTCACTAAGTTTTTTTTTTTTCAAGACAGCTTGCGGTGGTTCGGCAGGGCCAAGAAGGTGACAAGTGTCTGGCTGTGGATCGGCGGGTCCACGATGTCTGCTGTGTGGAGACGTGCAGGGACTTGTGCAGTTGCAAGTTGCAGCAAGAGGTTCTGCAGGAGCTGCCGTGGTTTGTGGCTGCAACAGGAGCTGGTGAGGTATCGTAAGAGGACAGTATGAACCAGGTCACACAAGCTTTTAAAGGGCCAGTACAAGCCCAGAAAGACTTAAGTGTATTGTGATACTGTTGGGGCAGATAGACTGCTGTGTACAGGCCTTTAGAGGGGACATGGGGAAATCCCGAAAGGGTTGCGGTGACCCAAACTGGGGTGGTGGCCCAAAAAGGGGTGGAGTCCCAGAGGGAGGCGGAGTCCCAAAAGGGGATAGAGACCCAAAAGGGGCGGCACCGGTTACCTCACTGGACATGTCTGGGGAACAGCAGTGTTTGTGTTCTTATTCCGCATGCGACATAGACTTTCTGTATGACGACAAGCCACAGGTGTGTACCGTGATGCTACAGGATGAAGGAGTTTCTAGATGGCTGGACAGGAACTCCTCTCGTTTTCTGCCTGACTGAGAAAAAGGTCAAGGTTCACTGCAACCATGGGGTCACTGTGGACTATACTGTGGACAGAGTGAGCATTGAGATGTCCAAAAGTGTTGAGTGCCAAGGTGGCAGTATACCACCAAACTTATTGTACCCCTTTGAGAAGGGCCGGGATTTTGTGTTGTTTGAAGATGCATGGGAAGTTGATGAAGTGTGGGGTGGCTCAAAGGAGGAGTTAGCACCACCTAAGGTCGATTTCCCAGAGTTCCGGGTGACCGAGAGAAAGTGAGGGTCTGACCAACTCGGGGACTTGGCTGGGGTGACCAAACGTGTGACCGTGGTAAATGGGGTAGCTCCAGGAAAGGGGTCCAACACCTGTTTAAGTGGGGACTTGCTATTCCAGGATGACAGGGTGAGTGGGGGTGACTCCAATTCTGACAGTGACTCGAACGCCAGGAAAAGAGAGTGCAGTAAGATGGAGCTGAGTTAAAATAATAAATCTTCCTCTTGTCTCGGGGGGCCGCATAAAGGCGGGACAGGCTACACCATCTGACAAGAGAGATGATGTGGGAGAGACAGGGTCAGATACAGATCAGGTTACTGTCCTTGAAAAGGAGGTCACTATATCTCTGACAAATTCCAGCACAGAGGTAGGGCTGGAATTAAAACAGACCTGTACTAGTCTGACATCTGCAATGCCCGGAAAGGGTGAAATGGCTCAGCATGATGAAGGCTCCGGAGTGCCTGATGCTGAAGAGTTGGAGTTCTCTGAAGTTACTGAGAATCGGGAGAGAGTGGAACCTGCGGATGCAGGAACAGTTGGTCTTTTCCCCATGTGTGTGTCTGGATGCCTGACCTCTGCTGGCTCATGAAGGTGTGACGGGGGCTTAGTTCAACTAAGGCTGAAATACCCGGGGCCCCTGTGGTGTCCCTTTACTAGGGGAAACCCTGTCTGACCCTCCACCCAGGGTTTTTGCTGAAGGTGCAAATGCCTGAGCCTCCACCCTTTCCTTATCTCCTGCTCAGCCCTGCACTTAACCCTCCACCCTCCACCCAGTGAGAAGTCACCACCAAAGCTCCCACACAAATAATGACAGACAGGGAGAACTTAAACTGCACTGCGCCGCACACACACAGGAATAAACAGTAATGTGAACAGGGCACAACTAAACACAAATATGGGAAGGAGAAAGGATAACGACGGATCATACGACACCAGATATGAATCTCTCTCTCTTGAACACCTCCACTCCAGACCGGAACCACTTGGTATGAAACACAAGCTATAATCGGCGACGCCCATAGGCCAGCATGACTATTTAAAGACCGTGGGCGTGACTAACCATCCAACCTGGTCTCCAGCAGGATTAACCCCCGAGAGCCTGAAGATCAGGCCGGCGCCACTGAGGCTATAGTGGCTGGAGGTGGAACTACCTCTGCCTGCCGGATGCTGTGGTGTGAACAGCGTCCGACATGACAGTACCCCGTCTTCTACGAGGGACCCCAGGGCCCTCAAGACTCATAGGACCCGGCTTGTCCGGATGACGACGGTGAAAAGAACTGACCAGCCGATCCGCATGTATGTCTGAGGCTGGAACCCAAGACCTCTCCTCTGGACCATACCCCCGCCAGTGCACCAAATACTGAAGAGTACGGCGTACTACTCGAGAGTCCACTACCTTGGCGACCTCGAACTCTAACTCGCCATCCACCATGACTGGAGGTGGCATCGGCGTCGTGTCCACCAAGCCTACCACCTTTTTCAATAAAGCCCTGTGAAACACGTTGTGTATCTTGTACACCGCGGGAAGTTCCAACCGATAAGCTACTGGGTTAATGATGGCAGAAATCCTAAAAGGCCCAATAAACCTTGGACCCAGTTTTAAAGAAGGGATTTTGAGTTTTATGTTCTTCGTAGCTAACCACACCCATTCACCCACACACAGGTCCGGACCTGGCACGCGTCTACTGTCAGCCACCCGTTTGTACCTGGCACTCATGCTCAACAAACGCTGTTTCACCCGCCTCCAGACTGATGACAATTGGGCTCCTAGCTGATCCTCCTCCGGGACACCCCCGGAGTCACCCTGACGTAAGGTACAAAACTGAGGATGTTGACCGTACACACAAAAGAATGGAGACTCTCCTGATGACTCTTGGCGGTGATTATTTAATGCGAATTCGGCCAGAGGAAGGAAAGTAGACCACTCCTCCTGGTTGTCGGACGCAAAGCATCGTAAATACTGTTCTAGATTTTGGTTCATGCGCTCAGTTTGTCCATTAGACTGTGGATGAAACGCCGATGAATGTGACAACTTGATCCCCAACCTTGAGCAAAAAGCTTTCCAAAACCTCGCCACAAATTGCGTACCCCTATCAGATACTATGTCAGACGGTACTCCGTGGAGTCTGACCACCTCCTTCACAAATACCTGAGCCAACGTCTTAGCATTGGGCAAAGAGGACAACGCCACAAAATGCGCCATCTTTGAAAAACGGTCAACCACCACCAGGATGACCGTGTTCCCTGCCGAGGCTGGCAAGTCAGTGATAAAATCCATGGAGATTTCTGTCCATGGCCTATTGGGTACCCCCAGAGGCTGTAGCGTGCCAGCAGGACGGGTTCGGGGTGACTTAGCCCTAGCGCACGTGATGCAAGCTGCCACGTACGAGACCACGTCCTGCCGGATTTTGGGCCACCAGAAACGACACGATACCAGCTCTAAGGTGCCCTTCACCCCTGGGTGACCAGCCAGTACCGAATCGTGGTTTTCCTTCAACACCTTAGGTCGAAGATGCAGGGGTACAAATGATTTGTTGGCGGGAAGTCCTGGTGGTACCTCCTCTTGGGCCTCGGCAATCTCCGCCTCTACCTCAGTCGTGAGAGCCGAGACCACTACCCCTTTCTGGAGGATGGGTACCGGCTCTTCCCGAGGTTCTCCCCCCGGAAAACACCTAGACAAAGCATCCGCCTTGGTGTTTTTAGCCCCGGGACGGTACGTCACAAGAAAATTGAAACGAGTAAAAAACAATGCCCAGCGAGCCTGCCTAGGAGACAGACGCTTGGCCGACTCCAGGTAGAGCAGATTCTTATGGTCGGTGATAACTGTGACCTGGTGAGCCGCCCCCTCCAAGAAGTGTCGCCATTCCTCAAAAGCCAGTTTGATGGCCAACAACTCCCTGTTGCCGATATCATAATTCCGTTCGGCCGCCGACAACTTCTTGGAGAAGTAGGCGCATGGATGCATCTCGCTCAAGGACGAGCCTTGAGACAGTACTGCCCCCACTCCCACCTCCGACGCATCAACCTCTACCACAAAAGGTTTAGACAGGTCTGGTTGCACCAGAATGGGGGCTGAAGCAAAACTATTCTTCAGACGCTCAAATGCACGTATAGCCACCTCAGGCCAGTTCGCCAGATCGGCACCTTTTTTTGTCATGTCCGTGAGCGGTTTGGCGACAGTCGAAAAGTGTTTTATAAATTTCCTATAATAATTCGCAAAGCCAAGGAACCGCTGGAGTGCTTTCAGACTCTCCGGCCTCTCCCATTGCAACACCGCTTGCACCTTAGCGGTGTCCATTTTAAAACCAGCTGCGGACACAATATATCCCAAAAAGGGCAACTCCTGGACAAAAAATAAACATTTTTCCAGCTTAGCATAGAGCTGGTTCTCCCGGAGCAACTGTAACACCTGCCTAACATGCTGCAAATGAGTGTCCCGATCGCTAGAATAAATGAGGATATCATCCAGGTATACAATCACAAATCTCCCCAGGACATGAGCAAAGACATCATTAATAAAATGTTGGAAAACGGCAGGCGCGGTGGTCAACCCAAACGGCATAACCAGACTCTCAAAATGACCCTCAGGAGTGTTAAACGCCGTCTTCCACTCATCCCCCTGACGGACCCTTATGAGGTTATACGCCCCCCTGAGGTCCAGCTTGGAAAACCATTTTGCCCCCGCTACCTGGTTGAACAAATCCGGGATCAACGGCATTGGGTAGGGATCACGGATAGTAATCTGGTTTAACTCTCGGAAATCCAGACACGGGCGTAACCCCCCATCTTTCTTCTTAATGAAGAAAAACCCCGCGGCTACAGGCGAGGACGAAGGCCGGATGTGACCTTTGCTCAGACTCTCCGCGATGTAGTCTTTCAGAGCTTGTCTCTCAGGACCAGAAATATTAAACATCCTGGCCTTAGGTAATTTGGCCCCGGGTTTTAACCTAATAGCACAGTCATAGGCTCTATGTGGAGGCAGTTCTGAGCAACCCTTCTCAGAGAAAACATCCGCGAAATCCTGCAAAGCCTCCGGCAGGCTGGGCGTCACGGCGGACACACATGTGGCCAAGCAATTGTCTTGGCAGAAACCACTCCATTGTACTATGTCCTGAGTTTTCCAATCAATTACCGGGTTGTGCCTGGACAGCCATGGAAAACCCAGGACCATTTGAGCTGGGAGATTACGGAGGACCCTACATGTAACCGACTCAGAATGTAGGACCCCAATGTGGAGTTTCACCTCTGCCACAAACTCAGTAATCTCCCCTTGAGGGAGGGGAACAGCATTAATGGTCACCACCTGTATGGGGTGAGGAAGTTTTTCAATCTTAAACCCGGCGGTGTGTGCAAACTCCTCATCTATGAGATTGGTGGCGGAACCGCTATCCACAAACACTGATATAGGTAGCTCTCTGCCGGCGACAATAAACTTGGCAGGGAGCATACATTGAGATACCATCATGGAGGATATGCAAACGCTCAGTTGGGTCTCCTCCATACCCTCTGAGCTTAACAGTTTTCCGCCGGTGTGACCCTCTTAGGTAGTACCGGGCAAACGTTAACATAATGACCTCCTTTACCACAGTAGAAACATGCTCCGGACTTCCGGACTCCCGGAGCGCGAGGCTGAACCTGTGCCACGCCAGCAATCTGCATAGGTTCAGGGGACTCATCTACTTCAACCACACCTGCACCTCTGTTTTCCCCCAGAGGTAGCGTCTCCTGTGCCCCCTGACGAAAACGGCGATCAATACGTATCACCAAACTCATGGCAGACTCCAATGATGCCGGAGTCTCATACATCAGGAGGGCTTGTTTCACCCTCCCTGATACCCCATGAATAAACTGGCTCCGCAGTGCTGGGTCATTCCACTGTGTGTCTACAGCCCAGCGGCGAAATTCCGAACAATAGTCTTCTGCCAAGCGCTCCCCCTGGCGGAGGGCGCGGATTTTAGATTCCGCTAGAGCCAGTCGGTCAGGGTCATCGTAAATGAGCCCGAGGGCAGAAAAAACATTATCGACCGAATGAAATGTAGCAGAGTCAGGTGGTAAGGAAAATGCCCATGCTTGGGGGTCACCACTCAGTAATGACAACACCAGCCCTACTCGCTGGGCCTCATTACCTGAGGATATTGGCCGCATGCGGAAGTATAATTTGCAGGCCTCCCGAAATACGACAAATTTGCTGCGATCGCCTGAAAATCGTTCTGGCAGCGGAAACTTCGGCTCTGCACCGATACCTGCAGATGCCGTTTGCACCTTTGCTACTACCAGGCCCTGCTGCTGAACTGCCCCATTCAACTCGGAGACCTGTATGGACAGCGCCGCCAACTGGCGGGTTATAGAATCTAATGGATCCATGGACTCCTGAAAAAATGTGGGCCGATTATAATGTCACGGGGGCTTAGTTCAACTAAGGCTGAAATACCCGGGGCCCCTGTGGTGTCCCTTTACTAGGGGAAACCCTGTCTGACCCTCCACCCAGGGTTTTTGCTGAAGGTGCAAATGCCTGAGCCTCCACCCTTTCCTTATCTCCTGCTCAGCCCTGCACTTAACCCTCCACCCTCCACCCAGTGAGAAGTCACCACCAAAGCTCCCACACAAATAATGACAGACAGGGAGAACTTAAACTGCACTGCGCCGCACACACACAGGAATAAACAGTAATGTGAACAGGGCACAACTAAACACAAATATGGGAAGGAGAAAGGATAACGACGGATCATACGACACCAGATATGAATCTCTCTCTCTTGAACACCTCCACTCCAGACCGGAACCACTTGGTATGAAACACAAGCTATAATCGGCGACACCCATAGGCCAGCATGACTATTTAAAGACCGTGGGCGTGACTAACCATCCAACCTGGTCTCCAGCAGGATTAACCCCCGAGAGCCTGAAGATCAGGCCGGCGCCACTGAGGCTATAGTGGCTGGAGGTGGAACTACCTCTGCCTGCCGGATGCTGTGGTGTGAACAGCGTCCGACATGACAGAAGGACCTTGAGGTGACACGGCGCATGCGCCGCTTATGCCGAATGTATTGGCCCGCTGATAACACGTGACTGATCACATGATCAGTTGCCAGCGTTACTAAAGGTCCTGGCCGGCCACTCATACCTCACTCCCCTTGAGAAAGCGACCAAGGTGGACGTGAAACGCGCATCGGGTGCGTTTTATCCTATTCCTGAGTGCCCGTGCATATCTCCGTTGGTAAGCGCTCACTAGTGACAGTGCAACTTCCCCCGCTGCTTTTCTCCTTCGTTTTCATACAAGCATCTAGTCAATGTTATACAGGTCTTACTGACAGGCCCAAAAAAATTCTTTTGTTACTAACATCATACAGCAGGGGACATTTCACTTTTAAATTGTTTGGAGCATCTACTCAATGTAATACAGACCCTATCGACAGGCCCAAATAAATTCTTCTGTTACTAACGTCATACAGTAGGGGACATGTCATTCTGAAATTGTTTGGAGCATCTCGTCAATGATCTACAGGCTTTAACGACAGGCCCAAAACTATTCTGTACTAACGTCATACAGTAGGGGACATGTCACTTTGAAATTTTTTGGAACATCTTTTCAATGTTATGCAAGCCTTATCGACAGCCCCCAAAAATTCTTCTGTTACAAACATCATACAGTAGGGGACATGTCACTGAAATTGTTTGGAGCATCTAGTCAATGTTCTACAGGCTTTATAAACAGGCCCCCAAAAAATCTACTAACATCATACAGTAGGGGACCTGACTTTAAAATAGTTTGTAGCATCTAGCATGTTATAGAGGCTTGATCCATAGGCCACAAAAAATTATTTTGTTCCTAGTATCATACAGTAGGGGACCTGTCTTTAAAATAGTTTGTAGCATCTAGTGTGTTATAGAGGCTTTATCCATAAGCCACAAAAAATTATTCTGTTCTTAAGGTCATACAGTAAGGGATTTGACTTTGAATTTTTTTTGTAGCATAACTTCTTTGTCATACAGGCCTCATCCACACTCAAACAATTTTTTTCTGTGACTAACCCAATACAGCACGCCATCTTTAAACTTTTAATTTGCTATCGCTGAAATTCAGCTGTTTGCAGAGGTGGTGCAGAGTTTAAAACTTAATTTTTTGTTGCTAATACTGTGCTCCTACCACACTATCTGAGCAACATAACTGGGAAAAAGCGAGGCTGTGGTGGAAGCGGAATTAGGCTTTGTGTTCAAGGTGTAAGTGGGGTAGGTGGTAATGTTTGTGAAAGCACTAGTGAAGCAATATCATGTCCTATGCAAAGACAACTGACAACTTATGTTACTGTATAAATAGAACCTGGCACTCAACTTAATGCCGGTGAATAGTTGCTTTATTTGTAGTACTAAACAAACGTTTTGGTCCCAAGGACCTTCATCAGTTACGTACAGATAGTTCCAGAACAAGTGTATAGCGGCACAGACAAATATATCTGCATCAATAAGATAAACAGTCTTAATGCCTTCACTGTTGAAGTAAGTAACAGGCTTAGTGAGTGCAGGCATCTGTGTTCTGACATGGCATCCACTGCTGTTTATCTTACACTTGTTCTGGAACTATTGGTACGTAACTGATGAAGGTTAATGATGCCCAAAAAGAGCATGGACTCGAGTGGATGGCAAGTGCAGCTTCAAGTGGCCTCTCCTCGTCCTCCACCTCAACATCACACCCTGTACAGTCCACAGAGGTGGCACCCAAATTCCCCTTACTTCCCCCCTGCATCCCAACTATCCAACCGTTCAAATGACTGTACGGAATCACAGATGGATGAGTCTGAAGAGCTGTTCACACATTCTATGCCATGTTCATCAGAAGTGTACTCAAAGCTTCGCACAGTTAAGAGGAGGAAATCTGCACACATGCCCAAATTTTTTTTTAGCTTGAATGGGAGGCAGGACGAAGTACGGTCCGAACAGCATCCTGACCCTCGTCTTCAGACGTTAACCTTTGGGTGATGGTGATTCTGATGTTACGTTGCGCTGTACATCACAGACACGTAGTGATGAGCATTGCATCCTTAGCCACAACTGTGCCTATGACCAGCAGCGTTCTCGAGTCTGCAACTTGCAGGGGTGGCAAGGGTTACCTAGCCTGGGCCTTTTTTGACACTGCAAAGGATGAGCCAACTCATGTAATCTGCCAACTTTGCAAAAAAAACTGAGTCGAGGTAAAAAGTGCAATAATTTGACTACTATGTGTATGAAACTTCACATGCGCAATCAACATGCATTACTGTGGGATTCCCACTATGCAATAATGCGGACCAGTGGACCTCAACAACCATCAGTTGCCTCATCAATTGTATGTGCTGCTTCTTTCTCCTCCTGTTACTGTGCCAACTATTGAGACGCAGGTCTTTGACTGCAGAATCTCAGGTTCTTTACCCACTCTAGCCATGCTGACTGAGAGCCCGCCATCAGCTGTAATGGAAGCGCACATGTTTTTGACCGATCTTAGATACTGAGCACACCACAACTTTTTCAATCCACCTTAACATCACCACCTGCACCTCTCTCATGGTCCAGCAGTTTGCCTTCTTCACCATACTCTGCCCAATCTCAGCATTGCAGCCAGCCCATGGTACCGCAGTTGTGGTCACAAAAAAAATTGTTTCCTCCTACGCATGACAAAGCTAAGAGCTTGAACACCACTGTGAAGAAACCAGATTGTATCTTAATTTCCCAGACAACCATGTTTTTGTTAACCAACAAGAATTGACTTTTTATCTGTATATTGGCTTGTGGATTTATGTGTTTATGTCTGGTGGGTCAAGAAGACAGACTTGCATACCATTTAACATACTGTGTAAGTCTGTAATAGTGACTTGTACATAGTGTGTGCTTATCTGTGTTTATTGTGAGCTGATATGCTAATTGTGTATTGTATTCTATAACCAGTTTGACTTCGAAGGTAGCATAGTAACATACATAGTAACATAGTTTTGAAGGCTGAAGGAAGACCTTATGTCCATCTAGTTCAGCCTATTTTTAGTGCAGCTGTTCTGCATTGTTGATCCTGGGGAAGGCAAAAAGCCCACAGAGTAGAAGCCAATTTTCTCCATAGTGAAAAAAATAACTTCCCCTAAGCTGGGTCAACCATCTACCTATAATATCATGTTATTCGTTACCTTCTATACTGTTACTATAGATAGGGAAAGGCTGTGAGAATGAACTGAAGCACACTGGGTAATTCTAAAAATAGCTTTCTTGCCTAGGGTATAAAAAGACCCTGAGACGGATAGACCAGATGTGATCTCATCACACAGAGAGCTACCAGTCTGCACAACATTCAACGGACGAGAGAGGACTGCAGCCAATTCATCATGGCCCCATCACGAGCGACACAGATCTATGATTCTAAGGAAAACAACCTAGGAGTAATCGTCTCTGGTTGGAAGGACACAGATCTGATCCAGTGACCATCTCTGAACCATGGATATGTTTGGAGAAAACCAGGTTTTGGGACCCGCTGGTCGCCTGGTTCCATGGGGATGGTCGGATAAGCCAGGTGGTGACTCTCGTGTCAACTGGCTTTGGACCTTGTATGGACTGCCACCTCCCTACACTTGTTGTTATTTCTTCTCTGTGTGTATATCACAGGTGGATTAGCGACCCTGGGAGCTCTGATGTTGTGTCAACTGGCTTTGGACCTTGTACGGACTCTATGGACTGTTCTCTGTCATCTCCCTATGCTTGCCAATATCTCTTCTCTGTGTGTACAGTATATCACAGGTGGAATATCGACCCTGAGAGCTCTGACGTAACATCTACCATTATCCATGCGAGTCAACAGAAGGGTTAGGCCCTGTAATGTGCACCATGTGGGGGGTAATTGCTGGGATTGTTCTGTTTGCTATTTGGTGTTGTGGTTCAATAAAGTATCGCCACACTGTTTTACCCTAACCCTGTGTTGTCTGTGCATTATGCTGCCCATGGGGAGATAGAGCAGGCGTTCATTGGTACGAGCCCTCGTCCATGCAGTGTTCCTAAAGGCAGCCAGGCCAGCAGACAAGAGCACCCACTGACCCCGTTTCTCCACAATTGGTGGCAGCAGTGGAATACTACTCAGCCCTGCGGAACCGGTGGAGCTGCAGGGGGCTGGTGTTCTCACACACCGTCCAGGGCTCCACAACCAGGGAGGCATACAGACATACCCAGCAGACCATTGATGAGGCATACACAGCAGGTTTCGGACGCTACTATGTCCAACCCCCCCAACTCGGCCATGGGAAGAAGACCAGAGTGAGTATGTGACCTCAACAAGAGACAGAAACTACAGGAGATGTTCCAGCTTCAACAGATTTTATGGGACTTAATCCAGAAACCATGGAATGCGGAGGAAGCCATGCGTGGACCCAATGGATACCAGTTGCTACTCTTCAATTGAGTGTGGAGATTATTGTCGTAAGGAGGACTTGGAATATGCTCTGAAGAAACTGGATGATACAATGTTTTGTGTCATTAAGGTGAAACCGCTTACATTTGTGACTGTGCATAAAGACATGTTGTGGACTGCTCCCCATAAGTGGAGAAGGATGACCATAAGCCTATCCTGCTGGTTAATTAAGATGGGGGAGCAATGTGAAGAAACCAGATTGTATCTTAATTTCCCAGACAACCATGTTTTGTAAACCCACAAGAATTGACTTTTTATATCTGTATATTGCCTTGTGGATTTAAGTGTTTGTTTGGTGGGTCAAGAAGACAAACTTGCATAGTCATACCATTTAACATACTGTGAAAGTCTGTAATAGTGACTTGTACATAGTGTGTGCTTATCTGTGTTTATTGTGAGCTGATATGCTAATTGTGTGTTGTATTCTATAACCAGTTTGTTGACTTGGAAGGTAGATAGAGAAAGGCTGTGAGGATGAACTGAAGCACACTGGGTAATTCTAAAAATAGCTTACTTGCCTGGGGTATAAAAAGACCCTGAGACAGAGAGACCAGATCTCATCACACAGAGAGCTACCAGTCTGCACACCACTCAACGGATGAGCATGAGGACTGCAGTCAATTCATCATGGCACCATCACGAGGGACACGGATCTATGATTCTAAGGAAAACAACCTAGGAGTGATCGGCTCTGGTTGGAAGGACACAGATCTGATCCAGTGACCATCTCTGAACCATGGATATGTTTGGAGAAAGCCAGTTTTTGGGACCCGCTGGTCACCCGGTTCCAAGGAGTTGGTTGGATAAGCCAGGTGGTTACTCTCATGTCAACTGGCTTTGGACCTTGTATGGACAGTATGGACTGCCACCTCCCTACGCTTGTTGTTATCTCTTCTCTGTGTGTATATCACAGGTGGAATAGTTACCCTGGGAGCTCTGACGTTGTGTCAACTGACTTTGGACCTTGTATGGACTCTATGGACTATTCTCGGTCATCTCCCTACGCTTGCCAATATCTCATCTCTGTGTGTACAGTATATCACAGGTGGAATATCGACCCTGGGAGCTCTGACGTAACATCTACCGCTATCCAGGTGAGTCAGCGGAAGGCTTAGGCCCTGTAATGTGCATCATATTGGGGGTAATTGCTGGGATTGTTCTGTTTGCTATTGGGTGTTGTGGTTCATTAAAATACTGCCACACTGTTTTACCCTAGCCCTGTGTTGTCTGTGTAGCATGTTGCCCACAGGTAGATAGAGGGGGCGTTCAGTGGTATGAGCCCTGGTCCATGCAGTCTTTCAAAAGGCAGCCAGGCCAGTGGACAAGCGCACCCACTGACCCTGTTTCTCCACATCCACCATCTCGTCTGTTGGCCATGGAAACCACCATGGTTACTTACCGGTAGCCGTTTTTTCCGGAACCCATGACAGCACACCTGAGAAAGGGATCCGCCCCACCAGGACAGGAACCTACTGAGACATAAGGGGCGGCACCTCTCCCCCGCTTCAGTTGGGTTACAGAGCATTGAGAGGACTTTCCGGTTAGTTACGTGTTTAATCCAACACCACAACACTCAAAAACACCCTACTAATTGTGCACACCCATACGGTGAAAAGGGGGGAATATACGGGTGCTGTCATGGGTTCTGGAAAAAACGGCTACCGGTAAGTAACCATGGTGGTTTTCCCCTCACCCATGACAGCACACTTGAGAGATTTTTGGAGACTTCGAAACACCTTAGGGAGGGACCACCGCTTGCAGCACCCTTCTACCAAAGGTCAAGTCAGCAGAGGAGGATAGATTTAATCTATAGTACTTAAAGAAGGTGGAAGGTGAGGCCCAGGTAACGGCCTTACAAATCTGTTCAATTGATACCTCTGCCTTTTCAGCCCAGGAGGTCACCACGGCTCTGGTGGAGTGAGCCTTGATGCCGTCAGGAATCGGGATACCATTAGCTAAGTACGCTACACCAATGGCCTCCCTAATCCATCTAGCAATAGTCCCTTTTGAAACCCCATAGCCTTTCCTGGCACCCTGAAAAGCTACGAATAGGGACTGGGACCTCCTCCACTGGCTACTGACAGATATGTATTCTAATAGAGCTCTCTTAACATCCAAATTATGGAATTTTTTCTCCTCCAGATTTTTTGGGTTCTCGCAGAAAGATGGAAGGACAATTTCCTGACCCCGATGGAAATCTGATGCTACCTTAGGCAGATAAGCGGGGTCTGTTCTTAACACTACCCTATCCTGAAAGACTTGCGTATAAGGTGGATTTACTGAGAGAGCCTGTAAGTCGCTTATTCTGCAGGCTGACGGAAGGGCCACTAAAATGATCGTTTTTAGGGTCAGAAACTTTAGGGGTAGCTGATGTAATGGCTCATACGGTTCTTTTGTAAGGGCTTCTAGCACTAGGTTTAAATCCCAGGGGGCTATCCTGGGTATTGGGATAGGCCTAGCTCTATGGCAGGATTTAATAAATCTGGCTACCCACCTATTTGATGCCAATTTGCAGTTGTAGAGCGCCCCTAGTGCCGACACCTGAACTTTAAGTGTATTCACCGGTAACCCCATCTGCAACCCCGATTGTAAGAACTCCAGGATGGCACTAATCGGGGGTTCATTTCCTAACGGCTTACCTAGGAACTGTAGGAACTTATTTCATGTCCTGCTGTAAATGTTAGTCGTCACTGGTTTCCTGCTCTTTAGCAGAGTGGCCACCAGCCCGGGGGAGAACCCTCTATCCATCAAAAGCGACCTTTCAAATTCCACGCTGTCAGAGGGAATCCTTTGACCTGAGCGTGGAATATTGGACCCTGAGCTAGTAGGTCCAGGATTTCTGGCAGAACCCATGGATCGGAGAGGGACATCATTCGTAGCAGAGAAAACCAGGGCCTTTTTGGCCAAAATGGAGCTATTAGAATCACCCTGGCTTGATCGTTTCTGATTTTTCTGACAACTGTTGGGATCAGAGCCACTGGGGGGAACGCATAAGCCAGCCTGAAGTTCCACTGGATGTGCAATGAGTCCACTGCCCATGGTTTTTCCCTCGGGTTTAGAGAGCAGAACCTTTCTGTTTGCCTGTTGTGCTTGTTGGCAAAGAGGTCTATCACCGGTTTCCCCCAAAGCTGAGTTATTTTTTGAAAAATGGACCGGTTTATCGCCCATTCTCCTTGCTTCAGGGTATTGCAACTCAGGAAATCTGCCTCTATGTTCTCTGCCCCTTTTATGTGTAAGGCTGTCAAGGAGTGTAGGTGTTCCTCTGCTCTGCCCAGAATGTCGCTTGCCGCTTCCATTAGGGAGTGTGATCTTGTCCCTCCTTGGTGGTTGATGTATGCCACTGCTACCTTGTTGTCTGACATGATGCGTACATTGCGACCCTGGAGTAGCGGAATGAAGTGACTTAGGGCCTTGTTCACTGCCCACAGTTCTCTCAGGTTGGAGGATGCTTCCCTTTCTTGAGGTGTCCAGGAACCCTGACCTATGAGGCCCCTTAGGTGTGCTCCCCACCCCGAGGAGCTTGCATCTGTTAAAATTATATCTGTCGTCTGTCTGTCCCACGGTATTCCTGAGGTCAGATTTGTACCGTCCAGCCACCAGTTGAGAGAGTCTCTGGTTTTTAAGGAAAGCTCCAGCTTTCCTTCTAAACGCCCTCTTAGCGACCTCTGTGCTCATAATAACTCCCCCTGGAGTTGCTGGGTGTGAAACTGAGCCCAACTGACCGCCGGAATACAGGATATTAGGGTACCTAGTAGGGACATTGCTCTTCTCAATGTCATACATGGTTGGTTTCGGCCCGTCAAGGCCAGATTTTGCACCTTCTCTATTTGGACTCTGGAAGCAGACACTCTTGCCTTTCTGAGTCTAGTATAAATCCTAGGAAGGTCTGTTTTTTTAGGGGTTGCAATTTTGATTTTTTGAAATTGACTATCCACCATAATTCTTGCAAGGTGTTGATCACCCGGGTCAACTGCGCCGCACAGTGGTCCTCTGAACTGTCCACTATAAGAAAACTGTCCAGGTATGGTATTATGACCGTATCGTGAATCCGGAGAAAGGCTGTCACTTCCGCTATGACCTTGGTGAAAACTCTCAGGGCTATGGATATGCCAAACGGAAGAGCCCTGAACTGAAAGTGCCCCAGTATGCCTTGAATATAAAGCGCTACCCTCAAGTAATTTTGGTAATCTGGATGGATAGGGATGTGATAATACGCATCCTTTAAATCGACTACGGCCATGAAGCAATCTTGATGTAGCAGCTTCACTGCCGTAGCTACCGATTCCATCTTGAAGGTCTGGTTTCGTATCCATCGATTGAGCCGTCTGAGATTTATAATTGTCCTGAATGATTGATCCGGTTTTTTTTTATCAGAAAAAGGGGTAAATAAACCCCCTTCCTTCCTGTATGTGTGGGACCTCGGAAAGTACCCGCTTGTCTATCAGGCTCAGGATCTCTGTTTCTAAGGCCAACTGCTCTTCGGTCACCTTCCTGATGGGTGTGATGACGACCACGGGTTTTGGCTGGCGAATAAAGATTTTCAGGCCTTCTGTTAGGATGCTCAGGATCCAGGTATTGGAGGAGATCTTTTCCCAGGCCTGGAAAAAGAGTGCCAGTCTCCCCCCCACTGGAATACTGGCGTCATTGTGGCGATTTCTTTGAGGTGGAGGTGCCTCCACCAAACATAAATCCCTACTCTTTTTTTCATTTATCCTCCCATCTTCTCCTGTTAGCGGGAGGACGCCCCCTATTGAATCTCCCCCTCCGAAAGGGCTGTCTTCTCTGATCCATCGGGAATCTGAGGAAGCCTTTTTTCTTATCGCTTTCTCCAGAATATCGTCCAAGTTCTTGCCGAACAAGAACCGACCATCGCAGGGGAGAGAGCACAATTTAGCCTTGGACTGTAGGTCACCCGGACAGCCCTTAAGCCATAACGCGCGTCTAGCAGCATTTGATAGTGACGCTGCCCTGGCTGTCAACCGCATAGAGTCCGCCGAGGTATCTGCCAAAAAAGCTGCTGCCCCGTGCAAGAGATACATATCTGCTAAAATTTTCTCTCTTGGGACCCTTGATGCCAGCTTCTCTTCTAACTGCTGCAGCCAGATCATGAGGGAGCGTGCCGTGCAAGTGCCTGCTATCGCCGGCTTTAGTCCTCCTGCTGTGGCTTCCCATGCGTGCCTCAAATATGAGTCCACCTTCTTGTCCAGCAGGTCTCTAAGAACCCCTGCGTCTTCCAAGGGCAGGGCCAACCTTTTGGAAGACCTGGATACTGCTGCATCTATTTTTGGGACTTTGTCGCATATCTCCGCATCCTTGTGCTCAAAGGGATATCGTCTCTTAGAGGTGGACGGAAGGGCCCCAGATTTTTCGGGTTTCTTCCACTCTTTCTCAATAAGCGCCTGGATTTTCTCGTTTACTGGAAAGGTCCGTTTTTTCCTTTTCTGAAGCGTCCCAAACATGACATCCTCTAGGGTTTTAGCCGCCCTTTCTTCCTGTAGGCCCATTGTGGTTCTAATGGCCTTTAGGAGGGCATCTGTGTCTCCTACAGGGAAACATGGCTTACCCCCCCCGCGTCACTGTCTGAGGAGTCTGAGGAGGATGATTGTTCCGCCTGAGATGAGACTGACGCGGAATCTGAGGGGGACTACGGGGATCCTTCCTACTTTTCTTCCCTTTTTTCAATAAGGACGTAATTGAACCTTCCATTTCTGACCAGAGGGCAGATATCAGATTGGCTGCGAAACTAGGCGCTTCCTCCGCCATAGTCCGCTGAATGCACGAAGCACAGAGATCGTTTTGCCAGTCTCTTGCTAGGGGAGATTTACTTTTAGCACAGTCCCTATTGTTCTTCTTGCTTCCTGCTTTTCTGGGCCTTTCCTACAGGGTAGAGCATACAACAGAAAAATCCCTATTAACATAATGCTAACATTCACGAAGATCACTCACCACCCGTAATCAAGGGTACTGGGCTCGGAGGCTGCATCGGAGCACGCGACCTGTGATCTTTGGACCTTGAGGATTCCCCCGACCTGCGGCTGGGCGACTGCTGCTTGAATGGCTTCCATGTTTTCTGCCAGAGGGCTGTGAGGGAGACAGGGACGCTGAACGCTCCTGCTCTGACTCCATCTTGCACCGCCGTTCTGCCGCTGCTTCTTTCTTTTAAATGACGCGCCTCCGCCCTGGTGAGTGTCTCCCTGCCCTCCCCCTTGCGATCGCCGGCCGACCGCTTCAGAAAGCCGGCCGGCGTCGCACCCGGCGCCATTATACTGTCGCCTTCTGCTGACGTCAGCCAGCGCACCCAGCATCCATAGCGCCGCTGATGTCAGCGGCCGGAAGAAGCCAGCGTCTCCCCTGCCACGGGGATCGAGATGCGGCATGCGCGAGGGGAGGGCGGCGCGGTGGGGGCTCCCCAGAGACACCGGGATCCCATCCGCGCCCACACGAACCCGGAGCCCAAGGGACACCGGGGACTGTGCTACCAGGACCCGACGGCCGGCGCTACAGGTAAGCTACCTGTTCTTCCTGCGCCGGGACGGGCCTGGGTCCTTTTTTTTCCTTTCTTCTCTTCGCCCATGACAGGCACTGCCACAGTGGGATTCCTTCCAGGACAGGAACCCAACTGAAGCGGGGGAGAGGTGCCACCCCTTATGTCTCAGTAGGTTCCTGTCCTGGCGGGGCGGATCCCTCTCTCAGGTGTGCTGTCATGGGTGAGAGGAAAATGCCTTTCCACCTGGTAGATACAGGTGGTTTCTGAAAGCTGATAGCCGTTGCAGTTCCCCAGTACCAATTGCCCAGTCGCTATTACTTTTCTAAGAAAGCTGTGCCTGCACTACACCAGCATGTCACAGCCAATATCACCCGTTCCTTGACTAAATCTATGTCTGCCAGGGTACACTTCACCACAGACACTTGAACGAATAAGCATGCCCAAGGGCATTACATCTCTCTGACTGGGCACTGGGTGACTCTGGTGGCTGTGGGAGCAGGCAATCAAGGGGCTGCACCACAAGTCTTTGAATCCCCAAGGCTTTCAGGACAAACTTTGTATCTAACTGTTCCTTCACTACTTCTGGCTCCTCCACTTGTGCCCTCAACATCTCCCTTAATCAGACACACATTCCAACAGTTCAGATAGAATCCCTCCATTATGGACTGACCTGGGTTGGAGTAGTAGTATTACAACCACTAGGGGCAGCACCGGCAGGTAGTGTAGTCAGGAATAGCCAGGGGTCAGTACACAGGAGCACCAATGTAGTTTACAGGATCTGCTGATGAAAGGAAGCTTGACTAAAGACTAGTAGTGCAATAATCTCACAAGGTAGGAAGTGCAATGCCAGGTTTAAGTAGTGTGTTCAATTAGAGTGGAGCCAATCAGAAACAACACAGGTACTTGTATCTGGGTTAGGAAGGAAATATCCAGCAAGCTGAATAGATCAGAGGGAAGAGCTGCAACTTGGTGCACAAGAGCCACTGGTTTCGAATCTTGACAGTACTCCCCTCCTTCCAGGATAGCCTCTGGATATCTCAGGGGCATGCTTCTCTGGATGTCTCTGATTAAAAGCTCTTGTAAGCCTGGGTGCTTGAACGTCCTTGAATTATCTTCTGCTCCGTAACCCCTCCATTGCACCAAATATTGTAGTCTTCCTCTGAATCTTCTAGAGTCCAGAATGTTATACAAAATGTACTCCTCTTCACCATGGTGCTGTAAGTGTCTGAGTTCTTCCTGGAAACGGGTTCTCAGAGGGTGACTTTTCAGGCTGTTAGGAAGTTTTAAACATAAAGCAACTGGGTTAATTTGTGCATAAATCTGAAAAAGTCCTATGAATTTTGGACCCAATTTACAAGACGGTACATTAGTTTTCAATTTTTTTTTTACAAAGCCAAACCTTGTCACTGACCTGAAGGGTAGGAGGGGCTTTGAGATGTTTATCTGCTGCTTCTTTGTAATCTTGTAATCTTCTTGGGACTTTTGTAACATCTCAGTTAGTTCCTTCTGAACTTTTGGCAACCCGGAAGTCTATTTGTAACAGCAGGAACAGAAATATTAAATGGAAGATTAAAAATAAATAATGGATGCAAGCCAAAGTTAGCAAAAAATAGATTTTAGGATGAAAAAACTGTATTTGAAGTTATTATAGACAAATTCTGCTGTTGGTAAATAGTCCACCCAGTCATCCTGGAATTAAGAAATAAAGCAGTGCAGGTATTGTTCTACAGTTTGGTTATTTATTTCAGTCTGGCCATTGGATTGTGGATGGAAGGCAGTAGACAAATTGACAGTAACTCCTAAAGCTGTACAGAAGCTTTTCCAAAATCTTGATGAAATCTGAACACCTCTATCAGAAATTACATTGTCAGGGATTCCATGCAGCCTAAATATCAGTTTGACTTTTTATTCTGTGGCTTGTTCAGTGGTAGGAATCCCTTTAGTTGGAATAAAATGGGCCATCTTTGTGAGCCGACCTACCACAACAAGGATAACAGTCATTTCTTTAGATGGAGGTAGGTCCATGATAAAATTAATTGAAATTGATCCTCAAGGCCTGAATGGAACTTGAAGAGGTTGAAGCATTGCTAGAGAAGACTTTGGCATCTTACTCTAGGAACACCTTAAACAGTAGGAAACATATCTTATCACATCCTTCCTACAATTAGGCCATTAAAAAGAGCAAAACAGTAGTTCTTGTGTTTTCATGACTCCAGTGTGCCCTACAAGTTTAGAATCATGGACAAGTTTGAGAACGTCAAGTCGAGTAGATTCTGGGACATATATTTGGTGGTTCTGCATCCTAAACCCCTCCTTAAGGCCGCTTTCACACGTGCTGATATTTCCGGTACAGGCAAAACCAGTACAGGAGATATCAGTATCCGTGTGTTTACTATGTGCTGCACACGTGTGGCAACCGTGTGCCGCATCAGTACCACACAGATGGCCGCCGGGGAAGTAGCGCTACTGTAAGCCGCTTTCTCCCTGCGGCTGGTGATGAAGCCGGCTGTCATTCTCTCCTGCTCTGCCTGCGAGCAGAGGAGAACGATGAACAGTATATTAATATACCACTCATCATTCTGCTCTGTTTGCAGGCAGAGCAGGGAGAATGACAGCCGACTTCAGCACCAGTCACAGAGGGACAGTGCCTTACAGTAGCAGCCAAAGACAGATTCTCCAACACACATTCCTGTTGGTTTGAGATGGTTTTCTTATTCATTACTTGTTGTTTGGATAGCTTCCTTGACATACAAACTTGAAGCATCAGGGATATCAAAAGCAGCAAGAATGTCGTCAAAGTCTAGAGTCTTCATGTCCCCCATGACTGGAAAGTAACAGTATCTGGTAGTGCTAATTCATGGCTCCACTTAATGTAGATGCCACACTCAATACTCCGCCCTGTGTATTCTGATCACAGCTACAGCCACCGGGGTCTAGCCAAGTCCGCAACCACACAATCATATCGGGAATTGACCAGATCAGTAGGCTGGGACCTGGAGAAACTAACATGGTCGAGAAAGTCTCCTCCTCTTCCCAGGCGCAGTCTAACTAGTGAAGGGAGGGGAGATGAGTCCTACTAATGGAGGAGGGAATTTCAGCTGTATGACAGCAGGAGCCAGGAGCTACTGAGCATGTGTGTGTGCTGCACAGGGACAGGGAGCGTAGTCAGGAGTAGCCAGGGGTCAGTACACAGGAGCAGCAATGTAGTTTACAGGATCAGCAGATGAAAGGAAGCTTGACTAAAGGCTGGTAGCTCAATAATCTGGCAATGAAGGAAGTACAATGCCAGGTCTAAATTGGGTGTTCAATCGGGGTGGAGCCAATCAAGATCTCAGGGTAGAGACAATCAGAAACAACACAGATACTTGGATCTGGGTTAGGAAGGAAATATCCAGCGAGCTGAATAGCTCAGAGAGTTCGAATCCTGGCTCCCCCCACCTCCGTATTGCGCATCCATGGCTCAATGTAATCAGGCAGTGTTCAAATGAATATGACTTGGAGATCACAGTCACACGCTCAAGAGTTGTGGACAGCTATCCAGGCCAATAGAGCAGTGGCTTTATTCAGTCGCCACGACAGCACCACAAGAGAGGGGATCCGCCCCTCGGGGACAGGACACCTACAGACACAAAAAGGGCGCCCATGTCCCTTGTCTCAGTTTGGTTTCCTGTCCCTGACAGGTGAACCTCTTCAGACATACCTGCAACAGAAGATGGAAGAGATTCCCAGGGCCAGCTGGTCGACTCAGGCAGCGGGAGGGCCCCTGCCTTGGCCTTTCCGGTCTCCTGGAAGCGCTCACGGCATGGGGACTGTTGGTGAGGCGGCAGCAGGACAAAGCACCCTCCAGGGGGAGGGCTGACTTTAAGGGGCCCATCGCCACATGTACTGGTAAGTATACGTGCGGGGGCTTTCCTCCTTTGGGCCTGGGCCGGCTGGCGGCGTCCGGGGCAGGTACTCCTCCTCGTGGGTGTCGGCGGGCCGTGCGATGTGCGGTGGGGACGGCAGTGTGGTCTCAGCATGTGCCCGTCGGAGCACGGCCACAGTGACGTGCTGGAAGGGGGCGGTCCCTGATGATGCGGCTGGCGACGCGGCTGGGCATGCGCTGTGGGGCCTGCAGCATGGGCCTCTTCTAGGTGGCGTGACACTGCGCTGGGCCGGATAGGTGCCGGCGCGTGGGGGGGCCCAGAGAATGGACGTCGCCTAGCGGGGGCGCAGTCCGGGGGGGTAGGGGCGTCCCCAGCGCTCATCACAGTACTGGGCAGGCCACCCGGATTCACCTGTTGGCCCCTTCCGGGGTGGGTACCATCGGGGGAAGGCTGGCTATTTAAAGGTGCTGCAATGGCGTCCAGGTGCTTCAAGGCCCATTGTGCATAATGGATTCACCAGAGCAGCAGCAGCATTCGCCAGAGCACCCGCAGCAGCTTCTTTCAGAAAATCCCCACGGATCAGCTTCCCAACGGCGGTCTAGTGGCAGTAGCTGCCTTACAGGAGCTAAGGCCAGTCAAAAAAAGAAGGCTAAGTCCGGCAGGTCCTCAGGCCGCAGAGAAACATCATCAGCTAAGAAGGACCCCCCGCAGACTATGGTAACACTTACTACAGGGTAAGTGTTATAATAATTGTAATAAAGTCCTTTCTTTTGTGTGCATGGGTGTATGTGTATATATATATATATACCCATGCGTGTATGTATATATGAGTGTGTGTATATATATGTATGTATATATGTATCTATGCACATGACTGCATATATGCCATTTATTTTTGCTTAAGACTTTGAAACTCTTTTCAGCTGATGTAATATATGGGTGTTGCCTTTGGGTGTTACTTTTTGTGAACGTTAGCTGGTTTTCCTTGTCTTGCGTGACTTCTCTGGTAACGTAGATAAGGATTTCTAACAAGCTAAGCATATTCCATGTACTCTTTTCTGCAAACGCAATATGTTTCAACACCCTTTCGGCTCTGCTATTTAAACTCTTAAGAATATGTATTGAGTTAGACAGAGGATGGCCCACACCTGGTGTGGCCGTCATTCTCTCTCCATGCCGGCATGACCAATAAAGAAGCATCTTACTTATTCAGGTCTGGACGATTTCTAATTGGAAGACTGAAACTCCCTTGACATTTTGGTGCGTTGGCCGGGAATCCAACACCTTTCCCTCACCGGTGAGTACTGTAAACCGTGCACGGGGGAGTCTGGGACTCCTTAAGTAAGTCCTCCGCCTTGACATTAGGCGTCACCAGGGGCATTAATCAGTTATCCCGGTTTGAGGGAAAGTGACGGATTTCGTATAGTCTAAGAATCTCTGGGAATCGTCTGTATCTGAATACAGGTAAGAACATTTAATAATTTTCATTATATTCGGTAACCTTGTTAATCCAGTATGAATGTTATTCTTGGAATTGAATGGGAACTGTGATTGTAGACTTTTCCAATTGGGGTTTGTGAGGCTCCTGTAAATTGGAAGTTTACATGCAATTGGAGTTATAAGAACTCCTGTAAATTGCTAAGCTCCATAGTGTATGGGGTTTGTTTGTTCTTGTAAAATATTCCGAAGAATAATAGTAATCTTTATTTTTTTATTTTTATTTTTAAATGGGATGAAAATGTTATTTTAGGAATTGAATAGGGAACTGGTAGACTTTTCCAACTGGGGTTAGTGAGAGGCTCCTGTATGTTGGAGGTTTACATGCAATTGAAGTTATAATAACTCCTGTAAGTTGCGAAGCTCCATAGATTTGGGGTTTGTTTGTTCTTTTAAGATATTCCTCTGAAAAACAATAATCTTTATTTTTTATTTTTTGAATGGGTACAAAGCCAGTGTGAGAAGTCTACTGTGGAATAAAAATCTCTGTGTGCACGTTAAATTGATCTAGATGGGAGAATCGAGGGAGATTCTCGTTAGATTAACCCCTTAATGACAGCCAATATATCTTTTTACTGACCTGAGATTTAAGAGAATATCATCCCCACACAGGTGACGATCCAGCAGCTGTCGGCTGTCCACTATAGCTGACAACTTGCTGTATCCTGCTATACCACTTTGCAATAATTCCTGAAAATCACCTGAAGGGTTAATAAACTACCTGACAGAAGTTTTCAATATGTCAGGGGGTGCTGTTATTAAAAAAAAAAAGGGCTATTAAGGGGTTAAGGAATCCGGTGTAAGATGAATTTTTGCCGGTATTCTGTTTTGTCTTCTGTACTTTGTTGAATGTTGTTTTCTGTTAAATGTGCTGTTTTGTCTGTCTTTTAAAATAACATAGAACTAAAACACCATAAATATATGTTTTATGTTACACATGAGACTCCTTGAATGTTATCTTGAGTGAATGTAAATGAGGGAGTCAAGTAGGCGTGGTCAACAGTCATGTGTGGACTGGAGACAAATCATAGGTTATTATAGTGGTATAAATCACCTAGGTACACGTCACCTGATCCCCATAGAGAATATTCTATGTAGTTTTGTTATATGTTTTTCTTTTAATAACTGTGATAAAACACTCCGGGATCGCCTTTTCTGGGGTCAAAGGTCACGTGCGTTCAGCATTAAACTCAGGAGCAGAGCTGGGATTCGTGTATAACTGACCCTGGGTCAGGTTTATTAACGGTGAAAGCAATGCAAAAGGAAATAAAACATAAAACAAATCCTTGCCTGTCCGGCACTAACTAAACAATGGACAACCTAACTACCAACTGGCGGGCTTCTCCCGTCCAGCCAAACCACAGTTGCAGTGGGCACTGCTTCCACTCACGTGTGTCTCTCACACAGACAGGCTCTCTGTGTTCCCAGGCTGAGACACTCACACAACCATCTTGCATCCTTTTATATCCACCTCCCATTATTCATTAGCAAGCAGGTGCGATACTGACCAGACTAGGCCACATAGGAAAGGAATCTGGGCGAGATATACCTTCCCTCATCCACTATTCCCACATGATTCTCACATATACCCCCCCTCTGCTCAGACCACTCTGGTCGAGCAATGACACCCGCCAAACAGTGCACTCGGGACAGGGCATCTGCATTCCCCATCTGTACCCCTGGGCGGTGCTCCACCGTAAAAGTGTAGGCCTGCAGGGCAAGGAACCACCGGGTCACCCGGCTATTCCGTTCCTTGTTCAAGTGCATCCACTTGAGAGGGGCATGGTCAGTGATCAGCCTGAACCTTCGGCCCACCAGGTAATATTTGAGGGCCTCTAGAGCCCACTTAATGGCGACGCACTCTTTTTCTACGACTGCATACCTTTGCTCGTGTTTATTCAGCTTCCTGCTGAGATAGAGGACTGGGTGTTCCACTCCGTCCCTCACTTGTGAGAGTATGGCCCCGATACCGGTATCAGAGGCATCCGTTTGTACCACAAACTCGCTGCGGAAGTCCGGAGTCACCAGTACGGGCTGAGAGCAAAGTGCCCGTTTTAGGCTATGGAAGGCTTCTTCAGCCGCTAAACTCCATTTAATCATGACGGAGTCTTTCCCTTTTGTAAGATCCGTCAGGGGGGTAGCGATGGCTGCAAAATTGGGTATGAACCGGCGATAATAGCCGGCGATCCCCAGGAAGGCTTGCACCTGCTTCTTGTTGACAGGTTGTGGCCAGTCCTGAACCGCCTGAATCTTATCAACCTGGGGTTTAACAACACCCCTCCCAATTACATACCCCAAATACCGGGCTTCTTCTAGCCCGATGTGACATTTCTTGGGGTTCGCGGTTAGACCTGCCTCCCACAGGTCGTCAATCACAGCTTGTACTTTCTGGAGATGAGTCTCCCAGTCCAAGCTGTAAATGACAATGTCATCCAAATAGGCCGAAGCGTACCGCCTATGTGGCCTCAAGACTCGATCCATCAGTCTCTGGAAGGTCGCCGGTGCCCCGTGCAGTCCAAACGGCATATACACATACTGAAATAAACCTTCCGGCGTGGCAAATGCCGTCTTTTCTCTGGCAGCCTCAGCCAGAGGGATCTGCCAATACCCCTTTGTTAGATCTAGGGTCGTAATATACCGGGCTTTTCCTAACCGATCTATTAACTCGTCGACCCGGGGCATAGGATAGGCATCAAATTTTGAGACCGCATTCAGTTTCCTGAAGTCATTGCAGAACCGGATGGTGCCGTCCGGTTTAGGAATTAGCACAATCGGGCTGGACCACGCACTGTGCGATTCCTCAATGACTCCTAACTCTAACATTGCCTTCACTTCTCGGGAAACGGCTTCACGGCGCGCTTCCTGGATTCGGTAGGGCTTTACGTGAACTGTGACACCAGGTTCTGTTACGATGTCATGTTTCATTAGCATAGTCTGCCCGGGTTTTTCTGAGAAAAACTTTTGGTTGTGAAGTAGAAACTGCCTGACCTCAGTCTTTTGCCGCTCCGAGAGAGTCTCTGCAACCCGTACCTCCGGTACGGTATGCGAGCAGACGGGACGGGCCAGCTCCGCTGACAAGGCAGACCGATCTTTCCAGGGTTTTATCAGATTTACATGATAAATCTGTTCAGGTTTCCGTTTACCTGCCTGGTATACTTTGTAGTTTACTTCACCAACTCTTTCCTTAATCTCAAAGGGGCCCTGCCACTTTGCCAGGAACTTACTGTCCACCGTGGGGACCAGGATCAACACCCTATCTCCGGGTGCAAACGTACGGATCTTGGCGCCCCTATCATAGATTCTTTTTTGGGCTCCTTGAGCCTGTATCATGTGTTCTTTGACGATAGGCATAAGAGCCGCAATACGGTCCTGCATTTGTGTGACGTGATCTATCACTGTTTTAAACGGAGTGACCTGACCCTCCCAGGTTTCTTTTGCAACGTCTAACAGTCCGGGAGGACGTCGGGCGTACAATAACTCGAAAGGCGAGAATCCCGTGGAAGACTGGGGTACTTCCCTGATGGCAAAAAGCAAATACGGAAGTAAATAGTCCCAGTTCTTCCCATCCTTGTCTATCACCTTTCTCAGCATCTGCTTCAGAGTTTTATTGAACCCTTCGACCAACCCGTCTGTTTGAGGGTGATACACGGATGTGCGTAACGGTTCGATTTGTAACAATCGGCAGAGCTCCTTCATTACCCTGGACATAAAGGGGGTCCCCTGGTCGGTGAGTATCTGTTTTGGTATACCGACCCGACTAAACACATGCACCAGTTCCTTGGCAATCGTCTTGGTGGCCGTGTTACGCAAAGGGATGGCCTCCGGGTAACAAGTGGCATAATCCAAGATGACCAGGATATGTTGGTGTCCACGTGCAGACCGTGGAAGGGGCCCAACTAAATCCATCCCAATCCTCTCAAACGGGACTTCAATAATAGGTAGGGGTACCAAAGGGCTACAGAACCGGGGCTTAGGTGCAGAGGCTTGGCAGTCAGGACAAGACTCACAATATACACGAATATCGTGATGTATGCCTGGCCAAACAAAACAGTGTAATATCCTTTCGGTGGTTTTCTGGACTCCCAGGTGACCTCCCATCACATGTCCGTGGGCCAGGTCCAGCACGTGCCGCCGGTAGGGTTTTGGCGCGACTAATAGTTGCACCGTATCTTCCCCCTTTTTCTCTATCTGATAGAGTAAATCATTCTCCAGAACCATGTAAGGATATGCCAGCCTAGAGCCAGGTTCTACGGGTACCCCATTTATCACTTTTACATTTGTCCTAGCCTGAGAAAGGGTAGGATCCTTTATTTGCTCGCTTTGGAAGTCATCTTTCTGAACTTCTAAATCCGGCAAACGGGGAGGTGGACGGCTGTCAGCCTCCTCCTCTTCCCCGGTCTCCTCCGTATCACCCGCCATGACTGAAAACGGGAACGGCAGGTCATTTCCCGCAGACTCTTCCCCAGAGTCTTCCGGGGAGACCTCTTCCAGGGGTTCGGGACCCACACGCGCCCTGGGAGAAGAATCATGTACACTATTACCCTGGGGTATCAACTGATTCTCCCACAATTGCCAGAAGTGGGGAAAATCCCGGCCCAGGATAACATCATGCAATAACGCCGGGACGAGTCCCACTTTATGTTGCACAGACCCATAGGAAGTAGTAATGCATATGACCGTGGTGAGGTACGAACAGGTGTCTCCATGCACACATGTTACAGAAAACTTGTCTGATGGTCCAGTCGGGGCTGACACCAGACTGGCCTTCACCAGAGTCACCACACTTCCCGAGTCTAACAATGCCACCACATTTTTGCCATCAACAGTTAAATCACACAAGTGTTTTTCCACATCCTTTTGACCGGCATTCACACTCACCACCCGTGCAACCATAGACATGCGGTTTTTAGAGTCTGTGACGTCGCACTGCATGGGTTCAGTAGTGACCGGACAGTTCGCAGCAATATGTCCCATCTCTTGGCAGCGGAAACACCTAACGGGCCCCTTGCTTAGACCATAGTTCGTTACTCTCGGCCTCGCAGTGCGGGCAGTCCCGTTTTCCTCCCCCACTGTCTTAGGGATTTTTCCATCTCCCCTACTCCCTGGAACAGTCTTACCGGTTCCACGTGGAGATGATGAAGAACGAGGTGGGGTAGCGTCGTCTCGGAGTCCTTCCGCCACGGAGTAACGTTCAACCAGATCCACCAGTTGATCTGCTGTCGTAGGATTTCCATGGCTTACCCACTTCCTCAGTGCTGGCGGTAGAGCTCTCAGGTACTTGTCCATGACGACTCTCTGGATTATCTCTGGCGCTGTCAACACCTCGGGTTGTAGCCACTTCTTCGTCACATGGATCAGGTCGAACATCTGGGACCGCGGTGGTGTATCCGGCTGATAAGTCCATTGATGCACTCTCTGTGCACGGACAGCGGTCGTCACTCCCAGCCGGGCCAAGATCTCGGCTTTCAATTTGTCAAAGTCCTGCGCGGCTTCAGGCTCTAAGTCATAATAAGCCTTTTGGGCCTCACCGGAAAGAAACGGGGCAATCAGGCCGGCCCATCGTGCCTTCGGCCATTTTTCTCGCACCGCCGTCTGTTCAAACGTGGTCAGGTATGCCTCGACGTCATCTTCGGTCGTCATTTTCTGCCAGTACCGACTCACGTGAATCACTCTCGACTCGGCTTCCAGGTTAAGCTCAGGTAAGCTTGCCAAGTGCTGCGCCACCTGCTGGAGAAGCGAACGATCGGTAACTGTCATGTCCACCAACTCCTTCAGCTGGGCCATCATCACCCGATTAGATTCTTGCTGGACGGCGGTGGACTGTACCAACGCTTTCACCACGTCCTCCATGCTCATGCTTGCAACGTGATGCCCGCGTTCTCCTCCACAATGTGATAAAACACTCCGGGATCGCCTTTGCTGGGGTCAAAGGTCACGTGCGTTCAGCATTAAACTCAGGCGCAGAGCTGGGATTCGTGTATAACTGACCCTGGGTCAGGTTTATTAACGGTGAAAGCAATGCAAAAGGAAATAAAACATAAAACAAATCCTTGCCTGTCCGGCACTAACTAAACAATGGACAACCTAACTACCAACTGGCGGGCTTCTCCCATCCAGCCAAACCACAGTTGCAGTGGGCACTGCTTCCACTCACGTGTGTCTCTCACACAGACAGGCTCTCTGTGTTCCCAGGCTGAGACACTCACACAACCACCTTGCATCCTTTTATATCCACCTCCCATTATTCATTAGCAAGCAGGTGCGATACTGACCAGACTAGGCCACATAGGAAAGGAATCTGGGCGAGATATACCTGCCCTCATCCACTATTCCCACATGATTCTCACATAACACAGAGTGACTGAACCCTCCTTGTTTCACTGAGGAGAGTCTGCACCTGTGGTGCTCTGAATACCTGATATTAAGAACGGGAACGTCTCTGGATATAAAGAGGCGGTGTCATTGGACTTTATCTCAGCACTTCAGGAATAGGAGTACGAGGGAACTTTACTCTCCTGTCTTATATGTTCTTGTCTGATAATACATGTCTCTGTGTACGTGTGTATGTCCAGTCTCTAACTGTGGAAGCTGTTGTACGTTGTGAGTATATGTATCTGTCATATCAGTGACCATAGCTCTTGGGGATTTTCATGTTTGTTACACTGTGTTGTCACACTCGTCCTTACAGGCCTTCATTGGACGGATGTGGCAAGATATAGAGATACAAGCTGGTAAATATCTAGGACATGGTGTAATCAGTGAGGATTATTTAGATCCTGGATATTAGTAGCAGCAATTGAATTGTTGCTATTGGTTTTTATCTTCTTGTTGATATATGAATTTCACTGATATTTGTCAAACTTCTTATAAGTGGGTAGAAATCCATTGTGCTCCAGGGTTTATATTGTGTATAGTCCTTATTTTGCTGTTTGTCTTTTTCTTGTGTTTAAGAATTGTACGTAACATCCTTATGGGACTTTGTCCCATATAGATATATATTTTAAGATCTTGTTCTCATTGTAAGGCATAATTTTTATTGCCCATTACATCTGAAGGCTGGAAAGTTGTTAAGATTGTACAAAGGAGGTATCCTTTGAATGAAACTGGATATAGTCCTTTTTCTTCAGGTACCCAGAGAGAACAGTCTTCAGATTAAATGTGCAATGTGTTCTTTTTGCTTATAGATTGATAAGCCTAACTTTTGCACCATATAGAGAGTAAAATTGTGTGTCTTTGAAAATAGAACATTCAGATGTCCCTTTCATCTTGAATAACCAGTAGAAGGTACTATAAAATCTAAACTAACAGTTTTTGAGATTGTAAGATAAGCTGTGAACATAGGGAACTTAATGGATAGCGTAAGGACAAGGTACACAGGTACAGCAAATTGGACAGAAATTAATAGGACTATACAGCAGGATGACGAGGATGTCGATAGATATTATCACAGAATGAAAGAGGTATTTGACATCCATAGTTGCATAGTCCCACCTGCTAATATGATGAATGATACCCCCTATGAACAGCAATTAAAAAACGCCTTCTTAAAGGGTTGTCAGTCCCAAATAAGTGGTAAAAAGAAAAGAAGAAACGATCCAGCTCACCGTACTGCCCTGCCGGCAGAATCCAAATCCTTGCGCACGGACTTGACCAGGCAGTCAATCAACAGTGAAAAAGAAGGAAGAAAAATTCCAGCGCGAGAAATGGAAAATTAAAAATCCATTTTATTGTGCCAATGCATATTAAAATTCCAGCAGGTACAGCATACTAGTCGGATGACTGCAGAACAACGCGTTTCGACGCCTCAGGTCTTAATCATGTTCAGCATTGTTCTGCATTTCTCGCGCTGGAATTTTTCTTCCTTCTTTTTCCCAAATAAGTGGGTATATTACCAAACACATGGTTACACATAGGACAGCCCGACTGACTGAAGTTTTAGATTACGCCAGGCATGCAGAACGGTACTTCAAAGACAAGAAAAAAGCTAAAAAGGGTCAGGTATTTTTAGTTGATGATAGGTGTGAGATCTTCTTTGCCCAAAAAGATCCAAATAAAGGACAAGGACACAGGGGTAGAGGAAGAGGAAGGGGTAAGAGAGCAGGAGACAGACTATCTTGTTGGCATTGTGGGAAAACTGGACACCTTATCCGACAATGCCCAGATAGACAATATGCCCCAAATATACAAAACCAATGACTAAATGCAATTGATAAAAACAGCATCACATCACAAATATCAGATCCCTTTTTGACAGAGGAAAAAAGTAAGATTCCTGAAGTAATATTTAACTTGGATGAAATAGAAATGTATATACAGAACACTGTATTTCCAGAAGTAACCGTCCTTGTGGGAAGCCATGAGGTCACTTTTCTTGTTGATTCAGGAGCCACTAGAACCTTAGTACATCCAGAGGAGATACCGACTATTGGACTGTCTGCTGCCTGCATAATGGTAAAAGGAGCAAGTGGTAAGACACAGAGAACCATTGTCTACGCCTGTGGAGATACCGGGCTCTCAGCACAGGTAAAAGTGTAATTATACAAATTATAATATCAACTGTGTGGGAGGGATATGATGCAAACCCTGAGCCTGGGAATAATTCCTACTGCTGCAGGACTATAGGTGAAATCCATGGCTGAGACAATGGTGCTCCAGGAGTATGGAGTATCTACTGTAGATATTATTACAGTCTAGATCTAATAACTGCAGGACCATCCTTTATTACTGAGTCCTTCATCAAGGAAGCAATAGATATAGGTACACAAATGTAGATTTTCACACACCTGAAGAACTACACTGCACCATGTACTACAGGTATTTCAGGGGTCCTGATGTAAAATATGAGAATATTAATGCTCTAGATTGTTCTTTGCACACCATATACTGGTATTATAAAGGGAACTGTGCCGTCAGTTGTAAACTGTCAGAACAAATTAAATTGTTGTTTTTGCTTTTTAGAGGCACCGTGCCACATGTTTCCCTGGAGAGAGATGTAAAGGTAGCTCATGGAAATTCCTTGGTGATTTTGTTGAAGAGTGTAAGGCTGAGTTCACATGTGGCGTTTTTTTCGCGTTTCCGCGACGGTTTTAACCGCGCGATTTTGCCACGAAAACGCGAAAAATAAGCATCCCATGCATTCCTATGGGATTCCGCAATGCTGTGCTAATGCTGCGTTTTTTACCGCGGCGGAATCGCTTTGCGGTAAAAAACGCAGCATGCTCATTAATTTGCGGAATCGCGGCAATCCCGCACACATAGGAATGCATTGTTCCGCTTACTTCCCGCATGCGGCTGTGCACACCATGCGGAAAGTAAGCAGAACAATTGCGGATGGTACCCACGGTCCGGAGGAGAGGAGACTGTCCTCCGGGCTTTGGGTACCATATCCCTGTAAAAAATAGAATTTAAAATAAAAAATATTGTTATTCTTACCTTCCGGCATCCCGTGCAGCATTCCCGCTTCTCTCCACGCATCCGTTCCCAGTAAGCCTTTGCGAAAATGCCCGCGATGGCGTCCGTTCTCGCGGGATCGCGAAATCTCACGGTCATTCGCGCGACGTCATCGCGAATGACCGCGAGAGATCGCGATCCCGCGAGAACGGACGTCATCGCGGGCATTTTCACAAAGGATTACTGGGAACGGATGCGCGGGACGTAGGAGGATAAGAATAACACCATTTTTTTTTTTTTTTTACATTCTATCTTTTATTACTGATGCCGCATAGGCGGCCTCAGTAGTAAAAAGTTGGTCACACTCATCAAACACTATGTTTGACGAGTGTGAGCAACCTGTCAATCAGTTCTCCAAGCGATGCTACAGATCGCTTGGAAAACGCTAGCATTTTGCATGCTAATTACGCTTGCAAAATGCTTGTTTTTCCGCGGGAAAATCACGGGAATTTAAAATGCGATTTTCCCGCGGAATGGAATTCCGGAATTCTCGCAGTAATTTCCGCGAGAGTTCCGGTACGTGTGCACTTAGCCTTAGGAAAGTAACAATGGGAGGATTTGGGTGATAGCTCATTTTGCAATGCCAGACTGCAGGCATGTTCACAAGTACTAAAGTGGAACACCATTTCTAAACCCAGTGTCCACCTGCAGCTAGGCGGGGGAATGAGTGGAGAAATGCTGATTCTTTCCTTAGAATTAGAGGAAGAATTGACCACATACCCAGAATCTTTGTGGTCCACATGACCTGCAGATGTGGGATTGATAAAAGAGGTGATTATATCCTGTCCAGCTCACCTTGAACACAACCTTGTTTCCAGTAGGGAGGGCGCCCCCACATGTAAACAAGGCGGTGATAACAAGAGCCCCCACAGTGCCAGACCCCCATACTCTGCTGAATGACTGGAGGCCGGAACATAAGGTCTTTACAGTGATGTCAGTAATGTCTTCTTCAGCATCCTGGTACATCCAGATAGCCAGGTTTGGTTTGTATTCACATATAAGGGGAGCAGGTATACAGTCACCAGAATCCCACAAGGGTACTGTGAATCACCTACTATTGTTTTCCAGTTAAAATCGGCTAACCTAGCTCAATGTGAGTCACCAGAAGGTAGCCAGATACTCTTATATGTGGATAACATGCTAATGGCATTTAAAAAAAATAAATAAAAAAAAATTGGTAACAAAAGGGGTTATCTTTAAAGATGACCTATATGTATGAACTGCTCAGTGACCTCCTAAGATATGTCATAGTATTGAGCCATGGCATAAGCTATGTCTCAACAGGAGTGATGGTAGAGGTCATATCTTACGTATTTATGATGTATGGCTTTACTAACTATTAAAAATGTTTGTTTAATCTGCATTACTTGTGCAAAAATAATTCCTAAGGGAATTTGAGACCAGAGAGAGGACAATGTCCTCACCCTGAATACTTATTCCAACACATTTGTATGGATTTTATTGAACAAGTGTGAGGGAAAAAGTCCGGCCTTGTTATTATGGATGCTTTCAGCAGGTGGATTGAAGCTGTCCACCCTGATGCATTAATGGTACCGAAGGCCTTTCTAAAGGAAATCATACCCAGATTAGGGGTTCCAGAAAATATATAGTAAACTAAGTAATGTTATTATTACCTAAAAACATTGTCAATTGAGTTGGGAAACCACTGTGCCTGTCATCCTCAGTCCGCCGGACTGGTTGGGAGACACAGTGGGAGCTTGAAAAATAGGTTGACAAAGACCATGCAGGAAACAGGAAAGATTGGTTGTACTGTTTCCTATTGGTTGTACTAAATATGTATGTCACACGGACATCGGTAGTGCTGACAGCCTTTGAAGTCATAAACGGGAGATCTTTTTTCTTACCTCAGCTAAAATCCTTTAGAGGGATAGATGAGGAAGTTGATTGTACGTTAGCAGAATATATGGCTAAGATATTAACTCACAAAGAAGTTGCTACTCGTAGTTTTGTTCCAGGAAACCCACTAACAAAACCTGAGATCGTGAAACCTGCAGACTGGGTCCTTGTGAAGGTGATAAAGAAGAGACACCAGCACCATCCTAAGTGGGAAGGTCCTTACCAAGTCCTGTGGACTTCTCCTACTGCGGTCAAGATTCCTGGATCCAACTCTCATATTGTAAACTTGTCAGATAGGTAGGGACAGAGTAGGATCTGACTTGCTTGTCAAAGTCCAGCTACAAAGGGAGGTTTTCCATAAGGGAAAGCTTGTCTCAAACTGGTGAAGTCTCCCATTCATCCCCCTACCCGGACAAGACGGTCAGATCTAGGATGTGTACATCAGGGTTAGTCACAAGTATGGTCTTCGTGACCATAGTGATGGGAGATTGGAGGGTAATAGACCCAGCAGGAGAGGGAAGTCCAGGGTGGTAGAATGGTTTCAGATTTAGGACTTTAAATCCTACTATCCGCCATGTTAGTGGATGTCTGTCTGTTGTATAAATGATACAGAGATAGGGAACAAGCTGTGAAACTAGCAGAGTCTGATAAGTATGTGTGTGTTATGAGCTCTAATAGCAGAGGGGATGTATGTGTGTGACTGGAGTAAAGCAGCATGGACAATTGCAGCCCGAGACTATAGGTATAATCCTTATGGCTACATAGATTTTAAAGCCTGATTCTCCATTAGGAAAAAGGAGATCCTCTTACACAAATAAGAATAATTGTAATCAGCTACTGAGAACTTTTAAAAAACCCTAAGATGAGGGATCAAAGTTTATAGGAGCTGATATGTCAGGATTAGAGCCAATATGATATTTCTACATAGAAGTTCAGAATAATAGTATACATAGATCCAAGGAAGGTATGTCAGAAATTAACCCTAACAGAGTCTATAGGGTTCATAGTTAGATTGTCTAACCTAACTTATGAAGATAAACTAGCTCTAGAGAGAGGCTATGAGGAGAAGAATGAATGGCTAGAATGGCTTAAATACATTGCAAAAAGCTTAAAAAAAAATTAAGTTATATAGTAAAACTTATGTCTGCTCAGAAAGTGAAGGAAAATATAAAATGTTATCATTTTTATATCCTCCACTAGAGAAACCGGATATCCCACCACAGGTGATTGCTAATCCTGGTAACTATACTTGTTTTAGTCTTCCAGGGCACGGGGCACGACTTCGGAGACCTCCAAGGCGACTCTTGTAGAGAATGGATCATTGTCTCCCACAGGGCCAAGTACTTAGCCATATGGTCAAACCAGACTACCCCGAGAGCGGATATATGGTGGTTATGCGGTGATAAAAGCATAAGAGCCAGACTACCACATGGTTCCCGAGGGGATTGTGCGGTGGTCCAGCTAATCATGCCGTTCCACCAGTTGTCAACAAGGATATGGCCAAAGGTACGTAGTGGAAGAGACAGAAGCGTGAAACTTCCATTCTAGTATCTACAGAGATGACATTGGAGTTCCCAGGGGAGTGACCAATGAGTACAAGGCTAGGATCCAGGTGGCAGCCGGGTGGGAATCCATAATTTGGTGAGTGATTATAAAAATGAATGCAGATTGGATAAACTACTTATACTATAACCAACAGAGATTTGTTAATTATACCCGAGATGCAGTTAAAGGGGTAGCTGAGCAATTAGGACCAACTTCTCTCATGGCTTGGTAGAATGGGATGGCATTAGACAAGTTCTTAGCAGAAAAGGGAGGTGTATATAAAATGTTTGGAGGATTTTGTTGCACCCTTTATCCCTGATACAGATCCTGATGGAAGTATCTCCAAAGCTCTTGATGGACTGACTGCCCTGTCTAATGAATTAGCTGAGAACTCTGGATATGACGACATATTCCTGGACTGAAGGATGGTTTGGGAAATGGTCCAAATTATTCATTTCTGCGTTGACATCTCTTACCATCGTGGCCGGAGTGCTGATTGTTTGTGGATGCTGTGCTATTCCATGCATTAGAGGACTTGTTCACAGACTGATTGACTCTGCCATAACAAAAACTATGCATCAAGGAATGAAGACCTTGGAATCCAACGAAAGAATGAAAAATTTGGACTTAATGATAAATATACTGAACATATTACTCTCCCTCTATATTATATGAAGATCTTCTGTGAAATCTGACAAAAAGAAATCTGTCCCCAATGTGTACAGATAAATAATTTTATTACAAGATGAGGGAATGTTATAATAATTGTAATAAAGTCCTTTCTTTTGTGTGCATGGGTGTACGTGTATATATATATATATATATATATATACCCATGCGTGTATGTATATATGAGTGTGTATATACTGTATATATGTATGTATCTATGCACATGACTGCATATATGCCATTTATTTTTGCTTAAGACTTTGAAACTCTTTTCAGCTGATGTAATATATGGGTGTTACCTTTGGGTGTTACTTTTTGTGAACGTTAGCTGGTTTTCCTTGTCTTGCGTGACTTCTCTGGTAACGTAGATAAGGATTTCTAACAAGCTAAGCTGTTATGATTGAGTCACCGCAGGAGGCAAAAACAGAAATGCAAGCTAAGTCCAGAAAACCAGAGAGGTTGGCAGCTATCGGATTGCAGACCCCTGAACCTATCAACACAACTAGCAGTAGCCGTGGGGGGTTCCTACGATGCCCTAGACCCCTCGATCACAGCCGGAGGACTAGATAGCCTAAAGACAGAAAGGGAAATCTAAACTGCCCCAGAGCAGACCCCAAAGCAAAAGGCAACCCCCCACATATAATGACGGTGAAGCAAGAAGAAAGAACACAACACAGACAGAAAGATAGACTGAGCAAAGACGGGGCCCAAGCTAACTAGATAGGAAAGGACAGGAAGGCTGCTGTCTGCAATCCGTGAAAAACCCTATGAAAATAAGAGCCAACAGACTGACAGTGAAAAAGGCCCTGAAGACGCTAGGCTTCAAAAAGACTATGTCAGTACTCAGGAATATTCTGAAGACCGAGCAACAGGCAAAAGGAGATTCAGCTCACCCCAGCAGGGAATGGCAGAATCCAGAAAAGCAAGGCAAAAAACAAAACACAAATGCAAAAAGGCAAAGCAGAAAAACTTAGCTTTAGAGGAGCAGGAATCAGACTGGTGTCCTAGAAGTCCACAGAGAAATCACCCGCAGGGCAGAAGGGCGTCGGCAGCCTTATATCCAGTCAGTGACTCCACTCAGCCAGTCATCATCATTAGGCTCAGGTGCCTGATAATCAGGCTCACTACCTTCCCTCACCAGAATAGGGAGTTCACCAGACCTCAGTGACGAAGGGGAAAATGAACTCACAACACTAAGCATATTCCATGTACTCTTTTCTGCAAACGCAATATGTTTCAACACCCTTTCGGCTCTGCTATTTAAACTCTTAAAAATATGTATTGAGTTAAACAGAGGACGGCCCACACCTGGTGTGGCCGTCATTCTCTCTCCATGCTGGCATGACCAATAAAGAAGCATCTTACTTATTCAGGTCTGGACGATTTCTAATTGGAAGATTGAAACTCCCTTGACAGTAAGTGATCTTCGAGAAAGTTCACTTGGTGATGTATTGTCTCCCCTTATGTTCCCTCTCTCCTTATCTATCAGGGGAAAAAGTGTTCTACTAAAATCAAACACAGGGAGTGTGCTGAATGTGGGGTTCCTCTCCCTGATGGCCATGGGAAAAAGCTATGCAGACCCTGCATCCAGAACTTGATAGCGGAAGCGACTCCAGACCTGACCACCACTTTGAGGGGGTTGGTTAGACAGGAGGTCAGGGGTTCAGTTAAAGCCCTATCACAGGAAAGACGAGTTAGAGAGGTAGAACCCGGGCTCCTGATTTCAGACTCAGGGGAACTAAAATCAGATTCATACCCTTCATCCTCGTCATCCTCAGAGGCAAGAGCAGGTCGCTCATGTTTCCCGCTTGACCGGGTAAACCGGCTCGTGAAAGCGGTGAACACCACTATGAGGATTGAGGATCCCCAGTCGGAAAGATCCATGCAGGATCTTATGTTTAAAGGACTGGACAGGAAGTCTCATAGATCCTTCCCAGTCATTGACAAGATAAATTCCCTCATTACGCGGGATTGGAAAAACCCCAAAAGAAAGGGTTCCTTACCGCCAGCATTTAAAAGGAGGTACCCGTTCGAGGAAACAGAGTCAGCCGCAAGGGATAAAGCCCCAAAACTTAATGCGGCGGTGGCCAAGGCCTGTAAAAGAACCTCTCTACCATTTGAGGATTTGGGTAGTTTAAAAGATCCGCTAGACAGAAGAGCTGATGTGTTCCTTAAGGGGTCTTGGGAAACTTTGGCGGGATCTCTTAGGCCAGCTATTGTAGCCACGTGTACAGCCCGGTCTCTGATGGTGTGGCTAGACTGCCTAGAGGAAGAGCTCAGGGACAAGGTCCCTAGGGAAGGGATCCTATACTCCCTCCCTATGGTCCAGGGGGCAGCGGCATTTTTTTCAGACGCATCAGCGGACACAGTAAAGCTAGCGGCCAGATCAGCAGCCTTGTCTAATGCTGCCCGCAGAGCCATATGGCTGAAGTGTTGGCCAGGTGACATGCAGGCCAGGTCAAAACTGCAATATCCCATGTGAAGGAGGACATCTATTTGGATCAGTGCTAGACGAGCTGCTGAAAAAAGCGGGCAACAGCAAAAAAACGGTTCTCTTACTTGGGAAGACCTTCATACAGGCGGGACTATAATAGAAGTTGGTTTGACCGAAGAAGGTCAAATAGAGAGAGAACGAGATACGACAGCAGCAGGAGGAAAGGTAGAGAATATATGCTTAATTCCTCCCGTGGCCTCAGAAAACCGCAATGACTGATGGACCAGGCTGGAGGCAGGCTTTCACACTTCTATCTGGCCTGGACAAATATTTCAAATAGCCATTGGATCCGGAGTGGCATTAAGACGGGGCTAAAATTTGAGTTCCGGAAAACGCCTATTAACAGATTTATTTTGACTCCCGTTCATTCTTCATCTACAGAACAACTGGCGCTAGAGTCTGAGGTCCAGGAATTTCAGCAGAAGGGATTCCTGGTGAAGGTTCCAGAGGTACAAAGAGGTAAGGGATTTTACACTCCCCTCTTCTTGGTCAAGAAACCAGATGGCTCCTTCCGTACGATCATAAATCTCAAAGGCCTCAATAAATTTATTTTAATTCGCACCTTCAAGATGGAGTCAGTTAAATCTGCCATAAAGCTGATATTTAACGGATGTTTCATGGTGGTCTTAGACCTTAAAGACGCTTATTATTATGTCCCGATACACGCAGACCACCAGCAGTTTTAAGAGTAGCGGTTTCATTGGGGGGAATAGTAAGCCATTTCCAATTCAGAGCACTTCCCTTCGGGGTTGCTGTTGCACCCTGAATTTTCACTAAGATAATGGCGGAAGTTATGGCACATTTACACGAACAGGATATTCTCATGATCCATTATTTAGATGATCTGCTAATTGTGGGACACTCGGAGTCACATTGCACCGCACAATTACGGAAAGTAGTATCCAGCCTTCAGGAGTTGGGATGGATTATTAATTTCAAAAAATCGCGGTTGCAGCCCCTGGAAACGCAGCAGTTCCTCGACTTCTTATGGATTCCAAGTTATAGGAGTGTCGGTTACTAGAGTCAAAAGTGGACAGTATTCAGCGACAAACACTCAGGGCAATACATAACCCTTCGGTCACTCTAAGGGGGCTCACTCACTTCATATATACCAGCGGTTCTCTGGGCCCAATACCACACCAGAACCCTGCAATGGGATGTCTTGCACAACACTTGTCGGCTAGAAGGTCACCTAGAGAAATAACTTACATTATCCTACGAGTCAGTACAATCACTACGATGGTGGACTCACATACCAAACCTGCATAGAGGGGTTCCCTGGGTAAATCATATCTCCTGAGTCATAACCACAGATGCTAGTCCCAAGGCTTGGGGGGCACATATGGGGTATATGTGGGTCCAGGGGGTATGGTCACCACATGAACAAGAGTACTCATCTAATTTAAAGGAGTTACTAGCGGTGGAGTGGGCCCTAAGTAGTTTCCTTATGTTGTTACAGGGTCGACACGTCAGGCTTTTCTCAGACAATCAGGTAACCATAGCCTACGTTAACCATCAAGGGGGAACGCGCTCCAGGGCATTAATGGAGGTGGCAAATCGTATCTTTCAGATAGCCGAGGTTCATCTACTATCCCTTACATCCCTCCATATAAAAGGGAAACACAATATTACGGCCGATTTCCTAAGCCGCAACAAGCTCAAACAAGGAGAGTGGGTACTAAACAGGGCCGTCTTCGAACAGATCATGCGCATGTGGGGGTCCCCAGAAATAGACTTGATCGCCAACTGAAAGAACAGACAACTACATCAGTTTTGTTCTTTGGATCCCAGAGAAAACCCGCACACAGTGGACGCTCTCCTAATCTCGTTGAACTTCGGCCTGGCTTACGCCTTCCCCCCACTGAATCTAATACCGATAGTGCTGAGGAAGATTCAGGAAGACAGAGCTTGCATAATCCTGATAGCTCCATTCTGGCCCAGGAGACCGTGGTTTCCTTGGCTGAGGAAGATGTCTGTGACCCAGCCATGGATTCTCCCGGAGCTCCCAGATCTCCTCTCCCAGGGTCCAGTATTCCCATCCGCAAGTGTCCAATCTGCATCTAGCGGCTTGGAATTGGAAGGGGCACTACTGAGTGGGAAGGGCTTCTCCTGGGGGTTAGTCAACACTCTATTAAAAAGCAGAAAACCTTCCACGACAAACATCTATGTCAGAATTTTGAAAAAATTCTTGTCAGCCTCGGGGGCGGAGGTTGGTCAGAGAATTCGTATTAACCAGATTTTGGAATTTCTGCAGAAGGTATTAGAGATGGGCTCAGACTCCAGGTTTCAGCCCCAGGGGCACTATACAACTGTAACCTAGCGGGCAACTACTGGGTATCCGGATTTATAAATGCTGTGGCTAGGTCCAGACCCATCATTAAGAAGAAGCTTGTTCCACGGGATCTGAACTTTGTGCGATCAGCTTTAACAGGAGCCCCGTTTGAGCCTATTGACTCTGCCCCTATTAGAATCCTATCCTTCAAAACTGCTCTACTGGTCGCACTGACCTTTGCCAGGAGAGTTAGTGATCTGCAGGCTCTCTAGACTTCCCCTGTATATTCACTTTAGGGAAGATAGAGTTGTACTAAAATCAGACCCCTTGTATCTGCCCAAGGTTGCTTCAAAGTTTCACAGATTACAAGAAATAGTCCTTCCCTCCTTCTGCCTGAACCCTGTTAGCCAGTCAGAGGAAAAGCTTCATTCCCTAGATGTAAGAAGGTGTCTCCTTACTTATATTACGGCCACAGACTCTTGGAAAAGGGACAATTCCCTATTTGGTTCAGGGAGTTTGGAAAGGGCTTAGGGTGTCCAAAAACACTTTTTAGCCAGGTGGATTAGGGAGGCAATTTCTCTGGCTTATACAGCAGGAGATGCAGAAACTCCAGAAGGCGTAAGAGCACACTCCACTAGAGCTGTGGCGACATCATTGGCAGAAAGGTCGGAGGTATCGATCAAGAACATTTGTAAGGCAGCTACGTGGTCCTCCCCATCCATGTTCTTTAACCACTATAGATTGGATTTAGGTGATTCCTCCGATCTCACGTTTGGGAGAAAGGTGCTTGAGGCAGCTGTCCCTCCCTAGCTTCTTTACATCTCTGCAATTCTTTCGTGGTCCTGTCGTGACAACTGAATAAATGCTTAGCTACATACCGGTAGCAGTGTTTTTCAGGAGCACACGACAGCACCTTTCCATTCCCTCCCTTTGTTCGTTTTCTCACGTATGGATCAGCACCTTTTTTTTCTCGGGAGATAGGCCTTAGCCACGGGTTTGAAGAATATTTAATTGAATGTATATATATAAATTGCTACTAACCAGGGAGGTCCTCTCATGCTCTGTAATCCAACAGAGGCGAGGGAGAGGGCCGCCCTTTTTGTGTCTGTAGATTTCCTGTCCCTGAAGGGCGGATCCCCTCTATCGTGGTGCTGTCGTGTGCTCCTGAAAAACACCGCTACCGGTAAGTAGCTAAGCATTTCTCTACTGAAATCTCGTACATGTGCCTTGCATGGGTCACATCCTTATTGTAGTAGTACAGCAATTTCTCTGCCACTAACCTGGCCTGGGGGAGCTGCTCTAGAAAACACGGAAGCTATGTGCTCATTTCCGCCATCCGCACCCCTCAGGTCATCGACCTGCATCAATACAGTGGTCTTCTCCACTGTATTGCCAGCTAACAGCTTGATATGCTATGTGCCGACACAGTGGAATTCCACTCTGCACATGTTGCAGCGACTATGGCAATAGCAATAAGCCCTGACGCAGTGTCATGTCGTATAGCCTGTGCCCAGGAATTTTAGGGCCCCATTCAGACAACATTTTCGGGGTCCCCTTGAGACTCCGCCCAGGCTCCGACCCAGCCGTGGCTCCACCCCTCGCACTGTCCACAGTCCCACCGCTCTCTCTTGGAAAAACTCCACTTCTCACCAATCACACATTAACAGTTCCCATCACCAGATCACACATATAGCCAGCAGCTTTTGTTTCGGCCAAAAGATTTTTTAAGCTGCCACCACGACACGGTAGACTCTTTTGGCCAGGCACTACTCTACTCTAACCTACTAAACATTTGTTAAAATATATAATACAATTTAGGTATATTTTTATTTTTCAATTTTTAAAAAGACCAATATTATCACACACAAGGTGAATAAGATCCTGGGAAAAAAGGGAGAGCGCTATCTAAGTTTAGTGGATGAGTCAGTTCAGTTTGGTGAGAAAAATACTTCAAACTTGCTCACCTTGTGTGGCTGTGCAAAGAGGCACAACACTGGGAAAAGTTTGCAAACAAGGGTGATCCTTCCACCGGTGTGCTGCCCGTCTGTAATAACATGGAGATAATTTTCCTTTCCCAGAAAGAAATTTTCCTCCACGTGATAATGTGAATAAAGAAGTTTCTGGGCACTTCCTTCAGAGGATCTTTAACCCAATTTGGAGCAAGAAGGTTATAAAGCCAAATAACTGAGTATCTCTGATGTTGAATCAGATGATATTTTATTGGCTAAGTAAAATGCAAATTTTTTTAAAAACATTAAAACATTTTTTGTTATAAAACACAACGCGTTCCGGCCATTTATGAGTAATACAAAGATCTAAAAATTCAGCATCTATTTGATTTCTAACTTCAGAGTTCATATTTGTTTCAAACCTTGAGAAAAGATCCATAATAACAGTATGTGAATCAGTCTGCTTAGTATGGGATATATCACTCCTTGTGTCCAAGTGGTCGGGCACCACATGATCGAACAGGGAAGCAATAAGTCCATTCCTTATTTCAGTTCTGGAGGAATAATATTCCATCTTTGTTAGACCTGCTGCTCTCCACATTTCTTAAACATTTCTCCTCACTGTTGATGGTCTGTTCAAGATCAATCAACTGTTGCTGTGTGAATAAGGTCCTGGGAAAGAAAGGAAGAGGGGAAAAAAAGAGGGAGAGTGCTATCTAAGCGTAGTGGATGAGTCAATTCAGTTTGGTGAGAAAAATACAACTTCAAACTTGCTCACCTTGTGTGGTTGTGCAAAGAGGCACAACACTGGGAAAAGTTTGAAAACAAGGGTGATCCTTCCACCGGTGTGCTGCCCGTCTGTAATAGCATTGAGATACTTTTCCTTTCCCAGAAAGAAATTTTCCTCCACGTGATATTGCGAATAAAGAAGTTTCAGGGCGCTTCCTTCAGAGGATCTTTAACCCAATTTGGAGTAAGAAGGTTATAAAGCCAAATAACTGAGTATCTCTGATGTTGAATCAGATGATATTTTATTGGCTAAGTAAAATACAAATTTTTTTAAAAAACAATAAAAACATTAAAACATTTTTTGTTATAAAAAAAACACGCTTTTCGGCCGTGTAGGCCTTCATCAGGTGTATAAAACATGATTTTGTTGTAAGCTATTTATACCCCATTTTCCTTGCTAATGGATGTGGTTATAATAACTGAGAAACCAATCACTAATTATCAAACTCTTTAGCAGTTAAAGTACATATATTGTAACTTCATCCCCAATAAAAGAATGTTGTACACGCATATTTATTAACATCCCTCCTTCAGGGTTAAAACAGTATATCTGTAAATTTTAGGCAATCAGACATGTCATTGTACATGTTCGACAAAAAAAACAAACAAACATGTACAATGACATGTCTGCCTAAAATTTACACTTTTTTGGCACTTTTTTTTCAGGCAAGGTTGTGCACCAACACAACAAAGTCCAAGTCTTACCCGTGGTGAATAAATGAAGGCGATGGTGCAGAGTATCTAGAACTAAATATCAATACCATCAGGGAGGGTTTGGATCCTTTCACATTTTGGTCTTCCAAAATGGATGATTGGCCTACACACGCCTTGGAGGTTTTATCATGTTCGGCAGCCAGTGTTCTCTCAGAACGTGTTGTGATAAAACACTCCGGGATCGGATTTGCTGGGGTCAAAGGTCACGTGCGTTCAGCATGAAACTTGTCAAAGTCCTGCGCAGCTTCAGGTTCCAAATCATAATATGCCTTTTGGGCCTCACCGGAAAGAAACGGGGCAATCAGGCCGGCCCATCGTGCCTTCGGCCATTTTTCTCGCACCGCCGTCCGTTCAAACGTGGTCAGGTATGCCTCGACGTCATCTTCGGTCGTCATCTTCTGCCAGTACCGACTCACGTGAATCACTCTCGACTCTGCTTCCAGGTTAACCTCAGGTAAGCTTGCCAAGCGCTGCGCCACCTGCTGGAGAAGCGAACGATCGGTAACTGTCATGTCCACCAACTCCTTCAGCTGGGCCATCATCACCCGATTAGCTTCTTGCTGGACGGCGGTGGACTGTACCAGCGCTTTCACCACGTCCTCCATGCTCATGCTTGCAACGTGATACCCGCGTTCTCCACCACAATGTGATAAAACACTCCGGGATCGGCTTTGCTGGGGTCAAAGGTCACGTGCGTTCAGCATGAAACTCAGGCGCAGAGCTGGGATTCAGGTGTAACTGACCCTGGGTCAGGTTTATTAATGGTGAAAGCAATGCAAAAGGAAATAAAACATAAAACAAATCCTTGCCTTTCCGGCACTAACTAAACAATGGACAACCTAACTAACAACTGGCGGGCTTCTCCCGTCCAGCCAAACCACAGTTGCAGTGGGCACTGCTTTCACTCACATATGTCTCTCACACAGGTTCCCAGGCTGAGACACTCACACAACCACCTTGCATCCTTTTATATACACCTCCCATTATTCATTAGCAAGCAGGTGCGATACTGACCAGACTAGGCCACATAGGAAAGGAATCTGGGCGAGATATACCTGCCCTCATCCACTATTCCCACATGATTCTCACAGTGTCTTCAGCGCTGCTGGTGATGTCCTGATGGATAAGCGCAGCCGGCTGTCCCCTGAAAGTGAAGAATGCCTAACATTTATCAAGATGAACTAGTTATGGATCTCCAAGGAATTTTTCAACACAACCGCAGAATGCACAGACTAGGTGATATTGCATTTTTTTGTGTGATTCATTATGTAATGTAACTGCACTCTTTGATATCTTTAGTGTGGCTTCTGTGCCTGCTGTGGCTGCTGCTGATAACACAAATTTGTGGAAATGTGAACAGTCATGGTTGGTGTACATCTGCTGGGTTGGCTGTAGCAGAAGATGTGTTGGTTCTATTTATACTATTTCTATTCTCGTGACATTTATTCCACTTTGGTGGGATCAGGCCCTTATTTTTTAAAATGTGAAAACTCCAGGTTGGGTGTCCATTAGAGTTGAGCGAAACGGGTCGAAAAATTTCAAAAGTCGCCGACTTTTGGCAAAGTCGGGTTTCATGAAACGAAACTCGACCCTAGGATGAGGTCAGCCACGAGGTCGGCGACTTAAGCGCCAAAGTCGCGTTTCAAAAGTTTGTTTTGCGCTCTTTTTCAGCCAATCAGGATCCACGGACACTGTGGGCAATGTGATGACATAGGCAGGGGTCACCACCATCTTTCAGAAGGGCATGCAAGTGATTGGCTTGCTTTGGTGGGCGTCACAGGGGGTATAAAAGGGCGTGCACGCCGACCGCCATGTTACTCATGCTGATCTCAGAATAGGGAGAGCTGCTGCTGCTGCTGCTGATTCTGTAGGGAGAGCGTTAGGCAGGGAAGAAGACACCAAAAACTGCTTCTACTGCTAGCGATTTTGCCTGTACAACACACCAGTCACTGTGTGTGCAGTGCAAGTGGAGGCTATATTTTGCTGGATCAGCGGTGTTGGTTGTTAGGCTGCCTTCTAAGGCTTCCTGACGGCTGCATTGCTGTTTACCCACTGCTCTGCAAACTGCTTTTTTAAAAGCAATCCCAATTTTTTTTTTGTCCTGGTGAGGTACTGAGCGTGCATTTTTTCACACCATACAGCGGTGCACACTCCTCACACAGTATCGTGTAACGGCTGTTATCACAGCCACAGTGAAGCTATCTGTGTGTCACTCTGTAAGAATAAGTCGAGGACATGTTCCGTTCTTACAGACCTGCACCTTCTAGTTTTGTCTAGTTTTCAAACAGTTAAATATATTTGCTGTTTGATCACATTCAAAACTATAGAGAGACAGCGTGTGTCAGTCCGTATACTTAAAAAACACGGAGCTTGACAATTTTACGTACACCGGACAGCCGTGTACGTGCGCACTCCTCTCTCAGTACTGTGTAACGGCTGTTATCACGGCCACAGTGAAGCTATCTATGTGTCGCTCTGTAAGGATAAGTCGAGGACTTGTTCCGTTTTTACAGACCTACACTCTAGGGAGATTCCTATTCTGCCCAATTCTATATACACCTTGCAGTTTGTCATACACTAGCCAATTTCTGCCTGTGACATAGCGCTGTGATATTCAGTGGGCCTCACACAATCCAAAAGTGTCCAGTGTCCACAAGTGTGTGCAGAAATTCAAAATCTCCGTTATCCTCTAGTGACATTTTTCACACCTGCGACATCGAGCCTTTCACATAGCGCAGTGATATTCAGTGGGCCTCACACAATCCAAAAGTGTCCAGTGTCCACAAGTGTGTGCAGAAATTCAAAATCTCCGTTATCCTCTAGTGACATTTTTCACACCTGCGACATCGAGCCTGTCACATAGCGCTGTGATATTCAGTGGGCCTCACACAATCCAAAAGTGACCAGTGTCCACAAGTGTGTGCAGAAATTCAAAGTCTCCGTTATCCTCTAGTGACATTTTTCACACCTGCGACATCGAGCCTGTCACATAGCGCAGTGATATTCAGTGGGCCTCACACAATCCAAAAGTGTCCAGTGTCCACAAGTGTGTGCAGAAATTCAAAATCTCCGTTATCCTCTAGTGACATTTTTCACACCTGCGACATCGAGCCTGCCACATAGCGCTGTGATATTCAGTGGGCCTCACACAATCCAAAAGTGTCCAGTGTCCACAAGTGTGTGCAGAAATTCAAAATCTCCGTTATCCTCTAGTGACATTTTTTACACCTGCGACATCGAGCCTGTCACATAGCGCTGTGATATTCAGCGGGCCTCACACAATCCAAAAGTGTCCAGTGTCCACAAGTGTGTGCAGAAATTCAAAATCTCCGTTATCCTCTAGTGACATTTTTCACACCTGCGACATTGAGCCTGTCACATAGCGCTGTGATATTCAGTGGGCCTCATACAATCCAAAAGTGTCCAGTGTCCACAAGTGTGTGCAGAAATTCAAAATCTCTGTTATCCTCTAGTGACATTTTTCACACCTGCGACATTGAGCCTGTCACATAGCGCAGTGATATTCAGTGGGCCTCACACAATCCAAAAGTGTCCAGTGTCCACAAGTGTGTGCAGAAATTCAAAATCTCCCCTGTCCTATAGAGACCTTGCACCTTGTTTTACATTACTATATGGTTTGTTGGATTTTGTCTACATTTCTACCAAAAATGAGGAAGGCTGGTGGAAGAAGCCGTGAAATTGGGCGGGGGTTGGCAGCTGGTAATGATGGTGTTGGTGGTGGATCTGATGGTAGTGGCAAAAGCAAAATAGGACCGAATGCAGGAGGTGTTGAACCTGCGTCATCGTCTGGCTCCACAAGGCCTCGAAGGCTTCATTTTCTAGGAGTTGGCAAACCGCTTTTAAAGCCAGAGCTTTTGGCTTACATTGCTGACTCAGCCTCCAGCTCTATCGCCTCCTCTTCTGAAGTTGTAAAAAATAAAAGCACTGAGTCGTCATTGGAGGCTCATGTTCATGAACCACACCTTTCCTTGTGTCCTTTACCCCAACCAAGATTGAAGGATGACGCAGGCCATACTACTGATTACTCCATGGAGCTGTTTTCACATACCATGCCTGGATTATCAAGTGAAATGGTGAATTACCCAGGCCAAGATGAATCTGACATGGAGTGCACTGATGCACAGCCACTGATAGATGATTCTGCTGGTACATTCACTCAGAGCACTACATTGTCCTCGCAGTGTACAGAGCCAGATTCTGACCCTGATGAGACTCAGGTGCCCCTTCCCGCACACTATACCACCATACACGGTGACACAGAGGAAGGTGCACATGACATTGAAGAGGAGGTGATGGATGACCCAGTTGTTGACCCAGATTGGCATCCATTGGGGGAAGAGGATGCTGCTTCCAATAGCTCAGATGAGGAGGAGGAGCATCCACAGCAGACATCGACATCGCATCAGCTGTTATCTGGCAGGCCCGGAGCACTCCAAAGACAGGTTCCAAAAATCAAAAGAGTTGCTGGACAGCTTGTCCAGAGGGTCAAAATATCACAGCGTGCTAGGCCGCAAAATGTCTGCCTAAGTAGGAAGAGTGCAGTGTGGCACTTTTTTGAACAAAATCCTCATGATCAGGCCAAGGTTATCTGTAAGAAGTGCGCAAAGACCTTTAGCCGAGGGAAAAATTTGAATACCAGTTGCATGCTTAGACATTTAACCAGCATGCACTTGCAAGCATGGACACAACACCAAACCTCAAGTACCACATGTGCAACTGATCACAAAGAAGGTAGTCAGCAACGCTACTTTGTTTCCCCCACTGTAAGCCCACCGGTTAGCACAGCAGCAAATGTTGAGGTGTCGTTGCAAGGCCACGGCAGTCAGGGAATCCCACTGTTATATCAACGAAAGACTGAATCTAGGCAATCAGAAAGAACACCAACTCCATCACCATCATCAACCCTCTCTCAGTCCGCCCTGTCCACCGCTACTTCCACCATATGCAGCTCTCAAGTCCAGCTCACCCTCCCAGACACTATGAGTAGGTCAAGAAAGTACTCAGTCTCTCATCCGCGTACACTGGGTTTGAACGCCCACATTGCCAAACTAATCTCGTTAGAGATGATGCCCTATCGGTTGGTGGAAAGCGCAGCTTTCCGCGAACTCATGGCCTATGCAGTACCACGCTATGACCTACCCAGTCGCCACTTCTTCTCTCGCAAAGCCATCCCAGCCCTCCACCATCATGTGAAAGACCGCATTGTCCATGCACTCAAGCAGTCAGTGAGTGGAAAGGTGCACCTCACAACTGATGTATGGTCCAGTCGGCATGGCCAGGGCCGTTACGTGTTCATCACTGCGCACTGGGTTAATGTGGTGGATGCAGGGTCCACAGGGGACAGCGGTGGTGGGACAGTGCTGCCTAGCCCATGGTATAGGAAACAGTTGGCTGTAGGCGTTCGACCCTCCTCCTCCTCCAGAAGCAAAAGCTCGTCCACAGAGCGCAGTCGTACGAGCACTCCATCTGCAGCTGCCACTGTTGCACACGAGGTGTCCCCCTATCGAGCAGCTAGTGGAATGCGTCAGCAGGCTGTGTTGCAGATTATGTGTTTGGGCGACAGACACACCGCCGAGGTGCTGGCCGAGTACTTTCAGCGACAAACTGAGTCATGGCTGGGCAGTGTACATCTTGAAGCAGGCAAGGTAGTTAGTGATAACGGCCGTAATTTTGTGGCAGCCATAGCCCTTTCAAAACTCAGCCACATACCTTGCTTGGCTCACACCTTGAACCTGGTGGTGCAGTGCTTCCTCAATAATTATCCGGAGTTAACAGCCCTGCTCCAGAAGGTGCGAAGACTGTGCGCGCACATCCGCCGGTCGCCTGTACACTCCATTCGTATGCAGAAGCTGCAGCGATTGCTCCACCTTCCCAACCACCGCCTCAATATCGACATTGCAACAAGGTGGAACTCCACCCTGCACATGGTTGAGCGGCTGTGCGAGCAGAGGCAGGCCACAATGCATTTGTGGGAGGATACACGGCCAGGCACTTTGAGAGAAGACATGGAGTTGACAGGTGTGCAATGGTCGAAGCTGAAAGACCTCTGTAAAGTCCTTCAGTGTTTTGAGGAATGCACACGGCTGGTAAGCGCAGACGACGCCATCCTAAGCATGAGCATCCCACTTATGCGTCTGCTCATGCAAACTTTGACGCACTGGCATAGGGTCCCTCATAATGCAATCAAGTGTCTCTGACAATGGTGGTGCACACCCGCCGTCAGAAACACCGCCGTACTATGAGGGGCCCAGTGCCAGTACCGACACCCACGAGTGTGCCCCCCTTGCTTGGGCAGGGCCCCAGCATTTGCAATGTTTACCTCTCCCTGCTCCTCCGCTGTGTAGTCTGGGCTGTCAAATCCTTCACTGGGACTGCCACTACAAATTGATTGAACTGAAAGATGATGGTTAAGATGTAGCTATGCCCTGTCCTGCTGGCCGGGCTCTAGCTCCAGATGATCAGTGGCTTCCATTTCTTATGGACGTCGACTCACAATTACATGCAGTGGTGGTTTATCATCAGCTTTCACAGTTTTCCTACTCACAAACGTGTGACATTCCGGCGCACATTTCAAAATGTGCCCTCTCATGCCAATCAAATAGATTCGCCTACGGCCAGTGGCTTCTGTCTTTTGCACTCCAAAGTTACGTGACAGATCTGATAGCCAGTGAGCACCATGTTTACATCGCTCCCTGTGATAAAAATTGGATTGAGATGAGTAACAGTGATGGAATCCACGGAAGTGCGATACAGCAAGACTTTATTCACAAAAAAATGTTTTCACTGTCTCAACACACAAATTAATTGAGGGTCAGCATCGCCTATGAGAATTGTGACGGAAGTTTTTCCTGTGAATAATAATTCCTAGATTTCTGCAATCAATAGCCTTTATGTCACTAATTGTATGCATCTCATTTCCTATTGCGGAGAGGCTGGACTGTATTACTGAGACAGAAATATATATGAAGATTTAAAAATAACACCAAAAGTATATAGTTGTGTACGCCTCAATTGCATTTCCTTTTTTCCACTTTTTAGATTGCTGTGTAATTCATACTGAGAACACGGAGATTTTACATGTTTAAACTATGCTATATATACCTGCTATCCAGTGATAAAGTACCCTTTCTCAACTTTGTGCAATCTGGACAAATCCATACTGGGCCTGAGAACATCTGAGTCTGCCTCCTGATCTATAGACATATATTTTTAATGTGTAAACTAGGCCACATATATACGTGTTATCCGGTGAAACTGTACCCTTTATCAACTTTCTACAATGTTGTTGAATCCATACTGGGCCTGAGAATGGCTGCCGAGCTGTTAAGCAAGCTACAGCACCTGTGGTTTGGACACATAATTTTTTCAGGAATGACGGTTAGGCCTAACTCCGGAAATGCGGTTGACCTGAACTTACTGGGAAATCATCGTTCGCGGGGAATAATCTGAATCCCAGATCCCCATCACTAACGGAGTTCAGCAGGTTATCTGCACCTGTAAGCGACAAAAGCTGGTCCTTTCAGTGTAGCGTGCATGCAGCCCCAGACATGTACTGGAATGCTAGACCTGTTATTGCTCGATCCCACATGCCACAGCCTCGCGTATCCCTCTAGTAAGCTTGACGCGTACCGCTGGGGCTATGCCGGAGTCTCGGTCGTTAACGGAAAAAAGCTGAGAAATCGCTAGCACAACTACAAACGGACATACCACACCACACACAGAATCGACAAAGCTTGCAATCTGTCCATCTTTTCTGTAGCTTGTATGGTAGTGGTTTCCCGGGTGCAGTCCAATTAAGCCACAGGCTCCACTCTTGGTGGTGCCCTTTTGGACATTCCTTTAAGGTTCAGCTTTCCAATCATACTGCCCCTGGAAACCAAAAACTTTGCCTTCAGGGACGCTGTTTGGAGGTTGGCGGGAATAACGCCGCCCGATCAGCAGTCGGCATATGGGTCGCCCTCCCAGGGCTGTGGGGTACTCGGTACCGGGCCGGTGTCAGTGGGATGTGTCACAGCAGCGGTGACCCGGACGGTGGCCCTGGGCGCCCATGTAAATGGCGTGGTTTAATGGTAAAGAGTTTATATAGATAGCTTGACGCCACCTGTGGTGTTCGGCAACATAGATGTTAGGCCGACGCTGCATGCAGATCCTCTGGGACTGATGGTGTTGTGCAGCAAAGATGGTGAAGCTCCCCACAGGTGGAGCTGGAGTCCCAGGGAAGTGTAGATGTAGTGATGGGGGCAAGGCACAGGCGGTGTAGGTGCAGGTACCCAGATGTAGCGGTGCTGGAATAACTGTAGGACACCAGAGCGTGCAGTTCCAAAGCTTTACTCACAGTCTGCAGGTTACACAGATGCCTGCCTCCGTGCTGTGTCCTCCGGGTCAGGACCTCTGCCAACCTCCGGGACCAGAATGGAAAGCTCCCTTCCAACACTCCGCCAACATGTACCTTCCTGAACGTCTCCTTTCTAGCGCTTGTGGGGGAAGCACTCACAGGACCGTGGTTCACTGAAACGCCTCCTGTCTAACAGATGTTTCTCAGACTTTACTTGTATGGCAGACAGCTGTAGCCTTTTCCTTCTGCCTCGCACACGTCGATGCTGAGGCCTCCGAGCCTTAGTTGGGTACAGAGCATTTATAGCTGCTACTTCCCCCGGTTTCTGCTGCAGGAACATCAGTGTCCCTACAAACTCGGAGACCGGAATCCGGACCATGCGTTCCAGCTAGGAGTGAGCCTTAACTCTGCTCATCCTCCAGCTCCCCTTCTCACATCCACACACTTCCCCTTCCCTGCACAGAGTGCCCTAACTTACCTCCTCCCGACCACAAAGAGCAGCTCCTCAGCAGTCAGGTTCAGAGGTCTCCCTGCTGGCCTGGAGTGGGAAATGTGTTGTGTGTTGGTTTCACTGCTAGAGAGATCCTTCGTTGCTCCCAAGCTTGACAACACACTCCCTAGGAGGAAGGCAATGCCACAGTGGCGACCGTACTCTTGGGGACGCCACAAGTGCACTGAGGCCCAGCCACTGCTGGATGATGCTGCTGGTACATTGACCCAGACCACTACATTCCCCTCGCACTCTACACAGCCAGAATCTGACCCAGAGGAAACTCAGGTTCCCCTTCCCGCATACTATACCACCTTACACGGTGACAAAGAGGAAGGTGCAGATGAAAGTGCAGGTTCCTTGAGCAGGTGGGGGGGCATACTCATGGGCGATGGCACTGGCACAGGGCACCGCATAGTACGCAAAAGTGTTTCTGCCGGTGGGAGGGCCTAAACAGCCAAGTGCAGAGAGATGGAAGATGGGGACGACAAGGAGTTCAGAGTAGTGCAGGGATTCCCTAGCAAGGAGACTTATGTAATTGTTTTCAATGTTGGGACAGCAATTTTTGGGGAGCACTATACTCTGGTGAATGATATATGGGGCCCACCATACACTGGAGCATTCCAAAGGTGGACATCAGACACTGGAGCAGCATTTACAGGGCCCATTATACACTAGAGCAGTAGAAATGGGGCCCATTATATATGGAGCATTATTTGGGCCATAAGACAGTGGAGCTTCATCCATTGGGACCAACATATACTGTAGCATTATGTGGAGCTCATCATATACGGTTTGAAACATTATATGGGAATAATGATTCCGTATGGAGAAATATATGGGCCTCATTACTCTGTATAGCGCACTAAGCGCTGGCCATAATACTGTATGGAGTTATATACTGTCCGTTTTTGGAGGTATTGGAGAATTTAAAATGGATATCAGTCATGAGATGTAAGAAGTGAAGTATTTTTCATTGTACTATACTACTATTTCTCTGCCGTATCGGAGCATCATGAGTTGTGGTATGTGTTAAAGTGGCGCTCTTTGGCCCTGGGCCCACGAAAACCTGGAGCCAGCCCTCCCCCCCCCACAACTGTAGCCAAATAACCCCCATTTTTCAGTGCGTAACTAGTATTATGAAGTTAATTAAGGTTGACAAGCTTCAGTAACAAGAATTTATGCTTTTGGCATTCAAATGGGCACTTGGTGTGTTTCCTGTCCTCCTCTCACTGCCGACTTTGACTTTCTACATTGACTAACATTGGGTTTCGGGACGACCCCGACTTTTCCCTATAGTCGGCCGATTTTGCTCGACCCGACTTTTGGAAAAGTCGGGTTTCATGAAACGAAACTCGACCCTAAAAAAACAAAAGTCACTCAACACTAGTGTCCATCTGCTGGATTGGGTTTAGTGGAAGACCTATCGCTCTCTATTATACTACAGTGCTGTGCAAATTAATTGGGACAAAGCATTTTTTTAAGTAAAATTGTAAGTTGGTTACCAGTCAGTGATTCAAACCAATTTTAACTGCTTTGAACAGGCACTCACACCTGTTCAAAGCAGTTAAAACTGGTTTGAATCACTGACTGGTAACCAACTTAAGATTTTACTTAAAAAAAAATGCTTTGTCCCAATTAATTTGCACATCACTGTATTTCTACTGTGGTGAAATTGATACTACTTCTGTGGTGTATGGCTCTCATTTTTAAATGTGAACTCTCCTGGTTGGGTGTCCATCTGCTGGATTGGGTGTAGTAAAAGATCTGTTGTTCCCTATTATACTATTTCTACTTTGGTGAAATCGATGCCACTTTATGGTGTTTGCCAATAATTTTTGGAAATGTGAGCACTCCTGGTTGGCTCTCCTTCATACATTTTGCTTGTAGCAGTAGGCCACTGACACCGTCAGGCCTCCAATTCCTTGGACTTAACTACCCGTGTTACTATCCGTAAAATTGTCTGACAATGGTAGTCTATAATACTGATATTTGTGCCACTTGATTGTGGTTCAGCATGAAAGCAGGTAGAGGTATTGCATGTGGTATCAGGACTCCCAGCAAAGGGTGACTACACCGATCCGTCACCCACCTCGTCTTACTGTGATGTTTAACTGAAAGCTGTAAATGCTGTCTCAGGCGACGATACCTCATGCCTGACTGATTGCTGCAGTTCCATGCTAAAATTTGTACTGTGGGTGAATTGACGTCATTTTTCTGGTGTCTGTTCCTCATTTGATGTGATTTGGCAGCATTTGTGGCCATTATAGGGTGTTGTGTATGCGTTTGTTTTTGCCTCCCATTGACATGAATGGCATTCGGTTTTGTTTGGCAAATATTCAACGAATTAATCAGCGAATATTGCAAATTCAGCGATCGTAATCCGAACCGAACATTGCAATATTCGCTCATCTCTTTTCACAATAATTAGTTATCAGAAAACTAATAGTGAGCATACAGCATATATACCTCCGGAATACAATGCATGGAACATGTGTATTTACAGCCGGAAGATCATTACTAACTCCACGTTAACCTCATACTCCTCACTGCCACCATCAATCCTGTTTTTAAAAAAATAAATACAAGCTGATTTGACACCATTCTTCTTTGGAGGTTCACATCATCAGGGTCTAACATCCCTTCTCCTTCAGAGTAGCTGTCATATGCCATCCCTGTTGTGAGTTCATTTTCCCCTTCACTACTGAGGCCCGAGGAACGCCCTCTTCTGGTGAAGAAAGGTAGTGAGCCTGATTATCAAACAACTGAGCCTGATGATGATGACTGGCTGAGTGGAGTTACTGACTGGATATAAGGCTGCCGACGCCCTTCTGCCCTGCGGGTGATTTCTCTGTGGGATCCTTGGAGACCAATCTGAATTCCTGCTCTTCTAAAGCTAAGTTTTCTGCTCGGCTTTTTGCATTTGTGCTTTGACTTTGTTTTGCTTTGTTTTTCTGGATTTCTGCCATTCCCTGCTGGGGTGAGCTGAATTCCTTTAGCTCTGTCTTCTGAAAATACCTGAGTGCTGATTTAGTTTTTGAAGCCTAGCTGCTTCAGGATCTTTTTCCATATCAGCTTGTTGGCTTATGTCTTTGATAGGGTTTTGGCAGATTGCAGACAGCAACCTTCCTTTCCTGTTCTGTTTAGTTAGCTTGGGCCCCATCGTTTGCTCAGCCTATCTTTCTATCTGTGTGAGTGTTTTTTCATCTTGCTTCACCGTCATTATATGTTGGGGGCTGCCTTTTACTTTGGCGTCTGCTCTGGGGCAGTTTAGATTTCCTTTTCTGTCTTTAGGCTATTTAGCTCTCCGGCTGTGATCGAGGGGTCTAGGGCACCGTAGGAACCCCCCACAGCTACTGCTAGTTGTGTTGATAGGTTCAGGGGTCTGCAATCTGATAGTTGCCAACTTCTCTGGTTTTCTGGACGTAGCTTCTATTTTTGTGTCTGCCTCCTACGGTGACTCAATCATAACAGAATCACCCGCCATACCGCAGATCCTAGGGTACTCAATAGCAGGAAAGAATTGTAAAAAAAAAAAAAAAGTGTGTATATTTTTTCCTCTATATCTCTGAGGCCCTAGGGGGAATTTTTTTTTTCTCTCAATGGAGATAAAGCAATTGTCTGATCGTGTGGATCAGCTCGCTGCAGAAGTGCGGGGAATTTCCGCCTACCTTGCTCATTCACATGCTGCTGAACCAAAGATTCCTACACCTGATGTATTTTTTGGGGATCGGTCTAAATTTTTGAATTTCAAAAATAATTGTAAATTATTTTTTGCCTTGAAGCCTAACTCGTCAGGGAGCTCCGCGCAGCAGGTTAAAATTGTCATCTCTTTGCTGCATGGCGATCCCCAGGATTGGGCGTTTTCTTTGAAACCAGATGATCCTATTCTGACTAATGTGAACGCATTTTTTCAGGCCTTGGGGTTGTTGTATGACGAACCTAATGCCATTGATCAGGCTGAAAAGACCCTGCTGGCATTGAACCAGGGTCGAGATTCTGCAGAATTGTACTGTCAAAAATTCCGAAAGTGGGCAGTACTTACCACCTGGAATGATAATGCCTTGGCTGCTCTCTTTCGGAAGGGGTTGTCAGAAGCCGTAAAAGATACTATGGTGGGATTTCCAGTTCCCTCTGGTCTTGACGATTCTATGTCATTAGCCATTCAGGTTGATCGGCGTTTGCGCGAACGCAAAGCTGCACGAGAGGTGTTGCCACCTGTTGAACAAATGTCTGAACCTATGCAATGTGATAGAGTTTTGTCCAGAGAGCAGCGTCAGGAGTTCAGAAGGCGTAATAAGTTGTGTTTTTTCTGTGGAGATGCCTCGCATATTATTTCTGTTTGTCCTAAACGAGAGAAACGCTTTGCACACACGTTTTCTGTTGGTGGTGTTCAACCTAAGTTTCTTCTGGCTATTACGCTGATCTGCTCCCTGTCCACATTTTCCGCCAAGGCTTTTGTGGATTCGGGAGCAGCCCTAAACCTAATGGACTTGGATTTTGCTAAACGTTGTGGATTTCCGATGACACCTCTGCAGACGCCTATCCCTTTGAGGGGGATTGATGCTACTCCTTTGGCTAAAAATAAACCTCAGTTTTGGACCCACGTGGTCATGCGGGTCGCCCCAGACCATCAAGAAAATTGCAGATTTTTGGTGTTGCATAATCTGCATGATACTATTGTTCTGGGGTTTCCCTGGTTACAAATTCATAATCCAGTTTTAGATTGGAAATCTGTGTCTGTGGTGAGTTGGGGTTGTCGGTGTGTCTTTAGTGAGGCTCCGGTGTTTTCCACCTCTCCTCAGTCGCATGATGTTCATGATTATTTGGCGGACTTTTTTGATGTATTTAGTGAGAATGAGTCTGCATCTCTGCCTCCTCATAGGAGTTATGGCTGTGCAATTGAACTGAGCCCGGGGTGTAAATTTCCCAAGGGTCTTCAATTTATCTGTACCTGAGCACGAGGCTATGCGATCCTATATTAAGGAGGCGTTGGAGAAGGGTCATATTAGACCATCCTCGTCACCCTTAGGTGCCGGTTTTTTTTTTGTAGCCAAAAAGGATGGATCATTAAGACCTTGTATTGATTATCGTGCCCTCAACAAAATTACTGTTAAATATCAGTATCCGTTACCCCTGATTTCTGATCTATTCTCCAGAGTTAAAGGTGCTTGCTGGTTTACCAAGCTTGACCTCAGGGGGGCGTATAATCTTATTCGCATTAAGCGTGGGGATGAATGGAAGACGGCGTTTAATACTCCAGAGGGACATTTTGAGTACCTGGTGATGCCTTTTGGGCTCACTAATGCCCCTTCTGTCTTCCAGTGCTTCATGAACGATATTTTCCGAGATTTTGTTGATAAATTTTTGATTATCTATCTGGATGATATTTTGATCTTCTCCAAGGATTGGGATTCTCATGTGGAACATATTCGGACTGTGTTCCGGATCTTGAGGGAGAATTCCCTGTATGTCAAAGGATCTAAATGCCTTTTTGGAGTACAGAGGATTTCTTTTTTGGGATTTATTTTGTCCCCGTCAACTATTGAAATGGACCCGGCCAAGGTACAGGCCATTTACGATCGGGTTCAGCCCACTTCTTTGAAGGCCCTCCAGAAGTTTTTGGGTTTTGCTAATTTTTATCGGAAATTTATAACAAAATTTTCTAGTATTGCCAAGCCATTGACTGATTTGACTAAGAAGGGTGCTGATGTGTTAAATTGGTCTCCGGAGGCTGTTTCTTCCTTTCAGGAGCTGAAGCGAAGATTCACCTCCGCCCCGGTTTTGCGGCAACCTGATGTCTCACTTCCGTTCCAGGTAGAGGTGGATGCTTCTGAGATTGGTGCAGGAGCTGTTTTGTACCAAAAGGATCCTGTAACATCTAAAATGAATCCCTGTGCTTTCTTCTCCCGAAAGTTCTCTCCATCTGAACGTAACTATGATGTGGGGAATCGGGAACTGTTGGCCATGAAATGGGCATTTGAGGAGTGGAGACATTGGTTGGAGGGAGCTAAGCATCAAGTTGTGGTCCTCACTGACCACAAGAATTTGATTTACCTAGAGTTGGCTAAGCGCTTGAACCCTAGACAGGCTAGGTGGGCGTTGTTTTTTACACGTTTTGATTTTGTGGTTTCTTTTCTTCCTGGAACTAAGAATGTCAAGGCAGACACCCTCTCTAGGAGCTTCTTTGCTGATTCTCCTGTGGTGACCAAGCCTGCTACCATCTTAGGCGAGGGGGTAGTTCTTTCTGCCATCTCGCCCGATTTGAGACGTGCTCTGGAAGAGTTCCAGGAGGACAAACCTGAGCGTTGTCCCAGTGGAAAGTTGTATGTTCCTGACCAGTGGAAGAAGAGAGTGATGTCTGAAGTTCATTGCTCTGCTTTGGCTGGTCATCCAGGTATTTTTGGTACTAGAGATCTGGTGAGTCGGTCTTTTTGGTGTCCCTCCTTGTCTCGTCATGTCAGGAATTTTGTGCAGTCCTGTGGGACGTGCTCCCGGTCTAAATCGTGTTCTCGCTGTAGTGGGTTGTTGATGCCTTTGCCTGTCCCCAAGAGGCCATGGACCCATATTTCAATGGATTTCATCTCTGATATGCCTGTCTCTCAAAGGATGACTGTTATTTGGGTGATTTGTGATAGTTTCTCTAAGATGGTTCATCTTGTACCACTCCCTAAGTTGCCGTCTTCCTCTGAGCTGGTGCCCCTGTTTTTGCAACAGGTGGTTCGCTTGCACGGGATTCTTGAGAACATTGTATCTGACAGAGGAGTTCAGTTTGTGTCTAGATTTTGGAGAACTTTCTGTTCCAAGTTGGGAATTCAGTTGTGCTTCTCCTCTGCTTTTCACCCTCAGACCAATGGGCAGACAGATAGAACAAACCAGACCTTGGAGTCATATTTGAGATGTTTTATTTCTGCTGATCAGGATGATTGGGTTTCATTTTTGCCCTTCGCCGAATTTGCTTTAAATAATAGAGCTAGTTCTGCCACTTTGATGTCACCTTTTTTTTGTAACTTTGGGTTTCATCCTCGATTTTCTTCAGGGCAGGTGGAGCCCTCTGCCTGCCCAGGTGTTGACACTGTGGTGGAGAGAATGCACCAGATCTGGGACCAAGTGGTGGATAAGTTATCTCTCTCCCAGGAAAAGGCCCAGCGGTTTTCCAACCGACATAGGACCATTGGTCCCCAGTTTAAGGTTGGTGATATGGTGTGGTTATCATCAAAAAATATTGCTATGAAGGTGGCTTCTCCTAAGTTTAAGCCTAGATTTATTGGACCTTACAAGATTTTGGAGATTATTAATCCGGTCTCTTTTCGTTTGGCTCTTCCTGTCACATTTAAAATCCATAATGTGTTCCATAAATCTTTTTTGAAGAGGTTTGTTGAACCTGTTGTTCCGGGGGTGGCACCTCCAGACCCTGAATTGGTTGAAGGTAACATGGAATATGAGGTAGAGAAAGTACTGGATTCCGGTCTGGCTAGACGGAGACTCCAGTATTTGGTTAAGTGGAAGGGTTATGGTCAGGAGGATAATTCCTGTCTCTGCCTCTGATATTCATGCCAAAAGATTGGTGCGTGCCTTTCATCGGGCTCACCCGGATCGCCCTGGAGGCATGGATGAGGGTTCAGTGACCCCTCCTCAAGGGGGAGGTACTGTTGTGAGTTCATTTTCCCCTTCACTACTGAGGCCCGAGGAACTCCCTCTTCTGGTGAAGAAAGGTAGTGAGCCTGATTATCAAACACCTGAGCCTGATGATGATGACTGGCTGAGTGGAGTTACTGACTGGATATAAGGCTGCCGACACCCTTCTGCCCTGCGGGTGATTTCTCTGTGGGATCCTTGGAGACCAGTCTGAATTCCTGCTCTTCTAAAGCTAAGTTTTCTGCTCGGCTTTTTGCATTTGTGCTTTGACTTTGTTTTGCTTTGTTTTTCTGGATTTCTGCCATTCCCTGCTGGGGTGAGCTGAATTCCTTTAGCTCTGTCTTCTGAAAATACCTGAGTGCTGATTTAGTTTTTGAAGCCTAGCTGCTTCAGGGTCTTTTTCCATATCAGCTTGTTGGCTTATGTCTTTGATAGAGTTTTGGCAGATTGCAGACAGCAACCTTCCTTTCCTATACTGTTTAGTTAGCTTGGGCCCCATCGTTTGCTCAGCCTATCTTTCTATCTGTGTGAGTGTTTTTTCATCTTGCTTCACCGTCATTATATGTTGGGGGCTGCCTTTTACTTTGGGGTCTGCTCTGGGGCAGTTTAGATTTCCTTTTCTGTCTTTAGGCTATTTAGCTCTCCGGCTGTGATCGAGGGGTCTAGGGCACCGTAGGAACCCCCCACAGCTACTGCTAGTTGTGTTGATAGGTTCAGGGGTCTGCAATCTGATAGTTGCCAACTTCTCTGGTTTTCTGGACTTAGCTTCTATTTTTGTGTCTGCCTCCTATGGTGACTCAATCATAACACATCCCCCTCTCACCCGTCCACTTCCTTGACCACTTTTCTGCCTTGTTGTCACACTTCATGTCCTCAGAATTGCCAACCTTTATCCTGGGAGACTCCAACAGCCCACCTCCCCAACTGCATCCCATCTTCTATCTCTAGCCACTTCTCATGGCCTCTCACAACGTTCAACCTCTGAGACACACGAAGTTCAAGCTCTTAGCTTTGCCATGTGTTGGAGGAAAGAATCTTTTATGTGAGCACAACAGCACAAACCAGGGTTGGCTACTGTGCTGACAGAGCGTGGAGTAGGGTGAACATGACAAGCTGCTGAACTGTGAGAGATGTGCAAGGGGGGATGTTGCAGCGGATTAAGAAAGATGGGGTGTGTTATTGGTATCTAAGATCAGTCAAAAACATCAGGCATGTTCAGTTCTGTAACAGCTGATGGGCTCTCACTCACCTCAACTGTAGCAGGTAAACAAGTGGAGGTTCTTCGGCCGGAGAGCTGTGTGACCACACTTGCCACAGTGAAGGAGGAGGAAAAAGCAGAGTATGCGGTTGATGGGTTGGACAGTGGTTGGTGAGGCCTGCTAGTCTGCATTTTTAGAATTTTGAGATTAATGCACGTTGATCGCGCATGTGCCACTTCATGCATGTGGTAGTCAAATTATTGCATTTTTTTTAACTATACTCTGTTGCTTTTAACAAAGATGACAGATAAAGTGATTTGTGTCATTTTTTGCCAGTCTGAAAAAAAGACCCAGGCTTTGCAACTGCAGACCCACAAATGCTGCTGGCCACTGACATATTTGGGGCTGAGGATGCGGTGCTTATCGTGTTTGTGTAAGCCTGTGTCTGTGCTGAAAGCCACAATGTAACCTCCTCCTCCACCTCCTCTGATGAGGTACTCTGCTGCATGCATCTGGGTTTTCATCAAGTGGGATCTACTACCTCATTGTCATCCCCTTCCTGCCCTGACAGCATAGTACTGTCCACGTGCGCCTCAAGTATCTGAGTCTCATCAGGATCACCTCCACCCCCTAGGTTTAATGTCTTGTGATGAGAGTTTGGATTCTACTCGTACCCTTCTTCAGATCAAATTGAATAAAAATTTGGGCATTGGTGCAGATGATTTCCTTCTGTTGACTCTGTGAATCTTTGGAGTACACTTCTGATGCCCATGGCATAGAATGTGTGAACAGATCTGCAGACTCAGCCATCTCTGGTTCCATACAGTCAGTTGGTCGGTTTGAGAGATGTGACGTGAGGAAAGACAAGGGTAATTGGGGCGCCACCTCTGAGGACTGTATTGTGTATGATGTTAAGGTGGAGGAAGAGGAGCGGAGGCTACTTGATGCAGAGCTTGCCATCTACTGGAGCACATGCTCTTTCTGGCACTCATCTACAAAGTGTACAGCTGTATGGCTGCCAAAGAAAGGGAGTGGAGTAGCCCATCCAGTAACAGAAGTTTCAAAAATGCTACACAATTACTCACTGCAGCAAAACAAGCCTCCTTCTCATCTCTCATATCATACCTGTCTCACAACCCTAAACAGCTATTCAGCACTTTCAATTCTCTCCTCCATCCACTACCTAACCTCTCTCTCCTCTCAGCTGAATATTTTGCCTCATTCTTCAAGCAGAATATTGACAATGTAAGAAAAAGCTTTTGCTTAAAGTCCCCACAGCCCCTTCTCATAAGTACTCAACCCTCCTCCTCCAAAACCAACTTCACCATTCCGGAAGATGAACCCACCCCTTCAACCTGTCACTAACAATTGGTGTCTTCCTCTTATGATTCAATCATACCTCGATCACACCCATCCTCAAAAAGCACTCCCTTGACCCATACTCTGTGTCTAGCTATTGCCCCATCTCACTTCTCCCCTATGCCTCCAAACTACTGGAACAACACATCCAATTTGAATTGTCCATCCACCTCGCCTCTTGCTCACTCTTTAACAGCTTACAGTCTGGCTTCCAACCACATCATCCCACTGAAACTGCCCTGACTAAATTCACCAACGACCTACTAACTGCCAAATCCAAGCAACACTAGTTTGTCTTCCTCCACCTGGACCTGGCTTCTGCCTTTGACACAGTGGACCATTCTCTCTTACTACAGACTTTGATTTCTTGCCATTACAGACTTGGCCCTTGTATGGATATCCTCGTACCTAACAGACAGGACATTCAGTGTCTCCCACTCACACACCACATCCTCATCTCACTCTCTATGTGTCGGTGTCCCCTAAAGTCCAGTTGTAGGCCCTGGCACTGTGCTTATGGCATGCACGTGCTCCCTCCCTCCTGAAGGGACCACTCAAAATGCCCTAAGGTGTCCCCAACCAATAGCTGGGCGACACCTTCTATTTAAGGCTCCTCCTCCAATATGGTGGTGCCTGAGCAATGATGTTAGTTTGCCTTGCATGCTTGCTAGTTGCAGGTTCCCGAGGTCCGCCTGTCTACTTGTCTACCCTGTACCCATCTACTCGTACCTTTCTGTGCTCTTCTGTCCATCAGCCAGTCCAGCCTGCACCTACCAGTGCTCCTCTGTCTAACACCCTGTCCAATTCGCTCCTGTCAGGGCCCATCTGTTCAACACCCGGTCCAGTCTGCATCTGCCAGTGCTTATCTGTCTAACTCCTGGTCCAGCCCGCACCTGCCAGTGCTCATCTAACAGCCAGTTCAGCCTGCACCTGCCAGAGTTCATCTGTCTAACACCCAGTCAAGCTTGCACCTGCCATTGCCCATCTGTTCAATACCCGGTCCAGACTGCACCTGCCAATGTCCATCTGTCTAACAGCCGAATTAGTCTGCACTTGCCACCTCTCCTCTATCTAACACCCGGTCCAGCCCGCACCTGCAAGTGCACATATGTTCAACACTCGATCAAGTTTGCACCTTCCAGTTCTCCTCTAACACCCCACCCAGCCTGCACCTGCCAGGCTCATCTGTCTAACACCTGGTTCAGCCTGCACCTGCTAGTGCCTATCTGTCTAACAGCCAGTCCAGCCTACTCCTGCCAGTGCTTCTCTGTCTAGAACCCGGTCCATCTAGCCTCTGCCAGTGCCCATCTGTTCAACATCTTGTCCAGCCCACACCTTCCAGCCCATTTGTTCAATACCTGATCCAGCCCGCACCTGCCAATTCCCATCTGTCTATCACCTGGCGCAGTCACCACCTGCCAGTTCTCTACTGTTCCTCAGCCACTTCTGCTCACACCTGACAGTGCTCATCTTTCTAACTGCTGGTCCAGTCCGCACCTGCCAGTGCTCAACTGTCTTAAGAGCTGGTCCAGTCAGCACCTGCCAGAGCTTTTCTGTTCCTCATCCAGTCCCATCTGCACCTGTGGTTCTAGTGTCCCTACAGTGCCTGCCGATATTCTTCATCCCTCCTTTGGGCAGTATCAGCCTACCTGCTGTAAGGAGTCAGCTATTACCCTCTGTAGGTCAGCTGTTGTGAGTTCATTTTTCCCTTCACCATTGAGGTCTGATGAACTCCCTCCTCTGGTGAAGGAAGGTAGTGAGGCTGATTACCAAACACCTGGGCAGCTAGATGATGACTGGGTGGCTGGAATTGAGGACTGGATATAAGGCTGCCGACGCCCTTCTTCCTGGCTGGTGATTTTCCTGCTGGATTCTTGGAGACCAGTCTGATTCCTGCATCTCAAAGCTAAGTTTTTCTGCTCTTCTTTTTACTCTTCAGTTTTGTTTTTGTTTTGCCTTGTTTTTTGGGAGTTCTGCCATCCCCGGCCGGGGGTGAGCTGAACTCCATTTTTGTCTCTGATCTGTTGATATTTTGCTCTGTCTTCAGAATATACCTGAGTGCTGATATAGTCTTTTGAAGCCTAGCGACTTCAGGGCCTGTTTTTCCTATCAGTCGGTTGGCTCATTTTGATAGGGTTTTTGCGGATGGCAGACAGCAGCTTTCCTATCCTGTCCTATGTAGTTAGCGTGGGCCCCATCATTTGCTCAACCTATCTTTCTATCTGTGTTAGTGTTTTCATCTTGCTTCACCGTCATTATATGTTGAGGGCTGCCTATTGCTTTGGGGTCTGCTCTGGGGCAGTTTAGTTTTTCCCCTTTCTGTCTTTAGGCTATATAGTTCTCCGGCTGTGATCGAGGGGTCTAGGGCACCGTAGGAACCCCCCACGGCTACTGCTAGTTGTTGTGGATAGGTTCAGGGGTCTGCAATCCGATAGCTGCCAACCTCTCTGGTTTTTCTGGACTTAGCTGGTATTTTGTTTTTTCCTCCTTCGGTGACTCATCATAACAGAATCACCAGCCATACCGCAGATCCTAGGGTACCCAATAGCAGGAGAAAATTGTTAAAAAAAAAAAAAAAAAAAGTGTCAGAATTTTTTTTTTTTGTGTGCATATTTTTTCCTCTATATCACTGAGGCCTTAGGGGGAATTTTTCTCTCAATGGAGATGAAGCAATTATCTGATCATGTGGAGCAGCTCGCTGCTGAAGTGCGGGGAATTTCCGCCTATCTTGCTCATTCACATGCTGCTGAACCAAAGATTCCTACTCCTGATGTATTTTTGGGGGATCGGTCTAAATTCTTGAATTTCAAGAATAATTGTAAATTATTTTTTGCCTTGAAGCCTAACTCGTCAGCGAACTCCGCGCAGCAGGTTAAAATTGTCATCTCTTTGCTGCGTGGCGATCCCCAGGATTGGGCGTTTTCTTTGAAACCTGATGATCCTATTCTGAATAATGTGAACGCATTTTTAAGCCTTGGGGTTGTTGTATGATGAACCTAATGCTATTGATCAGGCTGAAAAGACCCTGTTGGCATTAAGCCAGGGTCGGGATTCGGCAGAGTTGTACTGTCAAAAATTCCAAAAGTGGGCGGTCCTTACCACCTGGAATGATGGTGCCTTGGCAGCCCTCTTTCGGAAGGGTTTGTCAGAAACTGTAAAAGATACTATGGTGGGATTTCCTGTTCCCTCTGGTCTTGACGATTCTATGTCATTAGCCATTCAGGTGGATCGGCGTTTACGTGAAAGCAAAACTACACGAGAGATGTTGCCACCTGTTGAACAAATGTCTGAACCTATGCAATATGATAGAGTTTTGCCTAGGGCGCAACGTCAGGAGTTCAGAAGGCGTAATAAGCTGTGTTTCTTTTGTGGAGATGCCTCGCATATTATTTCTGTCTGCCCTAAACGAGAGAAACGTTGCACACACACGTTTTCTGTGGGTGGTGTTCAACCTAAGTTTCTTCTGGCAATTACTCTGATCTGCTCCCTGTCCACATTTTCCGCCAAGGCTTTTGTGGATTCAGGAGCAGCTCTGAACCTGATGGACTTGGATTTTGCTAAACGTTGTGGATTTCCTATGACACCTCTGCGGACGCCTATCCCTTTGAGGGGTATTGATGCTACTCCTTTGGCGAAGAATAAACCTCAGTTTTGGACCCAGGTGGTAATGCGGGTCGTCCCAGACCATCAAGAAAATTGCAGATTTTTGGTGTTGCATAATTTGCATGATACCATTTTTCTGGGGTTTCCCTGGTTGCAAATCCATAATCTAGTTCTGGATTGGAAATCTTTGTCTGTGGTGAGTTGGGGTTGTCGGTGTGCCCTTAGTGATGCTCCTGTTTTCTCCACCTCTCCCCAGTCGCATGATGTTCCTGACTATTTGGCTGACTTTTATGATGTATTTAGTGAGAATGAGTCTGCGTCTTTGCCTCCTCATAGGAGTTATGACTGTGCAATTGAGCTGAACCCGGGGTGTAAATTCCCCAAGGGTCGGCTTTTCAATTTATCTATACCCGAGCACGAGGCTATGCGATCCTATATTAAGGAGGCATTGGAGAAGGGTCATATTAGACCATCCTCTTCACCCTTAGGTGCTGGTTTTTTTTTCGTGGCTAAAAAGGATGGTTCATTAAGGCCTTGTATTGACTATCGTGCCCTCAACAAAATTACTGTTAAATATCAGTATCCGTTACCCCTGATTTCTGATCTATTCTCCAGAGTTAAAGGTGCTTGCTGGTTTACCAAGCTTGACCTCAGGGGGGCGTATAATCTTATTCGCATTAAGCATGGGGATGAATGGAAGACGGCGTTTAATACTCCGGAGGGTCATTTTGAGTACCTGGTGATGCCTTTTGGGCTCACTAATGCCCCTTCTGTCTTCCAGTGCTTCATGAACGATATATTCCGAGACTTTGTGGATAAATTTTTGATTATGTATCTGGATGATATTTTGATCTTCTCCAAGAATTGGGACTCTCATGTGGAACATGTTCGGACTGTGTTCCGGATTTTGAGGGAGAATTCCCTGTATGTCAAGGGATCGAAATGCCTTTTTGGGGTACAGAGGATTTCATTTTTGGGATTTATTTTGTCTCCGTCAACTATTGAAATGGACCCGGCCAAGGTACAGGCCATTTATGATTGGGTTCAGCCCACTTCTTTGAAGGCCCTCCAGAAGTTTTTGGGTTTTGCTAATTTTTATCGGAAATTTATAGCTAATTTTTCTGGTATTGCCAAGCCATTGACGGATTTGACTAGGAAGGGTGCTGATGTGCTGAATTGGTCTCCGGAGGCTGTTTCTTCCTTTCAGGAGCTGAAGCGAAGATTCACTTCTGCTCTGGTTTTGCGGCAACCTGATGTCTCACTCCCGTTTCAGGTGGAGGTGGACGCTTCTGAGATTGGTGCAGGAGCGGTGTTGTCCCAAAAAGATCCTGTGACATCTAAAATGAATCCTTGTGCTTTCTTTTCCCGAAAGTTCTCCCCATCCGAACGTAACTATGATGTGGGGAATCGGGAACTGTTGGCCATGAAATGGGCATTTGAGGAGTGGAGACATTGGTTGGAGGGAGCCAAACACCCAAGTCGTGGTCCTTACTGACCACAAGAATTTGATTTACCTGGAGTCGGCCAAGAGCTTGAATCCTAGACAGGCTAGGTGGGCCTTGTTTTTCACACGTTTTGATTTTGTGGTCTCTTTTCTTCCGGGCACTAAGAATGTCAAGGCAGACGCCCTCTCTAGGAGTTTCCTTGCTGATTCTCCTGTTGTGACTAAGCCTGCTACCATCTTAGGCGAGGGGTTAGTTCTTTCTGCCATCTCGCCCGATTTGAGACGTGCTCTGGAAGAGTTTCAGGAGGACAAACTTGAGCGTTGTCCCAGTGGAAAGTTGTATGTTCCTGACCAGTGGAGGAAGAGAGTGATGTCTGAAGTTCATTGCTCTGCATTGGCTGGTCATCCAGGTATTTTTGGTACTAGAGATCTGGTGAGTTGGTCATTTTGGTGGCCCGCCTTGTCTCATGATGTCAGGAATTTTGTGCAGTCCTGTGGGACTTGCTCCTGGTCTAAACCTTGTTCTCGCTCTAGTGGCTTGTTGATGCCTTTGCCGGTGCCCAGGAGGCCATGGACCCATATTTCAATGGATTTTATCTCTGATATGCCTGTCTCTCAGAGAATGACTGTTATTTGGGTGATTTGTGATAGATTCTCTAAGATGGTCCATCTTGTACCACTCCCTAAGTTGCCATCTTCCTCTGAGTTGGTGCCCTTGTTTTTGCAACAGGTGGTTCGCTTGCACTGGATTCCTGAGAACATTGTATCTGACAGAGGAGTTCAGTTTGTGTCTAGATTTTGGAGGACTTTCTGTTCCAAGCTGGGAATTCAGTTGTCCTTCTCCTCTGCGTTTCACCCTCAGACCAATGGGCAGACGGAGAGAACAAACCAGACTTTGGAGTCGTATTTGAGATGTTTTATTTCTGCCGATCAGGATGATTGGGTTTCATTTTTGCCCTTGGCCGAATTTGCTTTAAATAATAGAGCTAGTTCTGCCACTTTGATGTCACCTTTTTTTTGCAACTTTGGTTTTCACCCTCAATTTTCTTCAGGGCAGGTGGAGCCTTCTGCCTGCCCAGGTGTTGACACTGTGGTGGAGAGAATGCACCAGATCTGGGACCAAGTAGTGGATAAGTTGTCTCTCTCCCAGGAAATGGCCCAGCGGTTTTCCAACCGGCGTAGGACCGTTGGTCCCCAGTTTAAGGTGGGTGATATGGTTTGGTTGTCATCAAAAAATATCGCTATGAAGGTGGCTTCTCCTAAGTTTAAGCCTAGATTTATTGGACCTTACAAGATTTTGGAGATTATTAATCCGGTCTCTTTTCGGTTGGCTCTTCCTGTCACATTTAAAATCCATAATGTGTTTCATAAGTCCTTGTTGAAGAGGTTTGTTGAACCAGTAGTTCCTGTGGTGGCACCTCCTGACCCTATATTGGTTGAAGGTAACATGGAATATGAGGTAGAGAAGATACTGGATTCCCGTCTGGCTAGACGGAGACTCCAGTATTTGGTTAAGAGGAAGGGTTTTGGTCAGGAGGATAATTCCTGGGTCTCTGCCTCTGATATTCATGCCGAAAGATTGGTGCGTGCCTTTCATCGGGCTCACCCGGATCGCCCTGGTGGCATGGATGAGGGTTCGGTGACCCCTTCTCAAGGGGGAAGTACTGTTGTGAGTTCATTTTTCCCTTCACCATTGAGGTCTGATGAACTCCCTCCTCTGGTGAAGGAAGGTAGTGAGGCTGATTACCAAACACCTGGGCAGCTAGATGATGCCTGGGTGGCTGGAATTGAGGACTGGATATAAGGCTGCCGACGCCCTTCTTCCTGGCTGGTGATTTTCCTGCTGGATTCTTGGAGACCAGTCTGATTCCTGCATCTCAAAGCTAAGTTTTTCTGCTCTTCTTTTTACTCTTCAGTTTTGTTTTTGTTTTGCCTTGTTTTTTGGGAGTTCTGCCATCCCCGGCCGGGGGTGAGCTGAACTCCATTTTTGTCTCTGATCTGTTGATATTTTGCTCTGTCTTCAGAATATACCTGAGTGCTGATATAGTCTTTTGAAGCCTAGCGACTTCAGGGCCTGTTTTTCCTATCAGTCGGTTGGCTCATTTTGATAGGGTTTTTGCGGATGGCAGACAGCAGCTTTCCTATCCTGTCCTATGTAGTTAGCGTGGGCCCCATCATTTGCTCAACCTATCTTTCTATCTGTGTTAGTGTTTTCATCTTGCTTCACCGTTATTATATGTTGGGGGCTGCCTATTGCTTTGGGGTCTGCTCTGGGGCAGTTTAGTTTTTCCCCTTTCTGTCTTTAGGCTATATAGTTCTCCGGCTGTGATCGAGGGGTCTAGGGCACCGTAGGAACCCCCCACGGCTACTGCTAGTTGTTGTGGATAGGTTCAGGGGTCTGCAATCCGATATCTGCCAACCTCTCTGGTTTTTCTGGACTTAGCTGGTATTTTGTTTTTTCCTCCTTCGGTGACTCATCATAACAGTCAGCCCTGGAGTAGCTTCGGGTGACACCTCATTATCCTTCCTTGGGTCAGTGTCTCCTGCTGCCACTAATCTGAGGTCAGATTTGGTAGACCACCTAGTTATGCCTTTCCAGTCTTTCTGTGGACTACGGCACAGTAGCTCCACCACCTTGCCAGTTACAGTCTCCATTGCTGGTTTTGCTATAGTGGAAGAGGTGTCGGTCCCCATTATACTAGTTGTACTCTATTGCAATTGATGCCACTTTGGTGGTGTCTGCCAGTAATATTTGGAAATGTATAGACTCCTGATTGGGTTTCCTTCATGAGTGTTGCCCATAGCAGTAGGCCTCCGAGACCAGCAGGCATCCACTACCTTTGAGTCAACTATCCATCTTACTATCCTTACATTTTTCTGACAATAGTAGTCTAAAAAACTGATGTTTGTGCCACCTGAGTGTGGCTGAGCATCAAACCAGGTTAATCTGTTGCATGTGGTATCAGGACTCACAACACAGCAGGTCTACATTGATGCCTCACCAACCTTGTTTTAATTTGAAGTTCAATTTAAACTGTAAATGCTGGCCCAGACCCTGATACCTCATGCATGGCTGATTGCAGTCGTGTGATTCTAAAATTTGTACTGCCGGTCAATTTAGGCCACTTTCCTGGTGTCTGCCCCTAATTTGAGGTGTTTTGGCAGCTTTTGGGCACAATTGATGTTGTGTTTGCATTTGTTTTTGCCTCCCATTGACTCCAAAGGCGTTTGGTCGTGTTCGGTGAATATTTGACAAATAAATTGGCGAATATTGCAAAATTGACGATCGTAATCCAAACCGAACATTGAAATATTAGCTCATCTTTAGTTAGAAGTCCATCTGAAGTCGGCAAATTTCCCTGCGATAGTAATTCTGCAAAGTTTTTTCAACAAGAATATATCATACACAATTTAAAATGGGCAAGGAGCATGGTAAAGAATGGAGAAGTAGATGTGAAGCTAATGGTGAGCTCAGAGGCCGAAGCTGTGGGCAAGGTAAAACTGTACCTGCCGCGGGAGCACAGCAAACACACACATTATGTCGATTTACCTTACTGTCCCACTTTGTAGGGGGGGGCGAGAAACACCACTATTAAAGCCAGACCAGTGTGAAAATGGTGTTGGATGGATAGCAGATAATGCTTCGAGTCACTTTGTGAGCACCATCCTGTCTTCCACGAAGTCCAGTCTCAGTAGCCATGATTCTGGACCACATAATCCTTACCCTGATCCTCCTTCCTCCCACCATGCCGAATGCCCATAGACAAGTGATCACACACTTGGGCACTCCTAATAGGTGTTCACATTTCCATTTATAGAGTCTGACCTCTCTCCCTGCCCGTTTCAAGCGGGACATAAGGAGATTGCATGTAACCATGCCCAAATATTTGAGCAGCCAAGATTATAAGAAAACGACAGTGGGAAAATGCAATTACTGTTTCAAGAGGTGGAAGATGATGAGTGGAGATGAGCAAACATGTTCTGAAAACTTTTGCCAATTTGAAATTTGGCACAAACGTAGCACATTTGGATTCGCATTTGCTTTCACAAGCATTTTTACTCAAAGTCAGTAAAATTCTGTCATAGTTCGGTGAATAATCACGTTTCCACTAATTATTTTGTTATTACTTTAGTGGCGCTGTATGATGAGCAGGGGGGACGGGGTGATGTGTACAATGAGGGGAGGGAATGTGGAGAGGTAAGAGGAGCGGCGTTCTCTTTTTTTCCCTTCATTTTACATGTGTTGATTCTGGCAGCCAATCAGGGCACAGAAACCATCCACAAATTCATGACACAAGATCTGTGTTTCAGAGACAAATCAGAAGGCCAGATTTTCACTTAAAAATCATTAGACCTAATATTGTGGTGTATTCACAAGGCCCAAAGTGTGAAATCATAAGGCCAGATTTCCATTTAAAAATCGTTAGATATAACAATGTTGTTTAGGTACACTATCTAAGAAAATAAACGGTGATTGTTCATTTAGGTTGTGAAACAGAGAGGAAGGCTACTTACAACATGAATGGGGAAAAGCGAGTTTGTGGTTTATGGGGGATTAGGCTTGGTGTTCGATGTGTACGTGTCTTATCCTATCCAAAGACCACTGACAACATCTGTTTCTAGATGGGCTACTCAACTGCCTTTCTTTGGCAGCCACACAGCGATCCACCTTGTAGATGAGCATCAGAAGGAGCATGTGCTACAGTGGATGGCATGTCTGCATCAAGTGGCCTCTCCTCTTCCTCCACCTAAACTTCACACACAGTACAATCCTCAGAGGTAGCACCCCTATCACCCTTGTTTACCGCTGTGTTAAAAATTTCCAAACACCCAACTGAGTGTGGGGAACCACAGATGGGCCATTATGCAGAGCTGTTTGCATATTCTATTCAATGGGCATCATAGGTCCGGTCCGAAGAATCATAGAATCCAGAGGAGAAAAGCATCTGCACGATGCCCAAATTTCGAGATTTTTACCTCTACTGAGTTTTCCTTTGCATATTTGACAGATATTATGTGCTGGGTCATCCTTTGTGGTTTCAAAAAATGCCAAAGCTAGGCAACCCTTGCCTCCCCTGCGAATCGCACACTCACAGCCGATGCTGGCCACAGCCAGAGTTGGGGTAAGGAAGCATTGTGTGTCGTGTCGGTATGGAAACTGCAACGGAGCCTAATCTTCCTCCTCCACCTTCTCTGCTGAGCTACTCAGCTGCATAACTCTGGGTTGACATTAAGTGGGATCTACATCCTCATCATCATCCTGTCAGTTCTCACACTCCTCACCCTGAGAGTCACCCTCCTTGTCTTCATGCATTGACACCACAGTTCAGTCTGTGTGCGCCTCTGGTATCTGAGTCTATTCAGGATCATTCCACTCTTGGTGGTTAACATCTGGTGATGAGGATCTGTATTCTTCTCAGACCCTACTTTGTCCAGCCCCGTTTCCAACAAGAAAAAAATGTAGGCACGGGTGCAGATGCTTTCCTCCTCTTGAGTCTGAATCTTTGGGGCAAAACTGTGATGCCCATAGAATAGAATATGCAAACAGCTCTGAAGACTCGCTCATCTGAGGTTCCCCACAGTCAGTTGGAAATTTATGATGCGGGGGGAAACCAGGTTGATTCAGGTGCCAACTCTGAGGATTGTACTGAGTGTGAAGTTAAGGTGGAGGAAGAGGAGGAGAGGCCACTTGATGCAGCGCTTGTCGTCCACTGGAGTGCAAGCTCTTTCTGAGCATCATCTACAAGGTGCACCAGTGTACAGCTGCCAAAGCAGGGAGTCGAGTAGCCAGGCCAGTAACAGATGGTGTCAGAGGTCTTTGGATAGGATGAGATGGTATTCAGTTGAGCTTTCATTCATGTTAACACATGACCCACGTATACGTTGAACACCTATCCTATTCCCCCTTCCACCAAGACCCCACTCATGTTGTAAGTAGCCTTCCCCTCTTGTAACCTGCTGTTTCACAACCATAGGCCCACAGCTGTCAGTCCCCTGTCACTAAATGAATCACTAATTATTTACTTAGACAGTGTGCCTCATGATTTTCCACTGAAACACAGTTTTAGAATAAACTATTTGGAGTAGCTAATTGGCTCTCCAGGCTGCAACCCCATATTAGTTCTAATGATTTGTAAGTGGAAATCTTGCCTTCTGATTTGCCACTGAAACACAGTAGTACCACAAACAATTTGGAGTAGGTAATTGGGCCTCATGGCTGCTCCAGTATATTATAGTATATATTAACAATTTTTAAGTGGAAACCTTGAATTCTGATTTTCCACTGAAACACAATTGTATCACAAATGATTTAAAGTAGTTAAATGGGCCTCGTGGCTGCACTACTATATTAGGACTAATTATTTTCATGTGGAAATCTGGCCTTCTGATTTTCCACTGAATCATAGTTTTAGCACAAATGATTTAGAATAGTTAATTGGGACTCGTGGCTGCACCACAATATTAGTCCCAACAATTTTTAACTGGAAATCTGGCCTTATGAGTAGTTAATTGGGCCTTGTGGCTGCATCACTATATTAGGCCTAACAATTTTTAAGTGGAAATCTGGCCTTATGATTTGCCACTGAAACACAGTTTTAGCACAAACTAGTTGGAGTAGCTAATTGGCTCTCCAGGCTGCAACCCAACCCAAACGATTTGGAGTAGGTAATTTGGCCTCATGGCTGAACCACTATATTAGGCTTAACTGTTTTTAAGTGGAAATCTGGCCTTCTCTTTTGCCACTGAAAAAAACTGTTTTATTACAAATTATTTGGAGTAGGTAATTGGGCCTTGTGGCTGCACAGCTATATTAGGCCTAACGATTTTTAAGTGGAAATCAGGCCTTCTGATTTGTCTCTGACACATAGTTTTCGTACAAACTATTTGGAGTTGCTATTTAGGCCTTGTTGCTGCACCCCAACATTAGACCCAACGATTTTTACGTGGAAATTTGGCCTTCTGATTTGCCACAGAAACACAGTTTTAGCACAAATGATTTAGAGTAGCAAATGGGGCTTCTAGAGACTGCCACAGTTTTTGCACAATCTACTTCGATGTTGGAAGATCGATTTCGCACAGGACAAGATCTTATCTATTTCACTGACAAGTTCACTTTCAGCACCAGCACTAACGCAGGAGCGACCTCTCTGCATTGTGACACTGAGCAAATTGTACCACCAAAACCAGATGTCCGCTTTTTATATGGCCATGGACATGTGACTTCGGCAGCCAATCACAGAAGATCTTGTGTTAAGTATTGTGGATGGTTTCTGCACCCCGATTGGTTGCCAGAATTAAAACACAAAGTTAAGGGGGAAAAAAAAGCTTGTACCGCTGCTGTAACCTCTCCACATGCTCTTCTATTCTCTCCACACCCCCTCTCCTCATCAAACACATCCCTCTGCTCATCATACATTACCACTATCCTAGCCAAAGTAGTAACAAAAGCATTAGTGGAAATGCAATGATTTACCGAACTGTGACCGACTTTTGCCGGCTACGAGTAAAAATGCTCATGAAAGCGAACACGAATCCGAATGTAGTACGTTCATGCCGAATTTGAGATTAGTGAACATTTTCTGAACACATTTGCTCATCTCTAATTGGGAATTCTCACACTGCATACAGGATTTCACAGCCGGAACAGGAGGATTTGTACAGTAAGTACAGAAGATCCTGGTCTCCTCCATATCAGGCTGGGTAGATGCGAAAAGCAGGGTTGATAAAATAACAGTCCTTGATGCTGCCACATAAAACTAATCACTTTTTTTTCAGGGCTGATTTAAATAGATTCCATTCTGTTATAATATCGCTCTTATCTACACTTCGTCTACGTTGAGTTGTGGCAGTAGAGATAGCGTATTAGTTATCTAGTCAGGGATTATTGCCTTATAAATTGTAATCCTTGCTGATCTTTTTTTCTATGCACTCATTGACAGATTAATGTTTTTTACAGTGATCTGTACTCTGAAATTCATCAAAGCTGGCAGCAGTGCTTGCATTTCTCCAGAGATTGTTGCTGCCACGTTCAAGGAAAAATCTTTTCAGGACCAGTTAAAATCCTTTCTATATTCTACAATCATGCCTCTCTTACCTGCATTTCACTTACAGCGAGGTGTTGAAGTAGGTATAGTGTGACAGTCATCTCATAAGGGATTATTGCCTTATAAATTCTAAGCGTTGCTACTGGGTTTTTTTCATGCACTCATTGACAGATTTATTTTTTTATAGGTGATTTGTACTCAGAAATTCATCAAAGCTGGCAGCATTGCTTGCGTTCCTCCAGAGTTTGTTGCTGCCACGTACAACAAAATTTTTTCTCAGGGCCAGTTCAAATCCCTTTTATATTCTACAATAATACTGCTCCTCTTTGCAATTTGTCAATGGTGAGGTGTGGTAGTAGGTAAAGCGTATGACAAGCATCTTGTCAGGGATTATTGCCTTATAATTTCTAAGCTTTCTTGATGCTTTTTTCCATGCACTCATTGATTCATGATTTTACGGTGTTCTGTAATCAGAAGTGCAAATCCCTTTAATATTCTATAATAATATCTCTCTTATCTGCAATTTGTGTAAAGTGTGGAAGTATTAATAGCATATTGTAGACATCTAGTCAGGGATTATTGCCTTATAAATTATAAGACTTGCTACTGGTTTTTTCATGCACTTATTGATGAATTCATGTTTTTATGGTGTTCTGAAATCAGAAATTCATCAAAGCAGGCAAAACTAGCTGATTTAATATGTCCATTCACAGTTTCTAGCATCTGTATGTAAGAGTTAGTGTTGGTAGACATTACATTACTGGAGCTGGAGTTACCACTTATAAACTCTCCAGTGCTTTGTATCCATGAATTTATGGGTGCTTCTTGAAGTATGCTTGCGGTCATTGTCCTACTTGACCCATGACTTAGGATGCAAGCCCAGCTTTCTGACCCTGGGCACTACATTTCCATCCAAAATCCTTTGGGAATCTTCACATTTCATGATGCCTTGCACACAGTCAATGCAGCCAGGGCCAGAAGCAGCAACACAACCCCAAAATATCTTTGACCCTCCATCATATTTGACTAACTAGTGTGGTGTTTTTTTGTAGGCCTCATTCCATTTACTGTAAATGGTAGAACACTGTGCTTTACAAAACACTAACCTGGTCTCATCTACCCACAAGACTCCTGCTGGCTCTTTAAAAATAGTGGGGGCCCTCTGCTGGCCCGTCATAAATTGTGAGGGCTTCCTGCTGACCCTCCAAGTTTCAAACTTTACAGTATTAATGTGAAAATTAAAAATGTGCCCACCTCAGATGGGTAATTTATATTACAGTAGCAATATACGGCTATGCAAAGCATAGCTATCTGCTGGCCCTCCAAAAATGCTTAGTAAGGGCTGGCTGCTGGCCTCCTAAAATTAGAGTGAGGGCCACCTTACTGGCCGCCTGATAGCCTTGAAATAATAATTTGAAACTTTCAGAGTCCCTCCTTCATAAATTAAACAGGATATGTCTGATCATGTCTCACACCACATGGCCAAAAAAGGTATTAAAATGATAAAATTACATTTCCTGTTGACTGTTATCTTCACCATTGAAAGCAATGCAAACATGCAAAACCAAAACAGCAAAAAAAAACAGCAAAAAAATAAACAGAAAATCACTGCGTGTGAACATAATAATAATAATAAATTTTATTTCTATAGCGCCGACATATTCCGCAGCACTTTACATTTTAGAGGGGACTTGTACAGACAATAGACATTACAGCATAACAATAATCACAGATTATAACAAATACCAAGAGGAATGAGGGCCCTGCTCGCAAGCTTACAGTCTATGAGGAAAGAGGTAGACACGAAAGGTGGGTGGTAACAATTGCCCTGATTGTATGGACCAGCGATAATGTTAAGTGTGTAACAGTACAGACACAGAGGGCTAATGGATGCATAAAGCATGTGGGAACATGATGCGGGGAACCTGGTTATGGTAAAACTTTTGGCTGTGCCACACAGGGATAGATTAGGTTAATGTGTTGAGGCGATAGGCCAGTCTGAATAAATGCGTTTTCAGGGTATGCTTAAAATTGTGGGGATTGGGGACTAATCGTATTGACCTGGGAAGTGCATTCCAAAGAATTGGCGCAGCACGTGTAAAGTCTTGGAGACGGGAGTGGGAGGTTCTGATTATTGAGGATGCTAGCCTCAGGTCATCAGCAGAATGGAGGGCGCGGGTAGGGTGGTATACTGAAACAAGGGAGGAGATGTAGGGTGATGCTGAGCCATGGAGGGCTTTGTGGGTGAGGGTAATAAGTTTATACTGAATTCTGGAGTGGATGGGTAGCCAGTGTAATGACTGGCACAAGGTAGAGGCATTGGTGTAACGATTGGTGAGGAATATGATCCTGGCTGCAGCATTCAAGACAGATTGGAGAGGGGAGAGTTTGGTAAGAGGGAGATCGATTAGAAGAGAGTTACAATACGAGAAACGAGAATGAATAAGAGAAACAGTAAGAGCTTTTGCAGACTCAAAAGTAAGAAAAGGTCAAATTCTAGAAATGTTTTTGAGGTGCAGATGACAAGAGCGAGCCAGTGATCGAATGTGGGGGGCAAAGGAAAGCTCGGAATCAAGTATGACCCCAAGAAACAGAGGGCATGTTGCAGGAGAGTAATAGTGGAGCCACACACAGAAATGGCAAAGTCGGGTATAGGTACATTAGTAGAGGGAGGAAATACAAGGAGTTCAGTCTTTGACAGGTTCAGTTTCAGATATAGTGAGGACATGATGTTAGACACAGCGTTTAGACAATTGCCGGTGTATTCTAGAAAGGCTGGCGTGATGTCAGGAGAAAAAGCATATAATTGGGTGTCATCAGCATAGAGATGGTACTGGAAGCCAAATCTACTGATTGTTTGACCAATAGGGGCAGTGTACAAGGAGACGAGGAGGGGGCCTAGAACCGATCCTTGAGGAACCCCAACAGTAAGGGGAAGGTGAGAGGAGGAACCGGCAAAAGATACAGTAAAGGAGCGTTCAGAGATATAGGAGGAGAACCAGGAGAGAACGGTGTCCTTGAGGCCAATGGAATGGAGCATAGTGAGGAGGAGCTGATGATCCACAGTGTCAAATGCTGCAGAGAGATCCAAGAGAATTAGCATTAAGTAATGACCATTTGATTTAGCTGTTAGTAGATCATTAGAGACTTTAGTGAGAGCAGTTTCAGTAGAGTGTAAAGAGCAGAAACCAGATTGGAGAGGGTCGAGAAGAGAGTTATCAAAGAGATAGCGGATAAGATGGGAGTGGACCAGGCATTCCAGAAGTTTAGAGATGAAGGGATAGATTAGATACAGGTCTATAGTTAGCGGCACAGTTTTGGTCGAGGGATGGTTTTTTAAGTAGTGGATGTATGATGGCATGCTTAAATGAGGAGGGAAAGATACCAGAAGAGAGAGAGAGGTTAAATATTTTAGTTAGGTGAGGGGTGACAGCAGGGGAAATGGACTGGAGGAGATGTGACAGAAATGGGTCACTGATGCAAGTGGTTGGGCAAGAAGATGCAAGGAGCCTGCTTACTTCTTCTTCTGTGACTGGTTCAAAATCAGAGAGTGAGCTAGATGCAGTGGGGGAGGGAGGACAGTGCATGGTATGAGGTGATTGGGAGATAATTTCCTGTCGGATCTGGTCAATTTTTTTCTTTGAAGTAATTGACCAGATCGTCAGCTCGGAGCTCCATGGTTGCGGCCTGTACTCTTGGGTTGAGTAGAGAATGAAAAGTGTCAAAGAGACGTTTCGGGTTATTGGACAGTGAGGTGATGAGGGTGTTGAAATAGGTTTGTTTGGAGAGGTGAAGGGCAGTGTTGTATGTTCTAAGCATAAACTTATAATGAATGAAATCTTCGTGTAGATTGGATTTTCTCCACAGACGTTCGGCGCACCTGGAGCACCGCTGCAGGAAACGTGTTTGCAGGGTGTGCCAGGGTTGTCGCCGTCTGTGTTGTGGTGTTCTATTTATAGCGGGTGCAAATTCATCCAGGGCACTTTGAAGTGTTTCATTGTAATGCTTCAATGCAGAATCAGGACAGGAGAGGGAGGAGATAGGGGCCAATGAAGACTGCAAGTTCTTCATAAGTTTCTGGGTGTTAATGTCCTGTATGTTTCTATAAGTATGGACAGTGGGGGTGACCTGAGCAGCCTGGCAGTTCTTGATAGAGAATGAAAGAAGATTGTGGTCAGAGAGCGGGAGAGGGAAGTTTGCAAAATTATCCACTGCACAAAGCGGAGAAAAGACCAAGTCAAGGGAGTTTCCGTCTTCATGCGTTGGAGAATTAGTAAGCTGCAAAAGGCCAAATGCGGAGGTTAGAGATAAAAGGTGAGTAGCAGATGGTGAGAGGGGAAGAGCAATGGGGATGTTGAAATCTCCCATGATGAGGGTAGGTATGTCACAGGAGAGAAAATGTGTAAGCCAAGTGGCAAAATGATCCAGGAACTGATGGGAGGGGCCGGGAGGACGATACACCGCCGCCACTCCCATGGAGAAGGGGGTGTAGAGTCTGATGGCATGGACCTCAAAAGAAGGGAAGACTAGTGAGGGTAGTTGAGTGATAACCTGAAAGGTACATTTTGGTGATAGAAGCAGACCAATGCCTCCGACATAGTTAAAGGTGTTGAGAAGCATTTTTTTCTCTCATTTAGTTTGCTTTATATACAAGTCATTATCCTGGAAATAGTGTTAGTTAACATTTTTTTTCCAGTAAAATCCATTTTAACTGTGGTTTTGTATGTTCTATTGTCAGTTAGTAAAAGTGGCATAATACTCTGACAACATTGTTCCCAGCAGCGATCTGAGATTCACAGATGCTTCCAGGGGTCTTTCCCATGCTGCTTCCATGCCTTTTCAGCACTGTTTACATCATTTGCAGCAATGTTTAGACCCCCCTACAGGCCTCCGGGGTGGGGGGTGCCACAGGAAAAATGCTCAAGTTTCCCACTGACTTCCTTTATACTCATTACTCGGGTCGAGCACCTGAGAATTAAGATTTGCTCGACTTGAGTAACATGTGCCCAAGCATTTTAGTGCTTGCTCATGTGTACTCATTACCTGAATTAATTGCATGTGTTTCAAGCCATTACCTATATAAAAGACATCTGTCCTCATATTCAGTCACATTCCAACCCCACCACCATGCCCAAGACCAAAAAGTTGTCTAAAGACACCAGGGGCCTAATTGTAGACCTGCACAAGGCTGGGATGGGCTACAGGACAATAGGCAAGCAACTTGTGAGAAGGCAGCAACTGTTGGCACAATTTTTAGAAAATAGAAGAAACACAAGTTGACTGTCAGTCTTCCTCAGTCTGGGGCTCCATGCAAGATCTCACGTTGTGGGGAAAGGTTGATTCTGAGAAAGGTCAGGAATCAGCTCAGAACTACACAGGAAGACCTGGTCAACGATCTGAAGAGAGCTGGGACCACAATCTCAATCATTAGTAACATACTACACCATCATAGATTAAAGTCCTGTAGGCATGCAAGGTCCCCATGCACAAGCCAGCACATGTCCAGGCCATTTTGAAGTTCACCAATGACTATATGGATGATCCAAAGGAGGGAGGGTAGAAGATTATGTGGTCAGATAACACCAAAATCAAACTTTTTGGTATCAACTTCACACGCCATGTTTGGAGGAAGGATGAGTACAACCAAAAACACCATCCCAACCGTGAAGCATGGTGAGGGAAACCTCATTGGGGGTGTTTTTTGCAAAGGGGACAGGATGACAGCACCACATTAATGGCAGGATGGATGGGGTCATGTATTGCAAGGTTTTGATCAACAACCTCATTCCCTCAAGAGCATTAAAGGTGGGTCATTTCTGGGTGTTCCTGCACAATGACTTGAAACACACAGCGAAGGCAACTAAGGATTGGATCCGTAAGAAGTGTTTCAAGGTCCTGGAGTGGTCTAGCCAGTCTCCTGAATTTAATAGGAAATCTTTTGGAGGGAGCTGAAACTCGATGTTGCCCAGTGACAGCCTAGAAACCTGAAAGATCTGGAGACGATCTGTATGGAGGTGTGGGCCAAAATTCCGACTGCAGTATCTGAAAACTTGTTCAAAAACTACAGGAAACATCTGAACCCTGCAATTGCAAACAAAGTTTTCTGTACCAAATATTAAGTTCTTTTTTTCTATTGTATCAAATACTTACTGTATTTCATGCAATACAATGCAAGTTAATTATGTAAAATCATACACTGTGATTTTCTGGATTTTTTTAAAGATTCTGTCTCTCACAGTAGAAGTGTACCTATGAATTAAATGACAGACTTTTCCATTCTTTGAAGGTGGGAACCTTTCAAAATTGGCAGTGTTTAAAATACTTATTTTCCCTCTGTAGCTATAAGGGATTATGATAAAGTCTGTGTGGCATTGCAAAATGATGATTTCCTGCTCTTTGATGCTTTAGCAGTGCCAGAAATGGTGCAGACATTTTTTTTTTACGAACTATGAGTTGAATTGCAGTGTATTTGAATTTCAGGAAATTCTAATGGAAGTTGGAAAAACTTTGTGTCAAGTAAAGAAAAATACTTTTGCGAGAGAACAGATTCCATTTTCTCTGGGGATTTCATAATGTCTTATAAAGCCTGTGTTAAGATGATAATCATAATAAATTAATAATACATTTTATTTCTATAGCGCCGACATATTCCACAGCACTTTACATTTCAGAGGGGATTTGTACAGACAATAGACATTACAGCATAACAATAATCACATAGATTATAACAAATACCAAGAGGAATGAGGGCCCTGCTCGCATGCTTACAGTCTGTGAGGAAAGAGGTAGACACGAAAGGTGGGTGGTAACAATTGCCCTGATTGTATGGACCAGCCATAATGTTAAGTGTGTAACAGTAGTAACAGTACAGACACAAAGGGTTAATGGATGCATAAAGCATGTGGGAACATGATGCGGGGAACCTGGTTATGGTAAAACTTTTGACTGTGCCACCCAGGGATAGATTAGGTTAATGTGTTGAGGCGATAGGCCAGTCTGAATAAATGCGTTTTCAGGGCACGCTTAAAATTGTGGGGATTGGGGACTAATCGTATTGACCTGGGAAGTGCATTCCAAAGAATTGGCGCAGCACGTGAAAAGTCTTGAAGACGGGAGTGGGAGGTTCTGACTATTGAGGATGCTAACCACAGGTCATCAGCAGAACGGAGGGCGCGGGTAGGGTGGTATACTGAAACAAGGGAGGAGATGTAGGGTGGTTCTGAGCCATGGAGGGCTTTGTGGGTGAGGGTAATAAGTTTATACTGAATTCTGGAGTGGATGGGTAGCCAGTGTAATGACTGGCACAAGGTAGAGGCATCAGTGTAGTGATTGGTGAGGAATATGATCCTGGCTGCAGCATTCAAGATAGATTGGAGAGGGGAGAGTTTGGTAAGAGGGAGACCGATTAGAAGAGAGTTGTCATGATCCATGCTGGATCAGGACATATAAAGAGCACAGGTAACCATTTTTTTCCTAAGCTGTGCTTAAGGTTGGTTTTTGCCCCCAGTGGCCATTAGGATTATTGCACTGTGGTGTCGTTTGTTCTAAGTTTACCCGGTGGTGGTGAGCGTCATTGCACTCTAGTTTCTTTAGTTAAGTGCACGTGATTATTTTGCAGGTGTGATTGCTGGCTCTGCTATAAAAGAGTCACAGGTGTTGCAATCAGTGTTGGTGATAGTGTTCATTTCAACCATCCTTGGTGGAGGAAGGAGCTGGAGAGCGTTCCTTGCAGCACTGTCTTAGCCGGGTGTGAAAGGAGTCATAGGGGATTTCCTTGTAGCTCTGACAGAGCTTGAAGGCAGTGATTCAGGAGGAGAGCTGCATGCTGGTGGTGGACTCTGTTGCCAGGAGCAAGTGCAACAGAGTAAAGCTAAGTGGTGTTTCCCTGTTTGTGTTTTTCCTTAGGGTGTATTAGTGCAGTGGTGGGGCCAGTGCCTGCGCCACCCAGCTCCCTAGCAAGGGATAGGTGTAGGGTGTGTTAGGGCGACAGGTTTCTGATCGGCGCCCGATGCGGAACCGGCATAGGGAACGTTAGGAGGGTTAGGGACACTGACTCAGGGGAGTGCGGGAGGTCTCCACGTCCCCTTTCCCTATCGCAGGGCCCACCGTTGTAACTGTTTCCCTTCCCTTTGTCTTGTTGTTTTAGTTACCGGCCTGCGAGCCGTGTCACACAGGACAGTATCACGTGTCGCGTCCTGTTGTTCTAGTTACCGGCCTGCTGGTCGCGTCATATAGGAAGGGTCCACGTGACAAGAGTTACAATAGTCGAGGCAAGAATGAATAAGAGAAACAGCAAGATTTTTTGCAGAGTCAAAAGTAAGAAAAGGTTGAATTCTAGAAATGTTTTTGAGGTGCAGATGACAAGAGCGAGCCAGTGATCGCAAGTGAGGGGCAAAGGAAAGCTTGGAGTCAAGTATGACCCCAAGACAGCGGGCATGATGCTGGGGAGTAATAGTGGAAATACACACAGAAATGGCAATGTCGGGTATAGGTACATTAGTAGCGGGAAGAAACACAAGGAGTTCAGTCTTTGACAGGTTCAGTTTCAGATATGGTGAGGACATGATGTTAGACACAGCGTTTGGACAATCGCCGATGTTTTCTACAAAGGCTGGCATGATGTCAGGAGAAGAAGCGTATAATTGGGTGTCATCAGCATAGAGATGGTACTGGAAGCCAAATCTACTGATTGTTTGACCAATAGGGGCAGTGTACAAGGAGAAGAGGAGGGGGCCTAGAACCGATCCTTGAGGAACCCCAACAGTAAGGGGAAGGTGAGAGGAGGAACCGGCAAAAGATACAGTAAAGGAGCGGTCAGAGAGATAGGAGGAGAACCAGGAGAGAATGGTGTCCTTGAGGCCAATGGAATGGAGCATAGTGAGGAGGAGCTGATGATCCACAGTGTCAAATGCTGCAGAGAGATCCAAGAGAATTAGCATTGAGTAATGACCATTTGATTTAGCTGTTAGTAGATCATTAGAGACTTTAGTGAGAGCAGTTTCAGTAGAGTGTAAAGAGCAGAAACCAGATTGGAGAGGGTCGAGAAGAGAGTTATCAAAGAGATAGCGGATAAGACGGGAGTGGACCAGGCATTCCAGGAGTTTAGAGATGAAGGGAAGATTAGAGACAGGTCTATTGTTAGCGGCACAGTTTTGGTCGAGGGATGGTTTTTTAAGTAGTGGATGTATGATGGCATGCTTAAATGAGGAGGGAAAGATACCAGAAGAGAGGTTAAATATTTTAGTTAGGTGAGGGGTGACAGCAGGGGAAAGGGACTGGAGGAGATGTGATGGAAATGGGTCACTGGTGCAAGTGGTTGGGTGAGAATATGCAATGAGCCTGCTTACTTCTTCTTCCGTGACTGGCTCAAAATCAGAGAGTGAGCTAGATGCAGTGGGGGAGGGAGGACAGTGCATGGTATGAGGTGATTGGGAGATAATTTCCTGTCGGATCTGGTCAATTTTTTCTTTGAAGTAATTGACCAGATCGTCAGCTCGGAGCTCTGTGGTTGGGGCCTGTACTCTTGGGTTGAGTAGAGAATGAAAAGTGTCAAAGAGACGTTTCGGGTTATTGGACAGTGAGGTGATGAGGGTGTTGAAATAGGTTTGTTTGGAGAGGTGAAGGGCAGTGTTGTATGTTCTAAGCATAAACTTATAATGGACGAAATCTTTGTGTAGATTGGATTTTCTCCACAGATGTTCGGCGCACCTGGAGCACCGCTGCAGGAAACGTGTTTTCAGGGTGTGCCAGGGTTGTCGCCGTCTGTGTTGTGGAGTTGTATTTATAGGGGGTGCAAATTCATCCAGGGCACTTTGAAGTGTTTCATTGTAATGCTTCAATGCAGAATCAGGACAGAAGAGGGAGGAGATGGGACCAATGAAGACTGCAAGTTCTTCATAATTTTCTGGGGGTGACCTGAGCAGCCTGTCAGTTCTTGATAGAGAATGAAAGAAGATTGTGGTCAGAGAGCGGGAGAGGGGAGTTTGCAAAATCATCCACTGCACAAAGCCGAGAGAAGACCAAGTCGAGGGAGTTTCCGTCTTCATACGTTGGAGAATTAGTAAGCTGCGAAAGGAGGAGGTTAGAGAAAAAAGGTGATCAATTAACTCTGCTGGGTGGGTAAGTTTCACATTTCTATTCACGCCCCTAAAGTTTCTATTGGTTCATATTTCTAAGAGGAGCCGAAGCACCACTGGAGAAAACATGTTTGCAGTGTGTGCCAGGGTTGTCGCCAGCTGTCTGAGTTGTGCTACATGTAGGAGGTACAGCTTCATCCAGGGCACATTGCAATATCATTATATTTCAATGCAGAGTCAGTACATGAGAGGAAGGAGATTGGGGCCAATGATTACTGCAACTCATTGATAAATTTCTGGTTGTTAATTGCATGTATATTTCTGTATGTGTGGAAAGTGGGAATCTGATAGATAATGAAATAAGGCTGTTGTCAGAGATCAGAAGAGGGGAGATAGTGAAGTCATACATTGAACAGAGCAGGGAGAAGGCCAGGTCAAGTGTATTCCCGTCTTCATGTTTAGGAGAGTTAGTAAGCTAGGAAAGGCTGAAGGATGAAGTTACTGATAAAAGATCAGCAGATGAGGAGAGAGGATTACCAATGGGGACATTAAAGTCCCCCATGATGAGAGTGGGGTTGTCACAGGATAGAAAGTTTGGAAGCCAGGTGGCAAATTGATCCAGGAACTGACAGGAGGAGCCAGAAGGGTGATACACAACTACCACTTGCAGGGAGAAGGGCTGGTAGAGTCTGAAAGTGTGGACCTCAAAAGGAGAGGAAATAAGGGAGGGTACTGGGGGGGATGACCTGAAAAGTACATTTTGTTGAAAGGAGCAGGCCAACACCTCCAACTGATATGTAAGGTCTCGGGTATAAGAAAAGTAGGTTACCACATGAGAGAGCAGCAGCGGTGATGATGTCCAACTGCTGGATCCATGCTTCAGTAAGAGCCAGAAGGTTAAGGGAATTTGAAAGGAAAAAATCATGGATGTAGGAGAGCTTGATACACGCTGACCGCATGTTCCAAAGGGCACAACTGAAAGAGACAGAAGGCATGCAAGGAATATTAATGAGATTAGCAGGGTTTCTGATTGTAAAAGTGAAGGAGTTAGTCTTATTATTATTACAAGAAGGGACTGGATTAGGAGAGATATCTCCTGCATCTAGAAGAAGGAAAATGGAGAGAGTGTACAGATGGTTGAGTGATTTGTGAGAGCGTCTCTTGTATGGTGGGAATGAATGGATCTGTGTGGTTTAACATTGTAAAGAGAGCATGAGAGCTGTGCATAGAAGAGAGATGTGTTGTTATGGATGGAGAATGCTGGCAGATGTGATTGCAGCAGCTAGAACATAAATGGCACAAATAACTATGGTGAATACTTTGCAGATTAGATGACCTGGAAGGAAGTTTGTTTAATTGTCTTACCTGTCTCCTGCCCTGTCCAACTGCCATGTCTAACTGTCCTGGCACTTTGAAAAATATGGGACTTGGATAAAATCTGCATAAATGCTACCCCTTTGCTTTGTCTGAATATATAGGGAAGTATGTGCTTAGATTTAACACAAATTTAAAGGAAACCTGCCACCAGGTTTGGCCGATACGAGTTACGGTCACCACCTTTCAGGGCTTATCTACAGCATTCTATAATTCTGTAGATAAGACCCCCTGTCTGTTCTGCAAGAGAAGAAAAATAACTGTTATTATACTCACCCAGGGGGCGGTTCAGTCTGATGGGTGTAGCAGATGCTGGTCCGGTGCCTCCCATTTTCTTGCGATGCTGCCCTCCTGCTTGCTTTACAGGCTCCCCAGCATCACACTCCTGCTCAGGCGTACTTATCTGCCTTGTTGAGGGCAGAGAAAAGTAATGCAGTGCGCAGGCGCCAGGAAAGGTCAGAGAGGCCCAGCGCCTGCACACTGCAGTACTTTCCTCTGCCCTCAACAGGGCAGATACATACTCCTGCACAGGAGCAATGCCGGGGGGCCATGAAACAAGCAGGAGGGCGGCATCACAAGAAGATGGGAGGTGCTGCACCAGGACCTGCGAAACCCATCTGAAAGTACCGCCCCCCCCGGGTGAGTATAATAAAAGTTATTTTTCTTCTCTTGTAGGTCAGATCGGGGACTTATCTACAGCATTTTAGAATGCTATAGATAAGCCCTGAAAGGCGGTGGCTGTAACTTGTATCAGTCAAATCTGGTGACAGGTTCTCTTTAACTTGTTAGCAATCAATCAACTGGCGTAAGACAGCAGGAGACAGTAAACTGGAATAAAGTAAATAAATAAATCGATTTAAAACATGGCATGGGATTCCTTCTATTCTTGATAACTAGTGCAGGTAAAACTGACAGCTGCGGGCTGCAATCCTCAGCTGTCAGCTTTATCTTGGCTGGTTATCAAAAATAACGCTGTCCCCATACTGTTTTTTTTAAATTTATTTAAATAAATAATTTTAAAAAATGGTGTGGGTTCCCCCAGATTTTTCATAACCAGCCAAGCTGAAGCTGGCAGCTGGGGGCTGATATCCTCAGACTGGGAAAGGGCCATGGATATTGGCCCTCCCTAGTTTAAAAATAGCAGCCCACAGCCTCTCCAGAAAAGGCACATCCATTAGATGCATCAATTTTAGTGCTTTGCCTGGCTCTTCCCGCTTGCCTTGGTGCGTTTGCAAGTGGGGTAATAGTTTTGGGGTTAATGTCAGCTGCTTTATGTCCGATGACACTAAACCCAGGGGTTAGTAATGAAGAGGCACAAAGCCTGGTCAAAGGAGAAAAAGTAGTGCTATATGGTTTAGAGCAGGGTTCCCCAACTTCAGTCCTCAAGGACCACCAACAGGTCATGTTTTCAGGATTTCCCTTGTATTGTACAGGTGATGCAGTTATCACCTGCACAATACTAAGGAAATCCTGAAAACATGACTTGTTGGTGGGCCTTGAGGACTGGAGTTAGGGAACCCTGGTTTAGAGTGCACTGCAGAGAAAAGGAAAAAATCCTGCAAATTGTAGGACATATTTGCAGTACCAAATGCCTTTATTAGTATGAAATACACTGACAGGTGAGTAGACATCTATACGCTACGAACTTTTAACGGGAATTTGTCAGCAGGATTGTGCTGAGTAACCTGTGTCAGGTTGGCGTTGTTAGGCTACTTTCACATCAGCGTTTTTAGCTCTGTGCTTCGTGCGCAATAGAAACACATGCAAAATCGCATCATGCGTTTTGCATGCATTTGCGGTTTTTAGGCGCATGCGTTTTAACCAGTTTCTAGCCATGTTAACTCTTAAAACGCATGCGATTTTAAACGCAGGCGTGCACATGTCCATGCGCTTGCCTGCGTTCCCATAGACTGTAATGCGTTGTTTTGTTGCATTCTGTGCGCTAGCGGGCGCATGCGGTTTTTTTTACACAGGTGGATGCACCCAAAAATGCAACAGGTTGCGTCGGGCGTGCCTAGGCGCACACTACAAAAAACCGCATGCGCACGAAAACGCATACGAACGCGTGGAAGCGCTAGACCATGTGCCCTCCATGTTAAACACAGGGGCGCATGGCGTATGCATGATGCACTGTGCTAAAAAACGCTAATGTGAAACCAGCCTTATACTGGTTAAAATTATACTTGGGTGATGAAATCCGTCTTGTGGTTGTTATTTAATCTTTATTTTCAGTTTTCAGTTAATGAGATTCTTGTTCTTCAGGGCGGGCCAGTGGGGGGGGTCTTTACGTGGTTCTCTGCTTAGGTAATAATACTGATGGCTTCTGACAGATCACTGATCCTTCAGCAACCTGCCACCTATTTTACGTACTGAATAATATATGTATTGAAAAAAAAAATACCTTCTGCAGGCAGGCCCCGGTGGTGGCGCCTGCGCTGCATCATGATCGCATGTGTAATGTGCATGTATTTACTTTATTTGCTGGTGTAAACTCAGTAAAAAAAATTCTGTCTCAAAATGGCGCCATCTGCACCTGCGCAGTAGCATCTATCGTTGATCCTATACATGCTACTGCACAGGGGCTGGCGGCACCATCTTGCCAGAGAAAAAAAAATTGTCTCCACTGAGATGGCGCTTGCGCACCTACAAATTAGCATCTATCAACTATCAGATGCTACTATGCAGGCGTGGACGGCACCATTTTCAGACAATTTTTTTTTCTGAATTTCTCTATACCAGCATATAAAACAATTAAATGCACATGGTTATACAAGCCCGACTTATGAACTAATAATAAAAGAGACCAGACAATCAGGTAATGGGTAAAAAGTGGCCGGGAGTTTTATTTTTGGGTTGAAATATAATAAATAACACCAAAGTATTAAATAGATAAATCCATATCAATAACCATAAATTACCATTCCAAGACACAATCCTCCCATAAAAATGGGAGATTTTCCCTCAGAATAAAACATCACGACAAAAATAAGAAATTTAGGGAGGGAGGGTGGGGGATCTTCTCTCCTCACAGGAAAAACGCTGCGGAGGTAAATAAACTAAACACAGGTGTTTATATACCCACTAAAATGACCGCCAAAACATTTTAACCAATCGCAGCCTGTTAAAAACGGCACCAAGAAACCAGACATAACCAGATCAAATTACAGATAAAGACAGCTGACCAATACATTTAACCCTTCAATGACCGCTCCTGAGAGAAATAACCCTGATAATAAGAGAATCATTGATTTAAAACGCGGTCTATGTAACCATGCGACCCCCCCGCTGTGGCTGATTCTGACTACGAATCATTATACATGTGCCATTATACATGTGATCATGCCAGCGCTTGCCTGCTGAAGGTGATTTTCTATTAATACACATTATATTCAGTATGTAAAATAGGGGGCAGGCCATGAGGGATTAGTGACCTGTCATAAGCCATAATGATGAATACCCAGTCAGAGAACCACATGAAGACCCCCCACAGGTCGCCCCGAAGCACAAACATATCATTAGCTCAAAGTAAAGATTAAACAACAACTACAAGACGGATTTCATCATCCAAGGTATCATTTTATTCAGTATAATGGCGCCAAACTGACAGTCTGTAGGTTACTGAGCGCAATCCTGCTGACAGGTGCTCTTTAATACAGTTCCATTTGCGCTACCCTATGGTGCGCTGTTTGTTATTCATACCAAGGACTGCTAATGTACATAGAGATTTCCTAAAAGAACAGGAAGCAGGAATCTAATATATACAAGTACTTCTCACAAAATTAGAATATCATCAAAAAGTTAATTTATTTTAGTTATTCAATACAAAGAGTGACTCATTATATACAGTCATTAAAACAGAGTGATCTATTTTAACTGTTTATTTCTGTTAATGTTGATGATTATGGCTACTATTTAATGAAAACCAAAAGTAATTATCTCAGTAAATTAGAATAATTAACAACAATCACTGCAAAGGCTTACTAAGCTTTAAAAAGGTCCCTAAGTCTGTTTCAGAAGGCTCCGCAATCATGGGGAAGACTGCTGACTTGACAGTTGTCCAAAAGGCAGTCATTGACACACTCCACAAGGAGTGTAAGCCACAAAAGGCCATTGCTAAAGAAGCTGGCTGTTCACAGAGTGCAGTATCCAAGCATACTAATGGAAAGTTGAGTGGAAGGAAAAACTGTGGTATGGCAGAAAAAGATGCACAAGCAACAAGAATAACCGCAGCCTTGAAAGGATTGTTAAAAAAAGGCCAATCAAAAAATTTGTGGGAGATTCACAAGGAGTGGACTGCTGCTGGAGTCATTGCTTCAAGATCCATCACACACAGACATATCTAGAACTTGAGCTACAAGTGTCACATTCCTTGTGTCAAGCAACTCATGACCAATAGACAACGCCAGAAGCATCTAATCTGGGCCAAGGAGAAAAAGAACTGGACTGTTGCTCAGTGGTCCAAGGTGTTGTTTTCAGATGGAAGTAAATTTTTCTTTTCATTTGGAAATCAAGGTCGACCATGAAAATTTTCTTTTGTACGCACTATAATTTTCTTTTGAAAAATAAAAATAGAAAAATCCTGTCACGCTCGCGCCTTGGCTGAGTGGCGCGAGCCAGGGGGTTGTGGCCCCACTGTGCCACAAACCAGACTACCCTGGAAGGGGCGTAACTATGGCAGCTACCTCGGTCTTCACTGGAGCCTCTGATGGTGAGGTCAGGCTTGTGCGGCAGGTAGCTGCCGGGTGCCACTCCAGGGTGGTGTCTGGCTGTGGCTGCTGATCCCACTTGGGAACAGGACACCTGGACAGGTGCGAGAGACAAGCAGGCTGAGACACAGGGCAAGCCGGCACGGCTTGGAGACACAGGACAGGCAGGCACGGCTTGGAGACACAGGACAGGCGGGCACGGCTTGGAGGCACAGGACAGGTGGGCACGGCTTGGAGACCCAGGACAGGCGGGCACGGCTTGGAGACACAGGACAGGCGGGCACGGCTTGGAGACACAGGACAGGCGGGCATGGCTTGGAGACACAGGACAGGCGGGCACGGCTTGGAGACACAGGACAGGCGGGCATGGCTTGGAGACACAGGACAGGCGGGCATGGCTTGGAGACACAGGACAGGCGGGCATGGTGTAGGCAGAGCCGCAGGAGTGCAGCGTAGGCAGAGCCGCAGGAGTGCGGCGTAGGCAGAGCCGCAGGAGTGCGGAGCAGGCAGAGCGGCTAGAGAGCCGTGCAGGCTGAGCGGCTAGAGAGCCGTGCAGGCAGAGCGGCTAGAGAGCCGTGCAGGCAGAGCGGCTAGAGAGCCGTGCAGGCAGAGCGGCTAGAGAGCAGTGCAGGCAGAGTGGCTAGAGAGCCGTGCAGGTAGAGCTGCATGGGTGCAGATTCACAGACAGCTGCAAGGGTGCATATTCACAGATAGAGCTGCAAGGGTGCAGAAGCACAGACAGAGAGGACACAAGAAAAAACACAGCAAGGAAGGAAGCCACGGACAAGGAGAAAGGGAGACTAAGGTAGGACAGAGCACATACAAGGTACTGGGACCAAGACTCAAGGGCCAGGATATTCAGCCTCCTGGCAGGCAGACAAGGTACAAAGCAAGACTACGAGTAATCCTCCAGCGAAGGAGATACACAGAACAGGGCCTGGCTTCCTCAGCAGCAAGTTGCTAACTGAGTACAGACATTGCTCAGGCAATGTTTCAGTGGGTGTGGCGGAGCTAAATAGTCAAGGTCTCTAGGTGATTGGTCAGGGACAGATTAGACCGATGCACCCTGACTGCATAAGAACCAGAGAGTTCTGGCGCCACCCCCCTATACACAAATAGCCAGGAAACATACAGGAGAGCAGAGGCACAGAGTGCGGAACACAGGGCTGGCAACAGACAGAATTCACAGCATGGCTTGAAGCAGAAAGTAAGTTGGTGTGCGGGGGATGGGAGGCCATGCAGTGATGCTAGCAGGGTTGTTACAGTACCCCCCCTTTACGGCCCCTCTTTCTCAAGCCTGCCAGAATGACCTGAAGAAAGAGTATGGGACCACACACAGTCCAGCTTGACACAACATCCCTCAGGTAGGGTGGAATATGTGTGCCATCAGGAATCCCAGAGTGCCAAGCTTCTTGGTGCCTGATGGAGTCAGCTTCCAACACAGAGGGTATAAGGACTTGGCTTTCTTCCTCCTGGGTGGCAGAAAGCAGGGACCTGGAAGCCTCAGACTTGACCCCTACATCAGCCGGCCAGCTGGAAACAGAAGAAACCTTCACTGAGTTCAACTTCAGCCCGAAATCCCACGTAAATTGGACCTCCTCCTTAGTATCTTCATTAGCCGGCCAACTAGAAGTTGGGGGTACCCACACTGGATCCATCCTTCGCCCGTTATCAGAAGAGAACTGGACCTGTTCCTCTGGGTTGGTAAAAAGCAAACGTACAAGAGCTTCTGCTCCAACTTCTTCATCCACCTGCCACATGGAATCTGAAGGCATCCTTACAGGATCCATCTTCTGCCCATGGCCTAAAGAAAAATTTTCAAGCGACAGGGATGCTTCTGGGAACTGGTCACAGGAGGTGTGTGGAGAGGGCGCCACTGCTTCCTTTTCTTTAGTGACATCAGCACACCATGACCCAATAGCCAGCAGAACAGATGCGGAAGGTAACACTGTAGCCTGACCTTGTAACCTTGGAACTAGATACCTTTGGTGACTAGGTAGCTCCAAGTGCGGCACCATGCTGGGTCTTCGGACCGGAACGGGCAGTAGAGTACTGGTCAGCACGTGTAAAATAAACTTCTCCAAATATAACGCTCCGATTTGGAGCTGTAGTTGTCCCTTCGACACTCGACTGTTCATAAGTAGGGCACGACCATCACCAAACACCGTCACCGGATTCTGGAGCTGTGGAACAGGAACCCTACACAGACTCCGTCTGGCTTGCAGCTTTAACACATCTGCAGGGCCGAAGCTCCCACAAGGCACAGGAACAGTCACCGATCTTAGTGAGGCGGAGGGACTCTTACCAAGGGCAGCCTCTCCCACTGACCCAAGGTTTTGGAGCTTGCGCTCCTTCGGACAGAAGCCGTCCGGGTATTCCACACAACCGCAGCAATACTGTATGCCCATCTTATGACTGATTTCAGGCTGCTGCTTTGCCAGCCCACTCTTAACAGTCTTCTTGGGTTTAACTCGAGTAGCTGCTTTAACAGGTGGAGGAACTGGAGGGTTTTGGACGGTCGCGGTCTGACGAGGCGGTTTCCTCACTGGTTTTGCCTGTCTGGCGCGCCTCTCAGATCTGGAAAGGGAAGACTTGGCAGACGTAGCTGGACTGGGTACTTCAAAGGCTTTACGGACGGCCACCAGGAAGGCCTCGAAGTCCGAGATGATAGGATCCCCTGCTTCCCAGAGGGGAGTGATCCAAATCAGAGCATCTTCAGCCAGGTAGGACATAATGTATCCCACCTTGAACCAGTCAGATGGGAAACAGGCTGCATTCCCTTGGATGTAGAGCACGCACTGTTCCAGGAACCCTTGGCACTCTTTAGGGTTCCCATAAAATGTAGGCAGGTCTGCAGGGTTGAGCCTCTCATAAGCCAGGAGCTGGTTTGTAGATGGCACTGGAGACAATGATGGGTTCAGAAGTCTCAACAAATGGAACCATGCAAGGCGGAACAAATTCTTCCAGATGCTCATACTGGCAGAGAGAAAGTTCATCATGCTCCGTAAGTGGAAGGACATGGGACTCAGCGCGGACCATGGCCTGAGCAAACTGTCTTGCTCGCACCTCGGCTGAGTGGCGCGAGCCAGGGGGTTGTGGCCCCACTGTGCCACAAACCAGACTACCCTGGAAGGGGCGTAACTACGGCAGCTACCTCGGTCTTCACTGGAGCCTCTGATGTGAGATCAGGCTTGTGCGGCAGGTAGCTGCTGGGTGCCACTCCAGGGTGGTGTCTGGCTGTGGCTGCCGATCCAACTCAGGAACAGGACACCTGGACAGGTGCGAGAGACAAGCAGGCTGAGACACAGGGCAAGCCGGCATAGCTTGGAGACACAGGACAGGTGGCCACGGCTTGGAGACACAGGACAGGCGGGCACGGCTTGGAGGTACAGGACAGGCGGGCACAGCTTGGAGGCACAGAACAGGCGGGCACGGCTTGGAGACACAGGACAGGCGGGTGTGGTGTAGGCAGAGCCGCAGGAGTGCGGCGTAGGCAGAGCCGCAGGAGTGCGGCTCAGGCTGAGCGGCTAGAGAGCCGTGCAGGCAGAGCGGCTAGAGAGCCATGCAGGTAGAGCGGCTAGAGAGCCGTGCAGGCAGAGCGGCTAGAGAGCCGTGCAGGCAGAGCGGCTAGAGAACCGTGCAGGCAGAGAGGCTAGAGAGCCGTGCAGGCAGAGTTGCAAGGGTGCAGATTCACAGACAGCTGCAAGGGTGCAGATTCACAGATAGAGCTGCAAGGGTGCAGAAGCACAGACAGAGAGGACACAAGGAAAGACACAGTAAGGAAGGAAGCCACGGACAAGGAGAAAGGGAGACTAAGGTAGCACAGACAAGGTACTGGGACCAAGACTCAAAGGCCAGGATATTCAGCCTCCTGGCAGGCAGACAAGGTACAAAGCAAGACTACGAGTAATCCTCCAGCGAAGGAGATACACAGAACAGGGCCTGGCGTCCTCAGCAGCAAGTTGCTAACTGAGTACAGACATTGCTCAGGCAATGTTTCAGTGGGTGTGGCGGAGCTAAATAGTCAAGGGCTCTACGTGATTGGTCAGGGACAGATTAGACCGATGCACCCTGACTACATAAGAACCAGAGAGTTCTGGCGCCGCCCCCCTATACACACATAGCCAGGAAACATACAGGAGAGCAGAGGCACAGAGTGCGGAACACATGGCTGGCAACAGACAGAATTCACAGCATGGCTGGAAACATAAAGTAAGTTGGTGTGCGGGGGATGGGAGGCCATGCAGTGATGCCGGCAGGGTTGTTACAAATCCAGTCCTTTTGAGCCGAACTCCAATTGTTTCTATTGCCCTTGATGGGAGGCCAGGGCAAGGCCGGTGTCTGAGCCCCAGGTGGATGAACATGGAGCAACGGGGTGAGCTGGAATCAAGTTTTTGTTATCACTTCATGGTTCCCTCTGCCAACAAGCTTTTAGGAGATGGAAATGTCATTCTCCAGCAGGACTTGGCACCTGTCCACACTGACAAAAGTACAATATCTGGTTTAAAAACAGCAGTATCACTGTGCTTGATTGGCCAGGAAACTCGCCTGACCTTAACCCCATAGAGAATCTATGTGGTATTGTCAAGAGGAAGATGAGACACCAAACCTACGATGCAGATGCGCTGAAGGCTGCTATTAAAGCAACCTGGGCATCCATAACACCTCAGCAGTGCCACAGGATGATCGCCTCCTCACCACGCCACATTGATGCAGTAATTGATGCAAAAGGAGCCCCGACCAATTATTGAGTGCATTTACTGAACATACATTCAGTAGGCCAACATTTTGTTTTTTAAAATCATTTTTCAAGCTGGTATTATAAAGTATTCTAATTTACTGAGATAATGACTTTTGGGCTTTCATTGGCTGTAAGCCATAATCATTAACATTAACAGAAATAAACACTTGAAATAGATCACTCTGTTTGCTATGGTTCTATATAATATAGGAGTTTCACTTTTTGTATTGAAGAACTGAAATAAATTAACTTTTTGATGATATTCTTATTTTATGAGAAAGACCTGTATATACTTATAGATATAATTTTCAAATATCTATCCTCTATTTATCTATCATACAAATATAACTACTGACATACTGTTTAAATGAGGTTTCTATGTTTTAGATAGAGGATATGGTGGGAGCATCTGGATGCAAGTGAACTCTGCCTTGGTGTGATTTCTGTTGGGAAGCTTTGACTGTCATTATATTATTATTATTATACATTTATATGGTGTCATTTATTCCATGGCGCTTTACAGGGAAAAGGGGAAATATAGACAAGTTCAATAAACATGTGCAAGACGAGGGACACACAAGTACAGAAGGATAGAGGACCCTGCCCGTGAGGGCTCACAGTCTACAGGGATGGGTGAGGATACAGTAGGAGAGGGTAGAGCTGGTCATGCGTTGGTTCAGTAGACCGAGGATCATTGCAGGCTGTAGGTTTGTCGGAAAAAAAAAGGTGGGTCTTCAGGTTCTTCTTGAAGGTTTCAGTTGAGGAGAGTCTGATGTGTTGTGGCAGAGAGTTCCAGAGTATGGGGGAAGCACGGGAGAAGTCTTGTATGCGGTTGTGGGAAGAAGAGATGAGGGGGGAGTAGAGAAGGAGATCTTGAGAGGATCGAAGGTTGCGTGCGGGTAGGTACCGGGAGACCATGTTACAGATGTATTGAGGAGACAGGTTGTGGATGGCTTTGTATGTCATGGTTAGGGTTTTGAACTGGAGCCAATGGACAATAGGAAGCCAGTGAAGGGCCTCCCATAGGGAGGAGGCTGGGGAATAGCGGTGAGATAGGTGGATTAGTCGGGCAGCAGAGTGTAGGATAGACTGGAGTGGTGCCAGAGTGCTGGAAGGGAGGCCAGAGAGTAGGAGGTTACAGTAGTCGAGGCGGGAGATGATAAGTGCGCGCACTAGTGTTTTTGTGGTTTCATGGTTGAGGAATGTGCAGATCCGGGAAATATTTTTGAGTTTGAGGCGGCAGGAGGAGGCAAGGGCTTGGATATGTGGTTTGAAGGAGAGGGCAGAGTCGAGGATCACCCCAAGGAACCGAGCGTGCGGCACTGGGGAAAGAGAGCAGCCATTGACATTGATGGATAGGTCTGGTGGAGGGGTAGAGTGAGATGGGGAAAAGATGATGAATTCTGATTTGTCCATGTTCAGTTTGAAAAAGCGAGCAGAAAAGAAGGCTGAAATAGCAGATAGACATTGTGGGATTTTGGTCAGTAAGGAGGTGAGGTCAGGTCCAGATAGATCTGCGTGTCATTGGCGTAGAGGTGGTACTGTAAGCCGTGGGATTCTATGAGCAGTCCCAGGCTGAAGGTGTAGATGGAGAAGAGTAGGGGTCTGAGGACTGAGCCTTGAGGAACACCGACAGACAGGGGGCAAGGTGAGGTGGTGGTGTGTGAGAGGGAGACACTAAATGTTCGGTCTGTTAAGTATGATGAGATCCAGGATAGGGCCAAGTCTGTGATGCCAAGAGATGAGAGAATCTGCAGCAGGAGGGAATGGTCCACGGTGTCGAAGGCAGAAGACAGTGCCAGGAGAAGGAGGACAGAGTAGTGTCGCTTGCTCTTGCCGGTTAATAGGTCGTTAGTGACTTTAGTTAGGGCAGTTTCAGTTGAGTAAAGTGGTCGGAAACCAGATTGTACCCGGTCAAAGAGGGAACAGGAGGAGAGGTGGGAGGACAGTTCAAGATATATATGCTGTTCCAGTAGTTTTGAGGCGTAAGGGAGAAGAGATATCGGGTGAGGATGGGTGTGATTGAGGCATGTTTGAAGGATGAGGGAAAGACACCATTTGTAAGTGAAAGGTTGAAGTGGTTTGTTAGAGTTGGGATGAAGACTGTGGCAAAGTTAGGGATGAGGTGGGACGGGAGCGGGTCAAGCGCACAAGTGGTGAGATGTGATCTTGACAGGAGGGTGGAGAGCTGATCTTCTGGCATGGTGGAGAAGCTGGTTTTGGAAGAACAGGGCTAAGCGGCTAAGAGGGGCATTGGGGGCTGCGGGTCAAAGCTTTCTCTGATCATATCGATCTTCTTCTTAAAGAAGGAGGCAAGGTCTTCAGCAGAAATTAGAGGAGATGGAGGCCCTTGGTGTCACTACTGTGGAAAAGGGAGGAGATGGACGTCACTTTACGTGGGGACTCTTAATGTACTTTGTGACCTCTCAGAATTTTGTGTGTCTCAAGGTAAAAAAAAAAGTTGGGGATCACTTTTCTATTATAAGGATAAAGGTAGATAATACAGGACAAAACTGGAACAGGTGATGGTCACTGATAGTCTTCTGTATAGATTACAAAACATACTCAACATTTTTTATGACATTCAATAGTGAAAGTTTACTAAAGTTAAAACAGTCTTGAAATCTACCGGCTTTATCACAGTGGAACATGCTCTTTAATAAAGATATATACTGAATAAAACAATACCTTGGTTGATGAAATCCATCTTGTGGCTGTATCTTTATTTTCAGTTTTGTATTAATGATATGCTAGTGTCCTAAGGTGGGGTACATGTATGTGGTGCTCTGATTATATATTCATAATGCAGACTGCTGACAGGTCACTGATCCCTCACTGACCTGCTTCCTAGTTTGCATAATGAATACCATCACATACTGAATAAAAAAAAAAACGCTTCTGCAGGCAGGTGCCGGCCGTGGTACCTGTGCTGCAGCATAATCACATGGTTACTGTGCACTTAATCCCTTTTGCTGATTTACTTGAGCGAGGAAAAAAAAGTCATTTTGAAAATGGCGCCTGCGCAGTAGCAGCTATAGGTTTGTATAGAGATCTGATAGCTGCTGTTGCGCAGGTGCCGGAAGCGCCATCTTGCTGCAGAAAAAAAAGTTCTCCACCAAGATGGCGCCGCCCACACATGCACAATAGCAGTTTTCGGTGATCTCCAAGACTGCTAAGGACCCTCCACTGCGCTTTATTGCAACTTCTAATAACCAGTGGGGGCCCATTCATGAGATATTGCAGAGACATTGGCCGGTGCTTAAAACAGAGCTTACCCTCAAACATGTAATTCCAGATCGTCTACTTTTGACAGCAAGGAGAGGTAGGAGCCTCAAAGATCTATTAGTAAGGATCCACTATGTGGCCCACCCCCAAATTATTTTGGGGAGATTAAACAAAAATGGAGTTATTATCCTTGTGGGTCTTGTGTGGCTTGTCGCAATATTGTTCGGGCCACATCCTTCACCTCAGCTGATGGAAATAGGGATTACCGGATTACCTCTCACATTTCTTTGAATACTACCCATGTGGTGTATTAAGCCATCTGCACCTGCAAATTAATCTACAGCTCTGGCAAAAATTAAGAGACCTCTGCAAAATTTTCAGTTTGTCTGATTTTTCTCTTTATAGGTATATTTTTGAATAAAATGTAAATTGCTCTTTTATTCTATAAACTACTGACAACGTCTCTGAATTTCCAAGCAATAAATTTTGTATTTATTTTCAGAAAATGAGAAATGGTCAAAATAACAAAAAAATGCAGTGCTTGCAGACATCAAATAATGCTAAGAAAACAAGTTCATAACCAATTAGAAACAACAATACTAATGTTTTAACTCAGGAAGAGTTCAGAAATCAGTATTTTGTGGAATAACCATGATTTTTAATCAGAGCTTTCATGCATCTTGGCATGCTTTTCACCAGTCTTTCACACTGCTTTTGGGTGACCTTATGCCACTACTGGTACAAAAATTTATGCAGTTCTTTGTTTGATGGGTTGTGACTATCCATCTTCCTCTTGATTACATTCCAGAGCTTTTCAATGGGGTTGAGGTCTGGAGAGTGGGCTGGCCATGACAGGGATTTGATGTGGTGGTCCTTCATCCACACATTGACTGACCTAGCTGTGTGGCAGGGTGCATTGTTCTGCTGGGAAAAAAGTCCTCAGAGTTGGGGAACATTGAGAAAAACGAATCAACTGTTTTTCCAGGATAACCTTTTATGCAGCTTGATTCATACGTTCTTTGCAAAGATTAACCTGCCCAATTCCAGCCTTGCTGAAGCATCCCCAGATCATCACCGATCCTCTACCGAATTTCACAGTGGGTGCAAGAAACTGTGGCTTGTACACATCTCCAGGTCTCCATCTAACCATTAGACGACCAGGTGTTGGGCAAAGCTGAAAATTAGACTCATCAGAGAAGATTACCTTACTCCAGTCCTCTATGGTCCAATCCTTATGGTCTTTGGCAAACTTCAGCCTGGCTCTCCTTTGCTTCTCATTGATGAAAGGCTTTTTCTAGCTCTACATGACTTGAGCCCTGCATCTAGGAGCCTGTTACAAACTGTTCTTGCCATGCACTTCACCATAGCTGCATTTGCCATTCCTTTTATAGGTCACTTGATGGCACCCTGCGTTTGCTGAGTGACATTCGATTAAGATGACGGTAATCCCTGTCAGTGGAAAGTCGTTTTTGCCCTCTGCCGGTCTGTAGCTTTGTTGTCCTCAATGTCTGCTGCTTGACCTCATTGTAATGGACTGCCATCTTAGAAATTTTAAGGATGGAGGCAACATGACGCTCACTGTATCCCTTTGCTAGTGAAGCCAAAATTGAGCCCTTCTTTTTCTCACTCTAGACTTTCCTTTTTAACTCCTTTGGCATGGTTAAAAGTTATTGTTTCACTGCTATTACTTTTGGGATATTACTAGCACTTGTTTTGCCATCCAGCTTGTCCTATTGCAAAAGGATTGTGTACACCACAGCAGTGGTTTTTTATATCTTCCTACGTAAAACAAGATTTGGTTCAGGTGATCACCTAATCATAAGCACATTAAGTAGAATGACGTGTACTCTAGTTGGAATTCAACTGACACTGGAATGGAATGGCTGTCAGACATGTAGAGAAGCTGATTTTTATAAAACTGCAGTGGTCTCTTAATTTTTGTCAGAGCTGTATATAGGGCTTACATCGTGGGAGCTCAGGATCAGGGCGTGGGAACATGCGAGGGACATTGTGGCCGCCAAAAAATTGGATGATGTGGAGTTAAAAATGATCCCTAGACACTTCAAGCTGTGCCATGGTTGTGACCATCAGCATTACAAATTTGTGGTATTGATAAGGTATATTGCGGTATTAGAGGGGAGGATCATAAATGAACCCTGGCACAGATTGTCTTTGGATCGTTACTCTGTCCCCCCATGGTCTGAATGAAAAATTATCTTTTGTTCCTTTTTTATGAGTGAACTCTGCTGTGCCTCTCTCGCACTTTTAATACTGTATGTTTTTTATTGTATCTTTATTAGTGCCTTACTGACGGGATCACCTAGGGGATTTTTCTTTTGTGTTTTTTGTACTTTTGTTTTTAAACTCTCCATTTGTCTGATTGGATGACAATCATCACTTTTGGCTATATGGAGGATTACATGGAACGTGGAGGAAGATGTGCACCGGACACCTGTGGCGGATGGAATTAAATCCTTCAATTACTAATGGATTGTGTATTTGGCCCATATGTCCTTAACCTATAGCCTTGCCATGATGTTTGTACTTTATTATGTTCATTATATTATTTTTTCTACATTGTTTCATGTACCGCAATTTATATATTCACCGTGTGTGTTGTTCTGGTTGCCCACATCTGTTCCAGCAACTAAGATGGCTGCCGCACCGCATGCATGCGCTGTCGATTGCTTGTCTGCTGGCATCTCGGAAGCCATCCTTTCTGGTGCGGTGTGCATCAGTGACATCACAGAAAGTATTTTCCTTGACCCGTGCTGAGACCTGGATTGCCGGATGTGATGCATTAGTGGCTGGGGACCCACCCCGCATGCGCTGATTGGAGTGTAATGCCATTGGTCCATATAGTGCGGAATACGTATATAATCTAGACGTGCTTGGTGGTCCACACGGCCCCAGGAGAAGCATCACACGAAACGTGCGTCGGGGATCTGGCTTGCATGGATTGGTCCTGTCCCCCCATATGGGCACGCAGGAGCTTTTCATTGCACTATGATCAGCACTTTAGTCTGGTGCCTGTGGGTACTATTAGTTGTATACTGTATATTCTGTCCACTTGGACTTAATTTATGATTTGAGCTATTTATGCCCTGTCTCCTGGAGATTGACCTATATACTTGTTAGGGTGCTCAGTGCATATTTATATATAATAAATGAGCCTGAGAGGTCCAGTATGACCTTTGCTGCCTGATTCCTTCATCCCCCCCTTTTAATCTTGTGTTGTTCTTGGATTTAAGGGCTATGCATATGCATGCTCATATTAATCAGTAATACAATCATGAATAGTATAAGTATGCATAGCCCTAAAATCCAAGAATAACACAAGATTAAAAGGGGGGGATGAAGGAATCAGGCAGCAAAGGTCATACTGGACCTCTCATGCTCATTTATAATATATAAATATGCACTGAGCACCTAACAAGTATATAGGTCAATCTCCAGGAGGCAGGGCATAAATAGCTCAAATCATAAATTAAGTCCAAGTGGACAGAATATACAGTTGTGGCCAAAAGTATTGACACCCCTGCAATTCTGTCAGATAATACTCAGTTTCTTCCTGAAAATGATTGCAAACACAAATTCTTTGGTATTATTATATTCATTTAATTTGTCTTAAATGAAAAAACACAAAAAGAATTGTCCTAAAGCCAAATTGAATATAATTCCACACCAAACATAAAAAAGAGGGTGGACAAAAGTATTGGCACTGTTCGAAAAATTATGTGATGCTTCTCTAATTTGTGTAATTAACAGCACCTGTAACTTACCTATGGCACCTAACAGGTGTTGGCAATAACTAAATCACACTTGCAGCCAGTTGACATGGATTAAAGTTGACTCAACCTCTGTCCTGTGTCCTTGTGTGTACCACATTGAGCATGGAGAAAAGAAAGAAGACCAAAGAACTGTCTGAGGACTTGAGAAACCAAATTGTGAGGAAGCATGAGCAATCTCAAGGCTACAAGTCCATCTCCAAAGACCTGAATGTTCCTGTGTCTACCGTGCGCAGTGTCATCAAGAAGTTTAAAGCCCATGGCACTGTGGCTAACCTCCCTAGATGTGGACGGAACAGAAAAATTGACAAGAGATTTCAACGCAAGATTGTGCGGATGTTGGATAAAGAACCTCGACTAACATCCAAACAAGTTCAAGCTGCCCTGCAGTCCGAGGGTACAACAGTGTCAACCCGTACTATCCGTCGGCGTCTTAATGAAAAGGGACTGTATGATAGGAGACCCAGGAAGACCCCATTTCTTACCCCGAGACATAAAAAAGCCAGGCTGGAGTTTGCCAAAACTTACCTGAAAAAGCCTAAAATGTTTTGGAAGAATGTTCTCTGGTCAGATGAAACAAAAGTAGAGCTTTTTGGGCAAAGGCATCAACATAGAGTTTGCAGGAGAAAAAAAGAGGCATTCAAAGAAAAGAACACGGTCCCTACAGTCAAACATGGCGGAGGTTACCTGATGTTTTGGGGTTGCTTTGCTGCCTCTGGCACTGGACTGCTTGACCGTGTGCATGGCATTATGAAGTCAGAAGACTACCAACAAATTTTGCAGCATAATGTAGGGCCCAGTGTGAGAAAGATGGGTCTCCCTCAGAGGTCATGGGTCCAGCAGGACAATGACCCAAAACACACTTCAAAAAGCACTAGAAAATGGTTTGAGAGAAAGCACTGGAGACTTCTAAGGTGGCCAGCAATGAGTCCAGACCTGAATCCCATAGAACACCTGTAGAGAGAACTAAAAATGGCAGTTTGGAGAAGGCACCCTTCAAATATCAGGGACCTGGAGCAGTTTGCCAAAGAAGAATGGTCTAAAATTCCAGAAGAGCATTGTAAGAAACTCATTGATGGTTACCGGAAGCGGTTGATCGCAGTTATTTTGGCTAAAGGTTGTGCAACCAAGTATTAGGCTGAGGGTGCTAATACTTTTGTCTGGCCCATTTTTGGAGTTTGGGTGAAATGATCAATGTTTTGCTTTTTGCTTCATTCTCTTTTGTGTTTTTTCATTTAAGACAAATTAAATGAAGATAATAATACCAAAGAACTTGTGTTTGCAATCATTTTCAGGAACAAACTGAGTATTATCTGACAGAATTGCAGGGGTGTCAATACTTTTGGCCACAACTGTATTTTGGTTCAACTTACTCCATTTATTTCTAAGTGGGCTATGGCTCCTTTATTTATTGTAGGATGATATGATTCTCAGGGAGTTGCCCTAATAGTTCCCAGTAGAGTTGAGCGAAACGGGTCGAAAAAATTCAAAAGTCGCCGACTTTTGGCAAAGTCGGGTTTCATGAAACGAAACCCGACCCTAGGATGAGGTCGGCCACGAGGTCGGCGACTTACGCGCCAAAGTCGCGTTTCAAAAGTTTGTTTTGCGCTCTTTTTCAGCCAATCAGGATCCACGGACACTGTGGGCAACGTGATGACATAGGCACGGGTCACCACCATCTTTCAGAAGGGCATGCAAGTGATTGGCTTGCTTTGGTGGGCGTCACAGGGGGTATAAAAGGGCTTGCACGCCGACCGCCATGTTACTCATGCTGATCTCAGAATAGGGAGAGCTGCTGCTGCTGCTGATTTTGTAGGGAGAGCGTTAGGCAGGGAAGAAGACACCAAAAACTGCTTCTGCTGCTAGCGATTTTGCCTGTACAACACACCAGTCACTGTGCAGTGCAAGGGGAGGCTATATAGTGGTGTATCAGTGGTGTTGGTTGTTGGGCTGCCTTCTAAGGCTTCCTGACATTCCTGCATTGCTGTTTACCCACTGCTCCGCAAACTGCTTTTTTAAAAGCAATCCCAATTTTTTTTTTGTCCTGCTGAGAAGAAGAAAAAAAAACTGCTTCTGCTGCTAGCGATTTTGCCTGTACAACACACCAGTCACTGTGCAGTGCAAGGGGAGGCTATATAGTGGTGTATCAGTGGTGTTGGTTGTTGGGCTGCCTTCTAAGGCTTCCTGACATTCCTGCATTGCTGTTTACCCACTGCTCCGCAAACTGCTTTTTTAAAAGCAATCACAATTTTTTTTTTTGTCCTGCTGAGGTACTGAGCGTGCATTTTTTCACACCATACAGCGGTGTATGCTCCTCACACAGTACCGTGTAACGGCTGTTGTCACAGCCACAGTGAAGCTATCAGTGAGTCACTCTGTGAGAATAAGTCGAGGACATGTTCCGTTCTTACAGATCTGCACTCTAGGGAGATTCCAATTCTGCCCAATTCTACATACACCTTGTAGTTTGTGATACACTAGCCAATTTCTGCCTGTGACATAGCGCTCAGATATTCAGTGGGCCTCACACAATCCATAAGTGTCCAGTGTCCACAAGTGTGTGCAGAAATTCAAAATCTCCCTTATCCTCTAGTCACTTTGGTCACAGCTCTGCCATCGAGCCTGTGACAGAGCGCTCATATACTCAGTGGGCCTCACACAATCCATAAGTGTCCAGTGTCCACAAGTGTGTGCAGAAATTCAAAATCTCCCTTATCCTCTAGTCACTTTGGTCACAGCTCTGCCATCGAGCCTGTGACAGAGCGCTCAGATACTAGTCAGTGGGCCTCACACAATCCATAAGTGTCCAGTGTCCACAAGTGTGTGCAGAAATTCAAAATCTCCCTTATCCTCTAGTCACTTTGGTCACAGCTCTGCCATCGAGCCTGTGACAGAGCGCTCAGATACTAGTCAGTGGGCCTCACACAATCCATAAGTGTCCAGTGTCCACAAGTGTGTGCAGAAATTCAAAATCTCCCTTATCCTCTAGTCACTTTGGTCACAGCTCTGCCATCGAGCCTGTGACAGAGCGCTCAGATACTAGTCAGTGGGCCTCACACAATCCATAAGTGTCCAGTGTCCACAAGTGTGTGCAGAAATTCAAAATCTCCCTTATCCTCTAGTCACTTTGGTCACAGCTCTGCCATCGAGCCTGTGACAGAGCGCTCAGATACTAGTCAGTGGGCCTCACACAATCCATAAGTGTCCAGTGTCCACAAGTGTGTGCAGAAATTCAAAATCTCCCTTATCCTCTAGTCACTTTGGTCACAGCTCTGCCATCGAGCCTGTGACAGAGCGCTCAGATACTAGTCAGTGGGCCTCACACAATCCATAAGTGTCCAGTGTCCACAAGTGTGTGCAGAAATTCAAAATCTCCCTTATCCTCTAGTCACTTTGGTCACAGCTCTGCCATCGAGCCTGTGACAGAGCGCTCAGATACTAGTCAGTGGGCCTCACACAATCCATAAGTGTCCAGTGTCCACAAGTGTGTGCAGAAATTCAAAATCTCCCTTATCCTCTAGTCACTTTGGTCACAGCTCTGCCATCGAGCCTGTGACAGAGCGCTCAGATACTAGTCAGTGGGCCTCACACAATCCATAAGTGTCCAGTGTCCACAAGTGTGTGCAGAAATTCAAAATCTCCCTTATCCTCTAGTCACTTTGGTCACAGCTCTGCCATCGAGCCTGTGACAGAGCGCTCAGATACTAGTCAGTGGGCCTCACACAATCCATAAGTGTCCAGTGTCCACAAGTGTGTGCAGAAATTCAAAATCTCCCTTATCCTCTAGTCACTTTGGTCACAGCTCTGCCATCGAGCCTGTGACAGAGCGCTCAGATACTAGTCAGTGGGCCTCACACAATCCATAAGTGTCCAGTGTCCACAAGTGTGTGCAGAAATTCAAAATCTCCCTTATCCTCTAGTCACTTTGGTCACAGCTCTGCCATCGAGCCTGTGACAGAGCGCTCAGATACTAGTCAGTGGGCCTCACACAATCCATAAGTGTCCAGTGTCCACAAGTGTGTGCAGAAATTCAAAATCTCCCTTATCCTCTAGTCACTTTGGTCACAGCTCTGCCATCGAGCCTGTGACAGAGCGCTCAGATACTAGTCAGTGGGCCTCACACAATCCATAAGTGTCCAGTGTCCACAAGTGTGTGCAGAAATTAAAAATCTCCCTTATCCTCTAGTCACTTTGGTCACAGCTCTGCCATCGAGCCTGTGACAGAGCACTCAGATACTAGTCAGTGGGCCTCACACAATCCATAAGTGTCCAGTGTCCACAAGTGTGTGCAGAAATTCAAAATCTCCCTTATCCTCTAGTCACTTTGGTCACAGCTCTGCCATCGAGCCTGTGACAGAGCGCTCAGATACTAGTCAGTGGGCCTCACACAATCCATAAGTGTCCAGTGTCCACAAGTGTGTGCAGAAATTCAAAATCTCCCTTATCCTCTAGTCACTTTGGTCACAGCTCTGCCATCGAGCCTGTGACAGAGCACTCAGATACTAGTCAGTGGGCCTCACACAATCCATAAGTGTCCAGTGTCCACAAGTGTGTGCAGAAATTCAAAATCTCCCTTATCCTCTAGTCACTTTGGTCACAGCTCTGCCATCGAGCCTGTGACAGAGCGCTCAGATACTAGTCAGTGGGCCTCACACAATCCATAAGTGTCCAGTGTCCACAAGTGTGTGCAGAAATTCAAAATCTCCCTTATCCTCTAGTCACTTTGGTCACAGCTCTGCCATCGAGCCTGTGACAGAGCGCTCAGATACTAGTCAGTGGGCCTCACACAATCCATAAGTGTCCAGTGTCCACAAGTGTGTGCAGAAATTCAAAATCTCCCTTATCCTCTAGTCACTTTGGTCACAGCTCTGCCATCGAGCCTGTGACAGAGCGCTCAGATACTAGTCAGTGGGCCTCACACAATCCATAAGTGTCCAGTGTCCACAAGTGTGTGCAGAAATTCAAAATCTCCCTTATCCTCTAGTCACTTTGGTCACAGCTCTGCCATCGAGCCTGTGACAGAGCGCTCAGATACTAGTCAGTGGGCCTCACACAATCCATAAGTGTCCAGTGTCCACAAGTGTGTGCAGAAATTCAAAATCTCCCTTATCCTCTAGTCACTTTGGTCACAGCTCTGCCATCGAGCCTGTGACAGAGCGCTCAGATACTAGTCAGTGGGCCTCACACAATCCATAAGTGTCCAGTGTCCACAAGTGTGTGCAGAAATTCAAAATCTCCCTTATCCTCTAGTCACTTTGGTCACAGCTCTGCCATCGAGCCTGTGACAGAGCGCTCAGATACTAGTCAGTGGGCCTCACACAATCCATAAGTGTCCAGTGTCCACAAGTGTGTGCAGAAATTCAAAATCTCCCTTATCCTCTAGTCACTTTGGTCACAGCTCTGCCATCGAGCCTGTGACAGAGCGCTCATATACTAGTCAGTGGGCCTCACACAATCCATAAGTGTCCAGTGTCCACAAGTGTGTGCAGAAATTCAAAATCTCCCTTATCCTCTAGTCACTTTGGTCACAGCTCTGCCATCGAGCCTGTGACAGAGCGCTCAGATACTCAGTGGGCCTCACACAATCCAAAAGTGTCCAGTGTCCACAAGTGTCTGCAGAAATTCAAAATCTCCCCTGTCCTATAGACACCTTTGTACCTTGTTTTACATTACTATATAGTTTGTTGGATTTTGTCTACATTTCTACCAAAAATGAGGAAGGCTGGTGGAAGAGGCCGTGGAATTGGGCGGGGGTTGGCAGCTGGTAATGATGGTGTTGGTGGTGGATCTGATGGTAGTGGCAAAAGCAAAATAGGACCGAATGCAGGAGGTGCTTAGCCTGCGTCATCGTCTGGCTCCACAAGGCCTCGAAGGCTTAGTTTTCTAGGAGTTGGCAAACCGCTTTTAAAGCCAGAGCTTCAGGAAAATGTTTTGTCTTACATTGCTGACTCAGCCTCCACCTCTATCGCCTCCTCTTCTGAAGTTGTAAAAAATAAAAGCACTGAGTCGTCATTGGAGGCTCATGTTCATGAACCACACCTTTCCTTGTGTCCTTCACCCCAACCAAGATTGAAGGATGACGCAGGCCATACTACTGATTACTCCATGGAGCTGTTTTCACATACCATGCCTGGATTATCAAGTGAAATGGTGAATTACCCAGGCCAAGATGAATCTGACATGGAGTGCACAGATGCACAGCCGCTGATAGATGATTCTGCTGGTACATTCACTCAGAGCACTACATTGTCCTCGCAGTGTACAGAGCCAGATTCTGACCCTGATGAGACTCAGGTGCCCCTTCCCGCACACTATACCACCATACACGGTGACACAGAGGAAGGTGCACATGACATAGAAGAGGAGGTGATGGATGACCCAGTTGTTGACCCAGATTGGCATCCATTGGGGGAAGAGGGTGCTGCTTCCAATAGCTCAGATGAGGAGCATCCACAGCAGACATCGACATCGCAACAGCTGTTATCTGGCAGGCCCGGAGCACTCCAAACACAGGTTCCAAACATCAAAAGAGTTGCTGGACAGCTTGTCCAGAGGGTCAAAAGATCACAGCGTGCTAGGCCGCAAAATGTCTGCCAAAGTAGGAAGAGTGCAGTGTGGCACTTTTTTGAACAAAATCCTCATGATCAGGCCAAGGTTATCTGTAAGAAGTGCGCAAAGACCTTTAGCCGAGGGAAAAATCTGAAAAATTTGAATACCAGTTGCATGCTTAGACATTTAACCAGCATGCACTTGCAAGCGTGGACACAACACCAAGCCTCAAGTGCCACATGTGCAACTGATCACAACGAAGGTAGTCAGCAACGCTACATTGTTTCCCCCACTGTAAGCCCACCGGTTAGCAATGCAGCAAATGTTGAGGTGTCGGTGCAATGCCACAGCAGTCAGGGAATCCCACTGTTATATCAACGAAAGACTGATTCTAGGCCATCAGAAAGAACAACAACTCCATCACCATCATCAACCCTCTCTCAGTCTGCCCTGTCCACCGCTACTTCCACCATATGCAGCTCTCAAGTCCAGCTCACCCTCCCAGACACTATGAGTAGGTCAAGAAAGTACTCAGTCTCTCATCCGCGTACACTGGGTTTGAACGCCCACATTGCCAAACTAATCTCGTTTGAGATGATGCCCTTTCGGTTGGTGGAAAGCGCAGCTTTCCGCGAACTTATGGTCTATGCAGTACCACGCTATGACCTACCCAGTCGCCACTTCTTCTCTCGCAAAGCCATCCCAGCCCTCCACCATCATGTGAAAGACCGCATTGTCCATGCACTCAAGCAGTCAGTGAGCGGAAAGGTGCACCTCACAACTGATGCATGGTCCAGTCGGCATGGCCAGGGCCGTTACGTGTCCATCACTGTGCACTGAGTTAATGTGGTGGATGCAGGGTCCACAGGGGACAGCGGTGGTGGGACAGTGCTGCCTAGCCCACGGTATAGGAAACAGTTGGCTGTAGGCGTTCGACCCTCCTCCTCCTCCAGAAGCGAAAGCTCGTCCACAGAGCGCAGTCGTACGAGCACTCCATCTGCAGCTGCCACTGTTGCACACGATGTGTCCCCCTATCGAGCAGCTAGTGGAAAGCGTCAGCAGGCTGTGTTGCAGATGATATGTTTGGGCGACAGACACACCGCCGAGGTACTGGCCGAGTACTTGAAGCGACAAACTGAGTCATGGCTGGGCAGTGTACATCTTGAGGCAGGCAAGGTAGTTAGTGATAACGGCCGTAATTTTGTGGCAGCCATAGCCCTTTCAAAACTCAGCCACTTACCTTGCTTGGCTCACACCTTGAACCTGGTGGTGCAGTGCTTCCTCAAAAATTATCCGGAGTTAACAGCCCTGCTCCAGAAGGTGCGAAGACTGTGCGCGCACATCCGCCGGTCGCCTGTACACTCCGTTCGTATGCAGAAGCTGCAGCGATTGCTCCACCTTCCCAACCACCGCCTCATTATCGACATTGCAACAAGGTGGAACTCCACCCTGCACATGGTGGAGCGGCTGTGCGAGCAGAGGCAGGCCATAATGCATTTGTGGGAGGATACACGGCCAGGCACTTTGAGAGCAGACATGGAGTTGACAGGTGTGCAGTGGTCGAAGCTGAAAGACCTCTGTAAAGTCCTTCAGTGTTTTGAGGAATGCACACGGCTGGTAAGCGCAGACGACGCCATCCTAAGCATGAGCATCCCACTTATGCGTCTGCTCATGCAAACTTTGACGCACCTTAAGGAGCAGGCGTCTGCAGCCAATGTTGATGAGGAGGAAGAGGAGGAGGGAATCCTTGATGACATTCAGCCATTGTCTGCTCAGGGACCTCTTCTGGACGAGGTGGAGGAAGAAGAGGAGGAGGAGGATGATGATGGGGATGATTACTTAGGGGAGGAGGATGCATCTCGTGGGGCAAGTGAAAATGTTGGCGTGGCAAGGTCTGGTACAGGGTTTGTGCGTGACTGGAGGGATGTGGATTTGCCAGAAAGTGCTCCTCCAACCAGCACTCGCAGTGCATCATTGACACCGGGAACATTGGCCCACATGTCAGATTATGCCTTGCGGATCCTAAAAAGGGACCCCCGCATTGCCAAAATGATGAACGATGACGACTACTGGTTGGCCAGCATCCTGGATCCACGCTATAAAGGCAAATTACAAAACATCATGCCACAGGAGAACCTTGACCTAATATTGGCTAATAAACAAGCAACTCTGGTAAATCGGTTGCTTGAGGCATTCCCAGCACACAGCAGCTGTGATGGTTCTCACACGAGCCGTACGGGCCGGGGGCAGCTTGGCAGAGGTGTTCGTGGTGCACAAAGCAGAAGTGTGGTTGGAGACAGGGGTTTCATGACAATGTTGTGGACTGATTTTTCAAATACCGCTCACACAACTGGTAATACTGCATCGATGGAAAGTGACAGGAGACAGCAGTTGTCAACTATGGTTACAAACTACTTTTCCTCCCATATCGATGTTCTCCCACACAGGTCATTCCCCTTTGACTATTGGGCCGCTAAACTGGACACCTGGCCTGAATTGGCCCAATATGCCTTACAGGAGCTCGCTTGCCCAGCTGCAAGTGTGCTATCGGAAAGAGTCTTCAGTGCAGCTGGATCAATCCTGACAGAAAAAAGGACCCGTCTGTCAACCCAAAATGTGGATGATCTAACCTTCATTAAAATGAACCATGCATGGGTTTCCAAGGATTTTGTCCCACCTTCCCCTGATGACACATAGGGTGACAGAAAAATGGCTTGCTTTGGTCCACCTCTTCCTGGGACTTCACCTATTTCGCCTTTTGCATCAGCTGAATGTCAACATCAACATATGCCACTTTCTAAAACTCCCTAACTGTGCTGCCTCCCCCCCATGGCCGGGGTCACCACCTAGCGCACGACACCGTGCGAGTGCCGTTGCCCTGGACAGGTGGGTAGGCCGACTCTTGGGCGCGGGCACTGGCACAGGGTCCCTCATAGTGCAATCAAGTGTCTCTGACGGTGGTGGTGCACACCCGCCGTCAGACACACCGCTGTACTATGAGGGGCCCAGTGCCAGTCCCGACGCCCACGAGTGGGCCCCCCTTGCTTGGGCAGGGCCCCAGCATTTGCAATCTTTACCTCTCCCTGCTCCTCCGCTGTGTAATCTGGGCCGTCAAATCCATACTGTGCCTGACACCGTCTGAGCCTGCCTCCTGATGTATAGACATATATTTTGAATGTGTACGCTATCCATACATGTTATCTGGGGATACGGTACCCTTTCTAACCTTTGTGCAATCACGTGCAATCCATACTGGGCCTAACACCGTCTGAGCCTGCCTCCTGATGTATAGACATATATTTTGAATGTGTACGCTATCCATACATGTTATCTGGGGATGCGATACCCTTTCTCACCTTTGTGCAATCACGTGTAATCCATACTGGGCGTGAGAACGGCTGGCGAGCTGTTAAGCAAGCTACAGCACCTGTGGTTTGCACACGTAAGTTTTTAATTTTTTCAGGAATGACGGTTAGGCCTAATTCCGAAACTGCGGTTGACCTGCACTTACTGGGAAATCATCGTTCGCGGGTAATAATTGTAATCAGTGATCCCCATCACTAACGTTGTTCAGCGGGTTATCTGCACCTGTAAGCGACAAACGCTGGCCTTTTCAGTGTAGCGCACATGCAGCCACGGACATGTAAGGGCATGACACACCAGTTATTGGCCAATCTCATGTGCCAGAGCCTCACGTGTCCCTCTAGTAAGCCGGACTCGGACCGCGGGGCATGACGGAGTCTCGTTCGTTAACGGAATTAAGCTTGCAATGTGTGCATCTGTTCTGTAGCTGGCATGGTTGAGGTTTCCCAGGTGGAGTCGAATTTAACCGTAGGCTCCACTCCTGGTGGTGCCCTTCTGGACATTCCTTTAAGGTTCAGCTTTGCAACCATACTGCCACGTAAAACAAACACTTTGCCTTCATGAACGCTGTTTGGAGGGTCATGACTCGTGGGAATAACGCCGCCCAATCAGTTAACCTGCTAGAGAGATCCTTCGTTGCTCCCAAGCATGACATCACACTCCCTAGGAGGAAGGTAATGCCACTGTGGCGACCGTACTCCTGGGGGCGACACAAGTGCACTGATGCCCATCCACTGCTCGATGAATCTGCTGGTACATTGACCCAGACCACTACATTCCCCTCGCACGCTACACGGCCTGAATCTGACCCTGAGGAAACTCAGGTTACCCTTCCCATATACAGTTCCATCTTACACGGTGACAAAGAGGAAGCTGCAGATGAAAGTGCAGGTTCGGCCCACCCGCCATCAGACACACCACCGTACTATCAGGGGCCCTGTGCCAGTGCCGTCGCCAACGAGTGGGCCCCCCCTGCTTGCTCAGGATCACAGCACTTGCAAGGTTGAAATACTGTGCAGTTAGATGGAAGATGGGAACGACGAGGAGTCCAGACTAGTACAGGGATTCCCTAGCGAGGAGACTTATTTGATTGTTTTCAATGTTGGGACAGCAATTTTTGGGGAGCACTATACTCTGGAGAATGATAGATGGGGCCCACCATACACTGGAACATTCCAAAGGTGGACATCAGACACTGGAGCAGCATTTACAGGGCCCATTATACACTAGAGCATTAGAAATGGGGCCCATTATGTTTGGAGCATTATTTGGGCCCATAAGACAGTGGAGCTTCATCCATGGGGACCAACATATACTGTAGCATTATGTGGAGCTCATCATATACTGTTTCAAACATTATATGGGACCAATGATTCTGTATGGAGAAATAGATGGGCCTCGTCATGAGATGTAAAAAGTGAAGTATTTTTCATTGTACTATACCGCTATTTCTCTGCCGTATCGGAGCATGATGAGTTGTGGTATGTGTTAAAGGGGCGCTCTTTCGCCCAGGGCACATGAAAACCTGGAGCCAGCCCTCCCCCCCACAACTTTAGCCAAATAACCCCCATTTTTCAGCGCGTAACTTGTATTATGAAGTTAATTAAGGTTGACAAGCTTAAGTAAGAAGAATTGATGCTTTTGGCATTCAAATGGGCACTGTAGGTGTGTTTCCTGTCCTCCTCTCACTGCCGACTTTTATTCCCCATTGACTTACATTGGGTTTCGTGTTTCGGGACGACCCCGACTTTTCCCTATAATCGGACGATCTTGCTCGACCCGACTTTTGGAAAAGTCGGGTTTCACGAAACGAAACTCGACCCTTAAAAACCAAAAGTCGCTCAACTCTAGTTCCCACTGGTTGGAACTATACATGCTTATGTTTCTGAGATGTCAATTCTTGCTAACTGTAAAATATATGGCCTGTATTTTTTTTTACAGCAAAATAGTGTTTATAATTGTAGTAACACACAGCAAAAACAGTTGAATGGAGCTCTCAAATGCCACAATTTGTAGCCCATAGATAGATGAGGTGTCTGATGGAGATAGCCCACTTTCAAATATCTGGCCTGTATTTTTTTTTGGCCAGCAAAATTGTGTCAATAAGTAGGCTAAAACACAACAAATCAACTCTATGGAGGCCTGAAATGGCACAATTTTGAGTGCAATGATATGCGATCTGTGTGGCGGACAAAACCTGGTGTAAAATATCTGCGCTGTGGCGAAATATTTTTTTGGAAGCAAAATCGTGTCAAGCAATTGTATAGGACAAGTGCTGAACGAACAGTATATGAACTCACACAGTGTGTAAGCACACACAAGACCCTTCTCACACCAGGGTCTTTTTTGCGCTCACTAGCCAGTCACGTGGTATTCCGCGTGACCGTGACGTCACGCAAGGTCCTGCACCTTTTGCTACCTTGCCGGCTTTTGAATTCTATTCGCGCGGTTATACTCGCTGGGTGTCGGCGGCGGCCACGCGATTAGAAGGACGCTTGCTACCGGCCGGAGCAGCGTCCAATCCCTGCACTCTCCAACTGAGCTTTTACGCTCTAAAGCTTACCACCGTCATTTTCACCACTGCTTGCAACGTTATTTCTTCACCGGGACCCTGCTTGAGGAAGGAGTCTTCTACTAGTTCCTTATTCATCCGAACGAAGGTATTGCTATATACATTTTGTAAACCAGTTCCACTGTGGGTATTTCTTTGTAACGTTTAAACCGGACTACCCCTGGTGTGAGAAGGGTCTTGTGTGTGCTTACACACTGTGTGAGTTCATATACTGTTCGTTCAGCACTTATCCTGTTAGCGCAAATTATCTATTTTTATTTAATTAACTTTTATTGTTGGACAAATTGGGTGGTTGTTGTCCCTATTTGCAGCTGCAGGCATTATCACCTAGGAACCCGCGCCTCTGTGCATATGTTTTTATAATTGTATAGGACACTCCAAAAAATTTTTACAGTACCACATGAATGGCAGAATTTTATGCACACTCAGATGTGATTGCTGGGACTGGCAAACCAGTTTAACCCCTTCACCCCCAAGGGTGGTTTGCACGTTCATGACCGGGCCAATTTTTACAATTCTGACCACTGTACCTTTATGAGGTCATAACTCTGGAACGCTTCCATGGATCCCGGTTATTCTGACATTGTTTTCTCGTGACATATTGTACTTCATGTTAGTGGTAAAATTTCATTCAAATAACTTGCCTTTATTTGTGAGAAAAATGGAAATTTGGCGAAAATTTTGAAAATTTTGCAATTTTCCATCTTTGAATTTTTATGCCCTTAAATCACAGAGATACGGCACAAAAAAAACTTGATAACTAACATTTCCCACATGTTTACTTTACATCAGTACAATTTTGGAACCAAAATTTTTTTTTGTTAGGAAGTTATAAGGGTTAAAAGTTGACCAGCGATTTCTCATTTTTACAACACCATTTTATTTTAGGGACCACATCACATTTAAAGCCACTTTGAGGGGTCTATATGATAGAAAATACCCAAAAGTGACACCATTCTAAAAACTGCACCCCTTAAGGTGCTCAAAACCACATTCAAGAAGTTTATTAACCCTTTAGGTGCGTCACAGGAATTTTTTTGAATATTTTAAAAAAATAAACATCTAACTTTTTTTCATAAAAAAAATACTTCAGGTTCAATTTTTTTTATTTTACCAAGGGTAACAGGAGAAATTGGACTGCAAAAGTTATTGTGCAATTTGTCCTGAGTACGCTGATACCTGATATGTGGGGGGGGGAACGACTGTTTCGGCGCATGGCAGAGCTCAGAATAGAAGGAGCGTCGTTTGACTTTTTCAATGCAAAATTGGCTGGAATTCAGATTGGACGCCATGTCACGTTTGGAGAGTCCCTGATGTACCTAATCAGTGGAAACCCCCTACAAGTGACCCCATTTTGGAAACTAGACCCCCCAAGGAACGTATCTAGATATGTGGTGAGAACTTTGAACCCACAAGGGCTTTACAGAAGTTTATAACGTACAGCGGTACAATTAAAAAATCATATTTTTCCCACAAAAATGATCTTTTCACCCCAATTTTTATCTTCCCAAGGGTAACAGGACCCTAAAAGTTATTGTGCAATTTGTCCTGAGTACGCTGATACCCCACATGTGGGGGTAAACCACTATTTGGGCGCATGGCAGAGCTCGGAAGGGAAGCAGCGCCATTTGACGTTTTTGGCTGGAATTGAGATCAGACACCATGTTGCGATTGGAAAACCCCTGATGTACCTAAACAGTGGAAACCCCCCACAAATGACACCATTTTGGAAACTAGACCCCCTAAGGAACTTATCTAGATGTGTGGTGAGCACTTTGAACCCCCCAGTGCTTCACAGAAGTTTATAACGCCCGGGCGTGAAAATAAAAAATTCGTATTTTTTCCACAAACATGATCATTTAGTCACCATTTATTTTATTTTCCCAAGGATAACAGGAGAAATTGGACCCCAAAAGTTGTTGTCCAATTTGTCCTGAGTATGCTGATACCCCATATGTGGGAGAAAACTACTGTATGGGCACACGTCGGGGCTCGGAAGGGAAGTAGTGACGTTTTGGAATGCAGACATTGATGGAATGGTCTGCGGGTGTCATGTTGCCTTTGGAGAGCCCCTAATGTACCTAAACAGTGGAAACCCCCCCCAAATGACCCCATTTTGAAAACTAGACCCCCTAAGGAACTTATCTAGATGTGAGGTGAGCACTTTGAACCCTCAAGGGCTTCACAGAAGTTTATAATGCCAGGGCATGAAAATAGAAAAAACGTATTTTTTCCTCAAACATGATCAATTAGTCCCCAATTTTTTTTATTTTCCCAAGGGTAACAGGAGAAATTGATCCCCAAAGGTTGTTGTCCAATTTGTCCTGAGTACGCTGACACCCCATATGTGGGAGAAAACTACTGTATGGACACACGTCAGGGCTCGAAAGGGAAGTAGTGACGTTTTGGAATGCAGACATTGATGGAATGGTCTGCGGGTGTCATGTTGCCTTTGGAGAGCCCCTAATGTACCTAAACAGTGGAAACCCCCCACAAATGACCCCATTTTGAAAACTAGACCCCCTAAGGAACTTATCTAGATGTGAGGTGAGCACTTTGAACCCCCAAGGGCTTCACAGAAGTTTATAATGCCAGGGCATGAAAATAAAAAAATCGTATTTTTTCCACAAGCATGATCAATTAGTCCCCAATTTTTTTATTTTCCCAAGGGTAACAGGAGAAATTGAACCCCAAAAGTTGTTGTCCAATTTGTCCTGAGTATGCTGACACCCCATATGTGGGAGAAAACTACTGTATGGACACACGTCGGGGCTCGGAAGGGAAGCAGTGACGTTTTGGAATGCAGACTTTGATGGAATGGTCTGCGGGTGTCATGTGCGTTTGGAGAGCCCCTGATGTACCTAAACTATTGAAACTCCCCACAAGTGACCCCATTTTGGACACTAGACCCCCCCACGGAACTTATCTAGATGTGTGGTGAGCACTTTGAACCCCCAAGTGCTTCACAGAAGTTTATAACGCTCGGACGTGAAAATAAAAAAATCATTTTTTTCCACAAAAATGATATTTTTGCCCCCAATTTTTTATTTTCCTATGGGTAACAGGAGAAATTGGACCCCAAAAATTGTTTTGCAATTTGTCCTGAGTAGGCTGATACCCTACATGTTGGGGGTAAAACACTGTTTGAGCGCATGGCAGAGCTTGGAGGGGAAGGAGCACCATATGACTTTTTCAACTCAGAATTGGCTGGAATTGAGATCAGACGCAATGTTGCATTTGGAGAGCCCCTGATGTGCCCAAACAGTGGAAACCCCCAATTCTAACTCCAACCCGAACCCCAACACACCCCTAACCCTAATCTCAGCCCTAACCCTAGCCCTAACCCAAGCCCTAACCCTAGCCCTAACCCTAACCCTAGCCCTAACCCTAATGGAAAAATGGAAATAAATACATTTTTTTTTATTTTATTATTTTTCCCTAACTAAGGGGGTGATAACGGGGGGGTTTGATTTACTATTTATGGCGGTTTTTAAGTTTGGCAGCTGTCGCACGCTAAAAGACGCTTTTTATTGTAAAAATAGTTTTTGCATCACCACATATTGAGAGCTATAATTTTTCCGTATTTTGACCCACTGAGTCATGTGAGGTCTTATTTTTTGCGGGACGAGTTGACGTTTTTATTGGTACCATTTTCGGGCATGTGACATTTTTTGATCGCTTTTAATTCCAATTTTTGGGACGCAGAATGAACAAAAACCAGCGTTCCATGAATTTCTTTTGGGGGAGTGCGTTTACACCGTTCCGCGTGCGGTAAAATTGATAAAGCGGTTTTATTCTTCGGGTCAGTACGGTTACAGCGATACCTCATTTAGGTCGTTTTTTTATGTTTTGTCGGTTTTATGCAATGAAAACTATTTTATATAAAAAATAATTATTTTTGCATCGCTTTATTCTACGAGCTATAACTTTTTTATTTTTTCGCTGATGATGCTGTGTGGTGGCTCGTTTTTTGCGGGACAAGATGACGTTTTCAGCGGTACCATGTATATTTATATGCGTCTTTTTGATCGCGCGTTATTACACTTTTTGTTTGGCGGTATGATAATAAATCATTATTTTTTGCTTCGTTTTTTATTTTTATTTTTTAAGGGGTTCGCTAAAGGGGTTAACTAACGGGACAGTTTTATAGGGCGGGTCGTTACGGACGCAGCGATACCTAATATGTGTACTTTTATTGTTTTTTTTTTATTTTCAAAAAATGAATTTATTGGGGAATATTTTTTTTTTTTTACTAATTTATTTAGCGATTTTTTTAAAATTATTTTTACACTTTTTTTTTATTTTTTTTTTACTTTATTACATAGTCCCAGGTGGGACATCACTGTCCTGTGACAGATCGCTGATCTGTCACATCACAGATCACTGTGACAGATCAGCGATCTGTCACAGGCAGTGCCGAAGGCTTCCTCATGCCTGCGCTTTGCAGGCACTGAGGAAGCCAGCTTCCTGCAGGCCCCTGAAGGCCCCCGTCGCCATCTTGGATTCGGGGGCCTGCAGGAAAGGAGCCCCCCGCAGCAGCGCTGCACATTGCGCTGCCGTGGGGGGCTCAGGGAAGCACGGAGGGAGCCCCCTCCCTGCCGATGCTTCCCTTTAACTCCCGGTAAACCGCAATCGCGTTTGATCGCGGTGTGCAAGGGGTTAACGTGTCGGGGGCGGTCCGTGACCGCCCCTGACACATTGTGCCGGGTGTCAGCTGTGATAATCAGCTGACACCCGGCCGCGATCAGCGGCGCTCACCACCTGGGCGCCGCTGATCGCTGAGACGTACTATCCCGTCCATGGGCATAGGGGCCCGGGTCCCATGGACGGGATAGTACGTCGGATGGCAGGAAGGGGTTAAAATAGCTGGATTTTCACGCTGTACTATGAAAAGGGTCTGGTTGTATTCTGCAGTCCTAACAAGCAAATGGAGAAAAAAAACACGTTCTCTGGATTGCTTTTGAATTAAATAATAAGGATTAAGATGCAAACATAAATTATTACTGGCCAATGATACCTGGGGCTATGTATACAGTATACACTACCGTTCAAAAGTTTGGGCCACCCACACAATTTTGTGTTTTCCATGAAAACTCATACTTTTATTAATCAAATGAGCTGCCAAATGAATTTAAAATCTAGTCCAGGTTCGAAAAAAAGATTTTTATTTGAAATAATAATTTTCGCCTTCAAACTTTGTTTTCATCAAAGAATGCTTCCTTTGCAGCAATTACAGCACTGCAGACCTTTGGCATTCTAGCAGTTAATTTGCTGAGGTAATCTGGAGAAACTTCACTCCATGCTTCCAAAAGCCCCTCCCTGGCTTGATGGCCACTTTTTGTGTACCATACGTCAAGCTGCCCAACAACACCTCAATGGGGTTGAGATCTGGTGACTGCGCTGGCCACTCCATTACACATAGAATACCAGCTGCCTGCTTCTTCCCTAAATGGTTGTTGCATAATTTGGAGGTATGCGTTTGGTCATTGTCCTGTTGTAGGATGAAATTGGCTCCAATCAAGCTGTGACCACAGGGTATGGTATGGCATTGCAAAATGGAGTGATAACCTTCCGTATCCAAAATCCCTTTTACCTTGTACAAATCTCCCACTTTACCAGCACCAAAGCAACCCCAGGCCATCACATTACCTCCACCATGCTTGACAGATGGCGTAAGGCACTCTTCCAGCATCTTTTCAGTTGTTCTGCATCTCACAAATGTTCTACTGTGTGATCCAAACAACTCAAACTTGGATTTGTCTGTTGATAACACTTTTTACCAATCTTCCTCTGTCCAATGTCTGTGTTCTTTTGCCCATATTAATATTTTCCTTCCTGAAAGCCAGCATCCCGGAGTCGCCTCTTCACTGTAGACGTTGACACTGGCGTTTTGCGTGTACTATTTAACCCTCCGTCAGGCGCAATATAGATTCTCCTCAGTTCATGCTCAATGTGCCTGACAAGCACAGGTCAGAAAATCACCTCTAGTAGCTACATATTTCAATTTCAGGACTATAGAAGTAGTCAGTGACCTTCATAGGAATGTATTAAAAGAGATTACACCAAATCAGATGCAAAAAAAAACATTTATTAACCATAAATTTATTAAAACTAAAAGTACCACTTTTCGGTAGTACCGCCAAATAGGCTCCAGTTATCTTTACTTAACTATTGCTTAAATATAAAATTATGGAAAAAAACTTAAAGGATATTGCACTTAGATGTTACTTAATTATTTTCTACTCATCTTCAGTGGTTTCAATTGCAGCAGAAGCAGCACAGGTACACTTAGAAAAGCAAGGCTGGCAGACGAAAGTTGCATGGGAAAGGCAGATTGATTCTTTACATATTTTGCAGTCATATTTAGAAAGCCTTCTGAAACCAGATACAAATGAGCAGGTAGTACAACTGCGTCTTTTAGAAGGTGGTAGAGTTGGTGTTTGTTCTGGAACGTCCTTGGGACGATATCTCTTCAACCGGTGTTGCAGGGCAAGGGGCATTCCAACCGTCTTTGTACTTCTTAGGCTTAGCTCTCCACTCACCAGTTCATTAGCCAATTGTTTTAGGTACATTCTTCTGTGCATTTGTTTAAGTTCATTACAGAGGTAAATTACTTGTGAGTTGATGCCACCCACATTCAGCATTGTAAAGAAGATTACCATCGGCCAGCGTTTGGTATTTCGACTTACATTGAAATTGCCACACATTTGGTCAGCAGTGTCAACGCTGCTTTTGGTCAAATTATAAAAAGTTATGATTTCTGGTTTCCTTAGCTCCCCAGACTCTGGATCAATGGTGTAATCATTATGTAATGAAGAGACCAAAATCACATTTTTCCTCTCGCGTGGGATGTAAGAAACTAAAATCTTTCCATTACTGAACCCAAACATAGTGCTATACTGTTGTTTGCCTTTTGTATATAGAAAATCTGGCGGCAACTGCCTTTTGTTTTTTCTAACAGTTCCCACATATGACAGCTTTTTCTATTGTGGGATTCTCTGCGCTGTTTGTTCTTGGGTGCCTTTTTGTTCCACTTTGTATTTTTATCTTTGCCCAAATAATAAAGCTAGATCTGTGTCTGTTTCCTCTGTATCAGTGTCATCACCATCCTGCTCTGTTCCAGAATCAGTGTTACATTCTGCTACCTCATCTTCAGATGAAATGTCACTAGATTCCTCTAAATCCTCAGTTACTGCTGGTTCTTCCTCATCATCTTCTAACAAAAAAATCTTCATTTCTTCTAAATGAAGGGGTTTAGATGAATCATACTGTTTTCTGGCCATTGCAGCAGAAAATCTGAAGCAAGAGAGAAAGAGTATGTGTTAGGGCGCAATGTGCCTTAGAAGCCACCCTCCTTTTGTCTAAGAAAACAGTACTTATGTACACTAACTTAGCATTAATCCTTCATAAAACAAGCTAAATACACAATCGTGATGAATAAAAAAAGATAATACTAACCTTTCAATTTGTGTTGAAATCAGGCGCAATGTGCCTGAGAAGCCAAAGTGTTGATATCTGCTCACTAGAAGGTCTGCTGAGTCACTGTGATATCAGGTTTCACAGAGCCTGTAGAGTCAGGAGATAACTAGGAGGGGTGGGGTTTTCTGATAAGTGGGCAAGGAGAGAGAAGTGAAACTAATTACTGTGTGCCTGTCAGATCTATTGCACCTGACGGAGGGTTAATGAAGCTGTCAGTTGAGGACCTGTGAGGCGTCGATTTCTCAAACTACAGACTCTAATGTACTTGTCTTGTTGCTCAGTTGTGCAACAGAGCCTCCCACTTCTTTTTCTACTCTGGTTAGAGCCTGTTTGTACTCAATTGCATTAAGGCATATCAATGTGAAATACAAGAAGTGTGAATAGCGTAGACAGAGGTAAGTGCTCACACTAGGCAGTCAGGTCAGGGACCCATTCAATGAGATCACCTTGACGTTGGTGAACGGGCTCACATTTTTTGACAAAATTTTGTGCTAAGTATCTCGTGTTTTTCCTAAATTACAAAAGCCATTATGCTATTCACACTTCTTGTATTTCACATTGATATGCCTTAATGCAATGGAGTGCAACCATTTCCTTATTTTGATATGGAAGCTGTTTTTTGGTATGCACTTGTTCAGACTAGTTCTCGATGTGCCGTCAGTTTTTCTGTAATTTAGAGCCTGTTTGTGCTCTCCTCTGAAGGGAGTAGTACACACCATTGTAGGAAATCTTCAGTTTCTTGGCAATCTCTCACATGGAATTGCCTTCATTTCTAAGAAAAAGAATAGACTGTCGAGTTTCACATGAAAGTTCTTTTTTTCTGGCCATTTTGAGAGTTTAATCAAACCAACAAAAGTAATGCTCCAGATTCTCAACTAGCTCAAAGGAAGGCCAGGTTTATAGGTTCTCTAATCAGTCAAACTGTTTTCAGCTGTGCTAACATACTTGCACAAGGGTTTTCAAGGGTATTGTAACCATCCATTAGCTTTCTTACACAGTTAGCAAACACAAAGTACCATAAGAACACTGGAGTGATGGTTGTTGGAAATGGGCCGCTATACAACTATGAAGATACTACAATTAAAAAAAATCACAGAAAAAGGAGTTAAAACTAGGTGATAAAAATAATAAAAGGTATACTCAATAAAACTTGTAAACAAAAAAGAAAGAATAAGGAGCATCTAATACCATATGCAAATAGTATTTTATTGAATATATTCATAAGTTATAAAAAAAGATTTTTATTCATTATTATTTATATATAAAAAAATGTAATTAAAAATGTGAAGAACACAAGACATAAGGTCCGACACAGTTACTATAATTACAGATCAGGTATCAGAGAGACAACCTTATAATATCTTCACATATACCAATGGTACCAGACATATAGAGTCATTTATGCCACTTTAGATATACATATATATACATACAGCATATTCCAAACTAGCATCCACACAATTTATTTGAACAATCTGAATAGTATAAAAGGTCTCACCCGAAAATATTTGTGTAACCGGTCACACCAAGCAGCCCCAACGCACGTTTCGCTTGGGCTTCCTCAGGGGGCTGAAGATATTGTATTACAAACCAGATGTTTGCAGCAAGAGTAGTCATTTACCACATTAACAATGTATAGAGTGTATTTCTGAATCATTTGTTAGCTTCATTGGAAAAAACTGTGGTTTTCTTTCAAAAATAAGGAAATTTCTAAGTGACCCTAAACTTTTGAACGGTAGTGTACGGTCAATATATGTAATAGGCAGCAGCAGACCGTAATGGAATGGATCCTCTTGATGTATGCAAAGAAGTATGCCACATACAATGCCTGCCTGCTACTGATATCTATATACCCACATACACTCCCTGCCTACATAGCACTGCTATCTATATACCCTGTAATTAGTCCTTAGAAGGACTGTTGATTTAGCTATCGTTAAAACCCCCAAATCTGTCCCTATCTTATCAGCAACTCTTCCTACACTAGCAGATTCCAGAGCTGAATGTGACGAGCAGGGCGGTGCCTGGTCTGATATAGACTGTTATGATTGAGTCACCGAGGAGGAAAAAACAAAACACAAGCTCAGCCCAGAAAATCAGAGAGGTTGGAAACTAGCGGATTGCAGACCCCTAATCCTATCACACAACTAGCAGTAGCCGTGGAGTGTTCCTACGGTGATCCTAGACACCTCGTCACAGCCGGAGATCTAAATAAGCCTAAAGAAAGAAAAGGGAAAAGCTGACAGCCCCAGAGCAGACCCCAAAGCAATAGGCAGCCCCCAACATATAATGACGGTGAAACAAGATGAAACACTAACACAGATAGAAAGATAGGTTGAGCAAACGATGGGGCCCAAGCTAACTAAAAAGGACAGGACAGAAAAGCTGCTGTCTGCAATCCGAGAAAACCCTGCTAAAAATATTACCAACACAACTGATAAGCAAAAAGACCCTGAAGTCACTAGACTTCAAACCCTATATCAGCACTCAGAATATTCTGAAAGCAGAGCAAAAGAGAACACTGATCAAGGAAAAAGAATCCAGCACACCCCTGGCCGGGGATGGCTGAACTCAAAAAACAAGGTAAACAAAGCCAAAACTAATAAGTTCAATAGCAGAGCAAAAACTTATCTTTAGGAAGCAGGAATCAGACTGGTCTCCAAGAATCCAGCAGAGAAATCACCAGCCACTCAGAAGGGCGTCGGCTGCCTTATATCCAGTCTGCAGTTCCTGTTACCCAGTCACAATCCACCTGATCAGGTGTTTGGTTTCTTTCATCCAAATCAGCCTCACTACCTTCCTTCACCAGAAGAGGGAGATCCTCGGACACAAAAGGTGAATGAACAGATGAGCTCACAACAATATGATGATGCTGTGTGGCCAGCCAATCACTGTAATGTCAGAACCAACATGGCTGCAGCATTACAGTACGTGGCACATAATCCCTGCATGTTGACTGGCCCTCTAAAGAGTGCCAAACATACAGGGCATGGACCCGAACTCCCAGTGAACAATCCCGGAAATGTTTGGTGCTCACCGAGCACCGCGAATACAGCGATGCTCGGGCGAGTACCGAGCATTATCGAGTATGCTCGCTCATCACTACTAGGAATGAAATAAGGGTGCTGAAGTCATCAGAGGATCAGGATCTTCGCATTGGAGATACACAGCAAAGATGATGCGCAGCTAAATGATCCTCTACAGTAGGGTAAAATCTGCTCCTTTTACGCTGAGCACTGGAAAAGGTGAAGCATCTGCCTTTGGTGGATAACACACAACAGCACCTGAAATATCTGTTGGCACAGGTGGTGAGTTGTAAATGCAGGCATCTCATGTGGGAGTTCTTTTGCACATTACCGCTAGAAAATGTAGAGTGAAAAATGCTCTTTCCAGGAAACTGTTCATAAGGGAATGCTCGGATCGACACCCATAATGTGGTGGTATACCATCTTGCTGGAACAACTCAGAGAACATGCCATCCTTAGTTTCCTGGAAAGTGGATTGGTCGTTGTGGGCCAGTTGAATAGCCACCAAGGTCTCCTGATCTGGCCCCATTAGACTTTTATCTTTTTTTTTTTAAATTCATTTATTAAACCATTAGCAGTTATATAATGCACACATTCAGTACAAACTGTTAAGCATGATACATAGTATATATATGCTCAGGTAACATGAAGACGTGAAACGCAATATGTACATCAATTGTGTGTAAATAATAAAGCAGATATAATATCAAGTAAATCACAGTAGTATTGTATTATTGTACCAGTATTAAAAAACCTGCCTAGCTTCTAAACCTACCTACATCTACCAAAACGTAAACAGTTCCGCAGCCGACTTCTATACAATAAATGGTTTACTGTGCGACATCTCCGCTCTGCAAAGTGAGGTGAGAGGAGTTCCACCTCTCCCAAATCTTTTTGAATTTACCCGGGCATCCTCTATTTTCATGCAGTGTGCATTCATATGGGATAATAGAGTTTACCAGAGTGATCCAGGACCCAAGAGAAGGAGGTGAGCTCCCCATCCACCGTAATGCTAGTATCTTCCGTGCCATGAACAAAATCCCTACATAATGACCCCAGGCCTCCTCATCCCACACTCCAAACAGACAAATCAGTGGCTCAAGGGGAACAGGGGCTTGTACCAAGGATGTTAACAAAGACGTCACCCCCCTCCAGTATTGCGCAACAACAGGACAGCACCAGACCATATGAATAAAGTCTGCATCTATTGAATGACATCTTAAACATTCTGATGACGGGTATCGGCCGATCCTAAAGAGTCGAATTGGAGTCAAATATGATTGATTAATAATATTCAGTTGTATCATCCTGTTGTTGGCAGACGGAGACACCCAGATTGGTGATTACAGGATTTCTTCCCATTCCTCACCCTGTGTATCCGGGATGAGTCTCTCCCATTTCTTCTTAACGGAATCTAAGGCATTTTCTGTCCCCACTGACAGCATATACGTATATAGAGAGGAGATGAGACCTTGAGGGCCCTGTGATTTGAGAATCCCTATCAGAGGTAGAGACGAAATGGCATTATCTATACCCACACATCTCATGTGCGATTGAAAGGCTGATCTTAGCTGAAGATAGCGAAAAAACTGGGATCTCGGGACTCCACGATTAACTTGTAATTGCTCAAAGGATACCAATGTTCCATGGTCATATAGATCACCTATCGTAGAGACACTATATTGAGCCCAAAACTCAGCAGATGTATGTTTAAGTAGCACCGGGAAGTAGTCATTATTCCATAGGGGCATTTCAGCTATAATATCCCCAAATCTAACCACCCCCTTAATCTGTCTCCATATCGATCGTGCCAGACGAAGCATAGGTAACAGTCACGAGACATTTATTTTCCTCATTTCCAAAAAACCTAGTGGGCAACCAATCCCTGCAGTATGAAGTAGATGACTCTCAGAATTCGGAAGATGACCTCCAGGCATCCATTTATTTATGGCCTTAGCCTGTCCAGCTAGATAATATAAAAAGAAATCGGGTAACGCCGCCCCTCCTCCCTTCTTGGGCCTCTGCAGAGTGGTTAGTTTAAGTTTGGGCCTGGCTTTCCCCCAAATAAAGGAAGTGGTTTGGGAATTTAAATTAGCAAAAAGGATTTGGGTACCACCACCGCACTATGTTGAAGAAAGTAGCTAAGCTTAGGGAGTAATATCATTTTAATTAAATTAATACGTCCGGCTACAGACAGTGGAAGTTTACCCCAGATCACGAATTTAATCCTGACCATCTCCAGCAATGGTTGTATATTGAGTTGCAGATCAAATTTACTACCTTGAGAGATATGAACACCCAAATATTTAAAACTAGTTACAATGGGCAGTAAGGAGAGAGTCTCAAGTCGTGGCAGTGGAGTGTGGGAAAGAGACATCAAAGCAGATTTCTCCCAATTTATGTGTAGGCCATAATATGTACTGAATTTATTTATGGTAGTGATCACTCTTGCCAGGGTCTCTTCAGTTTTGTCCATAAATACAGTCATATGTTAAAGTTTGGGCACCCCTATTAATGTTAACCTTTTTTTTCTTTATAAGAATGTTGGTTTTTGCAACAGCTATTTCAGTTTCATATATCTAATAACTGATGGACTCAGTTCTATTTCTGGATTCAAATGAGGTTTATTGAACTAACAGAAAATGTGCAATCTGCATTTAAACAAATTTTCACCAGTACAAAAGTATGGGCACCCTTATCATTTTCTTTATTTGAACACTCCTAACTACTTTTTACTGACTTCCTGAAGCACTAAATTGGTTTTGTAACCTCATTGAGCTTTGAACTTCATAGCCAGGTGTATCAAATCATGAGAAAAGGTATTTAAGGGTGGCCACTTGCAAGTAGTTCTCCTATTTGATTCTCCTATGAAGAGTGGCATCATGGGCTCCTCAAAACAACTCTCAAATGATCTGAAAACAAAGATTATTCAACATAGCTTTTCAGGGGAAGGATACAAAAAGTTGTCTCAGAGATATAACCTGTCAGTTTCCACTGTGAGGAACATAGTAAGGAAATGGAAGAACACAGGTACAGTTCTTGTTAAGCCCAGAAGTGGCAGGCCAAGAAAAATATCAGAAAGGCAGAGAAGATGAATGGTGAGAACAGTCAAGGACAATCCACAGACCACCTCCAAAGACCTGCAGCATCATCTTGCTGCAGATGGTGTCACTGTGCATCGGTCAACAATACAGCGCAGTTTGCACAAGGAGAAGCTGTATGGGAGAGTGATGCGAAAGAAGCCGTTTCTGCAAGCACGCCACAAACAGAGTCGCCTGAGGTATGCAAAAGCACATTTGGACAAGCCAGTTACATATTGGAAGAAGGTCCTGTGGACTGATGAAACAAAGATTGAGTTGTTTGGTCTTACAAAAAGGCGTTATGCATGGAGGCTAAAAAACACAGCATTCCAAGAAAAACACTTGCTACCCACAATAAAATTTGGTGGAGGTTCCATCATGCTTTGGGGCTGTGTGGCCAATGCCGGCACCGGGAATCTTGTTAAAGTTGAGGGTCGCATGGATTCAACTCAGTATCAGCAGATTCTTGACAATAATGTGCAAGAATCAGTGACGAAGTTGAAGTTACGCAGGGGATGGATATTTCAGCAAGACAATGATCCAAAACACCGCTCCAAATCTACTCAGGCATTCATGCAGAGGAACAATTACAATGTTCTGGAATGGCCATCCCAGTCCCCAGACCTGAATATCACTGAACATCTGTGGGATGATTTGAAGCGGGCTGTCCATGCTCAGCGACCATCAAACTTAACTGTGAACTGGAATTGTTTTGTAAACAGGAATGGTCACAAATACCTTCATCCAGGATCCAGGAACTCATTAATAGCTACAGGAAGCGACTAGAGGCTGTTATTTTTGCAAAAGGAGGATCGACAAAATATTAATGTCACTTTTATGTTGAGGTGCCCATACTTTTGCAACGGTCAAATTTTGTTTAAATGCAGATTGCACATTTTCTGTTAGTACAATAAACCTCATTTGAATCCAGAAATATAACTGAGTCCATCAGTTATTAGATATATGAAACTGAAATAGCTGTTGCAAAAACCAACATTCTTATAAAGAAAAAAGGTTAACATTAATAGGGGTGCCCAAACGTTAACATATGACTGTATCACCATATCGTCAGCATATACAGTTGTGGCCAAAAGTATTGACACCCCTGCAATTCTGTCAGATAATCCTCAGTTTCTTCCTGAAAATGATTGCAAACACAAATTCTTTGGTATTATCTTCATTTAATTTGTCTTAAATGAAAAAACACAAAAAGAATTGTCCTAAAGTCAAATTGGATATAATTCCACACCAAACATAAAAAAGAGGGTGGACAAAAGTATTGGCACTGTTCGAAAAATCATGTGATGCTTCTCTAATTTGTGTAATTAACAGCACCTGTAACTTACCTGTGGCACCTAACAGCTGTTGGCAATAACTAAATCACACTTGCAGCCAGTTGACATGGATTAAAGTTTTCTCAACCTCTGTCCTGTGTCCTTGTGTGTACCACATTGAGCATGGAGAAAAGAAAGAAGACCAAATAACTGTCTGAGGACTTGAGAAACCAAATTGTGAGGAAGCATGAGCAATCTCAAGGCTACAAGTCCATCTCCAAAGACCTGAATGTTCCTGTGTCTACCGTGCGCAGTGTCATCAAGAAGTCTAAAGCCCATGGCACTGTGGCTAAGCTCCCAAGATGTGGACAGAAAAGAAAAATTGACAAGAGATTTCAACGCAAGATTGTGCGGATGTTGGATAAAGAACCTCAACTAACATCCAAACAAGTTCAAGCTGCCCTGCAGTCCGAGGGTACAACAATGTCAACCCGTTCTATCTGTCGGCGTCTGAATGAAAAGGGACTGTATGGTAGGAGACCCAGGAAGACCCCACTTCTTACCCCGAGACATAAAAAGCCAGGCTGGAGTTTGCCAAAACTTACCAGAAAAAGCCTAAAACGTTTTGGAAGAATGTTCTCTGGTCAGATGAGACAAAAGTAGAGCTTTTTGGGCAAAGGCATCAACATAGAGTTTGCAGGAGAAAAAAAGAGGCATTCAAAGAAAAGAACACGATCCCTACAGTCAAACATGGCGGAGGTTCCCTGATGTTTTGGGGTTGCTTTGCTGCCTCTGGCACTGGACTGTTTGACCATGTGCATGGCATTATGAAGTCTGAAGACTACCAACAAATTTTGCAGCATAATGTAGGGCCCAGTGTGAGAAAGCTGGGTCTCCCTCAGAGGTCACGGGTCTTCCAGCAGGACAATGAACCAAAACACACTTCAAAAAGCACTAGAAAATGGTTTGAGAGAAAGCACTGGAGACTTCTAAGGTGGCCAGCAATGAGTCCAGACCTGAATCCCATAGAACAACTGTGGAGAGATCTAAAATTGGCAGTTTGGAGAAGGCACCCTTCAAATATCAGGGACCTGGAGCAATTTGCCAAAGAAGAATGGTCTAAAATTCCAGCAGAGCATTGAAAGAAACTCATTGATGGTTACCGGAAGCGGTTGGTCGCAGTTATTTTGGCTAAAGGTTGTGCAACCAGATATTAGGCTGAGGGTGCCAATACTTTTTTCTGGCCCATTTTTGGAGTTTTGTGTGAAATGATCAATGTTTTGCTTTTTGCTTCATTCTCTTTTGTGTTTTTTCATTTAACACAAATTAAATGAAGATAATAATACCAAAGAATTTGTGTTTGCAATCATTTTCAGGAAGAAACTGAGTATTATCTGACAGAATTGCAGGGGTGTCAATACTTTTGGCCACAACTGTAGACCTATGGTATCTATCCGATCTGCTATTTCTATACCAGCAATATTAGGGGAGGATCTTATACGTATTGCCAGCGCCTCAATAGCAAGAGCAATAAGGGCCGGGGAAAGGGGACACCCCTGATGAGTTCCTCTATGCAGTGAGAATGATTCAGATATGGAGTTATTTACAATAACCCGGGCCTTGGGCTTCATGTATATAACATTAACCCATTTTTGGAATCTTTCACCAAATCCATACCTCTGTAAGCATGCACGGAGAAAAGGCAATTCAAGTGAGTCAAAGGCCTTGGCCGCATCCTGCGATGCCAATGCCCATTCATTATCTGGTACCAAAGAGCTATATTGGACCACTGACTGGACTCGTCTGATATTTATGGAAGTATTCTTACCCGGCATAAAACCCGTCTGATCAGGGTGTACAAGATCTAAAATGACTGAATTTACTCTTTTGGCTAAAATTTTTGTAAAAATTTTATGATCCACATTTACTAGTGATATAGGCCTATAAGATCCACAATCTAAAGGGTCCTTCCCCTCCTTTTTAAGAACTATTATATTGGCCTCATAAAAGGACTCCGGCATGCATCCCCTCTCCCAAATTCCACGAAACATTGTCAACAAGAGGGGCGCTAGTATATCCTGATATTCCCTATATAACTCCACAGGAAATCCATCCGGCCCAGGGGCCTTCCCGGAGGCCAAGTCTTTTATAGCATACTCTACCTCCTCCAGAGTAAACTCTGCATCCATAAAGGCCCGTTGGGAAGGACTTAGCTTATGAAATTCTATATCTAACAAATAATTTTAACACTCCAGGCTATCCCCATCAGTCTTAGAATTGTACAATGAACCATAATTGTCAGAAAAACATTTTAGTATCTCTTCAGTTGAGGAAACCAAAGTACCATCTGAGTCACGAATCTGTAGAATTGTGTTAGTAGCATTGTGCTGTCTTACTAAATATGCCAGAAATTTACTCGCCTAATTCCCCATTTCAAAATAAGACTGCCAGGCAAAAAATAATTTACGTTTCGTTTTAGTGTCAGTGTATTGAGCATATAGCCTTTGAGCGGTCAGCCATTCTACCCTATTACTGTTAGTTTGATCCAATATATAGCCTGCCTCCGAGTCTTTCAGACGTCACTCCATCTCGCCATCCTCCTTCGATGTCACTCGCTTAATATGAGAAATTGTAGAGGATAAGCAACCCCGGAAATAAGCTTTAAGAGCATCCCAAAATACATTAATATTTCAGGGTTCGGGATGGGAAGAGACGAAGCAATGTAATTGATCTATCGTTCTATCAGTGGATGCTATCAACTTCAGCCAAAAGGGGTTCAACTTCCATGTTATCCTATTGGTCAATGGCCCAAATTTAAGCTTGAGAGTAACTGGACTATGATCCGAAATCCCCCTACTTCCATGTTTGATATCATCCACCCACGCCGCCAGACCGCTAGACCCAAAAATGTAATCTATGCGAGACAGAGAGCGCTTAGTGGAGGAATGACAAGTATACTCCCTTGTCTGTTGATGGCGCACCCTCCATAGATCCAACCACCTGCTACCCGCCATGAATTGTGACAGTTGGGATGTACCCAGAGGGGAAACCCCACCCTGTATTCCATCACCCAGTTTCAATTTATCCAAATGGCTGTTCATGACTAAATTGAAATCTCCCATACAGATGACATGTGCATCTGGGTAATTCAAAGCAAAGCTCAATGCCTTCCGAATAATTGATATGTTGGCTGGAGGGGGATTATAAATACAAAGGATGACATATTTCTGAGAATTAATCGGTGCGTGCACAAACACAAATCGTCCCTCGGGGTCTTTCCGGGCCTCCCTAACCTCCCACCGTACATCCTTATGAATTAACAGTGAAACTCCCCTTGAGTAGCTGGTATGAAAAGCATGTATAAACCATTGCACCCATGGTTTCTGTACCCATCGAACCGTATCTCTGGTCAAATGCATCTCCACCAGAGCACACTTTATTTTTTTTCCGAGGGGTTTTTATGCCTCTTATATTCCAGGTCATACAAATCAGCTCAGAACCCATTCCCGTCTATCTGGATATAATACATGATGATGCCTGAACCAGGTGCAGAGAACCCACATAGATAGCAGAATTTGGCGTCGGCTGCAGCCTACATCTAAACAATTATAAAAAGTAAAACTTAAAAAAGAAAAAGCAAAACAGGAACCTAATAACATAGGCGTACAGTCTTACGCCCTCATCAAAAGGTAAACAAGGGGATACCATCACTGTATCCAGCGTCCGGTATAGCTGGCATCTGGGAACTCGCCGAGAGAGCTCCAATTAAACTGTTGATTGAGAGGATTCAAGGTAACAGCCGCCACATTAGGAATCTTTCGCAGGGGATCCCCTATGGGACCGTAGCCACTCAGTCGCCTCCGCCGGATCTGTAAAAAATATGGAGGAGCCTTCATGGACAATCTGGAGCCGGGCCGGATATATCGTCGAATAAACAATGTTCCTATCTCTGAGTCGCTTCTTGACCTCGAAGAATTGTGCCCGTTGCTTCTGCAGTTCCATGGAGAAATCCGGAAAGATGGAAACGACGGCATTGTTGAACTTGATAAGACCTTTCAGGCGTGCGAGACGTAGAATGGTATCTCTGTCCTTGCAATTGAGCAGGCGTGTCAGGAACGGCCGAGGTGGGGCCCCCGGAGGCACGGGTCTTGTGGGGACCCTGTGAGCTCTTTCAACAGCGAACATTGAGGAGAATTCGTCCCCCAAGGATGTCTTAAGCCAATCCTCCAAAAACTGCTCAGGATGCTGACCTTCCGAGCGCTCAGGCAGTCCAACAATACGGATATTATTCCGGCGCATTCTATTTTCCAAATCATCCGCCTTTTGCTTCCAAGCATTCATGGAGCCCGCCACCTTCGTTAATTTAGCCTCCATAGGTCTAATGGTATCTTCCACCTTGGACACCCTTGTCTCCACCTCCGTAATGCGTCCCCTCATAGCCTGTATATCCTGATGGAGTCTCCCCACCTCCGTATAGACATCCTCAATTCTCTCTGTCAGGGATGTCCTGTCAACGAGATAAACAAGCATCGGAGCAGTTGATGCAGGCTAAGGGTCAATTCCTCCTGCTCCGTCTCCTCCTCACCCCCAGAATGGCGATTTTTGCGCTGAGCTTGAGAGGATGTGCTCCTATTATGTCGTGTACTTTCAGTGGGGTCAACTCTAGCAAATTCCTTCAGCTTTTCCGCCGCTCCCGCCCCTTTAAGTCGGCTCATGATTGTCTGCAGTGAGGTTTAGCGGGACAATTAAAACTTGTAATCTGGGTATTGCCCACTACAGATGGGAATTCTAGCGGGGCTGGCGACAGTTAATTATGAATTAGGCACCGAGGGACACCTGAGGGACCACGAGGACAATAGCCAGATACTGTCCAGATCTTAATGACCCGGGGAGGGAGGAGGAACCCCCGCAGAGGCAGCCACAGTGGGAGGGGGGTACACAGAGCCTCCCCTAATAATGGCGCCGATCGGCACAGTGAGTCAGTAAATGAAGGGGGATATCCTGCGCGGGCCCGTTTTCCAGGGCACTCACCGCGTGTCCCTTCAGATTGCCAGCCGGTTTTCGTCACTGCCCAGCGGCGGAGCAGCAATGGGAGTCGGCGCTGCAGCTCTCAGCAGCTGAGCTGCGCGCCCAAGATGGCCGCCGCCTTGTGGGGAGCCAGCCGCCCGCTTCTATCACCTCTGCCGCTCGCTCAGAAGCCCTCTCCCGACCTGCCACAGAGTGTCCAGGGGTCCCGGCATCCAAAGGGGGGTCCAGCCAGCCGCAGGTGTTGTCAGGAAGGGGTCCACGATCAGGATCTGACAGGATGATGCGGAGTTCTCTGTACCAGTGTCCTCTCCCGGTCACGGCATAGCCACACCACCAGACTTTTATCTTTGGGGTCGTCTGAAGGCAGTTGTCTATGCTGTGAAGATACGAGATGTGCAGCATCTGAAACAACGGATTCTGGAAGCCTGTGCTAGCATTTCTTCTGTGGTCTTGCTATCAGTGTGTCAAGAGTGGGAGAAGAGGGTTGCATTGACAATCCAATACAATAGGCAGAACTTTGAACACATTTTATAAGTGGTCATAAACTTGTAAATAACTCATGAAAAAATAAAGTTATGTTAAAACAAAGCACACCATTGTTTTTCTTGTGAAATCCTCAATAAGTCTGATGTGTCACATGACCCTCTTCCCATTGAAAAAAATAAAGCTGGATTCAAAATCGTCAACTTCAAAATGGCCGCCATGGTCACCACACATCTTGATAAGCTTTCCACCTCCCATATACTAATGTGCCACAAACAGGAAGTTGATATCACCAACCATTCCCATTTTATTTAGGTGCATCCAAATAAATGGCCCACCCTGTATGTTCAGAAACAAATGGAAATGTACCAAAGTTTTAGCATCTGGATTTTTTAATTAGTGTTCAAAAGTAATACAACAATAAAACATTGTTTATCATCTTACCGTATATACTTGTGTATAACCAAAGTTTTTCAGCACTTTTTTTTGTGCTGAAAATGTCCTCCTAGGCTTATACATGAGTCAATTGTCACAGAAGGCCAGCGGGGGAGGGGGAGTGGTGGGTGACAGAGGCAGGAGCCGGCAGCTGTGGCTAAAGCCTGTGCTGCTGCTAAAGAGAAATTAATATTCATTTCTCGTATAGCGCGCACAGCGACAGCTGCCTGCTTCCAGAAGACATCCTATTCACCCTCCTGCGCGCCCTCACAGATCTCATTGGTGCCAGTGCCGGCAGCTCTTCCTGTGCCGAGCGATCACATGGCCTCGCTCGTTAAGGTAATGAATATGCACGGCTCTCCACTCCCATAGACATGGAGGGAATATTCATTACTTTAATGAGTGGGGCCACTGGATCGCTCGGCACAGGTAGAACTGCCATTGCTGGAACCAACGAGATGCTGCGAGGGCGCCGGGACCAACGAGATGCTGCGAGGGCACGTGGAAGGTGAGTAGGATTTAAATAGGAACCATTCATACAAAGATAGGAGATATGGAGCCATGCATACCAGGACAGAACAGGAGTGCCAGGCATAACAGGACAGCGTGGGGGAGCCAGGCATACCTGGACAGGATGGGGGAGCCAGGCATACCTGGACAGGATGGGGAAGCCAGGCATACCTGGACAGGATGGGGAAACCAGGCATACCTGGACAGTATGGGGAAGCCAGGCATACCTGGACAGGATGGGGAAGCCAGGCATACCAGGACAGGATGGGGGAGCCAGGCATACCTAGACAGGATGGTGGAGCCAGGCATACCTGGACAGGATGGGGAAGCCAGGCATACCAGGACAGGATAAGGGAGCCACACATACCAGGACATAATGGGGCAGCCAGGCATACCAGCACAGGACAGGGGAGCCACGCATACCAGGACAGGGTGGGGAGCCATGCATACCAGGACAGGGATGAGGAGACAATGCATACCCAGCTTATACTCGAGTCAATAAGCTTACCCAGTTTTCCGTGGCAAAATTAGGTGCCTCGGCTCATACTCTAGTCGGCTTATACTCGAGTACATACGGTACATGTTGCAACTTCAAAAATGAAACAGAATAAACAGCATGTGCAGCATGCTCTCCTAATGATGAAAGCCTTCAAATGTTTCTTGTAGCCATCATATACGTCTAGCACTTCTCAGCTGGTATTTTCTCCCACTATTTCTATTTTCTTCAAGCTCTTGAATGTTTGCAGTGTTTTTTTTCCCAACAGCAGATTTTAGGTCACTCCAAAGATTTTCAACGGAATTGAGGTCAGGTCTCATTGCTGACCATTTTAAAACAGTCCATTTTTTCTTTTTCAAACATTCCTGTGTAGTTTTGGATGTGTGCTTTTGGATATTGTATTGCTGGAGAACCCATGATCTTTGACTTAAACCAAGTTTTTTTTTTACACTGGGTATGACATTTGACATTTTGCTTTAAAATCTCTTGATAATTCTCTGATTTCATGATTCCTGTGATACGGTCAAGGCCTCCAATAGTGGACGCAGCAAAGCAACCCCACAGCATTATGGATCCTCCACCATGCCTAACTTGGTATGCTGTAGCTTTCCTTATAAGTTTCATTGTGCCATTTGTAACCAAACTGTTGCTTTGCATTGCCAAAAAGCTCTATTTTTGTTTTATATGTTCACAAAACATTTTCTCAGAAGGATTGCGTTTTTTCTTCTTTTTGGGGAAAGATCTTATCTTATGTCTTTTTGACCTGGTGTTTTTTCCACCATTCACACCAACCTTCGAAGACATCTCTTGTCAATTTTTCTCTTTCCCTCACATCCAGGAAGGTTCTTAAAGGTACCATGCTTGTCACATTTCTTATCCACATTGCGCACTGTTGAAACTGGGATACCAAGGTTTTTGGGGATGGCCTTATACCCTTTGGAAGTCTTTTGTGTGCTAATAATAGCAGTTCTGATGTCTTCATTTATCTTCACCATTGTGACAAAGGAACACTGAAGTAATCATTCAATGGCTATTTCATGTCACATGGGCACCGACAATTAATCTCTGGTGATTTTGTGATTTCGCACAGGCAAGTCAAAATGTGTTTTCATACTAATTTAATCTAAATGGTGCCAATACCAGTTTCACAGCAAGCTTTAGGTTATTCTGTTTTCCCTCCCATTGTTTTCTGTTTTAAATTATTGTTTATCATTTGCTCTTTTGTATTTAAAACGAGTCCACTATACAAAAAAACTGTTTAATTTGATTATTTTCAGGTGCGTAACCCTGAAATGCATCACTGAGGCAAAGTGGCTAAAGTTACTTTTTGCCCAGAAACAAAGATGTTGCAACAGCATGCAGTGTGGTTATAAGGTTACTATTGATAAATAGGATTATTATTAATTTTCAAAAATTAAAATGTGTCCTATTTCCTAGTGAAATTTTGATATAATTTAAAGAATTATATCTGTAAATTTCCTAAACTATCTTCGAACAAACACATTTGCATTATCAAAATCATACATTATAAATTGCACAAATGTCCAATTGTGTTAGAAAGGCCTATCGCCACAATAGATGGTTGCTAGTGATGAGGAACGTGCTCGGTAATACTCGTTACTCGGCGAGCAGCGAGCATTTCCCGTGTTTGCTCGATGTGAGTACTGGTGCACGCCCTGCATTTTTGGCGCAACATGCAGGGATTGTCTGCCACGCAATGTAAAGCCACAGCCATCTTTGTTGTGGTATTACAGTGATTGGCTGGCCGCACAGCATCATCAGGTGTATAAGAGACCTTGCGGCGCAATGCTCGGCTCTGTCTGTTCAGGAATTATGTGTGTCAGACTCCTATCTCTCTGTGTGCTAAAAATTGTGGAATTTCAGGGCTATTTTACACTGGATTAGCTGTGTGTTACTCTATTTCTATGCAGTCTTTTGGGGTAAAAAGAAAATAAATCCGGGTCAAATAGTGACCAGTGTGTTATCCGAGTCAGACTCCTATCTCTCTGTGTGCTAGAAATTGTTTGTGGCATTTCAGGGCTACATTACACAGTTTTTTCTTGGTCTCACCACAGTTATTGACATCAGTTTTTTTAAATAAAAAGTACAGTCCAGATATTTGAAAGTGCATTTTTCTGCACACGGATCACATCTAAGTTTGCTCCCAATTCAGCTTTTTGTAGTGAACGTGGAAAATATTTTACTCCATTTAAAATGTGAAGGGACAGAGAAGTGGACATGATGGAAATGGTGCATGCAGAGGGCAATCTGCAATTGAGCCACAACAAACACCCACATGTACTCGCAACAGACTCCTGTCAGATTTCATAGGGGATGGCAGAACAGCACTCGACACCAGAGCAGCATGAAAAGGTAGTTGATTGGATGGCAGATAATGCTTCCAGTCACTTTGCCACCACCACCAGCACCCTGTCTTCCACACGGTCAAATCTGAGTAGTCGTGAGTCTGGACTGCATGTTCCTCATACTGCTCCTCCTTCCTCCTCCCATGCAGAGTGCCCGCAGACTCCTGATCCCACACTTGGACACTCCAAAGAGCTGTTCACTTTTCCATTTATAGATTCGGGCCTCTCGCCTGGTCCACTTGAAGCGGGGAAAACTGAGATTGCATGTAGCGATTCCCAAATATTGTAGCAGCCACGTTCACACGAAGGCGACGGCAGGAACGTGTCATAAGAGGTGGATGATGATGAGACACAATTGCCAGAAAGTCAGGAGGAGGACCAGGATGCGGAAGTGGAAGAGGAGGTGGTGGATGATATAGTAACTGACTCAACCTGGCAGGAAGACATGCAGAGCGAAGACAGCAGCACACAGGGGGAGGCGTAGCACCATAACAGGCAGGAAGAAGCACTGTGGTGGCCGCAGACAGAAAGCGGGCAACCATTCCTCGCAACACCAACACAGCAGAAGTTGTCAGTACAAGTGATAGGTCTTCCCAAGTCTGGTTGTTTTTTATAGGCTGCCGATAACCCCAAACAGGCCATTTGCACCACCTGCCATGCCTGTATCAGCAGAGGTAGAAAAACTACCAGCCTGACAAGGCACATGGCAGCAAAGCACCCGACTTTGTGGGCCAAAACCCAGGGTCAGGAACAGTGTCTGCTGGTGACACCACTGCTTCTTCCACTGTCGTACGTGGAAGCCAATCCCCTGTCCATGGTGGCTGCGAAGATGCCTCCTGCCCTGCTCCTGTCGTTGCACACACTTAACTACCACCATCAGTAAACACGTCCACGTCCTTGTCCCAGCACAGCCTTCAGTTGTCCATACACCAGTCATTGGAACGCAAGCGGAAATACCCAGCCAACGCCCCACAGGCCACAGTACTAAATTTACACATTTTTCGTCTGCTTGCGCTCAAAATGTCCCAAGGTACTCTGTCCCCAACCAATACAATTTCTCATGTTGTGCTGTCCTGGCATTACACAAGCACGTGTCCCACAACATTACCCGTGCCCTCAACAATGCAGTTACTGCGAAAGTGCACTTAACCACGGACACGTGGACAAGTGCTTCTGGGCAGGGACGGTACATCTCACTGATGGCACACTGGGTTAACATAGTGGAAGCCTGGACCCAGTCGGACCTTGGGATGGAACACGTCCTACCAACGCCGAGTATTGCGGTCCCTAGGTCAATCAGGGTTGCCTCCACAGTCTACAGCTCCTGCACGTCATCCTCCTCCTCTTCAGCCTCCATCTCTGAAATGACCACATCAGTCGCAAGCTGGAAGCACTGCAGCATTTCCTCAACCAAGCTGTGGCTGACACTGCTGATCCTACAGCCAGGCATTGTTGTGTGTGACAATGACCGGAATCTGGTGGCGGGTCTGAGGCGAGCTTACACGTACTATGCCTGGCCCATGTGCTTAATCTCGTGGTTCAGCTGTTTCTCAAAACCTACTTGGAGCTGTCGGATCTGATTGTGAAAGTACGCCGCCTCTGTGCCCATTTTAGAAAGTCAGCTACAGTTTTAGCCACCCTTGCAGTGCTTCCACAGTGTTTGCAGCTTCCGCTCACCGACTGGTGTGTGATGTCCCCACACATTGGAACTCTACACTGCATATGCTGGAAAGGACAACAAGGGCATCAGTATTCAGTTCAGACTCATAAGACCTCAGGAGTGGGCATGGATGTCAGACATATGTACCATCCAACAAAACTTTGAGGAGTCCACCAAGATGGTGAGTGGCGATGACGTTATAATTAGTGTCACCATCCCGCTTCTCTGTATTCTGAAAGCCTCTCTGCTCACAATGAAAGAGGATGCATTGCAGGTGGAGCACGATGAGATGGAGCAAGGAACCATACAGGGTGATTACACACAGCCCAGCCTCATGTCATCCCAACACGGATTGGTTGACAATGAGGAAGAGGAGGAGGAAGAACAGGAGCAAGTTTCATGCGTTATAGACGGTACTACAAGCACAACTGTCATACTATCTGTTCAGCATGGATGGCCTGAGCAAAGGGAGGAGGAAGATGACAGCATGGTCAGTTGTCCTGTTGGTGAGGACACGGAAGCCTTGCCAGTTAGCAGTCTGGCACGCATCGCCGACTTTATGTTGCGCTGCCTTTCCCGTGACTCTCGCATTATCAAAATTTGTGCTGACACTCATTACTGGTTGGTGACACTTCTAGACCCATGCTACAAGGAGAACTTTCAATCTCTTCTTGACAAAGTCTGATAGGTGTACTAAAATGATGCAATACCAGAGGGCCATTGTTTCTGAATTAATGAAAAAATTCCCATCTGAAAACGCTGGCGGCAGAGGTCACAATTAGTTTGACAACCAAGGAGTAGAGGCGACAGAGACCCAACTACAATCCAGCAGAGGAACACTGGCAAAGTTCTGGGACACTTTTCTCAGACCCTCCCATCGCCCTGGCCCAGAGTCATGGGGTAGTCTCACAAGGAATGGAAAGTTTGGGAAGACGTTAGAGGAGTACCTTGCTGACCATACTAACATCCTTCGTGATTCCTCTGTGCCTTTTAATTATTGGGTATCCAAACTGGACACATGGCATGAACGGGCTCTCTACACCTTGGAGGTCCTGGCCTGCCACTAGCGTTTTGTCAGAATGGGTTTTTAGTGCCGCTGGTTTATTAATAACTCATAAGCGCAACCGCCTGTCATCTGAAAATACTGACAGGCTGACTCTTATAAAAATTGAACAAGACCTGAATTGGGGCAGACTTCTGTACACCACCGAATGATAACAGCGAAACATAACCTAAAATACAGTGTATTTTTTGGGAGGTGTATTACCAGGCACCTCTTCACACACAAACATAGGTATACGCTTCCTGGTGTGTTATTATCCTCCTCCTTCTCCTCATCATCCACCACCACTATAACACGAGGGTGACTGTGGTCTGTGATGCAACAGCCAGTAGAAATTTTTTCAAGGGTGTTTTGATGCCCGTTACAAAAATGTTTACACTATGTTGAGGTGTCCCCCACCTGCGCTAGCAGTGACGGACCCTCGGACACTGCAGCCCGCGTCCGAGGGTCCGTCAAAGAATGACGGCACATCACTAACGCATGCCGATTAGGACATGCGTTAGTGATGCGCCGCATTATAGCAGTCTATGGCAGCGTTAACGGCTGCGTTACATCGCGTTATGCCGTGGTGTAACGCAGTCAGTCTAAAAGACTGAAAGAACGCAATCTGAACCCAGTCTAACAGTATGGCAGTGCCAAAAGAATAATGCGAACTTCCTGTGTCCATCCAGTATGTCGGTTCAAAGGCTTATTGGGGTGCAAGTGACTTTGCGGCAGGTCGGGCCTTGCATTCATTGCATAGGCCAACACTATGGCAGAACCAAATGAATAATGTGAACTGGGTTTTCCTGTGGCCATCCAGTACGTTGGTTCAAAGGCTTATTGGGGTGCATGTGATTTTGTGGCAGGTCGGGCCTTGCATTCACTGCATAGGCCAACACTGTGGAAGAACCAAATGAATAATATGAACTGGGTTTTCCTGTGGCCATCCAGTACGTCGGTTCAAAGGCTTATTGGGGTGCGTTTGAATTTGGTGAAGGGCGGGCCTTGCATTCAATGCATAAGCTAGCACTATGCTAACGCCAAAAGAATAATGTGAACTTGGTTTTCCCGTGTCCATCCAGTATGTCGGTTCAAAGACTTATTGGGGTGCATGTGACTTTGGTGCAGGGTGGTCCTTGCATTCAATGCATAGGCAAGCATTATGGCAGTACCAAAAGAATAATGTGAACTTGGTTTTCCTGTGGTCATCAAATACGTCGGTTCAAAGGCTTATTGGGGTGCATGTGATTTTGTGGCAGGTCGGGCCTTGCATTCACTGCATAGGCCAACACTGTGGAAGAACCAAATGAATAATGTGAACTGGGTTTTCCTGTGGCCATCCAGTACGTCGGTTCAAAGACTTATTGGGGTGCATGTGACTTTGGTGCAGGGTGGACCTTGCATTCAATGCATAGGCAAACATTGTGGCAGTACCAAAAGAATAATGTGAACTTGGCTTTCCTGTGGTCATCAAATACGTCGGTTCAAAGGCTTATTGGGGTGCATGGGACTTTGTGGCAGGTCGGGCCTTGCTTTCACTGCATAGGCCAATACTATGGCAGAACCAAATGAATATTGTGAACTGGGTTTCATTGTAGCCATCCAGTACGTCGGTTCAAAGGCTTTTTGGGGTGCGTTTGAAATTGGTGCAGGGCGGGCCTTGCATTCAATGCATAGGCTAGCAGTATGGCAGTGCCAAAACAGTAATGTGAACTTGGTTTTCCAGTGTCCATCCAGTACGTCGGTTCAAAGGCTTATTGGGGTGCATGTGACTTTGTAGCAGGGCAGGCCTTGCATTCAATGCATAGGCTAACAGTATAGTAGTACCAAATGAATGTGAACTTGGTTTTCCTGTGGTCATCCAGTACGTCAGTTCAAAGGCTTATTTGGGTGCATGTGACTTTGTAGCAGGGCAGGCCTTGCATTTAATGCATAGGTTAACACTATGGGAGACCTATTTTCTTATACTTGGAGCAGTTTTTCATGATGCCCTCCTGTACGTCTCATCAAAAGGGTATTGGGGTGCGTCCTAATTTTTGGCAGCCCAGCAACTAATTGCATATGCAATAACAGTAAAGGAGACCCACTGTTTAATAATCGCCCTTTAAGAATAGTAAGGCCAACTGATGCCCCTATAAAAATAGGCTATATGACTTTAAAAGTCCCTCCTTCTTAAATGAAACAAGATGTGAAACACAGAAAAACACAGTAAAACAAATGTATAAAAAAAATACTGTGTTGTAAAAAAGTAACAGTAAACAGTAAGTGCTAGTAAAAAGATAACAAAATAGGATATTTGGTTGATACGTTTTTTGCAAAAAATGTATACTAAGCCGCTCTACCAAACGTCGAGGTATACTCACCAGATCTCAACCCCATTGAGGTGTTGTTGGGCAGCTTGACGTATGGTACACAAAAAGTGGCCATCAAGCCAGGGAGGGGCTTTTGGAAGCATGGATTCTCAACTAGCTCAAAGGAAGGCCAGGTTTATAGGTTCTCTAATCAGTCAAACTGTTTTCAGCTGTGCTAACATACTTGCACAAGGGTTTTCAAGGGTATTGTAACCATCCATTAGCTTTCTTACACAGTTAGCAAACACAAAGTACCATAAGAACACTGGAGTGATGGTTGTTGGAAATGGGCTGCTATACAACTATGAAGATACTACAATTAAAAAAATCACAGAAAAAGGAGTTAAAACTAGGTGATAAAAATAATAAAAGGTATACTCAATAAAACTTGTAAACAAAAAAGAAAGAATAAGGAGCATCTAATACCATATGCAAATAGTATTTTATTGAATATATTCATAAGTTATAAAAAAAGATTTTTATTCATTATTATTTATATATAAAAAAATTTAATTAAAAATGTGAAGAACACAAGACATAAGGTCCGACACAGTTACTATAATTACAGATCAGGTATCAGAGAGACAACCTTATAATATCTTCACATATACCAATGGTACCAGACATATAGAGTCATTTATGCCACTTTAGATATACATATATATACATACAGCATATTCCAAACTAGCATCCACACAATTTATTTGAACAATCTGAATAGTATAAAAGGTCTCACCCGAAAATATTTGTGTAACCGGTCACACCAAGCAGCCCCAACGCACGTTTCGCTTGGGCTTCCTCAGGGGGCTGAAGATATTGTATTACAAACCAGATGTTTGCAGCAAGAGTAGTCATTTACCACATTAACAATGTATAGAGTGTATTTCTGAATCATTTGTTAGCTTCATTGGAAAAAACTGTGGTTTTCTTTCAAAAATAAGGAAATTTCTAAGTGACCCTAAACTTTTGAACGGTAGTGTACGGTCAATATATGTAATAGGCAGCAGCAGACCGTAATGGAATGGATCCTCTTGATGTATGCAAAGAAGTATGCCACATACAATGCCTGCCTGCTACTGATATCTATATACCCACATACACTCCCTGCCTACATAGAACTGCTATCTATATACCCTGTAATTAGTCCTTAGAAGGACTGTTGATTTAGCTATCGTTAAAACCCCCAAATCTGTCCCTATCTTATCAGCAACTCTTCCTACACTAGCAGATTCCAGAGCTGAATGTGACGAGCAGGGCGGTGCCTGGTCTGATATAGACTGTTATGATTGAGTCACCGAGGAGGAAAAAACAAAACACAAGCTCAGCCCAGAAAATCAGAGAGGTTGGAAACTAGCGGATTGCAGACCCCTAATCCTATCACACAACTAGCAGTAGCCGTGGAGTGTTCCTACGGTGATCCTAGACACCTCGTCACAGCCGGAGATCTAAATAAGCCTAAAGAAAGAAAAGGGAAAAGCTGACAGCCCCAGAGCAGACCCCAAAGCAATAGGCAGCCCCCAACATATAATGACGGTGAAACAAGATGAAACACTAACACAGATAGAAAGATAGGTTGAGCAAACGATGGGGCCCAAGCTAACTAAAAAGGACAGGACAGAAAAGCTGCTGTCTGCAATCCGAGAAAACCCTGCTAAAAATATTACCAACACAACTGATAAGCAAAAAGACCCTGAAGTCACTAGACTTCAAACCCTATATCAGCACTCAGAATATTCTGAAAGCAGAGCAAAAGAGAACACTGATCAAGGAAAAAGAATCCAGCACACCCCCGGCCGGGGATGGCTGAACTCAAAAAACAAGGTAAACAAAGCCAAAACTAATAAGTTCAATAGCAGAGCAAAAACTTATCTTTAGGAAGCAGGAATCAGACTGGTCTCCAAGAATCCAGCAGAGAAATCACCAGCCACTCAGAAGGGCGTCGGCTGCCTTATATCCAGTCTGCAGTTCCTGTTACCCAGTCACAATCCACCTGATCAGGTGTTTGGTTTCTTTCATCCAAATCAGCCTCACTACCTTCCTTCACCAGAAGAGGGAGATCCTCGGACACAAAAGGTGAATGAACAGATGAGCTCACAACAATAGACCTGATGATGCTGTGTGGCCAGCCAATCACTGTAATGCCAGAACCAACATGGCTGCGGCATTACAGTACGTGGCACATAATCCCTGCATGTTGACTGGCCCTCTAAAGAGTGCCAAACATACAGGGCATGGACCCGAACTCCCGGTGAACAATCCCGGAAATGTTTGGTGCTCACCGAGCACCGCGAATACAGCGATGCTCGGGCGAGTACCGAGCATTATCGAGTATGCTCGCTCATCACTACTAGGAATGAAATAAGGGTGCTGAAGTCATCAGAGGATCAGGATCTTCGCATTGGAGATACACAGCAAAGATGATGCGCAGCTAAATGATCCTCTACAGTAGGGTAAAATCTGCTCCTTTTACGCTGAGCACTGGAAAAGGTGAAGCATCTGCCTTTGGTGGATAACACACAACAGCACCTGAAATATCTGTTGGCACAGGTGGTGAGTTGTAAATGCAGGCATCTCATGTGGGAGTTCTTTTGCACATTACCGCTAGAAAATGTAGAGTGAAAAATGCTCTTTCCAGGAAACTGTTCATAAGGGAATGCTCGGATCGACACCCATAATGTGGTGGTATACCATCTTGCTGGAACAACTCAGAGAACATGCCATCCTTAGTTTCCTGGAAAGTGGATTGGTCGTTGTGGGCCAGTTGAATAGCCACCAAGGTCTCCTGATCTGGCCCCATTAGACTTTTATCTTTTTTTTTTTAAATTCATTTATTAAACCATTAGCAGTTATATAATGCACACATTCAGTACAAACTGTTAAGCATGATACATAGTATATATATGCTCAGGTAACATGAAGACGTGAAATGCAATATGTACATCAATTGTGTGTAAATAATAAAGCAGATATAATATCAAGTAAATCACAGTAGTATTGTATTATTGTACCAGTATTAAAAAACCTGCCTAGCTTCTAAACCTACCTACATCTACCAAAACGTAAACAGTTCCGCAGCCGACTTCTATACAATAAACGGTTTAATGTGCGACATCTCCGCTCTGCAAAGTGAGGTGAGAGGAGTTCCACCTCTCCCAAATCTTTTTGAATTTACCTGGGCATCCTCTATTTTCATGCAGTGTGCATTCATATGGGATAATAGAGTTTACCAGAGTGATCCAGGACCCAAGAGAAGGAGGTGAGCTCCCCATCCACCGTAATGCTAGTATCTTCCGTGCCATGAACAAAATCCCTACATAATGACCCCAGGCCTCCTCATCCCACACTCCAAACAGACAAATCAGTGGCTCAAGGGGAACAGGGGCTTGTACCAAGGATGTTAACAAAGACGTCACCCCCCTCCAGTATTGCGCAACAACAGGACAGCACCAGACCATATGAATAAAGTCTGCATCTATTGAATGACATCTTAAACATTCTGATGACGGGTATCGGCCGATCCTAAAGAGTCGAATTGGAGTCAAATATGATTGATTAATAATATTCAGTTGTATCATCCTGTTGTTGGCAGACGGAGACACCCAGATTGGTGATTACAGGATTTCTTCCCATTCCTCACCCTGTGTATCCGGGATGAGTCTCTCCCATTTCTTCTTAACGGAATCTAAGGCATTTTCTGTCCCCACTGACAGCATATACGTATATAGAGAGGAGATGAGACCTTGAGGGCCCTGTGATTTGAGAATCCCTATCAGAGGTAGAGACGAAATGGCATTATCTATACCCACACATCTCATGTGCGATTGAAAGGCTGATCTTAGCTGAAGATAGCGAAAAAACTGGGATCTCGGGACTCCACGATTAACTTGTAATTGCTCAAAGGATACCAATGTTCCATGGTCATATAGATCACCTATCGTAGAGACACTATATTGAGCCCAAAACTCAGCAGATGTATGTTTAAGTAGCACCGGGAAGTAGTCATTATTCCATAGGGGCATTTCAGCTATAATATCCCCAAATCTAACCACCCCCTTAATCTGTCTCCATATCGATCGTGCCAGACGAAGCATAGGTAACAGTCACGAGACATTTATTTTCCTCATTTCCAAAAAACCTAGTGGGCAACCAATCCCTGCAGTATGAAGTAGATGACTCTCAGAATTCGGAAGATGACCTCCAGGCATCCATTTATTTATGGCCTTAGCCTGTCCAGCTAGATAATATAAAAAGAAATCGGGTAACGCCGCCCCTCCTCCCTTCTTGGGCCTCTGCAGAGTGGTTAGTTTAAGTTTGGGCCTGGCTTTCCCCCAAATAAAGGAAGTGGTTTGGGAATTTAAATTAGCAAAAAGGATTTGGGTACCACCACCGCACTATGTTGAAGAAAGTAGCTAAGCTTAGGGAGTAATATCATTTTAATTAAATTAATACGTCCGGCTACAGACAGTGGAAGTTTACCCCAGATCACGAATTTAATCCTGACCATCTCCAGCAATGGTTGTATATTGAGTTGCAGATCAAATTTACTACCTTGAGAGATATGAACACCCAAATATTTAAAACTAGTTACAATGGGCAGTAAGGAGAGAGTCTCAAGTCGTGGCAGTGGAGTGTGGGAAAGAGACATCAAAGCAGATTTCTCCCAATTTATGTGTAGGCCATAATATGTACTGAATTTATTTATGGTAGTGATCACTCTTGCCAGGGTCTCTTCAGTTTTGTCCATAAATACAGTCATATGTTAAAGTTTGGGCACCCCTATTAATGTTAACCTTTTTTCTTTATAAGAATGTTGGTTTTTGCAACAGCTATTTCAGTTTCATATATCTAATAACTGATGGACTCAGTTATATTTCTGGATTCAAATGAGGTTTATTGAACTAACAGAAAATGTGCAATCTGCATTTAAACAAATTTTTACCAGTACAAAAGTATGGGCACCCTTATCATTTTCTTTATTTGAACACTCCTAACTACTTTTTACTGACTTCCTGAAGCACTAAATTGGTTTTGTAACCTCATTGAGCTTTGAACTTCATAGCCAGGTGTATCAAATCATGAGAAAAGGTATTTAAGGTGGCCACTTGCAAGTAGTTCTCCTATTTGATTCTCCTATGAAGAGTGGCATCATGGGCTCCTCAAAACAACTCTCAAATAATCTGAAAACAAAGATTATTCAACATAGCTTTTCAGGGGAAGGATACAAAAAGTTGTCTCAGAGATATAACCTGTCAGTTTCCACTGTGAGGAACATAGTAAGGAAATGGAAGAACACAGGTACAGTTCTTGTTAAGCCCAGAAGTGGCAGGCCAAGAAAAATATCAGAAAGGCAGAGAAGATGAATGGTGAGAACAGTCAAGGACAATCCACAGACCACCTCCAAAGACCTGCAGCATCATCTTGCTGCAGATGGTGTCACTGTGCATCGGTCAACAATACAGCGCAGTTTGCACAAGGAGAAGCTGTATGGGAGAGTGATGCGAAAGAAGCCGTTTCTGCAAGCACGCCACAAACAGAGTCGCCTGAGGTATGCAAAAGCACATTTGGACAAGCCATTTACATATTGGAAGAAGGTCCTGTGGACTGATGAAACAAAGATTGAGTTGTTTGGTCTTACAAAAAGGCGTTATGCATGGAGGCTAAAAAACACAGCATTCCAAGAAAAACACTTGCTACCCACAATAAAATTTGGTGGAGGTTCCATCATGCTTTGGTGCTGTGTGGCCAATGCCGGCACCGGGAATCTTGTTAAAGTTGAGGGTCGCATGGATTCAACTCAGTATCAGCAGATTCTTGACAATAATGTGCAAGAATCAGTGACGAAGTTGAAGTTACGCAGGGGATGGATATTTCAGCAAGACAATGATCCAAAACACCGCTCCAAATCTACTCAGGCATTCATGCAGAGGAACAATTACAATGTTCTGGAATGGCCATCCCAGTCCCCAGACCTGAATATCACTGAACATCTGTGGGATGATTTGAAGCGGGCTGTCCATGCTCAGCGACCATCAAACTTAACTGTGAACTGGAATTGTTTTGTTAACAGGAATGGTCACAAATACCTTCATCCAGGATCCAGGAACTCATTAATAGCTACAGGAAGCGACTAGAGGCTGTTATTTTTGCAAAAGGAGGATCTACAAAATATTAATGTCACTTTTATGTTGAGGTGCCCATACTTTTGCAACGGTCAAATTTTGTTTAAATGCAGATTGCACATTTTCTGTTAGTACAATAAACCTCATTTGAATCCAGAAATATAACTGAGTCCATCAGTTATTAGATATATGAAACTGAAATAGCTGTTGCAAAAACCAACATTCTTATAAAGAAAAAAGGTTAACATTAATAGGGGTGCCCAAACGTTAACATATGACTGTATCACCATATCGTCAGCATATACAGTTGTGGCCAAAAGTATTGACACCCCTGCAATTCTGTCAGATAATACTCAGTTTCTTCCTGAAAATGATTGCAAACACAAATTCTTTGGTATTATCTTCATTTAATTTGTCTTAAATGAAAAAACACAAAAAGAATTGTCCTAAAGTCAAATTGGATATAATTCCACACCAAACATAAAAAAGAGGGTGGACAAAAGTATTGGCACTGTTCGAAAAATCATGTGATGCTTCTCTAATTTGTGTAATTAATAGCACCTGTAACTTACCTGTGGCACCTAACAGCTGTTGGCAATAACTAAATCACACTTGCAGCCAGTTGACATGGATTAAAGTTTTCTCAACCTCTGTCCTGTGTCCTTGTGTGTACCACATTGAGCATGGAGAAAAGAAAGAAGACCAAATAACTGTCTGAGGACTTGAGAAACCAAATTGTGAGGAAGCATGAGCAATCTCAAGGCTACAAGTCCATCTCCAAAGACCTGAATGTTCCTGTGTCTACCGTGCGCAGTGTCATCAAGAAGTCTAAAGCCCGTGGCACTGTGGCTAAGCTCCCAAGATGTGGACAGAAAAGAAAAATTGACAAGAGATTTCAACGCAAGATTGTGCGGATGTTGGATAAAGAACCTCAACTAACATCCAAACAAGTTCAAGCTGCCCTGCAGTCCGAGGGTACAACAATGTCAACCCGTTCTATCTGTCGGCGTCTGAATGAAAAGGGACTGTATGGTAGGAGACCCAGGAAGACCCCACTTCTTACCCCGAGACATAAAAAGCCAGGCTGGAGTTTGCCAAAACTTACCAGAAAAAGCCTAAAACGTTTTGGAAGAATGTTCTCTGGTCAGATGAGACAAAAGTAGAGCTTTTTGGGCAAAGGCATCAACATAGAGTTTGCAGGAGAAAAAAAGAGGCATTCAAAGAAAAGAACACGATCCCTACAGTCAAACATGGCGGAGGTTCCCTGATGTTTTGGGGTTGCTTTGCTGCCTCTGGCACTGGACTGTTTGACCATGTGCATGGCATTATGAAGTCTGAAGACTACCAACAAATTTTGCAGCATAATGTAGGGCCCAGTGTGAGAAAGCTGGGTCTCCCTCAGAGGTCACGGGTCTTCCAGCAGGACAATGAACCAAAACACACTTCAAAAAGCACTAGAAAATGGTTTGAGAGAAAGCACTGGAGACTTCTAAGGTGGCCAGCAATGAGTCCAGACCTGAATCCCATAGAACACCTGTGGAGAGATCTAAAATTGGCAGTTTGGAGAAGGCACCCTTCAAATATCAGGGACCTGGAGCAATTTGCCAAAGAAGAATGGTCTAAAATTCCAGCAGAGCATTGAAAGAAACTCATTGATGGTTACCGGAAGTGGTTGGTCGCAGTTATTTTGGCTAAAGGTTGTGCAACCAGATATGAGGCTGAGGGTGCCAATACTTTTTTCTGGCCCATTTTTGGAGTTTTGTGTGAAATGATCAATGTTTTGCTTTTTGCTTCATTCTCTTTTGTGTTTTTTCATTTAACACAAATTAAATGAAGATAATAATACCAAAGAATTTGTGTTTGCAATCATTTTCAGGAAGAAACTGAGTATTATCTGACAGAATTGCAGGGGTGTCAATACTTTTGGCCACAACTGTAGGCCTATGGTATCTATCCGATCTGCTATTTCTATACCAGCAATATTAGGGGAGGATCTTATACGTATTGCCAGCGCCTCAATAGCAAGAGCAATAAGGGCCGGGGAAAGGGGACACCCCTGATGAGTTCCTCTATGCAGTGAGAATGATTCAGATATGGAGTTATTTACATTAACCCGGGCCTTGGGCTTCATGTATATAACATTAACCCATTTTTGGAATCTTTCACCAAATCCATACCTCTGTAAGCATGCACGGAGAAAAGGCAATTCAAGTGAGTCAAAGGCCTTGGCCGCATCCTGCGATGCCAATGCCCATTCATTATCTGGTACCAAAGAGCTATATTGGACCACTGACTGGACTCGTCTGATATTTATGGAAGTATTCTTACCCGGCATAAAACCCGTCTGATCAGGGTGTACAAGATCTAAAATGACTGAATTTACTCTTTTGGCTAAAATTTTTGTAAAAATTTTATAATCCACATTTACTAGTGATATAGGCCTATAAGATCCACAATCTAAAGGGTCCTTCCCCTCCTTTTTAAGAACTATTATATTGGCCTCATAAAAGGACTCCGGCATGCATCCCCTCTCCCAAATTCCACGAAACATTGTCAACAAGAGGGGCGCTAGTATATCCTGATATTCCCTATATAACTCCACAGGAAATCCATCCGGCCCAGGGGCCTTCCCGGAGGCCAAGTCTTTTATAGCATACTCTACCTCCTCCAGAGTAAACTCTGCATCCATAAAGGCCCGTTGGGAAGGACTTAGCTTATGAAATTCTATATCTAACAAATAATTTTAACACTCCAGGCTATCCCCATCAGTCTTAGAATTGTACAATGAACCATAATTGTCAGAAAAACATTTTAGTATCTCTTCAGTTGAGGAAACCAAAGTACCATCTGAGTCACGAATCTGTAGAATTGTGTTAGTAGCATTGTGCTGTCTTACTAAATATGCCAGAAATTTACTCGCCTAATTCCCCATTTCAAAATAAGACTGCCAGGCAAAAAATAATTTACGTTTCGTTTTAGTGTCAGTGTATTGAGCATATAGCCTTTGAGCGGTCAGCCATTCTACCCTATTACTGTTAGTTTGATCCAATATATAGCCTGCCTCCGAGTCTTTCAGACGTCACTCCATCTCGCCATCCTCCTTCGATGTCACTCGCTTAATATGAGAAATTGTAGAGGATAAGCAACCCCGGAAATAAGCTTTAAGAGCATCCCAAAATACATTAATATTTCAGGGTTCGGGATGGGATGAGACGAAGCAATGTAATTGATCTATCGTTCTATCAGTGGATGCTATCAACTTCAGCCAAAAGGGGTTCAACTTCCATGTTATCCTATTGGTCAATGGCCCAAATTTAAGCTTGAGAGTAACTGGACTATGATCCGAAATCCCCCTACTTCCATGTTTGATATCATCCACCCACGCCGCCAGACCGCTAGACCCAAAAATGTAATCTATGCGAGACAGAGAGCGCTTAGTGGAGGAATGACAAGTATACTCCCTTGTCTGTTGATGGCGCACCCTCCATAGATCCAACCACCTGCTACCCGCCATGAATTGTGACAGTTGGGATGTACCCAGAGGGGAAACCCCACCCTGTATTCCATCACCCAGTTTCAATTTATCCAAATGGCTGTTCATGACTAAATTGAAATCTCCCATACAGATGACATGTGCGTCTGGGTAATTCAAAGCAAAGCTCAATGCCTTCCGAATAATTGATATATTGGCTGGAGGGGGATTATAAATACAAAGGATGACATATTTCTGAGAATTAATCGGTGCGTGCACAAACACAAATCGTCCCTCGGGGTCTTTCCGGGCCTCCCTAACCTCCCACCGTACATCCTTATGAATTAACAGTGAAACTCCCCTTGAGTAGCTGGTATGAAAAGCATGTATAAACCATTGCACCCATGGTTTCTGTACCCATCGAACCGTATCTCTGGTCAAATGCATCTCCACCAGAGCACACTTTATTTTTTTTCCGCGGGGTTTTTATGCCTCTTATATTCCAGGTCATACAAATCAGCTCAGAACCCATTCCCGTCTATCTGGATATAATACATGATGATGCCTGAACCAGGTGCAGAGAACCCACATAGATAGCAGAATTTGGCGTCGGCTGCAGCCTACATCTAAACAATTATAAAAAGTAAAACTTAAGAAAGAAAAAGCAAAACAGGAACCTAATAACATAGGCGTACAGTCTTACGCCCTCATCAAAAGGTAAACAAGGGGATACCATCACTGTATCCAGCGTCCGGTATAGCTGGCATCTGGGAACTCGCCGAGAGAGCTCCAATTAAACTGTTGATTGAGAGGATTCAAGGTAACAGCCGCCACATTAGGAATCTTTCGCAGGGGATCCCCTATGGGACCGTAGCCACTCAGTCGCCTCCGCCGGATCTGTAAAAAATATGGAGGAGCCTTCATGGACAATCTGGAGCCGGGCCGGATATATCGTCGAATAAACAATGTTCCTATCTCTGAGTCGCTTCTTGACCTCGAAGAATTGTGCCCGTTGCTTCTGCAGTTCCATGGAGAAATCCGGAAAGATGGAAACGACGGCATTGTTGAACTTGATAAGACCTTTCAGGCGTGCGAGACGTAGAATGGTATCTCTGTCCTTGCAATTGAGCAGGCGTGTCAGGAACGGCCGAGGTGGGGCCCCCGGAGGCACGGGTCTTGTGGGGACCCTGTGAGCTCTTTCAACAGCGAACATTGAGGAGAATTCGTCCCCCAAGGATGTCTTAAGCCAATCCTCCAAAAACTGCTCAAGATGCTGACCTTCCGAGCGCTCAGGCAGTCCAACAATACGGATATTATTCCGGCGCATTCTATTTTCCAAATCATCCGCCTTTTGCTTCCAAGCATTCATGGAGCCCGCCACCTTCGTTAATTTAGCCTCCATAGGTCTAATGGTATCTTCCACCTTGGACACCCTTGTCTCCACCTCCGTAATGCGTCCCCTCATAGCCTGTATATCCTGATGGAGTCTCCCCACCTCCGTATAGACATCCTCAATTCTCTCTGTCAGGGATGTCCTGGTCAACGAGATAAACAAGCATCGGAGCAGTTGATGCAGGCTAAGGGTCAATTCCTCCTGCTCCGTCTCCTCCTCACCCCCAGAATGGCGATTTTTGCGCTGAGCTTGAGAGGATGTGCTCCTATTATGTCGTGCACTTTCAGTGGGGTCAACTCTAGCAAATTCCTTCAGCTTTTCCGCCGCTCCCGCCCCTTTAAGTCGGCTCATGATTGTCTGCAGTGAGGTTTAGCGGGACAATTAAAACTTGTAATCTGGGTATTGCCCACTACAGATGGGAATTCTAGCGGGGCTGGCGACAGTTAATTATGAATTAGGCACCGAGGGACACCTGAGGGACCACGAGGACAATAGCCAGATACTGTCCAGATCTTAATGACCCGGGGAGGGAGGAGGAACCCCCGCAGAGGCAGCCACAGTGGGAGGGGGGTACACAGAGCCTCCCCTAATAATGGCGCCGATCGGCACAGTGAGTCAGTAAATGAAGGGGGATATCCTGCGCGGGCCCGTTTTCCAGGGCACTCACCGCGTGTCCCTTCAGATTGCCAGCCGGTTTTCGTCACTGCCCAGCGGCGGAGCAGCAATGGGAGTCGGCGCTGCAGCTCTCAGCAGCTGAGCTGCGCGCCCAAGATGGCCGCCGCCTTGTGGGGAGCCAGCCGCCCGCTTCTATCACCTCTGCCGCTCGCTCAGAAGCCCTCTCCCGACCTGCCACAGAGTGTCCAGGGGTCCCGGCATCCAAAGGGGGGTCCAGCCAGCCGCAGGTGTTGTCAGGAAGGGGTCCACGATCAGGATCTGACAGGATGATGCGGAGTTCTCTGTACCAGTGTCCTCTCCCGGTCACGGCATAGCCACACCACCAGACTTTTATCTTTGGGGTCGTCTGAAGGCAGTTGTCTATGCTGTGAAGATACGAGATGTGCAGCATCTGAAACAACGGATTCTGGAAGCCTGTGCTAGCATTTCTTCTGTGGTCTTGCTATCAGTGTGTCAAGAGTGGGAGAAGAGGGTTGCATTGACAATCCAATACAATAGGCAGAACTTTGAACACATTTTATAAGTGGTCATAAACTTGTAAATAACTCATGAAAAAATAAAGTTATGTTAAAACAAAGCACACCATTGTTTTTCTTGTGAAATCCTCAATAAGTCTGATGTGTCACATGACCCTCTTCCCATTGAAAAAAATAAAGCTGGATTCAAAATCGTCAACTTCAAAATGGCCGCCATGGTCACCACACATCTTGATAAGCTTTCCACCTCCCATATACTAATGTGCCACAAACAGGAAGTTGATATCACCAACCATTCCCATTTTATTTAGGTGCATCCAAATAAATGGCCCACCCTGTATGTTCAGAAACAAATGGAAATGTACCAAAGTTTTAGCATCTGGATTTTTTAATTAGTGTTCAAAAGTAATACAACAATAAAACATTGTTTATCATCTTACCGTATATACTTGTGTATAACCAAAGTTTTTCAGCACTTTTTTTTGTGCTGAAAATGTCCTCCTAGGCTTATACATGAGTCAATTGTCACAGAAGGCCAGCGGGGGAGGGGGAGTGGTGGGTGACAGAGGCAGGAGCCGGCAGCTGTGGCTAAAGCCTGTGCTGCTGCTAAAGAGAAATTAATATTCATTTCTCGTATAGCGCGCACAGCGACAGCTGCCTGCTTCCAGAAGACATCCTATTCACCCTCCTGCGCGCCCTCACAGATCTCATTGGTGCCAGTGCCGGCAGCTCTTCCTGTGCCGAGCGATCACATGGCCTCGCTCGTTAAGGTAATGAATATGCACGGCTCTCCACTCCCATAGACATGGAGGGAATATTCATTACTTTAATGAGTGGGGCCACTGGATCGCTCGGCACAGGTAGAACTGCCATTGCTGGAACCAACGAGATGCTGCGAGGGCGCCGGGACCAACGAGATGCTGCGAGGGCACGTGGAAGGTGAGTAGGATTTAAATAGGAACCATTCATACAAAGATAGGAGATATGGAGCCATGCATACCAGGACAGAACAGGAGTGCCAGGCATAACAGGACAGCGTGGGGGAGCCAGGCATACCTGGACAGGATGGGGGAGCCAGGCATACCTGGACAGGATGGGGAAGCCAGGCATACCTGGACAGGATGGGGAAGCCAGGCATACCTGGACAGGATGGGGAAGCCAGGCATACCAGGACAGGATGGGGGAGCCAGGCATACCTAGACAGGATGGTGGAGCCAGGCATACCTGGACAGGATGGGGAAGCCAGGCATACCAGGACAGGATAAGGGAGCCACACATACCAGGACATAATGGGGCAGCCAGGCATACCAGCACAGGACAGGGGAGCCACGCATACCAGGACAGGGTGGGGAGCCATGCATACCAGGACAGGGATGAGGAGACAATGCATAGCCAGCTTATACTCGAGTCAATAAGCTTACCCAGTTTTCCGTGGCAAAATTAGGTGCCTCGGCTCATACTCTAGTCGGCTTATACTCGAGTACATACGGTACATGTTGCAACTTCAAAAATGAAACAGAATAAACAGCATGTGCAGCATGCTCTCCTAATGATGAAAGCCTTCAAATGTTTCTTGTAGCCATCATATACGTCTAGCACTTCTCAGCTGGTATTTTCTCCCACTATTTCTATTTTCTTCAAGCTCTTGAATGTTTGCAGTGTTTTTTTTTCCCAACAGCAGATTTTAGGTCACTCCAAAGATTTTCAATGGAATTGAGGTCAGGTCTCATTGCTGACCATTTTAAAACAGTCCATTTTTTCTTTTTCAAACATTCCTGTGTACTTTTGGATGTGTGCTTTTGGATATTGTATTGCTGGAGAACCCATGATCTTTGACTTAAACCAAGTTTTTTTTTTACACTGGGTATGACATTTGACATTTTGCTTTAAAATCTCTTGATAATTCTCTGATTTCATGATTCCTGTGATACGGTCAAGGCCTCCAATAGTGGACACAGCAAAGCAACCCCACAGCATTATGGATCCTCCACCATGCCTAACTTGGTATGCTGTAGCTTTCCTTATAAGTTTCATTGTGCCATTTGTAACCAAACTGTTGCTTTGCATTGCCAAAAAGCTCTATTTTTGTTTTGTATGTTCACAAAACATTTTCTCAGAAGGATTGCGTTTTTTCTTCTTTTTGGGGAAAGATCTTATCTTATGTCTTTTTGACCTGGTGTTTTTTCCACCATTCACACCAACCTTCGAAGACATCTCTTGTCAATTTTTCTCTTTCCCTCACATCCAGGAAGGTTCTTAAAGGTACCATGCTTGTCACATTTCTTATCCACATTGCGCACTGTTGAAACTGGGATACCAAGGTTTTTGGGGATGGCCTTATACCCTTTGGAAGTCTTTTGTGTGCTAATAATAGCAGTTCTGATGTCCTCATTTATCTTCACCATTGTGACAAAGGAACACTGAAGTAATCATTCAATGGCTATTTCATGTCACATGGGCAGCGACAATTAATCTCTGGTGATTTTGTGATTTAGCACAGGCAAGTCAAAATGTGTTTTCATACTAATTTAATCTAAATGGTGCCAATACCAGTTTCACAGCAAGCTTTAGGTTATTCTGTTTTCCCTCCCATTGTTTTCTGTTTTAAATTATTGTTTATCATTTGCTCTTTTGTATTTAAAACGAGTGCACTATACAAAAAAACTGTTTAATTTGATTATTTTCCGCGTGTCCTGAAAACGCATTTATTCAGACTGGCCTATCGCCTCAACACATTAACCTAGCCTATCCCTGTGTGGCAGAGCCAAAAGTTTTACCATAACCAGGTTCCCAGCATCATGTTCCCACATGCTTTATGCATCCATTAGCCCTCTGTGTCTGTACTGTTACACACTTAACATTATGGCTGGTCCATACAATCAGAGCAACTGTTACCACCCACCTTTCGTGTCTACCTCTTTCCTCATAGACTGTAAGCTTGCGAGCAGGGCCCTCACTCCTCTTGGTATTTGTTATAATCTACTGTATGTGATTATTGTTATGCTGTAATGTCTATTGTCTGTACAAATCCCCTCTGAAATGTAAAGTGCTGCGGAATATGTCGGCGCTATAAAAATAAAATTTATTTATTATTATTATTATTATTTTCAGGTGCGTAACCCTGAAATGCATCACTGAGGCAAAGTGGCTAAAGTTACTTTTTGCCCAGAAACAAAGATGTTGCAACAGCATGCAGTGTGGTTATAAGGTTACTATTGATAAATAGGATTATTATTAATTTTCAAAAATTAAAATGTGTCCTATTTCCTAGTGAAATTTTGATATAATTTAAAGAATTATATCTGTAAATTTCCTAAACTATCTTCGAACAAACACATTTGCATTATCAAAATCATACATTATAAATTGCACAAATGTCCAATTGTGTTAGAAAGGCCTATCGCCACAATAGATGGTTGCTAGTGATGAGGAACGTGCTCGGTAATACTCGTTACTCGGCGAGCAGCGAGCATTTCCCGTGTTTGCTCGATGTGAGTACTGGTGCACGCCCTGCATTTTTGGCGCAACATGCAGGGATTGTCTGCCACGCAATGTAAAGCCACAGCCATCTTTGTTGTGGTATTACAGTGATTGGCTGGCCGCACAGCATCATCAGGTGTATAAGAGACCTTGCGGCGCAATGCTCGGCTCTGTCTGTTCAGGAATTATGTGTGTCAGACTCCTATCTCTCTGTGTGCTAAAAATTGTGGAATTTCAGGGCTATTTTACACTGGATTAGCTGTGTGTTACTCTATTTCTATGCAGTCTTTTGGGGTAAAAAGAAAATAAATCCGGGTCAAATAGTGACCAGTGTGTTATCCGAGTCAGACTCCTATCTCTCTGTGTGCTAGAAATTGTTTGTGGCATTTCAGGGCTACATTACACAGTTTTTTCTTGGTCTCACCACAGTTATTGACATCAGTTTTTTTAAATAAAAAGTACAGTCCAGATATTTGAAAGTGCATTTTTCTGCACACGGATCACATCTAAGTTTGCTCCCAATTCAGCTTTTTGTAGTGAACGTGGAAAATATTTTACTCCATTTAAAATGGGAAGGGACAGAGAAGTGGACGTGATGGAAATGGTGCATGCAGAGGGCAATCTGCAATTGAGCCACAACAAACACCCACATGTACTCGCAACAGACTCCTGTCAGATTTCATAGGGGATGGCAGAACAGCACTCGACACCAGAGCAGCATGAAAAGGTAGTTGATTGGATGGCAGATAATGCTTCCAGTCACTTTGCCACCACCACCAGCACCCTGTCTTCCACACGGTCAAATCTGAGTAGTCGTGAGTCTGGACTGCATGTTCCTCATACTGCTCCTCCTTCCTCCTCCCATGCAGAGTGCCCGCAGACTCCTGATCCCACACTTGGACACTCCAAAGAGCTGTTCACTTTTCCATTTATAGATTCGGGCCTCTCGCCTGGTCCACTTGAAGCGGGGAAAACTGAGATTCCATGTAGCGATTCCCAAATATTGTAGCAGCCACGTTCACACGAAGGCGACGGCAGGAACGTGTCATAAGAGGTGGATGATGATGAGACACAATTGCCAGAAAGTCAGGAGGAGGACCAGGATGCGGAAGTGGAAGAGGAGGTGGTGGATGATATAGTAACTGACTCAACCTGGCAGGAAGACATGCAGAGCGAAGACAGCAGCACACAGGGGGAGGCGTAGCACCATAACAGGCAGGAAGAAGCACTGTGGTGGCCGCAGACAGAAAGCGGGCAACCATTCCTTGCAACACCAACACAGCAGAAGTTGTCAGTACAAGTCATAGGTCTTCCCAAGTCTGGTTGTTTTTTATAGGCTGCCGATAACCCCAAACAGGCCATTTGCACCACCTGCCATGCCTGTGTCAGCAGAGTTAGAAAAACTACCAGCCTGACAAGGCACATGGCAGCAAAGCACCCGACTTTGTGGGCCAAAACCCAGGGTCAGGAACAGTGTCTGCTGGTGACATCACTGCTTCTTCCACTGTCGTACGTGGAAGCCAATCCCCTGTCCATGGTGCCTGCAAAGATGCCTCCTGCCCTGCTCCTGTCGTTGCACACACTTAACTACCACCATCAGTAAACACGTCCACGTCCTTGTCCCAGCACAGCCTTCAGTTGTCCATACACCAGTCATTGGAACGCAAGCGGAAATACCCAGCCAACGCCCCACAGGCCACAGTACTAAATTTACACATTTTTCGTCTGCTTGCGCTCAAAATGTCCCAAGGTACTCTGTCCCCAACCAATACAATTTCTCATGTTGTGCTGTCCTGGCATTACACAAGCACGTGTCCCACAACATTACCCGTGCCCTCAACAATGCAGTTACTGCGAAAGTGCACTTAACCACGGACACGTGGACAAGTGCTTCTGGGCAGGGACGGTACATCTCACTGATGGCACACTGGGTTAACATAGCGGAAGCCTGGACCCAGTCGGACCTTGGGATGGAACACGTCCTACCAACGCCGAGTATTGCGGTCCCTAGGTCAATCAGGGTTGCCTCCACAGTCTACAGCTCCTGCACGTCATCCTCCTCCTCTTCAGCCTCCATCTCTGAAATGACCACATCAGTCGCAAGCTGGAAGCACTGCAGCATTTCCTCAACCAAGCTGTGGCTGACACTGCTGATCCTACAGCCAGGCATTGTTGTGTGTGACAATGACTGGAATCTGGTGGCGGGTCTGAGGCGAGCTTACACGTACTATGCCTGGCCCATGTGCTTAATCTCGTGGTTCAGCTGTTTCTCAAAACCTACTTGGAGCTGTCGGATCTGATTGTGAAAGTACGCCGCCTCTGTGCCCATTTTAGAAAGTCAGCTACAGTTTTAGCCACCCTTGCAGTGCTTCCACAGTGTTTGCAGCTTCCGCTCACTGACTGGTGTGTGATGTCCCCACACATTGGAACTCTACACTGCATATGCTGGAAAGGACAACAAGGGCATCAGTATTCAGTTCAGACTCATAAGACCTCAGGAGTGGGCATGGATGTCAGACATATGTACCATCCAACAAAACTTTGAGGAGTCCACCAAGATGGTGAGTGGCGATGACGTTATAATTAGTGTCACCATCCCGCTTCTCTGTATTCTGAAAGCCTCTCTGCTCACAATGAAAGAGGATGCATTGCAGGTGGAGCACGATGAGATGGAGCAAGGAACCATACAGGGTGATTACACACAGCCCAGCCTCATGTCATCCCAACACGGATTGGTTGACAATGAGGAAGAGGAGGAGGAAGAACAGGAGCAAGTTTCATGCGTTATAGACGGTACTACAAGCACAACTGTCATACTATCTGTTCAGCATGGATGGCCTGAGCAAAGGGAGGAGGAAGATGACAGCATGGTCAGTTGTCCTGTTGGTGAGGACACGGAAGCCTTGCCAGTTAGCAGTCTGGCACGCATCGCCGACTTTATGTTGCGCTGCCTTTCCCGTGACTCTCGCATTATCAAAATTTGTGCTGACACTCATTACTGGTTGGTGACACTTCTAGACCCATGCTACAAGGAGAACTTTCAATCTCTTCTTGACAAAGTCTGATAGGTGTACTAAAATGATGCAATACCAGAGGGCCATTGTTTCTGAATTAATGAAAAAATTCCCATCTGAAAACGCTGGCGGCAGAAGTCACAATTAGTTTGACAACCAAGGAGTAGAGGCGACAGAGACCCAACTACAATCCAGCAGAGGAACACTGGCAAAGTTCTGGGACACTTTTCTCAGACCCCCCATCGCCCTGGCCCAGAGTCATGGGGTAGTCTCACAAGGAATGGAAAGTTTGGGAAGACGTTAGAGGAGTACCTTGCTGACCATACTAACATCCTTCGTGATTCCTCTGTGCCTTTTAATTATTGGGTATCCAAACTGGACACATGGCATGAACGGGCTCTCTACGCCTTGGAGGTCCTGGCCTGCCACTAGCGTTTTGTCAGAATGGGTTTTTAGTGCCGCTGGTTTATTAATAACTCATAAGCGCAACCGCCTGTCATCTGAAAATACTGACAGGCTGACTCTTATAAAAATTGAACAAGACCTGAATTGGGGCAGACTTCTGTACACCACCGAATGATAACAGCGAAACATAACCTCCAATACAGTGTATTTTTTGGGAGGTGTATTACCAGGCACCTCTTCACACACAAACATAGGTATACGCTTCCTGGTGTGTTATTATCCTCCTCCTTCTCCTCATCATCCACCACCACTATAACACGAGGGTGACTGTGGTCTGTGATGCAACAGCCAGTAGAAATTTTTTCAAGGGTGTTTTGATGCCCGTTACAAAAATGTTTACACTATGTTGAGGTGTCCCCCACAGGGGAAAATGTTTTTCAGCCTATGCACTTAGTGTATGGGCATTACAAGTATAGGAGACCCGCTCCTTTGTAATGATAACAGATTTTTAGGAGGACTTCATACACGTCTCTTCAAAGTGGTATTTTGGTTTGTCCAAATTTGGGCCAGGCCTTGCATTTAATGCATAGGCTAACAGTATGGCAGAACAAAATGAATAATGTGAACTTGGTTTTCATGTGGCCATCCAGTACGTGGGTTCAAAGGCTTATTGGGGTGCGTTTGAATTTGGAGCGGGACGGGCTTTGCATTCAATGCATAGGCAAACAGTATGGGAGACACACTTACTAAGAATGTGAACGTTGTTGGTTGTTCATCTTCAACAGTGCAATTTTTCAATGCCAGTTCTTCAGCCTTAACACTGCAATGCTAAAATGCAGGGTCTTCTGCATCATCCCATCACTTCACCAATGCAGGTTCTTAAGTCTCAACAGTGCAATTATCCACAGCTGGTTCTTCAAGCTCAACACTTTCTATTCTCCACTGCAGGGTCTTTAGCGTCAACATTGCAATTGTCCACTACCGGGTAGTCAGCTTCAACACTGCAATTGTCCACCGCTGGGTCTTTAGCATCAACACTGCCATTGTCCATTTCCGGGTCTTCAGCGTCAACACTGCAATTTTCAACTGCAGGGTCTTTAGTGTCAACACTGCATTTTTCAACGGCAGGGTCTTTAGGCATCAACACTGCAATTGTCCACTGCCGGGTCTTCAGGGTCAACAATTCACTGCGTAGCCAAACAATATGGGAGTAACAAATTAATAGGAACAATGCTTTCAGGTGGTCATCCAGTATGTCGGTTCAAAGGCTTGCATTCAATGTATAGGCTAACATTATGGCAGCACCAAAAGAATAATGTGAACTTGGTTTTCCTGATGTAATCCAGTGCGCTGGTTCAAAGGCTTATTGGGGTGCATGTAACTTTGTGGCAGGTCAGGCCTTGCATTCACTGCATAGGCCAATACTATGGAAGAACCAAATGAATATTGTGAACTGGGTTTTCCTGTAGCCATCCAGTACGTCGGTTCAAAGGCTTTTTGGGGTGCGTTTAAATTTGTTGCAGGGCGGGTCTTGCATTCAATGCATAGGTCCTAAGGCTAGGTTCAGATTGTGTTAATGCAAGTCCGTTCAACGCATAGCGTTGGCAGACTACGTTAACGCTACTGTCCTAACGTGATCGCTTTAGGCTATCTCGCTAGCGCAGATGCTTCATCTGCGCTAGCAGTGACGGACCCTCGGACGCTGCAGCCCGCGTCCGAGGGTCCGTCAAAGAATGACGGCACATCACTAACGCATGCCGATTAGGACATGCGTTAGTGATGCGCCGCATTATAGCAGTCTATGGCAGCGTTAACGGCTGCATTACATCGCGTTATGCCGTGGTGTAACGCAGTCAGTCCTAAAAGACTGCCAGAACGCAATCTGAACCCAGTCTAACAGTATGGCAGTGCCAAAAGAATAATGCGAACTTCCTGTGTCCATCCAGTATGTCGGTTCAAAGGCTTATTGGGGTGCAAGTGACTTTGCGGCAGGTCGGGCCTTGCATTCATTGCATAGGCCAACACTATGGCAGAACCAAATGAATAATGTGAACTGGGTTTTCCTGTGGCCATCCAGTACGTTGGTTCAAAGGCTTATTGAGGTTCATGTGATTTTGTGGCAGGTCGGGCCTTGCATTCACTGCATAGGCCAACACTGTGGAAGAACCAAATGAATAATATGAACTGGGTTTTCCTGTGGCCATCCAGTACGTCGGTTCAAAGGCTTATTGGGGTGCGTTTGAATTTGGTGAAGGGCGGGCCTTGCATTCAATGCATAAGCTAGCACTATGCTAACGCCAAAAGAATAATGTGAACTTGGTTTTCCCGTGTCCATCCAGTATGTCGGTTCAAAGACTTATTGGGGTGCATGTGACTTTGGTGCAGGGTGGTCCTTGCATTCAATGCATAGGCAAGCATTATGGCAGTACCAAAAGAATAATGTGAACTTGGTTTTCCTGTGGTCATCAAATACGTCGGTTCAAAGGCTTATTGGGGTGCATGTGATTTTGTGGCAGGTCGGGCCTTGCATTCACTGCATAGGCCAACACTGTGGAAGAACCAAATGAATAATGTGAACTGGGTTTTCCTGTGGCCATCCAGTACGTCGGTTCAAAGACTTATTGGGGTGCATGTGACTTTGGTGCAGGGTGGACCTTGCATTCAATGCATAGGCAAACATTGTGGCAGTACCAAAAGAATAATGTGAACTTGGCTTTCCTGTGGTCATCAAATACGTCGGTTCAAAGGCTTATTGGGGTGCATGTGACTTTGTGGCAGGTCGGGCCTTGCTTTCACTGCATAGGCCAATACTATGGCAGAACCAAATGAATATTGTGAACTGGGTTTCATTGTAGCCATCCAGTACGTCGGTTCAAAGGCTTTTTGGGGTGCGTTTGAAATTGGTGCAGGGCGGGCCTTGCATTCAATGCATAGGCTAGCAGTATGGCAGTGCCAAAACAGTAATGTGAACTTGGTTTTCCAGTGTCCATCCAGTACGTCGGTTCAAAGGCTTATTGGGGTGCATGTGACTTTGTAGCAGGGCAGGCCTTGCATTCAAAGCATAGGCTAACAGTATAGTAGTACCAAATGAATGTGAACTTGGTTTTCCTGTGGTCATCCAGTACGTCAGTTCAAAGGCTTATTTGGGTGCATGTGACTTTGTAGCAGGGCAGGCCTTGCATTTAATGCATAGGTTAACACTATGGGAGACCTATTTTCTTATACTTGGAGCAGTTTTTCATGATGCCCTCCTGTACGTCTCATCAAAAGGGTATTGGGGTGCGTCCTAATTTTTGGCAGCCCAGCCACTAATTGCATATGCAATAACAGTAAAGGAGACCCACTGTTTAATAATCGCCCTTTAAGAATAGTAAGGCCAACTGATGCCCCTATAAAAATAGGCTATATGACTTTAAAAGTCCCTCCTTCATAAATGAAACAAGATGTGAAACACAGAAAAACACAGTAAAACAAATGTATAAAAAAAATACTGTGTTGTAAAAAAGTAACAGTAAACAGTAAGTGCTAGTAAAAAGATAACAAAATAGGATATTTGGTTGATACGTTTTTTGCAAAAAATGTATACTAAGCCGCTCTACCAAACGTCGAGGTATACTCATCAGAGCAGCCCCTAACCAATGTATTTAAAAACCTGATCATGTGAACAGTAACTATATGAGCAGGATTCAGGCAGGTAATGTCCAATGTAGACACGCTATGGAAGACGACCTTTTGTGTGCATGGCCCATAAGGGAGGGGTGGAAACCTCCCCAGTCTGGCAGAAACAAGAAACCAATTAGACACAAACACATGAGCCATGCACACAGCGAACAAGTCTGTAGGACAGTGTTCACACCAGCAAAAGACTGAAACAAAGAAAACCGCAGTAAAACAAACGTATAAAAATACTCTGTTGTAAAAAAGTAACAGTAAACAGCAAGTGCTAGTAAAAAGATGATAACAAAATAGGGTAATTGGTTGATACTTTTTTTTGCAAAAAATGTATACTAAGCCGCTCTACCAAACATCAAAGTATACCCATCAGAGCAGTTCCTAACCAATGTATTTAAAAACATTTTAAAACCTGATCATGTGAACAGTACTTATATGAGAAAGATTCAGGCAGGTAATGTCCGATGTGGACACGCTATGGAAGACGGCCTTTTGTGTGCATAGCCCATAAGGGATGGATGGACACCTTCCCAGTCTTGCAGAAACAAGAAATCCATTAGAAACAAACACATGGGCCATGCACACAGCAAACAAGTCTGTACGACAGTGTTCACACCACCAAAACACTGAAACACAGAAAAACACAGTAAAACAAACGTATAAAAATACTCTGTTGTAAACAGAAAGTGCTAGTAAAAAGATAACAGAACAGGATATTTGGTTGATACGTTTTTTAAAAAAATGTATACTAAGCCGTTCTTCCAAATGTCAAGGTATACCCATCAGAGCAGTCCCTAACCAATGTATTTAAAAACTTGATCATGTGAACAGTACCTATATGAGCAGGTGTATTTTAAAGGTTTCCAATGGATTGTATTGAATAAGAAAATGCTCACACAAGAATTGAATTTGTTAAATTGATTTACTTAATAAATGATAAGATAAATAATAAACAGTATAAAACTATAAATACATATGCATTAATCAGAAACAAGCATTATTCATACGTTACATTATTCAGATAAATGTCGACCAGTCATCCTCCAGGAGCCAAAAGAGAATGAGCACATGTGTCCTAGTTCTTTTAAATGTCCAGCTGAAAGGTGTGTCCAGCCCCACCATGTGGGGAGTGATGTCACAAGTCTATTGTCCATTGGCTATAAACACATCCCCTCAATACCTGTTTTAACCAGTATATAATACAGGAAGCTAGAGGAGGGGGCCTCATGTGTGCCACATGGCAGAAATACAGCAAGCTGGAGGAGGGGCTTCGGAGCACAAGATAACATCCTTGGGAACCTTTACACACCCAATCTAATTAGGGTAGTTGCCTTGAAATATCAATGGTCCTTTGTTGATGGATAAACAAATGACGAGTAATTTACATTCCTTTATCTTAAGTAAGTTTCAGTGACCTTTTGCTCACCTCATCTCAGTGTATATTATATTAAACTGATTGAAACCATATAAAAATAACTCACAGTATGCAGCTGGTACACAAAAGGCCATCTTCCATAGCGTGTCCTGCTCATATAGGTACTGTTCACATGATCAGGTTTTTAAATACATTGGTTAGGGACTGCTCTGATGGGTATACCTTCACGTTTGGTAGTGCGGCTTAGTATACATTTTTTGCAAGAAACGTATCAACCAAATATCCTGTTTTGTTATCTTTTTACTAGCACTTGCTGTTTACTGATACATTTTTACAACAGAGTATTTCTATACGTTTGTTTTACTGTGTTTTTTTGTGTCCAATTGGTTTCTTGTTTCTGCAAGACTGGGGAGGTTTCCACCCCTCCCTTATGGGTCATACACACAAAAGGCCGTCTTTCATAGCGTGTCCACATCGGACATTACCTGCCTGAATCCTGCTTATAGATACTGTTCACATGATCAGGCTTTTAAATACATTGGTTAGGGACTGCTCTGATGGGTATACCTTGTCGTTTGGTAGAGCGGCTTAGTATACATTTTTTGCAAAAAACGTATCAAGCAAATATCCTGTTTTGTTATCTTTTTACTAGCACTTGCTGTTTACTGTTACTTTTTTTTTTACAACAGAGTATTTTTATACATTTGTTTTACTGTGTTTTTCTGCTTTTCTGTCTTTTGGTGGTGTGAACACTGTCCTACAGACTTGTTCGCTGTGTGCATGGCCCATGTGTTTGTATGAAGCAAGATGTGTCTGATGATGTGTCACACACCACATGGTCAGCTAAGGTTGTTAAATGCTACAAAGACATTTCACAGTAAATGCATTTGCATTGTTTGAAAGCAATGGTAACGTTGAAAACGCATCAAAAATGCTACGTGTGAACATAGACAAAGTGGTGGAGGAACATTTTTGCTGTGGGTTAATTATTTTGCCTTATATAAAAGTCATTACCCTGGAAATGATGTTCCTTGACATATTTCCCAGGAAAATCCATTTCGGTTTGGTTTTAGTATGTTTTTTGGTGTGCCTGTAAAAATGGCGTAAGACTCTGACAACATTGTTCACAGCTGTGCCCTGGGAGTCATAAATGCTTACAGGGGCATTCCCCATGATGTTCCCATGTCACTTGAGCACTGTTTCCATCATTTACAGACACTTTTAAACTTTAAAAGGACCCCCGGGGGGGATCTCGGCAAAAATGCTCGGTTTTCCCATAGACTTACATTGGGCTCATTGCTCAGGTCGAGTACTTGAGTATTCCAATTTGCTCGACCCAAATCACGAGCACCCGAGCATTTTAGTGCTCGTTCACCACTAATGGTTGCAAATTTTCACTAACTTAATATTTATGTACTAAAAGCAGAAATATCTAGAGAGCAGAATTAAAAGAAAAGCAAACAAGCCATGATGATTTTGAAACCATTTCATGAAGGCATTTCCTATCTGGTATATCAAAAGCACTCTTCTGAGCTTCAGGTTAAACCTCGGGTGTTATCTGTGCGGAGACTTGGCCACTTCTTATGTATCTACTTATTTATTCAAACATCTCCCATGAACAATGTTTTTGAAGTGAACGAAAGCAATATTTACTGCTGCTCTCCCCACAAGGCAAGAACTAGTTATAGAAAAGGCAAACAAAAGCCTCTTTGTTTTTTCCACCCCCGATGACTTTCACTGGAGTATCTACTCATGTTGCTGACACATCCTCAACACCCAGCGAAATCTCGAAGAGGTGAAAATGCTTTAGCCTCGCAGAAATAGAAAAAAGGAAACAAGTTTCTTCCAAGGGTAGTGATCAGTCAAAGAAATTGCACTTAGTAGAGAGATTAAGTGTGCTGCTAACAGTTTACCTACTATAACAGGCCTTGTCAAATCAGGTTCTTTTATCAAGTTTCTAGAAATTCAATTTCACCTCTAGGGCTTCTTCTGATGCCTATAAAAGTCAACTTTCCTTGTGCATTTGGCTGAGAGATGCCAGAGGCTTCTGCCAAGAGAGCAATCTTTTAAACACTGTGGTCCAGTTGCAAATGTACTGAAGCAAGTAATTACTTCTAAATCCTGTGATACTGGGAAATACATTGTATCCTGTTCATCAGATGTTTTGTTGTGACTTTATTTGACATTGCCACAAATGCTATATCATTTTAATATAATTTATGCTAGGATTTGTGAATGCATTCATTTGTGGTGAAAGAGGAATATTTTTAGAGAATTGCAAGGGAAATAGCCTTCATATCTTTTTCCTCTTGCAAGTGCATTGTCAGCAGAAATAGTAAGGTTTTTACAAGGAGTTTTTGGAAAACTCAACAAGGAAGATGATCATTTGTGGTGTGGATGCCTCTGATGCCTTTTCTACATTTTTTTAATGAGGCTATAGAAGCCATATTGGTTGCGCACAATGTATATAATTACTTGATTCATTGCAAATTGAAATAGGAATTAAACTAGAACAACATGGGAAGGGAAGCAAAAGACCAGAAAAAGCCATACACCTGACAAATGCTACTGAGAACTCTGCTATTAGAAGTGGAAAGGAAGAACAAAGACGAAAGAATCTAATTAAAAAAAATATTGGAGAAAGAGAAACCAATCACAAACTAAAATGTTTCTATACTAATGCACAAAGCATGGGCAACAAACAAGGAGAATTGGAACTACTAACACAGGAAAAGAAATATGATGTCATTGGAATCACTGAGACTTGGTGGGACGATACACATGATTGGAATACAAGACTAGAAGGATACAACTTATTTGCAAGAAACAGACTTGATAAACGAGGAGGGGGTGTCGCATTGTATGTTAGAAACGCGTATATCTGCACAGAGATTGAAGCTTCAGAGACTGGGAGTTCTGTGGAAACTGTTTGGGTAAGAATACAAGGACAGAACAATGGAAAGGACACCATTGTAGGCATTTACTACAGGCCGCCTGTGCAAGCTGAAGATATGGATGAACTCTTTATGCATCAAATGGCCAAGTTCTCCAAAAAATATGACATAGTTGTCATGGGAGATTTCAACTATCCAGACATTTGTTGGGAATCTCTCTCAGGCAAAACTAACAGGTCAAGGAAATTCTTATCCTCTCTTGCTGACAACTTTATCTTCCAAAAGGTAAAGGAGAAAACAAGGGGAACTGCTACCTTGGATCTAATCCTTATAAACAGGGAGGAAATGGTTGAGGAGGTAAAAGTGGCTGGGACCCTAGGAGGTAGCGACCATGCTATTTTAGAATTTTGGATAACTAGAGGCGGAAGACCTGTGAAGACTCAGACGTCAAGGTTAGATTTCAGAAAGGCAGATTTTAAGGGATTCAGAAAGAGAATTGGAGGGATCCAATGGCTGGATATCCTTAAAGACAAAAATGTCCAGGAAGGATGGGAAATCTTGAAAAATGAAATTCTCAAAGCACAGTTGTTAACAATTCCGAAAAGAGGGAAGAATAGGAAGCATTTAAGGAAACCAGGATGGATGAACACAGAACTTAAGCACATGCTAAAAAGGAAGCAAAAAATGTTTATAAAATGGAAAGAAGGAGGCATATCTAAAGAAGAATATAATGCTGTCTGCAGAACCTGCAAGGCACAAATCAGATTATCTAAAGCTGAAAATGAATTGAGGCTTGCAAGAGATGTCAAAAGCAATAATAAAGGATTTTGGGGATATGTCAAAAGTAAAAGAAAAGTCAAAGATGCTATAGGATTTTTACAGGATGAAAATGATGAAATGGTAAGACATGATGTTGAGAAGGCTGAACTTTTAAATTCCTATTTTGCATCTGTTTTCTCTCAGAAAGGAAATGTAACATCAACTGTTATTCACTGTCCTATTAAGGGAATAGAAGAATCCAGGATATCTATAAACAGAAAGATAGTGAGGAAACACTTAGCTAACCTAAATGTATTCAAGTCTCCAGGTCCAGATGAATTACACCCCAGAGTACTGAAGGAGATAGCAGAAGAAATTTTTGAACCCCTCTCCATAATCTTTGAAAATTCTTGGAGAACAGGAGAAGTGCCAGAAGACTGGAGAAGAGCAAATGTTGTTCCTATCTTCAAAAAGGGGAAGAAGGTGGACCCAGGCAACTATAGGCCGGTGAGTCTGACTTCTATACCAGGAAAGATCTTTGAACAAATTATTAAACAACATGTATGTCAATACCTGGATAAGAATGAAGTGATTAAACAGAGTCAGCATGGGTTTGTAACTAATAAGTCATGTCAGACTAATTTAATTTCCTTCTATGATGGTATTACTGATTGGGTGGATCAAGGAAATGCTGTAGATATAGTATATCTTGACTTCAGCAAAGCATTTGACAAAGTCTCTCATACAATCCTTATTGAAAAAATGACTAAGTATGGAATGGACAAGGCAACTGTTAGGTGGATTCATAACTGGCTTAGTGATCGGACCCAAAGAGTGGTCGTAAATGGCTGCACATCCAGTTGGAAGAATGTCTCAAGTGGGGTACCACAGGGCTCTGTCCTGGGCCCTGTATTGTTCAACATCTTTATCAATGATTTAGATGAAGGAATTGAGGGTAAACTGATTAAATTTGCTGATGACACAAAGCTAGGAGGGATAGCTAATACTAGAGAAGAGAGAGAGAGGATTCAAAAAGATTTAAATAAACTGGAGAAGTGGGCAGCAACTAACAGAATGGTTTTTAACAGGGAGAAATGCAAAGTACTACATCTGGGCAATAAAAATGAAAAAAGCATATATAGAATGGGAGGAATAGGGCTAAGTGACAGCACATGTGAAAAAGACTTGGGTATACTAATAGATCACAGACTGAATATGAGTCAACAGTGTGATGCAGCAGCAAAAAAGGCAAATGCAATTCTAGGATGTATTAACAGAAGCATACAGTCTAGATCACGTGAAGTAATTATTTCCCTCTACTCCTCTTTGGTCAGACCTCATCTGGAATATTGTGTCCAATTTTGGGCACCACATTTTAAAAAAGACATCAACAAACTGGAGCAAGTTCAGAAAAGAGCGACCAGAATGGTGACCGGTCTGCAAACCCTGTCTTATGAGGAAAGGTTGCAGGATTTGGGAATGTTTAGTTTGCAAAAGAGAAGACTGAGAGGAGACTTATTAGCTGTCTACAAATATCTAAAGGGCTGTCACATTGTAGAAGGATCAACTTTATTCTCATTTGCACAAGGAAAGACTAGAAGCAATGGGATGAAGCTGAATGGGAGGAGACACAGATTAGATATTAGAAAAAACTTTTTGACAGTTAGAGTGATCAATGAGTGGAACAGGCTGCCACGAGAAGTGGTGAGTTCTCCTTCAATGGAAGTCTTCAAACAGAGGCTGGACAGACATCTAACTGGGATGATTTAGCGAATCCTGCTTTGAGCAGGGGGTTGGACCAGATGGCCCAGGAGGTCCCTTCCAACTCTACGATTCTATGATTCTATGTTAATACTTATTGTAAGTAACCATAGATTTCTTTGTCAATGTGGTTTAAACAGTATTTTTAAACTTTTTCCACTTTTTTCTTTTAGTTTTTGCATATTTTTATTTATTCAACGTTCTTTCCTTTAAATATTTGAGGATAAAGGATCAATAAAATACACCGAATATCTAATTTATTAGATACTCTGACTTTTCACCTTTAGAGCTCTCTTCTTTGGAAACTATACAATATATATATATATATATATATATATATATATATATATATGAACTTGGAATGCAGCAAAAAATCTAATGAGAATGTTTTTAACGAGTCATTTTCAGGGTGAATCCACATTAGATTGATAAAATAGAGCTTTCCAAGTTACTGAATAATAATAATAATAATAATAATAATAGTTTTATTTCTATAATAATAATAATTTTATTTCTATAGTGCCAACATGTTCCGCAGCACTTTACATTATAGAGGGGACTTGTACAGACAATAGACATTACAGCATAGCATAGCAATAAAAACATAGATCAAAACAGATACCAAGAGGAATGAGGGCCCTGCTCACAAGCTTACAATCTATAAGGGAAAAGGGCAGACACGAAAGGTGGGTGGTAACAATTGCTTTTATTGTTTTTATGGTTTGGACCTTCCCTAGTGTAAGAAACGGGTGTTCCTGTTGCTGCATGAACCAGTTAACAGTCTAAATATGTAACAGTACAGACACAGAGGGCTATTAAATGCAAAAAGCATGTGAGAACATGATGCGAGGAACCTGGTTATGGTAAAAAATTTAGAAATGAGCCACACAGGGATATTTACGTTAATGTGTTGAGGCGATAGGCCAGTCTAAACAAATGAGTTTTTAAGGCACGCTTAAGGCTACTTTCACACTTGCTTTGTTTTGCAGCGCGTTTTTCCCGCAAAAAAACGCATGGAAAAAACGCATACAAATGCTGTGTTTTTTTCAAGCATTTTTATGAGCATGCATGAAAAAAACGCAGCGTTTTTATGCGTTTTTAGTGCGTTTTTACCGCGTTTGCATTTTTTTCCAACATTAGTTGGCCCTCACACTAACCCAAACCATGACTTTACTAACCCTAACCCTTAACCAAACCATACCCTAACCCGAACCCTTAACCAAACCATACCCTAACCCTTAACCAAACCATACCCTAACCCTAACCCTTAACCAAACCATACTAACCCTAACCCTTAACCAAACCCTACTAACCCTAACCCTAAACCAAACCATACTAACCCTAACCCAAACCCTAACCCCCCTTAACTAACCCTAACTCTAACACAAACCCCTAATTTCCTTTGTCTAACCAATGGTCAACAAAAAAACGCATGAGCAAAAAAAACGCATACATGAGCATGCCAATGCGCACATATGTGCACCCATAGACTTATAATGGGTGTCTTGCTGTAAAAAAACGCATTGCGCGCGCATGCGTTTTTTGAGGCAAGTCCGACGCCCAAAAAATGCAACAGGATGCATTTTGTGCGCCCGAGCGCACACCACAAAAAAACGCATGCGCGTAAAAACGCATACAAACGCATGTGTATGCGCACATAAGCGCATCCCATGCAAAATATAGGAAAAAAAGCGCATGCGTTTTTTAGCGCTAAAATACAGCGCAAAAAAACGCAAGTGTGAAACCAGCCTAACACTGTGGGGTTTGGGGATTAATCGTACTAGCCTGGGTAGTGCATTCTAAAGAATTGGTGCGGGTCGTGAAAAATCTTGGAGACGGGAGTGAGAGGTTCTGATTAATGAGGATGTTAACTTCAGGTCATTAGCAGAACGGAGGGCACGGGTAGGGTGGTAGGCTGAAACGAGGGAGGAGATGTAGGGTGGTGCTGAGCCATGGAGGGCTTTGTTGGTGAGGGTAATAAGTTTATATTGAATTCTGGAGTGGATGGGTAGCCAGTGTAAGGACTGGCACAAGGTAGAGGCATCGGTATAATGATTGGTGAGGAATATGATCCTAGCTGCTGCATTCAGGACGGATTGGAGAGAGGAGAGTTTGTTAAGAGGGAGTCCGATTAGTAGAGTTACGATAGTCCAGACGAGAATGAATAAGAGAAATAGTAAGAGTTTTTGCAGAGTCAAAAGTAAGAAAGGGTTGAATTCTAGAAATGTTTTTGAGGTGCAGATAACAAGAGCAAGCCAATGACCGGATGTGGGGGGTGAATGAAAGCTCTGAATCAAGTATGACCCAAGACAGTGGGCATGTTGCTGGGGAGTAATGGTGGAACCACACACGGAAATGGCAATGTCGGGCATAGGCAGGTTAATAGAGGGAGGAAACACAAGGAGTTCAGTTTTTGACAGGTTCAGTTTCAGATAGAGGGAGGACATGATATTAGAGACAGCAGTAAGACAATCACTGGTGTTTTCCAAAAAGGCTGGCGTGATATCAGGAGAAGTGTATAATTGAATGTCATCAGCATAGAGATGGTACTGGAACCCAAATCTACTGATTGCTTGACCAATAGGGGAAGTATACAAAGAGAAAAGGAGGGGGCCTAGAACCGATCCTTGAGGAACCCCAACAGTAAGGGGAAGATGAGAGGAGGAGGAGCCAGCAAAAGATACAGTAAAGGAGCTGTCAGAGAGCTAGGAGGAGAACCAAGAGAGAACGGTGTCCTTGAGGCCAATGGAACGGAGCATAGTGAGGAGGAGCTGATGATCCACAGTGTCGAATGCTGCAGAGAGATCCAAGAGAATTAGCATAGAGTAGTGACCATTAGCTTTAGCTGTTAGAAGATCATTAGAGACTATAGTGAGGGCAGTTTCAGTAGAGTGTAAAGAGTGGAAACCAGATTGGAGAGGGTTGAGGAGTTATCTGAGAGATAGCAGATAAGACAGGTGTGGACCAGGCATTCCAGGAGTTTAGAGATGAAGGGAAGATTAAAGACAGGTCTATAGTTCGCGGCACAGTTTTGGTCAAGGGATGGTTTTTTAAGTAATGGCTGTATGACGGCATGCTTAAATGAGGAAGGAAAGATACCAGAAGGGAGTGAGAGGTTGAATATTTTTGTTAGGTGAGTTGTGACAGCAGGGGAAAGGGACTGGAGGAGATGTGATGGGATGGGGTTACTGGTGCAAGTGGTAGGGCGAGAAGATGCAAGGAGCCTGATTATTTCATCTTCTGTGACTGGTTCAAAATCAGAGAGTGAGCTAGATACAGTGGGGGAGGGAAGACAGTGCATGGTATGAGGTGATTGGGACATAATTTCCTGTCGGATGTGGTCAATTTTTTCTTTGAAATAAATAGCCAGATCATCAGCATGGAGATCCGCGGTTGGGGCCTGCACTCTTGTGTTAAGTAGGGAATGAAATGTGTTATGAGTTCATTTTCTCCTTCACCTCTGATGTCTGATGAACTCCCTCTGCTGGTGAAAGGAGGTAGTGAAATTGATCTGGATGGGAAGAACCTGTCATCTGAACAGGTGGAGTGTGATTGGACATCCGGAATTTCCGGAATCCGGAATTTCTGAGTGGATATAAGGCAGCTGACGCCCTGCTGGGTTGCTGGTGATCCTTTCTGCTCTGAGCTCTGGCATCCAGTTTAGTTCCTGTCTACTAAAAGCTAAGTTTTTGCTCTGCTATTTTTCCATGAGATTTTGTCTGTTTACTTAGTGTTTGTGTTCAGCTTGCCCTGGTTGGGACGGGCTGAACTCCATTTTTGTCTCTGATCAGTTGATCTCTTTGCTCTGTCTTCAGAATATACCTGAGTGCTGATATAGAGATTTTGAAGTCTAGTGACTTCAGGGCCTTTTCTATCAGACGTGTTGGACATTATTTTTGGCAGGGTTTTTTGCGTGATTGCAGCCAGCATCTTTTCTGTCCTTTCCTATCTAATTAGTTGGGCCCCATCATTTGCTCAGTCTGTCTTTCTGTCTGCGTTTGTGTTTTCATCTATTTTTCAACAACAATACATGTTGGGGGCTGTCTATTGCTTTGGGGTCTGCTCGGGGGCAGTTTAGATTTCCCCTTTCTTTCTTTAGGCTTCTTTAGTCTGCAATCCGCTAGCTACCAACCTCTCCGGTTTTCTGGACTTAGCTTGTGCTTTTGTTTTTTCCTCCTCCGGTGACTCATTCATAACAGAAATGTGTCAAAGAGACAATTCGGATTATTGGATAGTGAGGTGATGAGGGAGTTGAAAAAGCTTTGTTTTGAAAGGTGAATGGCAGTGTTGTATGTTTTAAGCATAAACTTATAATGGATGAAATCTTCAGATAGATTGGATTTTCTCCACAGACGTTCGGCGCACCTGGAGCACCGCTGTAGGAAGCGTGTTCACAGTGTGTGCCAGGGTTGTCGCCGTCTGTGCCTAGTTGTTCTATGTATAGGAGGTGCAGTTTCATCCAGGGCAATTTGAAGTGCTTCATTGTAATGCTTCAGTTCAGAATCAGGACATGAGAGAGAGGAGACAGGGACCAATGATGCTTGCAAGTTCTTCATAAGTTTCTGGGTGTTAATGGCCTGTATGTTTCTAAAAGTGTGGAAAGTGGGGGTGACCTGGGCAGGATGGCAGTTCTTGATAGAAAATGATAGAAGGTTGTGGTCAGAGAGCGGGAGAGGGGAGTTTGTGAAATCATCCACTGAGCAAAGCTGGGAGAAGACCAAGTCGAGGGAGTTTCCGTCTTCATGCATGGAGGAGTTAGTATGCTGCGAGATGCCGAAAGAGGTTAGAGATAAAAGGTGAGAAGCAGATGTTGAGAGGGGAAGGGCAATGGGAATGTTGAAGTCTCCCATGATGGGGGTGGGGATGTCACAGGAGAGATAGTGTGGAAGCCAGGTGGCAAAGTGATCCAGAAACTGATCGGAGGGGCCCGGAGGACGATACATCACCACCACTCGCATGGAGAAGGGGACATAGAGTCTGACAGCATGGACCTCAAAAGAAGGGAAGACAAGTGAGGGTACTTGATGGATAACCTGAAAGGTACATTTGGGTGATAGAAGCAAACCAACGCCTCCACCTGCTCTGTTGTCCGATCTTGGGGTATAAGAGAAGTGTAGTCCACCATATGAAAGAGCAGCAGCAGCGGTGGTGTCTGACAGCTGGATCCAGTTTACTTCAAACAAAACATGGTTATTAGGGATAGACAGTATTACAAAGACTAAGTTTTATTGAAAATGATCATAAAAAAATGGTGTGATTGAGAAACTACATCAACAGAATGGAGATTCTGTGGATGCAAACAACACATCAACAAAGAGGGTAAGGGAAGATTAAAAACTTCTATATTTGTTCCTTCTGTTTCCACTTCTGTTGCCAGACAGTACTGCACCTTTGTTCTGAGCACTGCTCTGACACAGTGCAGCAGTTTTGGTGGTTGTTCTGTGACTAGTGGCGCCATCCATGCAGGAAGTTTGGGAGTTAACTCCTTTCTTATTACCTATTTAAATTTATTTGGTGAGCCCTTAGCAAGTTTCGCAATATTTAGTCTACCAACCCTCCAAAACTAGTGGCCAGTAATAAGTTCACCTGGACTTGGTTCACACCCTTGCAATTGGTGCCTGTTTTTCTAATGTGATACCTGTTCCTTGACCTCATTTTGTATATTGACTTATTTTCTGACTAATTGTTCTGTGCCTGTTTATGACCTTCATTCTATCAAGACTGCTCTGGCCATAAACCAGTCCAGTGGAGCCCAAACCAGCATGGCTACTTTGCATGAAGCTTTCATGACAAAATCACATGTAGTCCCTGACCCAGTTGGTTCAGGATTAAAGGTGCAGGTCTGTTGGCAGCGGATTATTCAGGATACTCTCCAAGCATGTGACAACAGAGCTTCTTTATTCAGCATCAATCAGGAACAATATATGATAAGCTTAATAGATCAAGAATAAATAATTTGTGTGTCTCTATTTGTGCAGCATCTACAGTAGGATGCTTCTCATACACAGACTCAGGAAGTACAGTCACATGCTCTCCCTGTGTGAGCCTCTGGGAGCTTTTTTTTTAACTTTATTAACAGCATACAATTCTAGCAACTAAACACAGATAGGAATGGAGTTGTTGCACCAAACATATTTCAACACCCCCACTCAACATCTACTTATCCTGTTAGTCCCATTGCAGTTTTGAAGTCTACAAACTTGGCTCTTGATAATGGCTTTGTCATATCATCAGCTATCATCTTGTCAGACTTGCAATAAACTCGAGTACACCACATTCCACTAAGTCACGTGAGAGGAGATGTTTTACATCAATGTGTTTAGTCCTTGCACTAATCTTCTCACTGCTAACAAGTTTAATGCATCCTTGGTTGTCCTCATAGATAACTGTTGGTTGAGCTAATGGCTTGCCGAAATCTTCCAAAAGTTGTTTCAACCAAATTACTTCTTGACTTGCATAAACAGCGGACATATATTTTGCTTCTGTAGAAGATAATGCGACTGTCACTTGTTTTCTGCAGGACCAAGAAATTAAATTTTCTCCAAACTTGAACAAGTAACCACTTGTTGATTTCCAATCTCTTGAATCTCCAGCCCAATCTGCATCCCCATATCCTCTGAGAGTGATATCTCCTGATGCAGATATCTTAAGATTTAGCCTTTGAGTTTCTTTAAGACATTTAAGAATTATCTTAATTGCATTCCAGTCTCTTTGGCGTGGATTGCTTACACGTCGACAGAGAATGCCCACTGTGGCTGTGATATCCTGATGAGATGTGGTTGCTTTGTACAGAAGCACCTCCACTGCTTGTCTGCAACTCTCATTGCTGGGTAGATCTTCCAACTTTAAGTAGGACGGGTCCATTGGTGTTGACGCATCATTGGATTCTGACATTCCAAACTGGTTTAGTATTGCGGAAATTTTAGAACTTTGGTTGAGAAGAAAACTCCCATCTTCCTCTCTCTGGATTTGGATTCCCAAATAATATGTCACATTTCCAAAGTCCTTAGTCTCAAAGTGATGGTTGAGAATTTACCCTAGTTTTTCAATTTCTTTTTCATCTTGATGAGACATGATTACATTGTCTACCTATAGATGTGCTATTTCTTCAAATAATTCTAGAGTATGCTTACTAATATGGGCAAATTGGTTTTTGTATTTGTTAATGATAAATGTGACTGCTTGCCTAGAAAAACTCTTAAGTAGGAGATTCCATTCCAGCAGTTTCTTGGTCCCCTATGTCGCCTGATAGGGATTTTTTGATGACTAATCTTTTTGGTATACTATGCATAGCTAGATATTGTTCAAGGGATGCGATTTCCCATAAGTCACTTATCTCTTAATAATAATTGTTCAAGGGTTTTGAGTTTGGTAATTGCATGATGAATCTGTGATTGAATGGTAGCAGTGACCGGTAGGCTGTTAATTTGAGTGGTCAGAAACATTTTTTGAACCATGAAGATACGTTCTTTACAGTCTGTCCATAAGTCTCCCATGGTGAGGGTTTCTCTAAGGGGAAAATGGGATGGGGAATTGGTCAGCAGCCGAGTGGAGGTGGTTTGTACAACAGTAAAAATATATATAAAGCCCACTGTCACTTTGACAGACTCCTGGGATTCTAGCTGCTTAGTTTGGGTGACAGTAACCACCTACTGTCAGATAACGCAGAAAAAAGACAAAAGTATATTCCAAACAGCGCTCAGAAATAGGGGAAAGGGAAAAAAATGTCCCGTGAAGAGACAGAGTGGATCTTCAACCTAAACACCATAAAACCACTTGGTCTGAACAATGACGCAGAACTGTTCGGTTTCCAATGACACTCTTCATTACCCAATTATCATTCGAAATTTGCTATATGTTTAACTATCCACTGACCACTGGAAACATACTATAAAATCCATCTTCTCCATCCACTACACCCCTATTCTTATTCCTATTTACATTAAATTGTTCCTATTTTTATTCCCCATTTGTCTTTGTATCTTATCCTGAGTACCCATTTGTGATTGGTCTTACTAAATAGTCATTTGTTTGGGTATGTTTCACCAGAGTATATCCTCAGTAATTTAGCAACAAATCTAATAGTAAAACAGACCCTATTATGTCTCATAGGATTGCCTATATGTCCTATCTGTGGTAACAGGTTCCCCACATATTTTCATATTTATTAGTCCTATAAACTGTTTTAAACACACCCCCTTCCCCTATTTGTATGTCATCCTGAATATTTAATCATTTATACACAATTTCATTTTAGTGTAGTTCAGGTTGCTAAGCAACTCCCTTATTATGGAGGGCGGTCCTTTAATGTGTCACATGACTGCTCAAGAGACCAATTCTGTGGTAATTAAAGGTTCACTACACCGGGGCTGTAATTATCCCTGATGAAGGAAGCCACAAGCTACCGAAACGCATAGGATTAGAACCCTTTATATTCCCATATACCGAATTTCTGGTAGGGGTGTGACGTCACCAACCCTAATACATGTGGTTTTACCACTTGGGTCAATTGGCAATATTATTCCACAGACCTGCCACTGGCCGGGGCAGCGTATGGCCATAATATTATTGCCCAAACTTAGCCCCTGGAATCCTTAACCCCTTAGTGATGGAGCCAATTTGCAGCTTAATGACCAGACCAATTTTTACAATTCTGAACACTGTCAATTTATGAGGTTATAACTCTGGAACGCGGATCCTGCTGATTCTGAGACTGTATTTTTGTGACATATTGTACTTCATGTTAGTGGTAAAATTTCTTCGATAAGACTTGCCTTAATTTATGAAAAATATGGAAATATGGCAAAAAATGTAAAATTCTGACATTTTCAAACTTTTAATTTTTATACCCTTAAATCAGAGAGATATGTCACACAAAATACTTAATAAATAACATTTCCTACATGTCTACTTTCCATCAGCACAATTTTGGAAACAAATTTTTTTTTGTTAGGAACGTATAAGGGTTAAAAGTTGACCAACGATTTCTCATTTTTACAACAAAATTTGCAAAACCACTTTTTTAAGGGACCACATCACCTTTGAAATCACTTTGGGGGTTCAATATAACAGAAAATACCCAAAAGTAATACCATTCTAAAAACTGCACCCCTCAAGGTGTTCAAAACCATGTTCAAGAAGTTTATTAATCCTTTACGTGCTTCACATGAACTGAAGCAATGTGGAAGGAAAAAATTAACATTTAACTTTTTTTTTACAAACATTTTACTTCAGTACCAATTTTTTTTATTTTCACAAGTGTAAAAAGAGAAAATGAACAACAAAATTTGTTGTGCAATTTCTCCTGAATATGCCGATACCCCATATGTGGAAGTAAACCACTGTTTTGGCGCATGGCAGGGCTTGGAACGGAAGGAGCGCCGTTTGACTTTTCAATGCTGAATTGGCTGGCATTGAGATCGGACGCCATGTCACGTTTGGAGAGCCCCTGATGTGCCTAAACAGTGGAAATCCCCAACAAGTGACACCATTTTGGAAACTAGACCCCTTAAGGAACTTATCTATATGTGTGGTGGGCACTTTGAACATCCAAGTGCTTCACAGAAGTTTATAATGTAGAGCAGTGAAAATAAAAAAATCATTTTTTCCACAAAAATGATCTTTTCACCCTCAAATTTTTATTTTCACAAGGGTAACAAAAGAAATTAGACCCCCAAAGTTGTGCAATTTGTACTGAGTAGGCTGGTACTCCATATGTGGGGGTAAGCCACTGTTTGGGCGCACGGCAGAGCTCAGAAGGGAAGGAGCGCTGTTTGACTTTTTCAATGCTGAATTGGCTGGCATTGAGATCGGACGCCATGTCACGTTTGGAGAGCCCCTGATGTGCCTAAACAGTGGAAATCCCCAACAAGTGACACCATTTTGGAAACTAGACCCCTTAAGGAACTTATCTATATGTGTGGTGGGCACTTTGAACATCCAAGTGCTTCACAGAAGTTTATAATGTAGAGCAGTGAAAATAAAAAAATCATTTTTTCCACAAAAATGATCTTTTCACCCTCAAATTTTTATTTTCACAAGGGTAACAAAAGAAATTAGACCCCCAAAGTTGTGCAATTTGTACTGAGTAGGCTGGTACTCCATATGTGGGGGTAAGCCACTGTTTGGGCGCACGGCAGAGCTCAGAAGGGAAGGAGCGCTGTTTGACTTTTTCAATGCAGAATTGGCTGGAATTGAGATTGGACACCATGTCGCGTTTGGAGAGCCCCTGATGTGCCTAAACAGTGAAAACCCCCACAAGTGACAATTTTGGAAACTAGACACCTTAAGGAACTTATCTAGATGTGTAGTGAAAACTTTGAACCCCCAAGTGCTTCATAGAAGTTTATAATGCAGAGCCGTGAAAATAAAAACTTTTTTTTTTCCTCAAAAATTTTTAGCCCGCTATTTTTTATGTTCACAAAGGGTATCAGGAGAAATTGGACTACAAATGTTGTGCAATTTGTCCTGAGTACGCTGATATCCCATATGTGAGGGGGAATCACTGTTTGGGTGCACGGCAGAGCTTGGAAGGGAAGGAGCGCTGTTTTGGAATGCAGACTTTGATGGGATAGTCTGCAGGCGTCATGTTGTGTTTGCAGAGCCCCTGATGTGCCTAAACAGTAGAAACCCCCCACAAGTGACCCCATTTTGGAAACTAGCCCCCCCAAGGAGCTTATCTAGATGTGTAGTGAGCACTTTGAACCCCCAAGTACTTTCACGCAGAGCCGTGAAAATAAAAAATCATTTTTTTCCACAAAAAATGATTTTTTTAGCCCCCAATTTTTTATTTTCCCAAGAGTAACAGGAGAAAGTAGACTCCCAAAGTTGGTGTGCAATTTGCCCTGAGTACGCTGATGCCCCATATGTTGGGGTAAACCACTGTTTTGGCACACGTCGGGGCCCGGAAGGGAGGGAGCACCATTTGACTTTTTGAACGCAAAATTGGCTGGAATCAATGGTGGCGCCATGTCGTGTTTGGAGACCCCTTGATGTGCTTAAATTATGGAAACCCCTCAATTCTAATTCAACCGTAACCCCAACACACACATAACCCGAATCCCAAATCTAACCACAAACCTAACCCCAACACACCTCTAACCCTAATCCCAACCACAACCCTAATCCCAACCCTAACCCCAAAATACCCCTATCCCTAATTCCAACCCTCACCCTAATTCCAACCCTAACGGAAAAATGAAAATAAATATATTTTCTTTGTTTCATTATTTTTCACTAACTAAGGCTGGTTTCACATTAGCGTTTTTTAGCGCAGCGCACCGAGCGCACCCTATCGCATGCGCCCCTATGTTTAACATGGCGGTCACACAGTGTTGCGCTTTTACGCATTTGTCAGCATTATCGTGTGCATGCGCTTTTTCCAGGTGTGCGCCTAGACGTAATATGTTGAATTTTTTGTTCCGCACAAAGTCATTAAAAACGCATGTGATCACGTGCGCACGGAATGTGCCAAAATAACACAGCAACAACAACAATCTATGGGATCGCAGGCGTGCGTATGGACATGCACGCCCTGCGTTTTTGATCGCATGCGATTTTTGCGTTAACATGTCTAGACACTGGTTTAAACCACCCCCTACACAAAGAAACATTGTTTGGGGGTAGTGTTTATAAAAGAAGGTGTTGGTACTGGCAGTCCACTACTCTACAGACAGCCTGGAAGAGACAATAGCATACTGAAATTTGGCGAGAAGCAGCAACTTCAAGAATGTGAGTATTCTAAATCTAATGTCTGCCTGTCCTTTTTTAAATTTATTATGTACTAATGTCTCTTTTTTATTGCAGCATGTCTTCTGGGGAGGAATATAGACCTGCCCTTGGTGAACTGGCCCAAGCAGAGCGTGAAGTGAGAACCTTCCTGCCCTACTGTTTGGGTAAGTATTCGCTGTCGCATCTACACATGTACCAAATTAATTTTTGTTCTTTGTCAGACGTCATCGTCCACGGTTTCTGAGGAGGAACAGCAGGAGCAGCCAGTCCAAGTGCCGGCGGGGAGACGGCCTGTAAGTATAGACTGACTGTGATTGTATTTTTTTTTCTCCCCCTGCCTTTTTTTCTGTCCTGTTTTTCATCTTCAATCTTGCTTCTTTTCTGTATATTTTTCTATCTTTTTCATTTCCCAATCTTTCCAAGATTATGTTTTTCTTTTTTTTTCTAGGCTCCAAAACAGGACGAATACATGGCCCTGGACAACGACACCCTCATCAATTTAGTCCAGGAGCGAGTCCCGTTGTGGGACAGCCATAATTTGCAGCACGCGGACCATGTGGTGACCCAGTGGCTCTGGAATGAGGTGACCGCAGCACTGATGGATGACTGGGACAACGCCTTTCCCGGGTCCGCAAGGATTTTCATAAGTATTTCAATGCTGTGTGATGCGGCAGTGACCATGGCTGAAATCACACAAGTGTGTGTGATGCTAGTGAATTTCTAGCATCACCCACATTTGTGTAATCCTGGCCAACAGTGCATTGTCTAATTTTTTTTGCTGTGTGATGCGGCAGTGACCTTGGCTGGGATCACACAAGTGTGTGTGATGCTAGTGATTTTCTAGCATCACACACATTTGTGTTATCCTGGCCAACAGTGCATTGTCTCATTTGTTTTGCTGCGTGATGCGGCAGTGAACTTGGCCGGGATCACACAAGTGTGTGTGATGCTAGGGATTTTCAAGCATCACACACATTTGTGTTATCCTGGCCAACAGTGCATTGTCTCATTTGTTTTGCTGTGTGATACGGCAGTGACCTTGGCTGGGATCACACAAGTGTGTGTGATGCTAGTAACTCCTGTGAGTTTCTAGCATCACACACATTTGTGTTCTCCCGGTGTCACGATCCCACCGCTGACACCGATATGTCACGGACAGGGGGATGTGACCTTTGGCCGCACACAGCTATCACAGGCACAGGGGGGCTTATCTTATTTATCCCACCGCTGGCACCATGTGATAAAAAACAGCAAGCTAGAATTGCCCTAACAATTTACCGCAGGGGGGTTCATTTTGGTTACTCCACAACAGCCACAAAGTTACAAGCTGTCGGGATTTATGGATATCCCACTTTTCCAGTTCCACTTTGGAACTTGCAGCTCTCAGGCGCCCCCCTTACCCTCAGGTCAGTCAGGGAACTACACCTAGGATAATTAGTTGCCGGACGGGCTGCTTGTTGTGCACGGGTGATTAGGCCGCTGCAGTGAGGGAATTATAACTAGTCCTGGCCGCAGCCAGACGAATCAGCTCATAAAACCCCTTTTGTCACTGCGAGCTAGCCTACCCAGCTAAAGCACATTTCGCTGCCACCAGCTTCGATTTCTCTATTAATATTTAAAATTAATAGAGGGGTTCAAAGCAAACCCAAATCAGTAGCGTAATTAGCTTATAGGCGCATGAATTCATCACAGAGCATGGAGGCAGAACTAATAAAATTTTAGTTTATTCCCAAAAGATGGGCAGTGTTTAGAGATGATAAAAAGGCTTTACAAAATGAGACAATAATATTTTGGAAGTGCATTGAGCAGCAGGGTGGTTTGCTGGTAAAAGAGAAGGAAAAAAAGAAAAAAAGAATCTCTTTAAATCTTCTGCCTGAGCGAATGAACTGAGTGTGACCTGAGCATAAGTGCGAACTGTGGTAAGTGTGTGACTTGTGATTCAGTTACTTTGGATTCAGGGAGTTTCCAAGGGAGGTATTACTGAATTACTGTTATATTTTATTAAAGTTTTTTATTTATTTTTACTTATTTTTTCTGTCTGTTGCAATCCCCACTAGGATGTGCTCCACTATTGCAAATGCCATCCAGTGTATGTCTTGCCGCATGTATGAAATCCTTGAACAGCCGGTGGAGGGTGCATACTGCTGTGCGAGATGTGAGCATGTTGTGCATTTGGAAGCCCAGATACTGGATCTAAATGTGCAGCTGGCAACACTGAGATCCATAGACAATATGGAAATGAGTCTTCTGCTCACTGAGCAGATGCTCAATGGGATAGATGAGGGGGGATGCTAGGTTGGAGCTGCAGGACAGTGAAGCAGCAAGCTGGGTGACAGTTAGAAGGCGGGGTAGAGGGAAGAGTGCCAGGGAGGCTAGTCCTGATCCGGCACACCCCAATAAGTTTGCTAAGTTGGCAGATGAGGGGAGTGTCAGTGCAGGAGTAACACTGCTGCAGCAAGGCATTTCCTCTGAAAGCTGGAGGAGTGTCTGCTCCAGTAAGGGGGGAAATAGGAGAGCAGGGCAGACATGTGCTGGTAGTGGGGGACTTAATTATTAGGGGAACAGATCGGGCAATCTGTCACAAAGACAGGGATCGTCGAATGGTGTGCTTCCTACCTGGCGCTCAAGTCCGACACATCGCTGATCGGGTTGACAGATTACTGGGAGGGGCTGGTGAGGATCCAATGGTCATGGTGCACATTGGCACAAATGACAAAGTTAGATGTAGATGGAAGGTCCTTAAAGATGATTTCAGGGAATTAGGCTGCAAGCTTAAAGCAAGGACCTCCAAGGTGGTATTTTCGGAAATACTTCCTGTACCATGTGCCAGGCCAGAGAGGCAATGGGAGACTAGGGAGATTATTAAGTGGCTCAAGAATTGGTGTAGGAAGGAGGGGTTTGGGTTCCTGGAGAACTGGGCCGACTTCTCAGTTGGCTACAGGTTCTACGCTAGGGACGGGCTGCACCTCAATGGTGAGGGTGCAGCTGTGCTGGGGGAGAAAATGGCTAGAAGGTCAGAGGAGTGTTTAAACTAGAAACTGGGGGGAGGGTATTCCTTTTATAGGAGGGGAAGACAGTGCAGATAGACCTGGGCACTAGAGTTGAGTGACTTTGGTCGGATCGGGTTTTATGAAACAAAATTTGTTTCAGACGAAACTGGTCCGACTAGGGCAAAAAAAAGTCGGAGTTTCGTCCGAAACCCGACCAAAATGCAAGTCAATGGGAAATAAAAGTTGGCATTGAGCGGATGACATTCATCCACTCAATGCCGACTACATTGACTACATTGACTACACTACAATGCCCCCATCCCTGGGAAATATGCAAAAACATGCAAAACACAAGCCGCTGAGACACCATCACATGTTTCTTAACGCAAGCAATGACTAGCCAGGTCTTTCCCCGGGAAGGAACAACCACAGGAAGGGCAGTCTCCAATGAATGAAACCACCTACTATTACGCGCCCCGACGCTCACCTGGGGTCCTCCTCCTCCCGGTGCACCCCTCCTTCATCCTCGCGCCGTGCCCTGTCTGGCTTTGCAGGGTCACGGCGCGTCAGAGGCACGCACATGCGCACTCGCTCATTTCTGACCGCGGGGCATCCTGGGAGCACGTGACCCGGTGGCTCCGCCCCAACATGGCAGCGCCCACCGGGTATTTCTGTCTGGCGTCTTGAGTGGTAAGGCGCCTGTTTGTCTGCTCTGTGGCGCTTAGCGTTCCTGCGCAGCGTCGCCCCGACTCTCAGGTCCCCCCGCTCTCCTAGTCTGCGCTCTGCTCACCGCTCCGTAGCCCCGTCTGGGATCTCCGCTCAGTTCCCTCTGCTATGAAGAGGAGGATGAATGAACTCATGGAGATCAACATCCGACACTGCGGAGACACCATCACGTGTTTCTCAACGCAGTGATTCTAGAGCACTGCCCCCATCCCTTATGGGAAATATGCAAAACATGCAAAACAGAAGCCGCGGAGACACCATCACGTGTTTCTCAACGCAAGCAATGACCAGCCAGGTCTTTGTCCGGGAAGGAACAACCACGGGAAGGGCAGTCTCCAATGAAGGAAACCACCTATGCCAAAACATGGTATCCATCCACATACAGCTGTTTCGGGGTATTGCCCCTCATCAGTGTGGAGTAGGAAACTGGCTGGTAGGAGCAATGCCTAGTAAAAAGACTATGAAGAGGAGGATGAATGAACTCATGGAGATCAACATCCGACACTGCGGAGACACCATCACGTGTTTCTCAACGCAGTGATTCTAGAGCACTGCCCCCATCCCTTATGGGAAATATGCAAAACATGCAAAACAGAAGCCGCGGAGACACCATCACGTGTTTCTCAACGCAAGCAATGACCAGCCAGGTCTTTGTCCGGGAAGGAACAACCACGGGAAGGGCAGTCTCCAATGAAGGAAACCACCTATGCCAAAACATGGTATCCATCCACATACAGCTGTTTCGGGGTATTGCCCCTCATCAGTGTGGAGTAGGAAACTGGCTAGTAGGAGCAATGTCTACTAAAAGACTGTGAAAAATGAGGATGAATGAACTCATGGAGATCAACATCCAACACTGCGGAGACACCATCACGTTTCTCAATGCAGTCCTCCAATGAGTCCACACTCTGGCAGTCTACCCGCCTCCAAGCCATAGAAATTCATTTTTTGGCTTCTTCTTGGGCTAGAACCTAGCAAGAACCACCGCAGTGAAGCCGGATCGGAGCACGCCCCCACATGCCACTTTTATATATGTAGCACAGACTGCCGTCGCATCATGGCCTCTCTAATAACTCCCATTTATATGCCTCACCACATGGCTCAGACAAAGAGCACTCCTTAGCTGGGGAGGGGGAAGAGCAGGAAAGGCCTGGTGTAGTGTTACCAGCTTTAAATGAAGCTGTAGGCAGGGGGGAGAATACAGAGCTGCAGCTGCGACAAAATAAGGAATGGAAGAAGGGCGCCCACCCCTGTATAACTGAAAGCACCAGAAGAAGTATAGAGAACGGAAGACTCTGGAATGTTCTGCAGAAACCACACACACTCCACATCACCATTACACCTGGCCTACAGTGCATTGTCTAATTTTTTTATTTCTTTTTCCCACAGTGAACAAAGTAAGAAGCCGTTGGAGCTCGATGAAGGACCGCTTCAACAGGGATGTTCGTCAGGAGGGCCAGGGTCGCAGTGGTGCTGCTGCAAGGACCAGAACTAAATACCGCTACCATCGAGCATTGGCGTTCCTAAGTCCGGTCCTTGCCACCAGAGGGTAAGTATTTTGTTGTATTGTATTGTTTTTGACTCTGTGCTTATCTATTCCACAGGAGTTGGCGCTTTAACTATTGTAAATGCATAATAGTAATGTTTTTCTTTTCTTTTCACAGCACCGGGAGCAGCACCCTGCAACCCATCCCTGGAGCGGTTCTTCATCGAACGACCTCGGACCCGTCCCAGCCATCTGACAGCCAGGAAGCAACTTGCGGGTTGGCAACACAGACAGCTGGAGACCAGGAAGCTGGTATGTCAGGTGTTCCCCTATCCCAGGTCTCTGCCACTGGTTTTGCAGGCACTTCCCGCCAGCGGCAGAGGGCCTCGGTCTTTCAGAATGGCCTCAAGGCGCTGTCAGACAGAGTGGAAAGCGGTTTTACCCTCATGGAAAACCGCTTCCAGGCTGTCAACAGTCGCCTTGACCGTCTGGAAGCCGACCTCAACAGACCAGCGCACCATTTTTTCCACCAAATTGAACGGGCCATGGCGGAACACCTTAGTCCAGATCTCCAGCTGACTGAGATGCAGGCCTGCAACACTGCTTTCATGCAGGCTATGCAGCAGAGTCAGTACGTGCAGCAGTCAGTGGTGTCATTTCCAACTGTGCCTCCACTGACTCGCTTCACCTCACTACCGACTTCTACTGCATACCACTGCACGGCCACCTACATTCCAAGCCAAGCCGGACACCACCCCAAGGCCGAGTGCTGCTGGACACTTCAACGCCACCACCATGGCAAGAACTGCTCCTGTCTGGATGACCACCACCACTCAAGCCTGGACCACCACTGCCACCACCACGCCTGCTTAGACCACCACCGCCACCACCACTCCTCCTGCTTGGAGCACCGCCTCCGCCACCACTCTTCCTGCTTGGAACACCGCCACCGCAACAACCGCTCCTCCTGCATGGAGCACCACCACAACAACTGCTCCTCCTGCATGGAGCACCACCACAACAACCGCTCCTCCTGCATGGAGCACCACCACAACAACCGCTTCTCCTGCCTGGACCAGCACTGCCACCGCCACAACCGAGCAGCAGCAGAAGCAGAGGGGTGACCCCCATTCTATTTTTGCGGAAACCCAGCCAAGGTCCACCAGCTCCAAGGTGGTCACCCAGGTCAAGGCCGTCACACAGTGCCAGGAGGTCCAGGCAGGACACACCAGGACACAGGAGACCCAAAAAACATTGTCTGTCCCTCCCCCCTCTCCTCACACTGTCTCACCCTGCCTCCAGTTCCATCCCTGAGCTCCCTTACCCCACTACTTTTGTCGCCCCTTCCCCTAGAACCCCTTCCTCCCCTTTAAGCTGTTCCTCGTCTCTCCACATCCACAGCTTGAAACCAACTTCCCCCAAACGTTGTTCCCAATAAAAACTGTTTGTTTTTTTTAAATAAATTTTAAATTCTGGTTCCCCTAATAATGTTTGATTAATGTGTCTTTCGCCACCTACACACACTGCGCCGTACACTTTGTGTTTTGGCCACCATATAGCTCCATTACTGACACGTTTCTTGTGTCAGTCCTGGAGAAATGTGTAGTCAAAAACACAAATATATGACTTGTATTTTCACCACCAGTCTCTTCAGTATGCTAATATTGCACAGACTGAATAGAGGATAGTGTTGAGTGCAAGGCATATCTATTGTTACCTTTACAGGTATCAAACAGTGAATTGAGGATGGTGTGTTTTGACCATCATCATTTCACGCTTTGTGACACAAGGCCAGGGGATTCTAAATATACACAAGAAGAAGAAAGTCCGTTTGGCACACCAGCATAAATGAAAAAAAAACTAGATTAGGCTAATACGCCATATTAAAATGCAAAAAACACCTGACGCATTTCTGGTGCACAAAGGCACCCTGAGGCTGGTTTCACATTCGCGTTAAAACAACGCTGCGCCCTGCGTCGTTAAGCCCTGCCCTGAGCCGGCTCCCTGCCCGCCCCATCTGGGATCACCGCCTACTTTCGCATTTGCACGCATGCGATCGGCGCACCCTATCTTTAGCATAGGGTGTGCAGATCATGCGCTGCCAGTGTGAAAGTAGCGTGCTGCACACTTTTGACGGTGCGCCGTGCGCGCCGAAATGCAACATGCTGCATTTCGGCGCGCACGGCGCACCTTCAAAAGTGCGCAGCACGCTACTTTCACACTGGCAGCGCATGATCTGCGCACCCTATTCTAAAGATAGGGTGCGCCGATCGCATGCGTGCAAATGCGAAAGTAGGCGGTGATCCCGGATGGGGCGGGCAGGGAGCCGGCTCAGGGCGGGGCTTAATGACGCAGGGCGCAGCGTTGTTTTAACGCGAATGTGAAACCAGCCTTAGTCATAGGTAAATAAAAACAAGATGCATAGAAAAATATATACAGGTTACAAACCAATCACAAAGGTTGCAATTAATTACAAAGAGTGGCAACACATGAAAGGAAGAGTGAACATTTCCTTGCAACGATACAGATCACTCCAGGATTGAAGTTCCCAAAAAAAAATAAAAATAAATAAATCATACAGTCAAACATATAATTAGTCGATATTAGACAGATCATACTTGAATTTTGTACAACTGGAGAAGTTAATTATACATAGAGAAAAATTTTCTACAATAATATAAATGGACATATCTAAAACTAATTAAATTACTCCAAAATGATCTCCAAAGGAAAATGGCTTTTCAGGGCAGAAATAAATGATTGCATGCGAAGGGTGTGATTGAGTGCCTACGAGCAATATATAGAATTAGTCAGAATCAGAAGGAATTTTTAACACCTCAAAAATAATTTATAGATAGGCAGGAATAAATGGTTCCATGCAAGAGGAATTATTCCATGCGAAGAGTGCTTGCGAACAATATATAATAATAATCTTTATTTTTTTATAGCGCTAACATATTCCACAGCGCTTTACAGTTTGCACACACTTTCATCACTGTCCCCGATGGGGCTCACAATCTATATTCCCTATTAGTATGTCTTTGGAGTGTGGGAGGAAACCGGAGTGCCCGGAGGAAACCCACGCAAGCACTGGGAGAACATACAAACTCTTTGCAGATGTTGTCCTTGGTGGGATTCAAACCCAGGACTCCAGCGCTGCAAGGCTACAGCACTAATCACTGAGCCATAGTGCTGCCCAAGAGAAATTTTTTTCACATGAAAAATAATTTATAGATACGCAGGAATAAATGGTTCCATGCAAGAGGTTTGAATGAGTGCCTACAAACAATATATAAAATTAGTGACAATCTGTCACGTCGCCGTCAGACTCGGGGCCTGTTGTTCCTGCCTCGGCTGCTAGGAGGCGCCGGACTGTCATGTTGCCATTGGACTCGGGGCATGTTGTCCCAGCCTTGGCCACTAGGAGGCGCCGGAACGTCACATCGCCATTGGTCTCGGGGCCTGCTGTTCCTGCCTCGGCCACTGGGAGGCGCCGTGGTTCGGCCCCGAGTGATGGCAGCAACAGAGAAGGGGCTCCTGCGCAGGCATCTGATGGACGCAGGCTCCGCTCCTCAGTCGGTCGTGGAGGGATTGGTGCATCGCCATCTGGCCTGGTCCTGGTGGCGTTCCTGATGACATCAGCAGTCCGGGAGCCTGTGAGGGGTGACCTGATCCCTCAAATACTTTGGGACTGGTCTTGCAAGCCGCCGGATATAGTCTTGGTTTCCTCAGTGTGCTAGTTGTTATTTGCTATCTTTGATTCTGACCTCTGCCTTGATTGACTCTGCTACTGCCTAACGATTCTGTAACTCTGCCGTCCTCCTGGTTTATGACTCCAACCTTGGCCTGAATTTGACTCTGCTACTGCATAACGATTCTGTACCTCTGCCGTCCTCCTAGTTTGACTCTGACCTTGGCCTGAATTAGACTCTGCTATTTCCTGCCGTTTTTTGTACCTTTGCTGCCCGCCTGGTTAAGACTTGGTTTCCTGACTACTCTTTTGGTCCTGTTTTTTAACCCCTCTCTGGCGACCGTCCTGCTCTGGCCCGCTACTCATATTCAGACAGCGCCTCCTGGGCTCTGCTGTAAATCCAGATCCCTGTATAGGGGTAAAGGGTATCAGGGTTACTCGGGGAGCTGTCTTACTGCAGCCCAGACGTCACATTATATCCGGCCATAAAATAACTGCTTCTTGTGCATATAGCCAACATACACAAAAGCAGTCTCCCTGAACTTTTTTTTTTTTCCCCTTCCTTCTCCTGACTGAGCTGATTTTTGGCCTGAACACCTGTTCCATTATACAGCCTGGAAGATCACTCTCATTTTCCTGCACAAGCATGCTGCAGTTTGGGGACTTCAGGGAGAAAGCTGAACGTCAGAGATCCATTCTCTTGGGACATCAGCCTCTGGGCAGCTCTGGCTATGGTTGCCCAGGGGCTCAGGTACTGCCCGCAGATGCGGCTAAAGTTTTATTACCTATTTCTCTTTCATTTGGTCAGAAATCTCAGTGTTTAAAAGCCTATGTGGATTGTGGATCTGAAGGAAATTTTATGGATTCTCTGGTTGCTAAAAAACTCGGTGTACCGCTATTAAGGCTTAATGTCCCTATTAAAACTACGGCTATTAATGGCACATCCATTGTTCAGGAGGGGGTTAAATTTGTTACTGAAAAAATTGCTATGTCTGTGGGAGCGTTGCATACTGAGCTTATGGCATTTTTTGTGATGGATAATTTATCTGCTGCAGTCATTTTGGGAATGCCGTGGCTACGCCAGCACAATCCAGTCATCGACTGGCACCTGGGTGATGTTGTACGCTGGAGTTCGCACTGTCAGGATAACTGTATATCATTAGCAGTAAACCAAGTTAAAGTTAAAAACCCCCTCATACCATTTGCGTTCAGAGACTATGAGGATGTCTTTTCTGTTGTAGAATCTGAGAAGCTACCCCCTCACAGAGAGTATGATTGCCCTATAGACCTAATTCTGCATGCCCGTCTCCCAAAAGGGAGAATATTTAGTCTCTCTGGTCCAGAGCATCAGGCCATGAATGAGTATATAGCAGATAGCTTAAAAAAAGGGTTTATTAGACCATCCATTTCACCGGTTGGAGCCGGGTTCTTCTTTGTAGAGAAGAAAGATGGTGGTCTCAGATCCTGCATTGATTACCGGGAATTGAACGCAATCACTATAAAGAACCAGTATCTGCTTCCACTCATCCCTGATCTTTTTAATCAGTTAATGGGAGCCCGTTGGTTTACTAAACTTGACCTCCGGGGGGCATATAATCTGGTCCATATAAGAGATGGGGATGAGTGGAAAACCGCCTTTAATACACCCCTTGGCCACTTTGAGTACCTTGTAATGCCGTTCGGACTCAGTAACGCACCTGCCGTGTTCCAGCACTTTGTAAATGATATTTTAAGAGACATTTGTGGGTTGTATGTCTTTGTGTATTTAGATGACATTTTGATTTACTCTGCTGACCCTGTGACACACGCTCAACACGTCTGTTCTGTACTGCAGAGACTGCGAGAACACTCCTTGTTTGCTAAACTGGAGAAATGTGTGTTTTTTGTTTTTTTTTTTGCTGAGGAGGTACAGTTTTTAGGGTACATGGTTTCAGGCAAAGGCTTCCGCATGGATCCTGCCAAGATCCAACCTATTAAAGCTTGGGTGCAACCCAAGTCGCTAAAAGCGCTTTAGCGATTTTTAGGGTTTGCGAATTACTACCGTAAGTTCATCAGGGGTTTCTCCGAAATTGCCAAACCACTCACGGATTTGACCCGAAAAGGGGCAGACGTGACCAATTAGAACCCTGAGGCAATTAAGGCTTTTTTCACGCTAAAAGAGTGCTTTGTGTCCAACCCGGTTTTGGCTCAGCCTGATCTGGACCGCCCATTTATTGTAGAAGTTGATGCCTCTGAGGTCGGAGTGGGAGCAATGCTGTCACAAGGCACTGCATCCCTCACTCAGCTTCGTCCATGTGCTTTTTTTTCCCGCAAGTTCTCTGCCACTGAGAAAAACTATGATATAGGTAATCGGGAATTATTTGCGATCAAATGGGCCTTCGATGAATGGCGCCCCTTCCTCGAAGGTGCCAAACATAAGATCACTGTAATTACTGATCACAAGAACCTGACCTACCTGGAGTCAGCCAAAAGACTAAATCCTAGACAGGCAAGGTGGGCCTTGTTCTTCTCTAGGTTTGATTTTTTAATCACCTTTCGTCCTGGTACTAAAAATGTGAGGGCCGATGCCCTCTCTTGCAGTTTTTGCCCCTCACAAACCGAGGACTGTGAGCCAGTCCCGATATTGGCCAATGGGATTGTTGTGTCAGCAGTGTCTTTGGACCTTCTGGAGGAGATCCATAGCTCCCCAGAACAAGCTCCTGACACCACGCCCCCCAAAAAATTGTTTGTCCGGCTACGTTTCGCCTACAAGTTCTTAAAGAATCACATGACTCTGTTCTGGCAGGTCATCCTGGTCTCAATAACACCACCAGACTGGTAACTAGGAACTTTTGGTGGCCGACGGTGGTTAAGGACTGTAAAGACTATGTGTTAGCGTGTGAAGTCTGTGCCCACGCCAAGTCCCCCCATAATCGCCTTGCCGGCTGGCTCCAGTCCTTGCCCACCCCTGAGAGTCCATGGACCCACATCTCCATGGACTTCATTACGGACCTGCTGCCCTCAGATGGGAAAACGTGTATCTGGGTGGTGGTGGACAGGTTCAGCAAACAGTGCCACTTTGTCCTCCTGTCTGGGCTACCTAACTCAGAAACCTTGAGTAAACTATTCATTGTGCATGTAGTACGCCTTCACGGTGCTCTGGTGAATATTGTGTCCGACAGAGGTACCCAGTTCATCTCAAAATTCTGGAGAGCGTTCTGCAAACGCATTGGGATTGAGCTGTCCTTCTCCTCTGCCTACCACCCCGAGACCAATGGTCAAACCGAAAGTAACAACCAGGCACTGGAGCAATACCTCGGCTGTTATGTGTCAGAACATCAGTCCGATTGGGTGGAACATCAGCCACTAGCTGAGTTTGCCCTAAATAATCGATACTAGGACTTTATTAAGACTACCCCCTTTTTCTGCAACTATGAACTGCATCCGCGGTTTGGTTCATTCTCGGCCAGGATGTCGGAGCTCCCTGGGGTGGAGGAAAATATACATCGTTTAAAGACGATTTGGTCTGAGGTTAACTCAAACTTGAAAGGGGCCCAGGTTAAACAGGCTTCGGCTGCGAACAGACGGCGATCTAAGGGGCCGCACCTGGGAGTTGGAGACAAGGTTTGGCTATCTACCAAAAACATCATGCTTAAAGTGCCGTCTGCCAAACTGGGTCCCAGATTTATTGGCCCATACAAAATTATTGAGGTAGTTAACCCGGTAGCCTTCCATTTAAAACTTCCTCAGTCTTTTAAGTTGCCCAACGTGTTCCACAAGTCTCTCCTCAAGCTGTATTGCTCCCCAGTTCACCCTGTCCAGTCCCCTCCACCTCCTGTTTCGGTCGGGGGAACCTTGGAGTATGAAGTCCAGGGTATCCTTGACTCCCGCCTTGTGAGAGGCTCCGTACAGTATCTTGTACACTGGAGGGGCTACGGCCCAGAGGAGAGGTCCTGGGTTCCCGCGGGGAACATCCATGCCAAGGCAGCAATTAGGAGATTTCATCTCCTTCATCCTTAGAGGGGGGTACTGTCACGTCACCGTCAGACTCGGGGCCTGCTGTTCCGGCCTCGGCCGCTAGGAGGCGCTGGACTGTCATGTCGCTGTCAGATGGGGTCTGCTGTTCTGGCCTCGGCCGCTAGGAGGCGCTGTACTGTCATGTCGCCGTCGGACTCGGGGCCTGTTGTCCCGGCCTCGGCCACTAGGAGGCGCCGGACCGTCACATCGCCATCGGTCTCGGGGCCTGCTGTTTCTGCCTCAGCCACTGGGAGGCGCCGTGGTTCAGCACCGAGTGATGGCAGCAACAGAGAAGGGGCTCCTGCGCAGGCATCTGATGGACGCAGGCTCTGCTCCTCAGTCGGTCGTGGAGGGGTTGGTGCATCGCCATCTGGCCTGGTCCTGGGGGCGGTCCTGATGACATCAGCAGTCGCAGTCCGGGAGCCTGTGAGGGGTGACCTGATCCCTCAAATACTTTGGGACTGGTCTTGCAAGCCGCCGGATATAGTCTTGGTTTCCCCAGTGTGCTAGTTGTTATTTGCTATCTTTGATTCTGACCTCTGCCGAACTCCTTGGTTTATGACTCCAACCTTGGCCTGAATTTGACTCTGCTACTGCATAACGATTCTGTACCTCTGCCGTCCTCCTGGTTTGACTCTGATCTTGGCCTGAATTAGACTCTGCTATTTCCTGCCGTTTTTTGTACCTTTGCTGCCCGCCTGGTTAAGACTCGGTTTCCTGACTACGCTTTTGGTCCTGTTTTTTAACCCCTCTCTGGCGACCGTCCTGCTCTGGCCCGCTGCTCATATTCAGACCACGCCTCCTGGGCTCTGCTGTAAATCCAGATCCCTGTATAGGGGTAAAGGGTATCCGGGTTGCTCGGGGTACTGTCTTACTGCAGCCCAGACTTGCAGGCGGACGTCACACAATCAGATGGAGTTTTTAGCACATAAAAAATAAGTTATAGACACATAGCAATCAATGGTGGAACTACTAAAGAATGCTTGATAAACATATACAGTAAATGACATTAGGAAGTATAAGATAAATACTATGCTTTCCTACTATAACAAAATAAATACACAAAATAAACTTAATGCGGATCACTATAAAATTATTTTATAGTTCCAGGTGTAATGTTTGCACATATGCATTATCTATTGCACGCAGACTGGAGAGATAGTTAACTCATATGTGTATTCACCTGCCCAGGTGTGATAACTTCACCATGACACCAGGTCTGGGGATTGTAGAAGTTGTATAAACTTTATTATCTCTCCAGTCTGCGTTCACAGTGAAGCCACAGTGGAGATCCTACAACTAAATACTTTTACTCACATGGTCAGGTATCATAAAGAGTGAAGGATACTATTGCATCTCAAAATCACTATTTTTAACATCAGGCCAGGTGATACAAATATTAGTTGTATTATCTCCACCGTCGCTGCAAATTGAACACTAACTGGAGAGATGATAAAGATCATACAACTTGTGTGTATGTAGAGTCACCTGGTCAGAAGTTCTAGTAAAGTCATGATGCACAAAACACAGCATCCTGAATTCACTAGGACACCTGGGCAGGTGATTATTGTATTGAAGTGTATAAAAACAGAGTGCACTCAGTACAGGTATCAAAACAGGTTTTTTATTTACATACACACGAGAAAACAATTTTACACCATTTGATCTTGCCATTCCACACGTCCTACATCAGAGATAAAGTAGGCCGCAAATTGGTCCCTCATTTGGCCAACTTCAACTGATGACCTGAGAGGGTGCTGAGTGAATTCAGGCAATGGGTTTGCAGCTGGTTCATCTAGTTCAAAGTTAGGGTGCTCTTTAGACATAACAAAATTGTGAAGAACCACACAGGCTTTCACTACTTCATCCACTGTTTCCAGTTTAAAATTAATGGCTGTGCCGAGAATGCCCATCTGGAGACAAGAATCCCAAAAGCACACTCTCTACAGATCTTCGTGCCCTGGTCAGTCTGTAATGAAATTTTTTTTAGTGTGGTCCAAGTCCCGGCTGGAGTAGGGTTTCAGCAGATTTTGGCACATTTGAAAGGCCTCATCCCCAACCATTACAAATGGCTGTGGTGGACCTTTGGTGTGGGAAAGAGGCCGTGGCATGGGGAAATTAAAATGGTTACCATACAACCTATGGCACATGTCACAGTTCTTAAAAGCCTGGGAGTCATTCCCCCGGCCAAATGCCTCAATGTCCACTGCAACAAACAGACAGTCTGCATCCGCAATGGCCATGAGTACTGTAGAAAAGTACTTTTTGTAGTTATAGTACTCCGATCCACTTCTATTGGGTTTGATTATCCGGATGTGTTTCCCATCCACCGCTCCCAAACAGTTGGGGAAATTGCAGACTGTACAGAATTTTTCAGCAATATCAATCCACTTTTCCGCGGTGGGCAGGGGCATAAATTCTGGACAGAGAACATCCCACAAAGACCGGCAGGTGTCCACAACTATTCCCAACAAGGTGGATATTCCAAGCCAGTACTGGAGGTGGAGTGAAGATACGGTCTCTCCAGTATCCAGGAATCTGCCAAACAGAGAAAGAACAAAAATTAATATTTATGTCTAGGGTTTTTTAAAACACTAAAATTAGTACATGGCATAACAATAATTCTGCAGGCTTTTGTTTACTACATGGCAGAACAATAATTCTGCATGCTTTGGAATAGTTCATGGCAGAACAAAAAAAATTATGCAGGCATTGGTTTCTAAATATTGCGTACCGTAATGTGACCAGGAGCCGTTCCTCAGGAGGACTCGCACGATGGAGCTGTGTCCCCTGTCTCTGGATTGCTCCTTGAACACGAGCAAGCAAATCCATGAAGCTTTCTTGGGACAACTGGGTATAGTCACTAAATTTCGCCGGGTTTCCCTGCAGCTCACTGTAGAGGGTATGGTACGCTCCACGGCTCTCCCGGACTTCAATAATCGTATAATTATAGCGAAAAACATGTGCACAGCTAGAGGGTGGTGCCTAGGTAGGTTCCCAAACCGTGGTAATATTAAACAAAGAACCTGGTACTCAACTTGGTAGTAATACTGTATATAGGTGAATTTATTCCCAGACAGTAGTACAGTATAGCACGACAAAATGTTTCGGTCAATTTACACGACCTTCATCAGATACCATGAGCAGTAATGCTGAATGATTCAGTCTGGCTAGTAGCATTGGTGGATGCAGCCAAGCGTTCAGAGCTGCAGACACGGCATCCAACGGTGTGAAGTGCAGCTCTGTGCAGCCAGCCAGTCACTGTAATACCACAACAAAGATGGCTGAGGCATTACAATGCTTGGCAGACAATCCCTGCATGTTGATTGGCGCCAAAATTGCAGGGCATGCACCATAACTCCTGCCAAGCAAACACGGAAATGCTCAGTGCTCGCCGCGTAGCGCTAGTACAGCGATGCTCGGGCGAGTAATTACCGAGCACGTTCGCTCATTACTAGTAAACACATTATTTTAGTTTTGCTTTGTTTTTTTTTATTTCCCCCCATAAAATTATTTTAGTTTGCTTCTCAATAGATTTGTACAAATTATAGTTGACAAATTCTGGTGAAAAAATTTATGAAATGACTCATTTTCGTATGATTTTTTACATGACAAAAAATTTTACATTTTACCAGGAGAATGTGAACTCCTCATATCAACTGTAAGAGTTGGTGTTATTGCTCCGATATTTTTAAAAATATTTTGTTAGAAGGCAAGTACTTACAGTTCCTTTCGGTGCCCTCTGCTTTCATTCAAATATAAATGTATAAGAAGGTGTTACACTTTGTACATTAATATTTGCAAGACTAGGATTTATCAACCATAAAATGAATAAAGCCTTTATGTTTCCAGTGATGAAAGTTGATGTACTGTGCTGAATTTGTCATTGTTTTTGACATCATTGAATTAAATGGACATTGAAATATATTTAGGCTATGTGCCCACGTAGCGATTCTGAAGCAGAATAAACCTGAGCAGAATCGCACACCCTGCTCCCTGGAAAACGCATGCGTTTTTTGACGCGCTTTTGTAAGCGTTTGTCAAGCGTTTTTGCATGCGTTTTCCTAAGCGTTTTTGCCTATATAATTGATGGTATGTGGAACTGCATGCTATTCCGCAAAATTAATGAACATGCTGCGTTTTTAATCGCTAAGCGTTTCCGCAGCGGTTAAAAACGCGCCATTGGCACAACATGTGCGTTTTTCATTAAAAATCAATTGGATGCTTTTCTTAAGCGATTCTGCTGCAGAAACACTTGTCTAGAAGCACTGCAGAAATGCTTAAAAAAAAAAACGCTACGTGGGCACACAGCTTTAGGCCATGTGCCCATGCTAGCTGTCAGAGACACCGCACTGAACTTGCTCACTGAGCCAGTGCGCGTTCCCTGAGTAAAGCGAACAGTGCTCAAAGATACCTGTGGAGCGGGCAGCAGCCGAGTAGATGTGTACTTCAGAGCTGCAGGGGCTGAAGCACGTGACTGCTAGAGGCGTGGCCTAAACTCCACAGAGCTAGGAGCTGCAAAACAATTCCTAGCAGAGTAACTGCGAGACAAAGTTACCCAGGGGCATAGACAGGGAGAATAATCAGGACGTAGCCAATGAGTCACACACAGAGATAGCTGTAAGGTACAAGAGGGGCGAGCAGAGAGGAGTCAGGTCACAGGCAATGAGTCATACACAGAGATAGTAACGCAGTACAAAATCAACAGGCAAACTCACAACGGGAAACAGAATCGGGTCAGAACCATATAAACAAGCTATAACAACAAACAGGCACACAGGGGTCAGCACACTAGGCCAAAGGCAAAAGTATAACTGGCAGGGATTGAAGCTACCCAGGGGTTTAAGAAGCTCTCCCAGAACCAGAAAGAGGCCACAATCATTAACCCCAAGTGTGCAGGTCAAAACCTGCACCGAGCTCCAGACATTAACCCCCGGTGTGCAGCTCAAAAACCTGCACTGGGATCATGACACTAGCGTTTTTAAACGCTCAGGAAAAGGATCCCCTTTCCCAGAAAACGTGTGTCTTTTTCCGTGCGGTTTTTGACGCGTTTTTTGACACGCGATTTCTGGGAACATTGGGGATGGCTAAAAACGCTGAGCAATGCGGGAATTAATGAGCATGCTGCGTTTTTAGCCGCTAAGCGATTCCTGAGCGGTTAAAAACGCATGCATTGGCACAAAAAGCCAAAAACGCATGCTAATTAATTTGATGCACCTTTTAAGCATTTCTGCAGCGTCTGATCCGGTACAAACGCTGCGGAAACGCTTAACAAAATGCATCGTGGGCACACAGCCTTAATGTGTTTTTGATGTTGTCAAACAACTAAGATGTATCCCTTGGTTCTCTTACCAGTCTGATTATTTATGTCATGATGGAACAGTAAATCATAATGTCTAAGTAAACAGAGATAATTTATTTTGTTAATGGTGCCACATTACTAACAATTTATAAAGCAGCTCTTACTTATTTTTGAAGTTTACTTAAAAAATTCTTAAATGGGGGTTGTTTTCATGTGACATTGAGTTTCCTCATGGAACTTGGGAGCTAAAAACTCAGCCATACATGGTATATTACTATTTATAATCTCTACATATAACTCAGATACCACTAGCTTCGCAATATGGCCCATTTGTTTTGTGTTTTTAGCTTTACTGCATATCTAATATTTAGATTTTATATCCAAATCCTGGGTAGTTCAACCTTTCTCAATTTTCTGATTACTCAAGTGAACTTCCAAATATATATATATATATATATATATATAAAAATGAGTGTATGTATGTGAGTATCAAGCCACGCCCACTCCACATAGCAACCAATCACTAAGCATCTTTCATTTCACCAGAGCTGTTTAAAAGATGAAAGCGGAGCTGTGATTGGTGGCTATGAGCACGTCTTCCTTGCAACCAATCACTAAGCATCTTTCATTTTGCCAGAGCCGTTTAAAAGATGAAAGCTGAGCTGTGATTGGTTGCTATGAGCAACAGTTTTCCCACTCCACAACACCTCAGCAGACACTGACCGGGTTAGGAGAAATCTAGCATCCCCGGGAACATAAGCTCCCAGCCACTGTCTGCCCCCCAGAAAGGAGCAGAGAGCACATGGCAGAAATGAATCACCCCTTCCTCTATTACTGTCACGCTCTACTGTTCCCGGCGTAGAAACTCGCATCATCAGCGGCCGCACTGTCAGGTTACATAACAGCACATCTCCAGGAACTCCCTGCTCTGCACCACCCAGCTCGGGACTATAGGATGGAGGATGTGAGTGATGGGTATATGGACACTGGACTATGGGATGGAGGATGAGTGATGGGTATATGGACACTGGACTATGGGATGGAGGATGTGTGTGATGGGTATATGGGCACTGGACTATGGGATGGAGGATGTGTGTGATGGGTATATGGGCACTGGACTATGGGATGGAGGATGTGTGTGATGGGTATATGGGCACTGGACTATGGAATGGAGGATGTGTGTGATGGGTATATGGGCACTGGACTATGGAATGGAGGATGTGTGTGATGGGTATATGGGCACTGGACTATGGAATGGAGGATTTGTGTGATGTTATATATGGGCACTGGACTTTGGAATGGAGGATATGTGTGATGTTATATATGGGCACTGGACTATGGGATGGAGGATGTATGATGGCTATATGGGCACTGGAATATGGGATGGAGGATGAGTAGTGGGTATATGGACACTGGACTATGGGATGTAGGTTGTGTGATGGGTATATGGGCACAGGACTATGGGATGGAAGATAATCATTATAATTTGTTATAACTAACCACAGTTAGTTACTATGACCGGGCAACGCAAGGCTCTTCAGCTAGTATATAAGCAAAAATCAATTGTAATTGTTGGGAGTAAATATACAGAGGAAGAAATAGCTGCAAAACAGGACCACAGCCACAGTAGCCATAGGTTATAAAGTAAATATATATGGTTATTTACCCGACAATGCTCTTCCAGAATAAGTCAAAAGGGATACAAACAATTATCAGCAGGGGTCAAGAAGAGAAGTGCTGGCATTAGAGTGGTGTAAAGCTCAACAGAAAATATGCATAAAACACTTAGTGCAATAATTGTTGCCACTGAATGATAACCAAAAGGGTAATAATTAGTGTTGAGCGATACCTTCCGATATCGGATTGGATCGGACCAATACCCCAAAAATATCGGGTATCGCCAATTCCGATACCAGAATCCCATGCAAGTCAATGGGGCACAAATATCGGAATGAAAATAAACCCTTTCTTTACTTGCACATACAGTTCGGGAGGGGGGGGGGGGGGGGGGAGTGTGGGCCGAAACTATGCGTGTGTGTGCGGGGTCTGTACGGGCCTCTCGGGGGGGGGGGGGGGGGGTCTGTGCGGGCTGCCGGGGGCCTGTGTGGGCGTGCCGTGGGTTGTGTGTGTGCAGTCATCGTCCGATGGGACTACAAGTCCCATCGGGCTAAGCCTGCTACAATGACAGTGATTGACACATTAGCCAATGATGGGACAGTAGTAGTCCCATCATCCGGCTAATGTGTTGAATGTGAAAAAAACAAAACAAAAAAACATACATACTACATGCATACTACATATATACAACATTCATGCAACATACATACTACATATATACTACATTCAAACAGTATAATACATACTACATATATACTACATACATACATACTACATTCATACAACATACATACTACATTCATACTACATATATACTACATTCATACAACATACCTACATACTACATTTATACTACACACATAGTACATACTACATACAACATACATAAAACATGCTACAGACATACTACATACAATACATACATATAGACATACAGTACATATAACCGAGTACATACTCACCATCACTTATCACTTTGATCCCCGAAGCCAGTGTCATCTGTAAACAATATTAAAATAACAAACAACCAATATACTCCCTGATCTGCAGAAATCCATGAGTGTCCCACGACGATCTCCCTTGGAGAACAGCAGCATTAGCTGATGTGACCGCTCTCTAGGGGCACCAGGAATACAATGACGGGAGGTAGGTATCCTTCCGCACTGTATTCCTCCACCACTGTAAAAAAAATAGTCCCTAGTCTCACTTTTGGCATTGCTGTGTGAGAAAGTTCCCACGCAGCTTTTGTCATAAAGTGAGACCAGTGAACTATAGTAACCTCTCAGTGATGCACTGCAGGAGATCGTCGTGGGACAGTCGTGGATGTCTGCGGATCAGGGAGTATATTGGTTGCTGTTTGTTTTAATATTTTTTACAGTGAGAGGACACTGGCTTCGGGGATCAAAGTGACAAGTGATGGTGAGTATGTACTCTATGTTATATGTACTGTATGTATGTTGTATGAATGTAGTATATATGTATTATGTAGTATGTATGTAGTATGAATGTAGTATGTATGTTGTATGAATGTATTATATATGTAGTATGTATGTATGCTGTATGAATGTAGTATATATGTATGTTGTATGAATGTAGTATGTATGTTGTATGAATGTAGTATGTATGTATGCTGTATGAATGTAGTATATACAGTGGGGCAAAAAAGTATTTAGTCAGTCAGCAATAGTGCAAGTTCCACCACTTAAAAAGATGAGAGGCGTCTGTAATTTACATCATAGGTAGACCTCAACTATGGGAGACAAACTGAGAAAAAAAAATCCAGAAAATCACATTGTCTGTTTTTTTTTCATTTTATTTGCATATTATGGTGGAAAATAAGTATTTGGTCAGAAACAAAATTTCATCTCAATACTTTGTGATATATCCTTTGTTGGCAATGACAGAGGTCAAACGTTTTCTGTAAGTCTTCACAAGGTTGCCACACACTGTTGTTGGTATGTTGGCCCATTCCTCCATGCAGATCTCCTCTAGAGCAGTGATGTTTTTGGCTTTTCGCTTGGCAACACGGACTTTCAACTCCCTCCAAAGGTTTTCTATAGGGTTGGCCACTCCAGGACCTTGAAATGCTTCTTACGAAGCCACTCCTTCATTGCCCTGGCGGTGTGCTTTGGATCATTGTCATGTTGAAAGACCCAGCCACGTTTCATCATCAATGCCCTTGCTGATGGAAGGAGGTTTGCACTCAAAATCTCACGATAGATGGCCCCATTCATTCTTTCATGTACCCGGATCAGTCGTTCTGGCCCCTTTGCAGAGAAACAGCCCCAAAGCATGATGTTTCCACCACCATGCTTTACAGTAGGTATGGTGTTTGATGGATGCAACTCAGTATTCTTTTTCCTCCAAACACGACAAGTTGTGTTTCTACCAAACAGTTCCAGTTTGGTTTCATCAGACCATAGGACATTCTCCCAAAACTCCTCTGGATCATCCAAATGCTCTCTAGCAAACTTCAGACGGGCCCGAACATGTACAGGCTTAAGCAGTGGGACACGTCTGGCACTGCAGGATCTGAGTCCATGGTGGCGTAGTGTGTTACTTATGGTAGGCCTTGTTACATTGGTCCCAGCTCTCTGCAGTTCATTCACTAGGTCCCCCCCGCGTGGTTCTGGGATTTTTGCTCACCGTTCTTGTGATCATTCTGACCCCACGGGGTGGGATTTTGCGTGGAGCACCAGATCGAGGGAGATTATCAGTGGTCTTGTATGTCTTCCATTTTCTAATTATTGCTCCCACAGTTGATTTCTTCACTCCAAGCTGGTTGGCTATTGCAGATTCAGTCTTCCCAGCCTGGTGCAGGGCTACAATTTTGTTTCTGGTGTCCTTTGACAGCTCTTTGGTCTTCACCATAGTGGAGTTTGGAGTCAGACTGTTTGAGGGTGTGCACAGGTGTCTTTTTATACTGATAACAAGTTTAAACAGGTGCCATTACTACAGGTAATGAGTGGAGGAAAGAGGAGACTCTTAAAGAAGAAGTTACAGGTCTGCGAGAGCCAGAAATCTTGATTGCTTGTTTCTGACCAAATACTTATTTTCCACCATAATATGCAAATAAAAGGAAAAAAAAAAACAGACAATGTGATTTTCTGGATTTTTTTTTCTCAGTTTGTCTCCCATAGTTGAGGTCTACCTATGATGTAAATTACAGACGCCTCTGATCTTTTTAAGTGGTGGAACTTGCACTATTGCTGACTGACTAAATACTTTTTTGCCCCACTGTATGTAGTATGTATGTAATATGTATGTATGTTGTATGAATGTTGTATATATGTAGTATGTATTGTGGTGTAGTTACCACTATGTCAGCTAGGGGGCGCTGTGTGGGTGTCCCAGGACGGGTGTACAGGCACATTCAGTGTGGTAACAGGAGCAGGGTCCTAAATGACCATTATGGGTCTCAAGGTGGGTGGCCTTGGGATGCAGGCTCCAGGGTGTATTGATCAGCAGAGGTACTGCTGATCTTTCTGTTACTCTGTGTCAGAGTGCCTACAAGTAGTATTCAACCCCCTGCAGATTTAGCAGGTTTGATAAGATGCAAATAAGTTAGAGCCTTCAAACTTCACACAAGAGCAGGATTTATTAACAGATGCATAAATCTTAAAAACCAAAAAGTTATGTTGCTCAGTTAAATTTTAATAAATTTTAAACATAAAAGTGTGGGTCACTTATTATTCAACCCCTAGGTTTAATATTTTGTGGAATAACCCTTGTTTGCAACTACAGCTAATAATCGTCTTTTATAAGACCTGATCCAGGCCGGCACAGGTCTCTGGAGTTATCTTGGCCCACTCCTCCATGCAGATCTTCTCCAAGTTATCTAGGTTCTTTGGGTGTCTCATGTGGAATTTAATCTTGAGCTCCTTCCACAAGTTTTCAATTGGGTTAAGGTCAGGAGACTGACTAGGCCACTCCAACACCTTGGTTTTTTGCCTCTTGAACCAGGCCTTGGTTTTCTTGGCTGTGTGCTTTGGGTCGTTGTCTTGTTGGAAGATGAAATGACGACCCATCTTAAGATCCTTGATGGAGGAGCGGAGGTTCTTGGCCAAAATCTCCAGGTAGGCCGTGCTATCCATCTTCCCATGGATGCGGACCAGATGGCCAGGCCCCTTGGCTGAGAAACAGCCCCACAGCATGATGCTGCCACCACCATGCTTGACTGTAGGGATGGTATTCTTGGGGTCGTATGCAGTGCCATCCAGTCTCCAAACGTCACGTGTGTGGTTGGCATCAAAGATCTCGATCTTGGTCTCATCAGACCAGAGAACCTTGAACCAGTCTGTCTCAGAGTCCTCCAAGTGATCATGAGCAAACTGTAGACGAGCCTTGACATGACGCTTTGAAAGTAAAGGTACCTTACGGGCTCGTCTGGAACGGAGACCATTGCGGTGGAGTACGTTACTTATGGTATTGACTGAAACCAATGTCCCCACTGCCATGAGATCTTCCCGAAGCTCCTTCCTTGTTGTCCTTGGGTTAGCCTTGACTCTTCGGACAAGCCTGGCCTCGGCACGGGAGGAAACTTTCAAAGGCGGTCCAGGCCGTGGAAGGCTAACAGTAGTTCCATAAGCCTTCCACTTCCGGATGATGCTCCCAACAGTGGAGACAGGTAGGCCCAACTCCTTGGAAAGGGTTTTGTACCCCTTGCTAGCCTGGTGACCCTCCACGATCTTGTCTCTGATGGCCTTGGAATGCTCCTTTGTCTTTCCCATGTTGACCATGTATGAGTGCTGTTCACAAGTTTGGGGAGGGTCTTAAATAGTCAGAAAAGGCTGGAAAAAGATAATTAATCCAAACATGTGAAGCTCATTGTTCTTTGTGCATGAAATACTTCTTAATACTTTAGGGGAACCAAACAGAATTCTGGTGGTTTGAGGGGTTGAATAATAAATGACCCTCTGAATAAACTTTTCACAATTTAAAAAAAAATTAAACAAAGAAATAACATTCTTTTTTGCTGCAGTGCATTTCACACTTCCAGGCTGATCTACAGTCCAAATGTCACAATGCCAAGTTAATTCCGAATGTGTAAACCTGCTAAATCTGCAGGGGGTTGAATACTACTTGTAGGCACTGTAGTATGTATTGTGGTGTAGTTACCACTATGTCAGCTAGGGGGCGCTGTGTGGGTGTCCCAGGACGGGTGTACAGGCACATTCAGTGTGGTAACAGGAGCAGGGTCCTAAATGACCATTATGGGTCTCAAGGTGGGTGGCCTTGGGATGCAGGCTCCAGGGTGTATTGATCAGCAGAGGTACTGCTGATCTTTCTGTTACTCTGTGTCAGGGAAGCCTGTGTGTGTCTATACAACCTTTAGTGATGTCATAGCCATGTGATCACCTGTGGGTGTGGTTACAGGGCTATGTAATTGAGGTGTTTGGCACATGTGAGAGTGTGGAGGGAGTCTGTCTGAGTGTGGACAGACTTCCATGTGTCCAGGCGGGACACTACAGAGGTTGTATATGGGGAGGACTACACCTCCCAGCATGTGCTGAGACTCTCGGTCCGAGTCTGAAGCCACGGACGTTTATGTTCTTTTGTGCCTAAGCTAGAGGCTATTTTGGTGATACGCTGATTTATGGTTTATGGAGCAAATAAACCTCATGAACTTTGGGAAGAACCTGCCTCATATTTGTCTCCCGCTGCACTTGAGCGAGTCACATCCCTACAGTATGTAGTATGTATGTTTTTTGTTTGTTTTTTTTACATTCAACACATTAGCCGGATGATGGGACTACTACTGTCCCATCATTGGCTAATGTGTCAATCACTGTCATTCTAGCAGGCATAGCCCGATGGGACTTGTAGTCCCATCGGACGATGCCTGCACACACACAACCCCCGGCAGGCCCGCACAGACCCCCGGCAGGCCCGCACAGACCCCCCGGCAGGCCCGCACAGACCCCCCGGCAGGCCCGTACAGACCGTGCATCATGATGACATCATTTCAGCAGCCAATCACAGCCATGCGATTAGTTAACATGGCTAACACAACTGGCTCGTTGTATTATGGGAACTTCCTATTCCGGTATTCGATATTGTAAAAATATTGGAACTCGGTATGGGAACTCCGATACAGCGAATATCGGCCGATACCCGATATTTGCAGTATCGGAATGCTCAATCAACACTAGTAATAATATATCAAGAGTTAACTCATAAGCCTCAAGGTGATGTTAGGCTGCGGTATACTTTAAATGTCCATCTGCTCTCCCAATACCTTCTGCTCCATCCAGGTGTTGATCGGAGACAGCTGGTAAGTCGGAGTAGGGGTGCAGTCCGGACCGTTGACAGACACTCCTTGCTGCTCTTCCGATGCTGCGCCGGTGTGTAAGCACCACAGATCCTGTCTTCATACGCCAGTGTTTGTGCAGAAGCAGGACCTTCCTGATGTTGCCAGTCACGCGATGCTCACGTGGCTTAGACCGGTACGGAGCACTAAGGGCACCAAAATTCCAATGCGTTTCGGAAAACAAGCAGTTTCCTTCCTCAGGGATGGTCCTACTCTTAGCATGGCTGCTTTAAATACATGTTAATAGTGCTCAGACATTAGTTAATTGAAATGCAAGTAGTTCTACTTCACAATTCAAGCCTCGTGGTTTAAGGGAATTCATATAATCTACGAAGCATGTAGAAAATGCAAAATGTGTCGAACATTACAGATTAAAAAACAAATGACCCTTATCATAGTGGATACTGAATATAAAATTCATGATTTCATTACATGTACCATCACAGGGGTTATATATGCCATCAAAAGCCCCTGTAGCAAGATATGTTGGTCGCACAAGACGCTCCATGAATATACGGATTAAGGAACATCTGCGTAACATAGACAAAAAATATGTCGGTCATCCTTTATCAAAGCATTTCTAGAGCATCATGGAGAATCTATACAAGGTACAACAGTAACGGGTTTACAAGAGATTCATAAACATTGGCGCAGGGCGAGTACATGTCGCTGACAAAGTCGCTGGATTTTCCAACTGGATTCCCTTAAACCACGAGTCTTGAATAGTGAAGTAGAACTATTTGCATTTCATTAACTAATTAATTAACTAGGGCCTGAGAACTATTAGCATACTGTAGGGATTCGACTCGCTCAGGTGCAGCGGGAGACAATCATGAGGCAGGTTCTTCCCAAAGTTCATGAGGTTTATTTGCTCCATAAACCATAAATCAGCATATCACCAAAATAGCCTCTAGCTTAGGCACAAAAGAACATAAACGTCCGTGGCTTCAGACTCGGACCGAGAGTCTCAGCACATGCTGGGAGGTGTAGTCCTCCCCATATACAACTAATATACCCAGCTCAGGGCAATGTCCAGAGCAGCGCTCTATCTGCAGCCGCAGACCCAGGAAGGCTTCTCCTTCCTTAGCACACAGGCCCCTCTCTGTAGTGTCCCACCTGGACACAGGGAAGTCTGTCCACACTCTCACAGACTCCCTCCACTCTCTCACATGTGCCAAACACCTCAATTACATAGCCCTATAACCACACCCAAAGGGAATCACATGGCTATGACATCACTAAAGGTTGTATAGACACACAGGCTTCCCTGACCCAGTGTAACAGAAAGATCAGCAGTACCTCTGCTGATCAATACACCCTGGAGCCTGCATCCCAAGGCCACCCACCTTGAGACCCATAATGGTCATTTAGGACCCTGCTCCTGTTACCACACTGAATGTGCCTGTACACCCGTCCTGGGACACCCACACAGCGCCCCCTAGCTGACATAGTGGTAACTACACCACATACCTCCCCCCTCTGTTCAAACTTGTGGGGTTGAACACATGACATCACCCAGGTATCTTGAGACCTGGCACCCATGTCACCTTGCCCTACAAGTCGAGAGGACCATCTCCGTCTGTTTCAGTAGTCAAACTGCCTCATATTCACGTTAGGCCTCCCCCGCCCCCAGCGGTCAGTATCTCGGCCTTGGGCTTTGCCCTTCCCGTCAACGTCTGTCAGTGTGATCAGACACTCTTTAGTCTCCACCTGTTTGCAGTGCGCTCCGTCACCCGACCTTTCTCTCACCGGCCGGCTCTCCCAGTTCACACTGTCATGAGTCCCACGTCCAGCTGGGCCAACTGGCTGGTCTGAGTCTGACCCTCTGTCACTATGTCCACCACCGGGTCTCGTGCCTATGTTACTACGATTAGAACGGCCAATTGCGGACTCTCGACGTTCTTGCCTTCGACTACCTATCCTTTCATTCCTTGGAGGATCCCTTCGGGTCCTTACACCTTGGGTTGGAGGTGGACGCCACCTGACGTTCTCTATCTGCTCATTCATCTGCAGTCGATCCTGTCTTAGCTGCTCAATCTCCTTCAGGTACGCTACCCGATATTCCAGGAGCATGCGAAGCTTCCCAATGCTTTCCACCGAACCAACCACAATGACAGGAACCATGTCATCTTCAATAACGACTTGGATTTCAGCAGCAGGTGGGATCCTCACTCTCTTCACACTGGATCGATTCACCATCTCCTGCATCACCTTTCCAAGTCTGCCAACGACTTTCCCCACCAGATTTCTGGGTACCGGAATTATGTCTTCCACAAAGCCCAGCCGACTTTGCGCTTCCCTTGCAAGCTCCAGACGTCGAGCGGCTTTCCTATTACGCTCCACGAGCATCTGTTTCGTGCGGAGACATTGTAGGTGCATCTCCTTCAGGACAGCCACCCTTCTCTCTGTGTCTTCCGTTTCTGCCAGTATCACCAACTGGTCTGTTTCTGGTGCCCAGCTCACACTATAGGCCTTTACTGCCTTTTTAAAGGTCTCATGCACACCGTCGCTGGCACACGCTTCTCGCACGTCTTCGGGTACCTCCATCACGCACTTGAAGGTCATGGACTTGCTCTCATCCTGGACAGATGGCTCTGGGTTCCCCACGGACACTTCCCTCAAGGTATCTGCCAAGACCGGGTGACTGTCTTGTGCAGCTCTTGGCTCACCATCTTCCTGAGATTTACAGTCTTCAGGACCCTTTTCCAAGATGGGCTTTGGCAGTTCTGCCTTGCTATCAGTCGGGCAAGGCCGCTGTACGTCTTCACCCATCCACTTCTTCTGCAGAAGACCTTTTACTACTCCACTGAGTTCTTGCAGAACTTTATCTCGCTCCTCTGCCAGGTAGCGACGCTCATCCTCTCTCCTGAGAATCTCCTGTTGATGCTTCTCTTGGGCCTCTCTGAGCACCTCCATATCTTCCAACAGGGTCTTGTTCATGGTTTTACATGCTGACAGGTGACCTCTGAGCTCAGAGACTTCCTTCTCCAGCTCATCCACTCTGTGCTCAGCTGCTTGCCTTAGGACTCTTTCCCGTTCGACATGTTCTGTTACAGTCTCCTTTATCAGCTGTATCTCACGATCCTGCTCTCTTTTGTCCATCACGTGTCGCACCACTACCTCTTTAATTATATCATCAAAGGGTACCACTGGGTCAGTCACCCCAGTCGAGTGAACCCTCCAGTTACCGTCCAGCACCAATGTGTCTAGTCCAGTCGTCTCATCTCCCAGCCCACCATCTGTCTTATCACGAGACGTCAGGTCCGTCAGTTGGGCAGATGTACTTCTTCCTCTGGTCAGTTCTACCTCTGACCTGTCCATGTCAGGAGCCGTCACTGTCTCAGAGTCCGCTGGCCCCACAGTCGCAGCATCTCCATCATCCGACCAAATGTCATCAAACAAAAAAAAGTCCCGGCCCCTCTCCCAGGCATAGACTAAGTCCTGTGGTATCCCTCTACCTTGGCACTCACCACCTTTGGTCCCCTCAAACACTACTGTGTCTACTGCGTAGTTCACCGTGACCCCGTGTTTACAGTGAACCCTGACGTTTTTCTCGGTCAGAGAGAAAACGAGAGGCGTTCCTGTCAGAGTCACCTGACTCTCTGAGTCCAGCCGACCAAAGGCTCCTTCCCGGTGCAGCATCACTGTACACATCTGTGGCCCGTCATTACTACCCGGAAAGGATATTCCACATTCTGAAAAAGACCTGCACATACACTGCGGTACTCCAGACATACCTACTGAGACACCCAGTGCTGTCACTTCTTCACACTTGGCACCTTTCTGGACCACCACCCCGCTTTGGGTTGCCACCCCAATTTTGGTCACCGCCCCCTTTTGGAACTCCACCCCTTTTTGGGTTACCACTCCAATTTGGGTCACCGCCCCCTTTTGGGACTCCACCCCTTTTTGGGTTACCACTCCAATTTGGGTCACCGCCCCCTTTTTGGACTCCACCCCTTTTTGGGTTACCACTCCCTTTTGGGTCACCGCCCCCTTTTGGGTTACCACTCCCTTTTGGGATTTCCCCATGTCCGTCCTGCAGAACCTCTTAGGCCACAGTTCACACCACACAGTTTGTCTCTCACGATACCAGACAAGTCCTTGCTGGCACCACCACAGCTCCTGCTGTCACTGATCACCGGCACCTCCGGCTGCTGTTCACACACATACACAGCGGCTGGTGTCACTGCAGCTCCTGCTGCGCCATCTTCGTGGACCCGCCGATCCACCGGAAGCCGCTTGTCACCTTCGTAACCCCGCCGGGTTACTGGAAGCCGCTTGTCACCCTCAAAGATAAAAAAGCCACAAAAGTGCGCCCATAGGGCCTTACCAGTGCAGGTATAATGGGTTATGCAGCAATAATACAGGGTACTCACCCTCAATAGTTGTGTAAAGCCACAACTACTGTATCCGCTTAGTTACACTCCATAAAGCTGCAGCAGGATGGCGTAGACAGACAGCGTCTGCTACCAATGCTCCCAGGGCAGATCCCTTAAAGAAAACACCAGGTCCCTGTGCTGCGAGACCTTCGTGACCCCACTGAGCCACAGCAAGCACCTTCAGGTTTTGCAGAGGAAAAGAAAAAAAAAAAAAAAAAAAAACACATGCACAGTCTCTCACATGTCCTGTCCATGCACTATTCAGGACGTACCGTCTCCGCCTGAGACTGTGCACCACACAGGGCGCACCGGGTGCTATTCAGGGAGCAGCCCTCCTCCCAGGGTCTCCCAACACACCGGCCTCACCAGGTCCAAGGTCATAGCACATGTTCCAGGGATCCGATTCCTCTCCCATAACCTCCCAACACTGACCCTCCAGGACCTTGCTCACTGACCCCTCCAGGAACACAGTCTCTCACTGACCCTGGTCAGTGCAACACAGACTCCTGTCTGTTACCTGTGTCGGCCACACAGGTTCCTGGACGCCTCTTCTCCTCCAGAGGTATCCCACAAATTTCAATACAGTCACTTTCTCTGACCTCGGTCAGTATTACTCACGGTTGTCAGACCGTCTGCTCTCCTGGCTCAGAATCGCCAGCGCTGCCACACGTGCTTCTGGGAGTCGCTGCCCGCAGTCTGTCACCAATTGTAGGGATTCGACTTGCTCAGGTGCAGCGGGAGACAATCATGAGGCAGGTTCTTCCCAAAGTTCATGAGGTTTATTTGCTCCATAAACCATAAATCAGCATATCACCAAAATAGCCTCTAGCTTAGGCACAAAAGAACATAAACGTCCGTGGCTTCAGACTCGGACCGAGAGTCTCAGCACATGCTGGGAGGTGTAGTCCTCCCCATATACAACTAATATACCCAGCTCAGGGCAATGTCCAGAGCAGCGCTCTATCTGCAGCCGCAGACCCAGGAAGGCTTCTCCTTCCTTAGCACACAGGCCCCTCTCTGTAGTGTCCCACCTGGACACAGGGAAGTCTGTCCACACTCTCACAGACTCCCTCACACTCTCTCACATGTGCCAAACACCTCAATTACGTAGCCCTATAACCACACCCAAAGGGAATCACATGGCTATGACATCACTAAAGGTTGTATAGACACACAGGCTTCCCTGACCCAGTGTAACAGAAAGATCAGCAGTACCTCTGCTGATCAATACACCCTGGAGCCTGCATCCCAAGGCCACCCACCTTGAGACCCATAATGGTCATTTAGGACCCTGCTCCTGTTACCACACTGAATGTGCCTGTACACCCGTCCTGGGACACCCACACAGCGCCCCCTAGCTGACATAGTGGTAACTACACCACAATACGTATTTAAAAAAGCCACGCCATAGGCATAGCTAGGGTTTCAGCTTAGGGGTGGTGAAAAATCTGAGTGGGCGCCTAACCAGGTAATCCTGACTACAGCTACGGTGGCGCCCCTTAATTGTGAGTATAGAGGAAGAGGGGAAAATCACCAGATGATCACACTGTGATTGAAAATAAATTTACATACAAAAACAAACACTGATATTACTATGTGGTGACTATATAGTGGTAGATACCAGTCCTACAGAACATTTAAGAGATCACAGTACAGTTATTGATTGCGACTTACAGCTGATGTTCTTTCTGATGAAATCGTTCACTTTTCCCATCTTTTCCATCTGGCCCAGACCAACATGACAACTTCTCCAGTCAGGACTCAGCTGCAGAGATTACAACAAAGACACATCTGACTTTTCACATTTCCATCACCGTCCATATCTATCCCCAACGTGCACAAACTACTCATTTCGATGTTACCCAAATACTGAGCCGCTTCTGCCATATGTGTCCTATAACAGTGCTCCTCTTACCGCCCCACATAATAATGCCACCACTGTACCCCTTACACAGTAATAATTACTCCTTTATGCTCTCTAGATAGTAAAATTCCCCACTAGAAAATATTAATACCCTGTGCTAGTGCCCTCCACATTTTGTTCCTAAAAAGTAATACCCCATATGCAAATTTGATAGTCACAGAGTGCCCATGTAAGAATAATGCTTAAGTGCCCACTTAACATTTAATGTTGTCTCCTAAGTTCTCCCTATGTACAGCTTTCCTATACACAATATAAAGTCCCCACATCTTCCCCATACACATTGATCCCACTGCTCCCCAATACAGTATTATGAACCCACAGCTCTCCTATACACAGTCTTATGCCAGCAGAGCCCCACTATAGACAGTATAATGCTCTCCAGAGCTCACCTATATATATAGTTTAATGGGCCAACAGCACCCCTATGCACAGTATAATGCCTTCACAGCTTCCCTATACATAGTATGGTGTGCCCACAGCTCCTGTAAATACAGTATGATATCCCCCACAGTTCCCCTGTACACTGTATAATTGGCCAACGGCTCCCTTATACACAGTATAAATCTCCCACAGCTAACCCATACACAGTATGCTGGGGCCCCAGCTCACTTATACACAATATGATGGGTCCACAGCTCCCATATACACACTATGATGTCCCCCACAGTTCCCATGTACACAGTATAATGGGCCCAACAGCTCCCTTATACACAGTATAATGCCCCCACAGCTCCCCTATACACAGTATGGTAGGCCAACAGCTCCCTTTGAAACAATATGATGGATCCGCAGCTCCCATACATACAGTATGATGTCCCCCAGAGTACCCCTATACATAGAATGATGTCCCAACTACTCCCCCAAAACACAGTATAATAGTTAATAGTCTTCTGACACCATACGGTACTGAGAGTCCCACTGTCAGGAGGAAATTAACTTTATTTCTACTGGGAGCTTTGCTCTTATAGTTATATGGCTGGCGCCGCCAAGATTTTAGTCACCGCTCTGTGTATAGAGAGTGGCACCTGTGACTACGCCTCTCATCTCGCCCGACAGCCGGCTCAGAACCCCCTACCAACTTTGCTTCTGGTGCCCCTATAAAAGAGAAACTGGGTCTGAGCTGAAAAAGTAAATCAATGTGTATGTGTTCACATTTACGTCACTTGACAAGTGGAAAGGTTTTATATACAAGAGTTAGGACTGTCCCACAAGGGTTGCCGTGATGTGGCAGGATGGCTTGTACATTATTTTGATCAAAAATGGTAATTCGACCTACCGGTAATTGTGTTTCCAGGAATCCATCCTGACAGCACCATGGAGGACGTCCTTCTTACCCTCAATGGGACAGGAAACGAGAGGTTAAAAGTAACACCTCTGGATGGATGCAAAAAGAAAATTTTATTTTCACATAAATGTCATACAAATGTTACGTCACATTAGAATGGAGAGTATAACAAGGGAGGGAACTACCCGTGCTGTCAGGATGAATTCCTGGAAACACAATCACCGGTAGGTCTAATTACCGTTTTCCATGTCATGCCCCTGACAGCACCATGGAGAAGTACCAAAGAATGAAGGTTTTTTAGGGAGGGACTACCGCATGAAACACTTTTCTACCGAATGCTAACTGCATACCACATCCAATTTATAGTGATTGGAAAAGGTGCTAAGACTAGACCAGGATGCTGCTCTGCAGATCTGATCTGCCGAAGCCCCCCCTTTTTCTGCCCAAGAGGCAGCCATCGCCCTAGTTGAATGGGCCCTGAGACCTCCCGGGAGTCAATTCCCCTGTGAGTTACAGGCTAGACCTATCATTGTTTTTATCCATCTAGCAATTATGGATTTGGAAGCTTTCTTCCCCTTATTTGGCTCACTATACTGGATAAACAGATTGTTATCCACTCTCCAAGGTTTAGTTACCTCTAGGTATTTAAGAACCGATTGCCTAACGTCTATGTTATAGTAGACGCTCTCTTTCTGGTTTTTAGGGATTTGGCAAAATGAGGGTAGGACCACTTCTTGATTCATGTTTGCTTCTGAAATAACCTTTGGGAGGAAAACTGGGTCAAGTCTTAAAACTATCCTGTCATCGAAGACCTGCATGTATGGGTTCTGAATAGACAGGGCCTGTAGCTCTCCCAGCCTCTTCGCTGATGTAATGGCCACTAAGAACGCAGTCCTGAGATAGAGCTTACTGATTTCCATCTCCCCCGTTAACTCATAGGTTGCTACATAATGTGTTCAGAACTAGATTAAGGTCCCATGTCGGGACTGACCTGCGTATTAGTGACTTCAGTCTCTGAACGGCCTTGGAGAACCTCGCTACCCAGGGATGGGAAGAGAGGAGTATCATAAAATACGCTGAGGGCTGCGATCTGCACTCTGTGTACTAGGTCTAAGCCCTTTTTTAAACCCTGATTGAAGGAAGTCAAGGATTCTGGGAATATTTGGATGGTCAGTATCCACTGTCGTCTCTCCACAGAAGCTGCAGAAACTCTTCCAGATTTTGCAGTAAATAGCAGATGTCACTGGCTTCCTGCTTGTTTGGAGTATCAAGATAACCTCATCCGACAACCCCCCGGATCTCAGGAATTGCCTTTCAGGATCCATGCTGCTAACCGGAGGGATTCTGGCCTCTGATGAAGAACTGGCCCCAGATGTAGGAGATTCTTCCTTCTTGGTAGTAGAAAGGGATCGTCTTCTGCCATCTTCTTCAGAAGTGGAAACCAGCTTCTTCCTGGCCAGAATGGTACCACTAAGATCACTGTTGCTCCCTCGTCGCTTATTTTCCTGAGGATTCTTGGGATCAGGGGGAGGGGTGGAAATGCGTACAGAAGAGCCCTGGTCCATGTCTGGGATAGGGCATCTACTCCTACTGGGCACTCCCAAGGGTTCAGGGAGTAGAAGGATTCCACCTTTGCGTTCTGTCGGGTCGCGAACAGATCCATGTCTGGTCTTCCCCAGCGACGGCATACCATGTCGATTACCTCGCTGTTCAAGTCTCACTCTGTCGCGCTGATTTCCTTCCTGCTGAGGAAGTCTGCGACCTGATTCTTGGCACCCTCTAGATGCACCGCCGAGATGGACTGGACCCATACTTCTGCCCATGTGAAGATCCGTTCCGCTAGGTGCTGTAATGCTGGGTGCCTTGGTCCCCCCTGATGGCGGAGGAAGGACACTGCTGTTACGTTTTCCGATAGGATCTTTACGTGTCTGTTCTTTAACCTGGCCTGGACTAGGACCTTCCTTACCACGTGTAGCTCCCTGAAGTTTGAGGATTGTCTGCCTTCCTCCGGACTCCAGAGCCCCTGGAAGTATTTTCCCTACACATGTCCGCCCCATCCTTGTTGGCTTGCGTCTGTGGTAACGGTGACGCAGGGGGCTGGATCCATGATACGCCCGATCGGAGATTTGTGGGAATGGTCCACCAGTGTAGGGATCTCCTTACTTGAGGGGACAGCCGTATCCTTCTGTCCAGTGACCGCTGTTCTCTGTCCCAAGCTGCTAGGACCACCTGTTGTAGGTCCCGAATATGGAACTGGCTCCATCTTACGCAGGATGTCATCAGTCCCAAGACTTTCATTGCGTCCCTGATGGAGTTTCGGTTCCTTGAAAATAGTCATGTCAGCACAAGCACCACTTGGTTTAACGCTGCCTTAATTTGCCATTGTGCTATATATACATATGTCTACATTTATTATTTCCTCAACATTTGTTTGAGATAGCTTTTAGGCAGTGCTGTATTTAATTAGCCCGGTATCTGCCATAACAGCATAAGCATTGCTGGATTGGATGTTACTCCAACTTGCCATTGTGCCATTTTTATTGCTACCTGGCTGGATGTTACTCTAACTTGCCACTGTGCCATTGCTATCTTGGATTGTACTATATGCATTATGTGTATATTTAACTGTAGTCATAATGGCTTGAACTGCTGACTTGTACTCAACCATTTGTGATTGTTTAGTGGGCTGCCAGTTATATTTTCACATTTTATGGCCCTTTGAAAAAATTCTTTTGACAATTATATATCACAATAGGTGTAAAAGTGATTTTTTTCCATTTTTTGTGTAGTTCATATGTATGCATACTATCAGTGCATAGGAGTATCACTATTACGCAAGTCTAATATCATTACTGTGGCATTTAGCCACATTTGCTACATTCATAAATTCTGCAAAATAACGATGTATGTGCATATCAACCTTGTAAGGATGTATTGGATATGTATCTCGTTGCTATTATGCAGTAATAAAGGCTGAACATTTTATGGCTTAACTTCGTTTTGCTTGTTTGATGGTGTATTCTATTTGAAGTGTCATTTATTAGGCTCAACTATTTGGATATATTTTACCTCTACTGTAAGCTTGGTGAAGATCCTGGGGGCTGATGCCAGGCTGAAGGGGAGGCAATGGAATTGAAAATGATATATCCTGCCTTCTCTTTCTAGCGCGAACCTTAGGTATCTCTGATGGTCTGGATGAATCGGAACATGGTAATATGCACTTTTAAAGTTTAGAGTGCACATTACCATGTCCTTGACTAAGAGGGATATTGTGGATCTTATGGACTCCATTTTGAATTTTTTGTATCTCAACCATCTGTTCAAGGGTTTGATATTTATTATCGTCCTTGATTCCCCTGAAGGTTCTTTTATCGAAAAGAGGCTTGAGTAATGACCCCTGCCCTCTTCTTGAATAGGAACTGGACTGATTGCTGCCATTTTTAGGAGGTCCTGAATGTCTGACCATATGAGGGAGGCTGAAGATATAGGGGAACTGGTTACGAGGAATCTTTCTGGAGGGTGGTCCTCGAACTCTATCCTGTACCCCTGGCAATAACCTGAAGAATCCACGGACTCTGGGAAATCTTTTGCCAACTCTCCAGGAACCTGGTCAGCTGTCCCCCCACCCTGATGGCGTCATTTTTTCCGAGAGCCTAATCCTGAGATGATAGACTCTCTCTTTCTTCCTCTGCCTTCTCCCCCCTTGGGATAGGCTCCATCTTCCTGACTCCCCTTTCCCCCTATAGTCTGATCTCTGGTTATAGCGGGGCCTCCGAAAGGGCTGGTATTTTTTATGCTTTTCCTCGGGAAACCGTTTCTTCTCATCCGAGGCCTTCTCTAGAATGTCGTCTAGGACTGGCCCGAATACTTTTTCCCCTGAGAAAGGGATGGAACAGAGCTTGTTCTTTGAGTGTCCCCCGACCAGCTCTTTAGCCAAATGGCTCTTCGAGCTACGTTGGACAGGGATTGATTTCTGGCTGCGAACCGCACTGACTCCATGGATGCATCAGCCAGGAATCCCGTAGCTAATTTTAACAGGGCAAGGGATTTTATAATCAATTCCCTAGGGGTCTTAGTTGTTAAGTGCTCCTCTAAGTCATCTACCCACAGGTGCATGGAGCGTGTTACTGATGTCGCTGCGATATTTGCGCGTATTATGGCTGCCGAGGCTTACCATATTTTTTTAAGGAGTCCCTCGGCTTTCCGGTCCATAGGCTCCTTCAGGTTGGAGGAGTCCTCGAAAGGAATAGCCGTTCTCTTAGAGACCTTCGCCACCGGGATGTATATTCTAGGGACCTCTTCCCATATCTTGACCTCCTCTGTGTCAAATGGTAGCCGTAGCCTAAAGTCTCTGGGGGATCGTGAGTCTCTTTTCGACCTCCTCCCATTCATCCAGAATCATGGACCGAATATGAGGGTTTACGGGAAAAACCATAGATGTCTGTGATCGCAGCCCGCCAAACATCTCGTCCTGTATGGAGAGGATTTTAGGCGGCTCCTCTATCTGCATGGTGTGCCTTATTGCCCCGAGAAGCTCCTCCGTGTCAGCTAAGGAAAACAAGTATCTTTTTCCTCTCTCTGGAGGATCCATATTTGACCCCCCATTCCGGGTCAGATACGGAGAGGTTCTCTTTGGAAGATGTATCCGACTCTCTCGGTCTCTTCCGGGATCCCTGGGTGTCTGCCTGGATGGCCTGGGGGCATATGAGATCCCCCACTGAAGCCTGCACCTCCTGCCTTATGACGGATCTCATGTTTGACATAAGGGCAGCTTGTTCTTCCTCTATGATCCGGCCAGTGCATGCTTTACAGAGGGGTTTGTGCCAAGTGTCTGATAGTTTTTTTTACTGCAGACCGGGCACTTTTTACTTTTCCCTGGCTTCATTTCATCCTTTTTTGCTGTCGAGGTGGATGCTCCCCCCTAGAAAACACAATGTATCTGCCCTGTGGATTCTAGTGTGTGTCCTGGCCCTAGGCTCCTTCCCTCTGTGGGGAACTGCGGCCTGGTACTCACATGCCCCTGCCTCTCTGAGTTCATTTCTGCTCCCTCATCCATGCTGGGACCAAGGAAAAACCCGTGTCTGAGCCTGCTGCCAAGACCCTGGATCCCCGTTACCTCTTATATCCTGGTGATGTCTTTCCTCTGTGAACGCTATGCTGCTGGCTTCACTCCGGAAGTTCCCCCTCCCCCAGGGAGAGTGATGCTGCCCCTGACCCGGAAGTGAAACGTGACACAGCCTGGAGCCGCTCATGCTGAGACACCCCAGGCAATGCTGTCTCCTCTGGGACCCGCTTGATGGACCCTGCTGCCGGTACTCATAGAGGCGGACCCGGACCTGGAGGCGTCTGAGGCAGGCCTGCTAGGTCGATAGCCCCCGTCAGAGGGAAGTGACCCCTTCCTCAGGAGCAGTGCTGCACTGAGGTATGCTGAGGGACCCTCTGGCTGGGTGTCAGCTGCAGACTCGACGGGGTGGGAAGGGTAAAGCTGGGCCCCCTGATCCTCACCGTCTGCTTGGAGCGGCCGGAGTTCCTGTCGTCGATACTATCCACAGTGGGACAGGAAAAACACTGAAGGGTGGTGGGGGAGGGTCCTTTTAACCTCTCATTGTTTCCTGTCCCACTGAGGGTAAGAAGGATGCCCTCCATGGTGCTGTCAGGGGGGTGACCTGGAAATTATGATGACTAAATACCCTTATTATTATTACTACCTTCATGCAATTTTTGCAATTTATTTTTAACTTTTTTATTTCAGGATATTTGTTTTTTGTTTTCTTGGTGCCCCTATAAACAATAATGCTGTGTCCACTTGACATTTAATAATGTCCCCTATGTACAGTAACAATGGCCCCAGCATCGCTGATGTCAGCAGGTGGTCAAGTGATGACTTTCGGCTTCTCTCAATTCTCATTTGAGTGAAGACAAACCTCTCTAGTCGACAAAAGCACATAGGAAACACGTGGTCGCATGACCACCTGATAATGCCAGTGATATTGGGGGCTCATGCAGCAGCCACTCCCTGTCATGATTTGGCAGTCTGCTTATTATTACAGCACCACTCCAGCAAGGTTTTCTTTTCTCACCGCTGGAGTGGGGCTTTAAGCGCAAGTCCCCTTTCCCGGTCATATACTCATCCTCCAGCGTATTCACCACTTTTTGGAATTGCTCCAGTCCAGCGGCTTAATCTTGTGAGGCAGCGTCTGACTGGCCAGAAGTTATAAGCTACATCACATGCGCTTAATGTAAATATATGAAAGACAGAAAAAGACGAGAACGAGGCCAGAACAAGCTTAGAAAGAGGCTCTCAGACTTACATTGATTAGTGACCTCTGCGCCGCTCCATGAAACACTGGAGCAGCGGACAGGTCACAAACTGCAGGAGATGGAGCGGAGCAGAGGCGATAACAGATGAAAACGCCGGAAGGTTAGTATCAGTTGGTAGTGTTCTTGGATTTTAAGCACCGCTCCAGCGGTGAAATTAAAATAAATGCTGGAGTGGTGCTTTAAATGTGATGCAGCTCATGGCTACTATATAGGGGGTTCTTATACTAATACTCATAAAAGACCCAGCTGATAAAAATAAAAGGCCCCCTATCTCCCCATCTCCAGATCCTCAAACAGCAACTACTACATGTGATGGCGTGCATATAATCTCCTAACAAAACAGTATAATAATAAGTCCCCCCAGTGCCCTGTCACCCCTCACAGTACCCCATCCTCTCACATTCACTCTCCCAGTGCCTAGTCCCCCACCTCCACTTCAGCTCCTACAATTCCTCAATCCTCTCACATTCACCCCTAATGCCCTGCCACCCTCCCCCACCTCTACTTCAACCCCAATATACCCTCATCTTCTTAAATTCACCCCCCAGTGCCCTGTCCCCCACCTCCACAATACCCCAATACTCTTATTCCATCCACACTTACCAATGAAGTTTGCAGCAGGACCTGGAAGTATCTGAGTGAAATGCTATATGGGCACTAGGACTCAGCATGCCTGCCCTGAGCCAATCGAAGCTAGCATCAAGTGGAAAAAAACTGCAGCCTGGAAGAATCTCCTCAGGTCAGTAAAGTCTGCACTGTACAGTACAGGAGGGAGACTCTGAAAATGGCCACTGTGTTAGCAGCATGCAGAGTCTCCGTCAGGCAGGGAAGCAGGGATTTTGCTGCTCTCGGTGGGCCACTGCATGTGATGGCGCCCGGGGAAATGGCCCCCTCTGCCCCCCCAGTAGCTATGCTACTGAGCCACTCTAAAAGCAGGACCATCCCTGAGGAAGGAAACCACTTGTTTTCCAAAATGCTTCTGAATTTTGGTCCCCTTAGTGCGCAGTACAGGTCTAAGCCAAGTGAGCATTACGTGACCAGCAACATCATGAAGGTTCTGCTTCTGCACGAACACCAGCGTATGAAGACTGGATCCGTGGTGATAACACGTCGGCACAGCACCAAAAGAGAAGAAAGAGCATTTGTCACCAGCCGGAAGAGCGCCCCGACTCCACCGCTCTGACTTACTAGCTGTCTCTGATCAACACCCAATTGGAACAGAAAGTATTGGGAGAGCGGATGGACATTTTATTATTATAATTTATTTATATAGCACCATTAATTCCATGGCGCTGTACATGAGAAAGGGAGTTACATATAAAGTTATAGATATCGGTAACAGTAAACAAATTTACAATGACAGACTGGTGCAGAGGAGAGAGGACCCTGTCCTTGCGGACTTACATTCTACATTTAAAGTATAACACATCATAACATCACCATGAGGTTTATGAGGTAACTCTCTCTTGATACATTATTACCCTTTGGTTATTATTCTCTGGGACCACTTATTGAGCTAATTTTTTTTTATGTGTTTTATGCCTATTAACCGGGGAACCTTTAACTCCTTTGACATTGGGCGTACATTTACGCCAATGTCGGTATCCACCCCTTTGAAGTGGGATCTGGCGGTGAGCCCACATCTTTCACAGAGCATGTCAGCTGTTTTGAACAGCTGACATGTGCCTGCAATAGCCGCGGGTGGAATCGCGATCCACCTGCAGCTATTATCTAGTTAATTGCCATTGTCAAACGCTGACAGCGGCATTTAAATGGCGCTTCGGGCAATCGTGCCAGAAATACGCACACCGGTGACCTGCGTCACATGATCGCTGGTCACCGATGTATTGTCATGACAACCCGTGGTCTCCTGGATACCTCTAATGGTTGTCAGTGCTGGCTTGCTGTGAGCTCCACTCAGTGGTCGATGCTCATGGCAAGTCAGTAATTCAGCTACATAGAGGCGAACTGATTACCTCTCCCTGCAAACCTCTGGTGTCTTTTCAGTGTTTTCTAATGGTACCATCTCAGGGCAGAGGGCGTGATGATGTCAATGCAGAGTGCCATCTGCTCTGAGCAGTCACAGTAAAGAGAGCCAGAAGTTGGCGAAATTGAGGAGTCCCGACCTGCGACGAGTGAGAAGAGATGAGCATTTGATTTTTTATGTATGGAGAAATAAACGGGGCCCATTCTCTATGGCGCATTATATGACACCCATTCTGTTTGGAGCTATACTGTATATGGGGTCCATTTTGTAAGGAGTATTATATGCTGTCCATTCTGTATAGAGCATTATATGGGGCCCATTCTGAATGGAGCATTATATGGGGCCTACTCTGTATAGAACATTACATGCGGCCCATTCCATTATAGAGCAAAATGTTGGGCCCATTCTGAATGGAGAAATATATGGAGCCCATTCTGAGTGGAGTACTCTATGGGGCCAATTTTGTATGGAGTAATATATAGTGCCCCTTTTTGTATGAAGTAATATATATAAGACCCATTCTGTATGGAGCAATATACGAGGCCCATTCCGAATGGAGCATTATATGGGGCCCATTTTGTATAGAGTATTATATATGACCTATTTTGTATAGAGCATTATATGGGGCCCATTCTGAATGGAGTAATATAGAGTGCCCCTTTTTGGATTTAGTAATACGTGAGGCCAATGTTGTAAGGAGCATTATATGGAGTCCATTCTGTATGGATCATTATATGGGGCCCATTATTCTGTATGGAGCATTATATGAGGGCCATTATTCACTATGATCCATTTGATGGAGTTCATTTTTCTGTATGAAGCAATATATGGGGCTCATTATACTGTATGGAGAACTATGTGGTGCCCATAATACTGTATGGAGGACTATACGGTCTAGTCTCAAATGAAAACTTTTGATTTGCCCCAGGGCACACAAGCACATAGTGAATGGGCCCCATGTAGGTATCCATGAGAAGAGAAGAAAAAGAACCACTGCAAATAGCGCACACTGAACCAGTACAAAAACAATGTTTTATTGATGCAGCAATACAATTCAAAACATAATAAAAACATATGAAGCATCCCACGATATATAACAGTGAAGTATGGCATATCACAATTATAGATTATGCTGTAATAACCTGTATATCAACCATGTGGTCCAACCTCACTGCAATTAATCACAACAACCACCCCATAAACCTGGTCATGGAGACCAAGGGCCCTAATATTGCACAATCACTGCATGAAATAATTCCATGCATGTGTCCCTAAATATTCACTGGTTAGGGCACACAGGCCATAATAAGCGAACAGCAATATGGCCAATGCCCACAATCCAATATTCAATTGTACCACACAAAAATTACTCCAGAGCAACCAATAATAAGGTCGCAGTGAAAATACAGCTATAACCAAGTGGGTGCTACACCCAGGATCATACCCCACGCGTATCGCCGCAACCCATGCGGCTTCATCAGGGGAGGTACACTGATCATGATCCAACAGCCTTATATACCTTACTAAGACTCAAATGACTCGCACATGCACCACAGGTGAACTGCCCCCATCCAAAAGTTCCAATCACTACAAAAAGACCAGCGACCCGGTCACTGAAGGAACATGGCCGCCGCGCATGCACAATGAGCTGTGTGAGGAGTGTTGATAAAACAGGGGAGAAAAACATTCCATGTAGGTATCCATATATAAAAAATTAGCAAATACTCCTCTCTCCTCGATGACCGCAGGTCTGGTCTCTTCAGCGTCGTGGTTTTCTGGTTTTCAGCACGGTGACTGCTAAGAGCAGAGGGTTCACTGTAGTGACATCATCGCACCCTCTGAGAAGACACCAGATGTTTGTAGGGAGAGGAAAGTATTGCAAGTGCTGAGGCCCTGAGCAAGCACTGGCAGCAGATTCTCCCTACTCACGGGCACCATAGCATGCGATGTCAACGGTGAGTGGGCCCCCTTGTTTACTCAGAGCCCTGGCACTTGGTGGTGACTCCAGCCCTGTCTGAGGTCTGTAATTACAAGGGAGGAGAGTAGGATCTGATACCCCCATTTTCCCCTCCCCCACTTTTCCACCTGAGACGTATACAGACGTCCCTGTGACCTGTGCCTTATTGACCTGTGATGTAAGGATACGTCTCATGTTTAATGCAGCACCGCGACCGCTGTCGTGGTGCTAGCATTAAAATTCAAAAGCCAATTCGGAGCAGGCCACATTGAGTTGTTCTTCCAGGGGGTGGTGATGTCCCCCCACAATGATCGCTGTGATTGGCTGTTCAATTCTGTGGTGCCCATAATACTGTATGGAGGACTATACTGTCCAGTCTAAAATTAAAACTTTTGTTATCCCCAGGGGATACACTGTTTGCTGTGAGGATTAACCAGTTTCTGAGATATTTTAGAATTTACAATAGATATCACTTACATAATGTAAGAAGCAAAATCTTTAGCATACCTATATTTCTTTGCCATAGCTGTGCATCATGAATCATGATGTGTGTTAAAGGGGCTCACTGATATTTTTTTCTTGGGGTCCAAGAAAACCTGGAGCCGGCCTTGACCTCAGATCAGATACCCCATTCCCTTGTAATTGCAGCAGAACTCAGATCAGAGGTCTGCAATTAGGGTATGTTTCCACATTCAGGATTACATCCGGATTAGCTGCAGGTTGAACGCTGCGTACAGCCGCAGCGTTCAATCCGCAGCGTCCAAATGTTACAGCATAGTGGAGGGGATTTTGGAGCGCCATTTGACTTTTTGAATGGAAAATATGCTGGAATATTTATCGGTTGCCATGTCACGTTTGGAAAGTCCCTGTGTGCCTAAACATTGAAGCTCCCCCACAAGTGACCCCATTTTGGAAACTAGACCCCTGAAGGAACTTATCTAGATGTATGGTGAGCACTTTGAACCCCCAAGTGCTTCACAGAAGATTATAACGCAGAGCAGAGAAAATAAAAAAATATTTTTTTTCCTCAAAAATGATATTTTAGCCCGCTATTTTTTATTTTCACAAGGCTAACTGGAGAAATTGGACCCCAAAAGTTGTTGTCCAGTTTGTCCTGAGTATGCTGGTACCCCATATGTGGGGGTAAACCACTGTTTGGGCTCACGGCAGGGCACAGAAGGGAAGGAGCGCCATTTGACTTTTTGAATGAAAAATTAGCTCCAATCGTTAGCGGACACCATGTCATGTTTGGAGAGCCCCTGTGTGCCTAAACTTTGTAGCTGCCCCACAAATGCCCCCATTTTGGAAACTAGACCCCCCAAGGAACTTATCTAGATGCATAGTGAGCACTTTGAACCCTCAGGTGCTTCACAGAAGTTTATAATGCAGAGCCGTGAAAATAAAGTTTTTTCCCTCAAAAAATGATTTTTTAGCCCGCTAATTTTTATTTTCACAATGGTAACAGGAGAAATTGGACTCCTAAAGTTGTTGTCCAATTTGTCCTAAGTATGCTGGTACCCCATATGTGGGGGGAACCACTGTTTGGGCAAACGTCGGGGCTCGGAAGGGAAGTAGTGACGTTTTAAAATGCCGACTTCATGGAATGGTCTGCGGGCGTCATGTTACATTTGCAGAGCCCCTGATGCACCTAAACAGTGGAAATCCCCCACAAGTGACCCCATTTTGGAAACTAGACCACCCAAGGAACTAATCTAGATGTGTGGTGAGCAATTTGAACCCCCAAGTTCTTCACAGAAGTTTATAATGAAACGGCATGAAAATAAAAAATCATTTTTTTCCACAAAAATAATTATTTTAGCCCCCAATTTTTTATTTTCCCAAGGGTAACAGGAGAAATTAGACCCCAAAAGTTGTTGTGCAATTTTACCTGAGTATGCTGATACCCCATATGTGGGGGTAAACCACTGTTTGGGCACATGTCGGGGCTCGGAATGGAGGGAGCACTGTTTGAATTTTTAAACGCAAAATTGGCTGGAATAAATGGTGGCAACATGTCGCGTTTGGAGACCCCCTGATGTGCCTAAACAGTGGAAACCCCTCAATTCTAACTCCAACCCTAACCCCAACACACCCCTAACCCTAATCCCAACCCTAATCATAACCCTAACCACAACCCTAACCCCAACACACCCCTAACACCCCTAACCCTAATCCCAACTCTAACCCTAATCCCAACCCCAACCCACTCCTAACCCAAATCTTAACCCTAATTCCATCCCTAACCCTAATCTCAACCCTAACCCTCATTCCAGCCCTAACCCTCATTCCAGCCCTAACCCTCATTCCAACCCTAACCCTCATTCCAACCCTAACCCTAATGGAAAAATAAAAATATTTTCTTTATTTTATTATATGTCCCTACCTATGAGGGTGATAAAGGGGGGGTTTATTTACTTTTTTTTATTTTGATCACTGTGAGAGTTTCGCACAGTGATCAAAATAAATGAATGAATCTGCAGCCGGTGCACTGCGCATGCGCCCGCCATTTTCCAAGATGGCGGCGCCCATGACGCAGGACACCGGGATGGCCAGAGGGACAGGACGTACCGGGGCCGGTGGGGATTGGAAGGCTGGGGGGAGCGGAGGGAAGGGGACCTGATGATGACTGCGTCGTCCGATCGCTGCAGTCAGTCGGTGGCGGTAGCCGATCGGTGCCATCAGTCGGTGGGTGAGGGGTCTGATTGCTGTCTACAGCCATGGCCGATGCTATTGCAGCATCGGCCATGGACCGATTGTAATATTTCACCAAATTTAATTGGTGAAATATTACAATCATACTGTGCATGCGCCCGCCATTTTGAAAGATGGCGGCACCCATGCAGGAGGGACGGCGGGACATCGGGAGCCGGAGCGGGACATGACAGGTACCGGGGAGGGTGAGGGGGATCGGAGGGAAGGGGAGGGGGGGCAGATCATGATAGCAGCGGCCCATCGCTGCTGTCAGTCCGTGGCGGGGGCCGATCGCCCCCCGCCAGCAGGTGTGGGGGGGTTTAAATTAGTGTCTCCAGCCATGTCCGATGCTACTGGATTGTAATATTTCATCCAATTTCATTGATGAAATATTACTATCGCTCTGATTGGCTGTTGAAAGTGAAACAGCCAATCAGAGCAATCGTAGCCACGTGGGGGCTAAGCCACCCCCCTGTGGTGAAGCATAAAGGGTACTTTGTGTGACCTTTCATTGACCCCGGTCACACGACCCGCAGGAGAGCTATTTATAGCATGATGCCTACGGGGGCATCATGGGTCGTTTGGCCACGAATTTTCATAACGCCTACGTAGGCGTCATGGGTCGGGAAGGGGTTAAAAACTTATGTACATCAAAATACAACATATATAATTTTTACAATACAAATTAATTAAATGTGTCATATTTAAAGAGGTGGTCCACTACATTGTGCAAAGTGCCCATCGATTTAAACTTTTTAAATAAGCATTTTTGTAAATACCTGATGTTGCCATATGTGCCTGTTAGCGATGGTATCGCTGCTCGCTCAGACCCGATCACATGATCCCGACTGCGGCCACAGGTAATGGCAATGTATGGATATGTCTAAGGTGGGAAATGGGTTAAAAGGGGGAGGGGATAGTGGAGGTATTAGATCAGACCCTCCTCCCTTGTAATTACAGACATCAAACAGAGATGAAGTAAACACCAAGTGCCGGGGCCCTGAGCAAGCTTGGGGGCCCACTCGCCGTTAACACAGGCACGCTATGGTGCCCATGAGTAAGGAGAGTCCGGTGCCAAACTTGAGCGAGTGGGCCCCCCCCTTGCTCAGGTCCCCAGCACATGCAAGACTTAGATCTCTCAGTAAACCACTGATGTCTTTTCAGCATTTTCTGACTGTCATCTCAGGGCAGAGGGCGCTATGATGTCACTGCAGTAAGCCCTCTACTCAGAATATGGCAACACTGAGGAGTCTGACCATGCGGCCAGCGAGGAGAGATGAGAATTTAATATTTTATGTATGGAGAAATATACGAGGTCCATTCTCTATGGAGCATTATATGGGGCCCATTCTGTACTGACCATTATTTGGGACCCAATCTGAATGGAGCATTATATGGGGGCCATTCTGTATGGAGTATTATATGGAGCCCATACTGTATAGAGCAGTGATGGCGATCCTTTCTGAGACTGAGTGCCCAAACTGCAACCTAAAACCCAATTATTTATGATGAAGTGCCACCAGGGCAATTTTGTTTGATGAAAAATGTGTAGTGGCCATCTCAAGGTACTGCAGTGCTGCCCTCATTCAAAGTGAATGAGAACTACTCAGCAGTGACCGTTATAAGCGCTGAACAGGAGAGTCCGCAGCTGCCAACTCTCTTCCCTGTACAGCGCTTGCCGTCCCTAAACCCTGATGATCAATTCTATTATGTAAACAATTCATTGATTTGAAACTTACCTTTGCAGTCTTCTCTTCTGTTCAGCAGGGGGTGTTAAGCTCATGCGTGCTTATCACAAACTGAAACTGAGCACTCACACTGCCCTTTCCAGACACAGCAGTTGGATTGATCTTTAGGGAAAAAATGCAGATTAGGTATATAGATTTTAGCATGGAATGCAAGCAGATTCTACCCTGAAATATGCCCCATCATTGTCCCCTTCTTGTAGTAATATGCCCCATCATTGTCCCCTTCTTGTAGTAGTAATATTATTATTTATTACTATAGCACCATTTAATCCATGGCGCTTTACATGTGAGGAGGGGTATACATAATAAATACAAGTACAGTAATCTTAAACAATACACAAATGGTACAGGATGAGAGAGGACTCTGCCCACGAGGGCTTACAATCTACAAGGGATGGGTGAGGATAGAGCTGGTTGTGCTGCGGTTTGGTGAATCGGTGGTTACTGCAGGTTGTAGACTTGTCGGAAGAGGTAGCTCTTCAGGTTCTCTTTGAAGGTTTGATCCCAGCAAAGAGCAAACAGATGAATGGCAAACTAGGGCACACAAATCACCACATTACCAGACGGAGCTATTTATCTGAAGTATTGCGGCATGTGATTCAGTCAAAAAATGGAGGTGCTTGCATGAAAAAACATGAATATTTCAATGTGAAGCAAAAAAAAGAAGAAATATGCAGCACTCACCGATGTAGCTGACAAACTGTGAGTCTTTATTTCACATAATATCCATCAAATGTGTGGACATGCAGGACGTGGAGGAATGCTAGGGGAGGGAGGTGCCCGACAACGGCCGTTTCGCGATTACTCGCTTCTACGGGTCCAGGTGAGGGGATTAGCTAAAGGTCATTCCCTATATAGGATCACAGACCTTACTAATTAACATACATAAGTTGTGAAACAAACATTTACAAAAAAATATATAGTTATACAATATACAGAGTGCAAGATACTAGTGAAGAATAAATCTTTCCATATCGATTTACAAGATAATCTATATTTCTACAATATCATAGGAAGATTATAATCTAAATAACTTTACAAACAATTTTTTATAAAAATACTGATAGATCGATCCTGTCATTTAGTCCCAAAGGACCTTGTGCGTTCGCTTTCAGGATCCATTTCGCTTCTTGTTGCAATAAAGCTTTGTCATGGTTACCTCCTTGAGGTGGAAAATTGACCTTTTCAATCCCTTCATGTATAGGAACAGAAACTGCAGCTGAAACATTGGAAAAAGATTTTTTAAGATGTAGCTTTCTTATACTTTTAAACAATTCAATCCTAAAATCGACATAATCAAATTTTTCTGGAATACAAAAATTTAAGCCTTTAGATAGAACTTCAGTGTGTTCACTGGATAATTGGCGCATTTTAAAAAATGTTATATAAAAAATTGTATGTAAAGTTATTTAGATTATAATCTACCTATGATATTGTAAAAATATAGATTATCTTGTAAATCGATATGGAAAGATTTATTCTTTACTAGTATTTTGCACTCTGTATATTGTATAACTATATATTTTTTTGTAAATGTTTGTTTCACAACTTGTTATGTATGTTAATTAGTAAGGTCTGTGATCCTATATAGGGAATGACCTTTAGCTAATTCCCTCACCTGAACCCGTAGAAGCGAGTAATCGTGAAACGGCCGTTGTCCGGCACCTCCCTCCCCTAGCATTCCTCCACGTCCTGCATGTCCACACATTTGATGGATATTATGTGAAATAAAGACTCACAGTTTTTCAGCTACATCGGTGAGTGCTGCATATTTCTTCTTTTTTTGCTTCTCTTTGAAGGTTTCCATGGTAGGCGAGAGTCTGATATGTTGTGGTAGAGTTCCAGAGTAGGGGGGATGTGTGGGAGAAATCTTGTATGCGATTGTGGAAAGAGGAGATAAGAGGGGAGTAGAGAAGGAGATCTTGTGAGGATAAGAGGTTGCGGGCAGGTAAGTACCGGGAGACGAAGTCACAGATGTATGGAGTACTTAGGATGGCTTTGTATGTCATGGTTAGGGTTTTGAACTAGAGTCTTTCGGTAATGGGGAGCCAGTGCAGGGATTGACAGAGGGGAGAGGCCGGGGAATAGCGGGGGGACAGGTGGATTAGTCGGGCAGCAGAGTTTAGAATAGATTGAAGGGGTGCGAGAGTGTTAGAGGGGAGGCCACAGATCAGGAGGTTGCAGTATCAAGGCAGGAGATGATGAGGGCATGGACTAGGGTTTTTGCAGATTCTTGGTTGAGGAATGTACGGATCCGTGAAATGTTTTTGAGTTTAAGTCGGCAGGAAGTGGAAAGGGCTTGGATATGAGGTTTATAGGAGAGATCAGTGTCAAGGATAACCCCGAGGCAGCGAGCTTGTGGGACTGGAGAGAGTGGGCAGCCATTTACTTTAATGGATAGGTCCGTTGGGGTGGTCGCGTGAGATGGGGGAAAGATGATGAATTCTGTTTTGTCCATATGAAGTTTAGAAATCTAGTGTAGAAGAAGGATGAAATAGCAGACAGACATTGAGGGATTCTGTTTAGTAGGGAGGTGATATCTGGTCCAGAGATGTAGATCTGTGTGTCATCAGCACAGAGGTGATACTGAAAACCATGAGCTTCAATGAGCTGTCCGAGGCTGAAGGTGTAAATAAAGAAGAGCAGGGGCCCTAGGACTGAATCTTGCGGGACTCCGACGGATAGGGGGTGGGGTGAGGAGGTGGTGTGCTAGTGGGAGATGCTGAATGTCCGGTCTGTTAGGTATGCCGCATCAATGTCCCCTTCTTATAGTAATATGCCCCATCATTGTCCCCTTCTTTTAGTAATGTGCCCCATCCTGATCCCCTTCATGTAAAAATTGCCCATTCCACCACCTCCATCATGTCCTCCTCACCACCCCATCATTGCCCTCTCCATCACTCCCATCATTGCCTTCTCATCACTCCCATCCTTGCACTCTCCCCACCACCTCCATCATTCCCATCATAGCCTTCATCACTCCCATCATTGCCCTCTCCCCATCACCGCCTTCTCCATCACTCCCATCATTGCTCTCTCCCCAATCATTGACCTTTCCCCATCAATACACACACACCTCTTATACACACACACCTCTCCATGTGCTCGCCGGCAGCTTCCTCTCACTGGTACAGCGGCCGCAGAGCTGAATGTTGATGTCATCCAGACACGCCGCTGACTGCCATGTGAGGTAGGAAGCTGCAGCTCCAGAGCGAGGACACTTGGAGATGAGGCGATGTCACATGCCAGCAGAGAGGGCTTTGCGTGCCCTCTCTGGCACACGTGCCATAGGTTCGCCATCACTGGTATAGAGCCCATTCTGTATGGAGTAATATATGGGGCCAATTCTGTATGGAGTATTATATGGGGCCCACTCTGTATGGAGCATTATATGAGGCCCATTCTGTATGGAGCATTATAAGGGGCACATTATTCTGTATGGAGCATTATATGGAGCCCATACTGTATACAGCATTATATGGGGCCTATTTTGTATGGAGTATTATATTTGGCTTATTCTGTATGGAGCAATATAATAAATTATTTCTGTGACCATTGTGGGTTTTTATGTCATTAAATGAGGGATACCCACAATTTTCACCAAGTGTGTAAAGTAGGCATGTGGGAAATGTTGTTTATTAACTATTTTGTGTGACACATCTCTCTAATATAAGGGCATAAAAATTGAAAGTTTGTAAATTGATACATTTTTGCTAAATTTCCATTTTTTTACACAAATAAACGCAAGTCATATCAAAATTTTTTACCAATAACATATAATACAATATGTCACGAAAATACTGTCTCAGAATCAGTGGAATCCGTTGAAGTGTTCCAGAGTTATCACCTCATAAAATGACAGTGGTCAGAATTGTAAAAATTGGCCTGGTCATTAACGTGCTAACCACCTTCCGAGGTAAAGGGGTTATCTTGTTAAACGGATTACAATAACAATAATACTGTGCCCAATCGTTTACATGCCACTGTATTTTGCATGTCTAATTGATCCATATGATGTAAATGTAAGCTTACCTATATATACTCAGCACATCGACCACAGAGTGCAAGCTTGAGAAAGGGGAACAACCAAGAAAAGTTGCACCTGTGATCTCCGTTCGTGAGACAAAGTCAAAATCAGTTACTTACCGTATATACTCGCGTATAAGCCGAGATTTTCAGCCCATTTTTTTGGGCTGAAAGTCCCCCTCTCGGCTTATATGCGAGTCATATGCCGGGGGTGGGCGGGGGTGTCAGAGACCATACTCACCACTCCTGGCACGTCTCTGCAGGCCCTGCTTCTCCCTCGGTCGTCGTCTTCCTGCGTTCAGCAGTCACGTGGTACCATATTCTTATTATGCGCATATTCATGAGTTTAATGAGCGGTACCATGTGATCGCTGAACGCAGGAAGAAGAGGACCGAGGGAGAAGCAGGGTCTGCAGAGAAGACCATGTGCCAGGAGGGGGTGAGTATGACGGGGGGCAGAGCAATATTCACCTGTCCCCGTTCCACCGCCGTGCACTGCTGTGTCTCCGGGTCCTCCTGCTGTGACGTTCAGCAGAGGGCGTGATGACGTAGTCAGTGCGCTCCCTCTCATGAACGTCACTGCAGAGACTGGGAGACACAGCGGTGGATGGCGATGGAACGGGGACCGGTAAATATAGTCATTGCCAGGGGCTCAGGACACCGGCACCTGGCCCCCAGTGACAGAGAGGTGAGTGTGTCATTTTTTTTTAATTGCAGCAGCAGCAAATAAGGGGTATTTATGGAGCATCTTATGGGGCAGCATTAACCCTTGTACAGCAGCATATTATGGGGGGTAGTTGGAGCGCCCCAAAGGGCCTTGGGGTACTCAGGACCGGGCCCGTTGACTTCAATGGGGGATGTCGCGGCAGCGGTGACCCGGTCCGTGGCCCTGAGGCGTCCAGTAATAAAATAGGGGAAAGTTGTGTGAAATTTAAGTGTGACGCCACCCTTGGTGTTCGGCAATAAGTGGCCGACGCTGCGGTTTTTGGTCCTCTGGGGCTGATGGTGACGCAGCCAAGTTGGTTCAGCTCCCCACGGGTGGAGCAGGGGCCCCAGGGAAAATATATTTGATTAACAGTTCAGATGGCGGTGAACGTTGGGGTGCAGAGAAATAAGAGGACACAGAGAGGTGCAGTTTCTTTACCTTTTACTTGCAAGTGGTTGCAATCCGGGGTACCACATACAGGTGATGGATGGAGTCCGGCTCACCTGGAGGCATTCAGGGGATCCACCCTGCCAAGTGGGGATTTGGGACCTTCCTTCTGCACTTTGTGTGTGGGTCTCTGCTGTTTGTAACTAAGCTGCGACCCTCTATTGCATGATGGTTTCTCTAACCTGTATGGCTGTCAGCGTGAGCCTATTCCACGGGTACTGTCCTTTTCACCATCAACCCAGGGCTCCTGATCTGCTGCCGTGCCTTCAGGTGTTCAATGTCGCTCAGGAACTTGCAGTCCCCTGTACTTCCATATTCGGCTGTTAGGACATACAGCTCCTGCCCAGCCCAGAACTCTGGCATCCCTTTTCATCTATCCGCGCTTCGCTCTGGGGTCTGCTATATGCAGTTTTTAGCTTCCCCAGAGCCTCTTGTCTATGCTCCTGTCCTTTCCCTCCTCACAGATCAGCTCTCCATCTTCAACTCCCCTCACTAACCGTCCTGTCATGAGCTCAGCTGCTCCTGTTTCCATGACAACTCCCTTGCTTTCTCTCAGCTCACTACTTGCTGACTCACTAACCCCATCTGCTGGCCACAATTTATAAGGCACCTCCCCTTTCTGACCTGCAGGAGGAATTGTCATGTAATCTATGTTACCAGGCATGGGGGGCCCCCCCTTCTGCCTCCAGGCATGACTTTACCCATTAGAGGGAGGCAATGTCACTGTGACAACCAGACTCTGGGGTGTCACATTACCCCCAGTTAAGTTCAGCACTCCCGGACTGAGGAAAACATAACAAGAATGGTTAACAACAATTAATGAAAATCTACAAAGTCTTAAAAATGTAAAAATTATCAAAAACCAGAAAAGAAAAAGAAACCATAACACAGTTACTGCAGCGACCAGTCCTTACGCTGCTATCCAGTAATTGTCTTTGTCCTTGTTCTTGGAGTTTGGTTGGTGGGAACCGCCTTAGCCCACTTTGTGTGTCTTCCCTGGGCATGGCTACAGGGCACTCTGTAGATGGGCCTGTTTTACGGCCACGCCGGCGGCTTATTTTCTAGGCCAAGTTGGAGTAACTATTCACAAATAAAGTTCTGACCACACACAGTCCTGTGGCCCAATTGTCCTTTAACGGGTTATTACGAATACTTTAAAAAGTTCATACAGTAAGTCTCTGTAGACTCTCATGCTTAACAGTTACAACTATACATTCTTATCAATTTATTTACATTATGTACTCTCTATAACGGACAGGGATCTGACCTCTAGTTCTACGAGTGGATCTACGTAGTATAGGTATCTCTGATGACCTGACCTGTTCTCTAATGTCTACTGTTGGTGCACTAGTCACTATGCTATAAGTAGACTTGTGTAATATAGGCATTCTGGACTGCCTTCTCTTGACTCCTAGACTCACCATGAGATTGACAGATTCGCTGAATACCTTGGCTAGGTGCTTCAAATGGTCTTCGTAGGTTTTGGCGAAGACAATGATGTCGTCCTGGTACAGCAGAACGGTTTCAAAGTTTTTATGTCCAAGGCAGAATTCCATTAACCGCTGAAATGTTCCTGGCGCATTTCTGAGCCCGAACGGCATGTAGTTAAACTCGCAGAGGCCCATTGGTGTTGTAAACGCTGTCTTCTCTTTGTCTGCCTCTGCCACAGGAACCTGCCAATACTCACTAGTGAGATCTAAGGTAGAGAAATAGTTAGCGGTTCTCAGTGCAGCTAGTGATTCCTCAATTCTAGGCAATGGGTAAGCATCTTTATGTGTAATGCTGTTAATCCGCCTGTAGTCTACACACATTCTCATAGTACCATCTTTCTTCTTAACGAGGACTAATGGAGCTGCCCAGGGGCTACAACTATCTCTGATTACCCCAGCCTCCATCTCCCGTAACATACTCATGGCACATTGATAGTGTGCTGGGGGTACAGGCCAGTGCCTCTATTTAATGGGTGGATGATCTCCGGTGTGGATATGATGTTGAACCCCTTTTGCCCGCCCAAAATCTAGAGGATGCTTGCTGAAGACCTGTTCAAATTCTTGAGCCACCCAGTAAGACCCATGTTTTTGGTGCGAAGGTGTGGAGTCAGTGCCTACGTGTAGCTGCTGACACCAATCCTCCTGTTGCCCTTCAGAGCCATTCTCTTCCACCTTGTCAGATGGAAGCAAGGGTTCTAGTGCCTCTATTGCATTATTACTTACAGTGAACAGCTTAACGAGGGTGGCATACCGGGGTAAATGGACCTCTCTCTACCCACAATTTAAGATGCGTATTGGTACTCTCCCTTTGCGGACATCAACTACCCCTCTGGCTGTCACGATAGTGGGCCTACTATCAGAGTACATGGGTTCTACCAAGGCTTGGTAATCTTGACCCCTTAGGCCTATTGCTGCCCGACACCAAATTAACATTTCACTTCTGGGAGGTACTGCAATGGGGAAAGGATCACTTACTCTGACACTTCTGACTTCTCCACCAGACAGCTTTACCTGTTGTCTCTGCATCAGTGCTCTGATCTCCTTTTGCAGGACCCGCTGCTGACTGGAGCTGGTGGTCTCGGCTACCTGTTGTAACAAAACAATAATCTCTCCAAGACAATTTTCAATTACATTAGTGCTTAAAGTGATTATAGGATGGCATTCTCGTTTGTCAATATCATCTATAATCAAACCTTGCGATTGCAATTCTACTCGGCCAATCTTGATAGTCACCTCTTTATATCCCATCTGAGGTAAGGGCTGACCATTGCTGGCAATGATGGCAAGGTCTTTATCTGGGCTGTGAGCAATGTCTGAATCAGCCCAGTACTGCTTAAAAAGAACATATGGCATCGTTGTCACCTGGGAGCTGGTGTCCAGTAAAGCGTTCATCGGAAAGCCGTCAGTCACGATAGGCAGGACTGGCCATCCACTTGCGTAATTGTCTCTCCAATTTGGTGGGCCTGGTCATCATACTCCTGCAGGTTGGTCCTTTGCCCCAGGGGTTGCTTGTTTAAATGACAGAACGTTGCTAGGTGTCCCACCTTGTTGCAGCGGTGACAAATGGGCTGTCCGTCGTCATCATAACGATCGCTATCTCTCCCTCTGGTCGGTGAGATTCTCCTCTGCTGTTGCCACGGGACATCATCTGGACTGGAGGCCAGCTGGATCTTTTTCTTTGGAGCCACTTGTAGGGACTGCACAGTTTTTGTAAGTGCAGCCACACTTTGTTAGTTCTTTGACTTGGAGATGCAAGTCTGCTGCAGAGTCATCATCTTGGGCCAGTGTGCCAGTCTCAATAGGGGTCTTTGGAAAGGATGCTGCCTCCTGCTGGTATGTAATTGCTGGATGCCTAGAGGGCTCTGTGCCACTAGAATTTGGTTCACGTAGCACCCGTATGGCAAGTGTGCAAAGTCCAATTCAGGATTTTGTAGGGCCATTATGCGCAGCGGTGTCCTTTGATTATTAGACTGGAGTCCCTCTATAAAAGTAATCTACTGTATCTTGATTTTGCACGCTCTCAGGGTCAACCTGCTTTACGGCCCGTAGTGCCTCCTGAAGATTAAGGGCATATTCCCATATACTGTCCTGCACCCTCTGTTTGCACCCAAAGAATCTCATTTTTATCTCTGTTGCAGTACGGGTATCAAAAGTGTCTTTCAGTCTGGCAAAGATTTGTTTGACAGTTCTTTTATCAGTGTCCGGCCAGGAGTTTACTTCCATCTGAACCTCACCAGTTAACTGGCCAATGAGGATACTGACTTTTTGACTCTCAAACAGGGGGTACACTTTGAACAAACTACATAGTCTTTCCTTAAAATCGCTCAGGGTGTGCGACTCCCCTGAGTACTGTGGTAACCAGGCCGCTCCTGGTATATATGGCATTGATATCGGTATTATGGAGGATGAGGCTGCGACCGCCGCTGAATCTTCACCCATGTTGAGCATTTTCTTCCTGCTTTTTCACTTGCTCACTAACGTCAGAGCGCGGGCAGGGCTTCGCGGCGTGCTTTATTTCTGGCTCCGCCCGCAATGGCACGCCCTTCTCTGCTCACACGCACTGTATGATGCAGTTATGGCGGTTATTTGAAAGCTCATTAAAGTCTCTAGCACTCAATTTAATAAAGTCTATGGCACACAGTACCCAGCTTTGCTAGGCTCGTTAAATCCTGTTCGTGACGCCAGTTTTGGAGCACCCCGCAGGGCCGGAGGTTACTCGGTACCGGGTCGGTCAGGTTTTTTTAAAGGGGATGTCACGGTGGTAGTGACCCAGTCCGTGGCCCTGGGTGTCCAATGTAGATGGAAGTTCAAATGAGGGGGAAGATTGTAGGGAAAAGGGGAAATCGTGACGTCATCCGTGGTACTCGGCAAGAGTAGCCGAAGCTGCAATGCAGATCCTCGGGGATGATGTTAAAGCAGCAGAGATGGTGAAGCTCTCCATGGGCAGAGCTGTGTCCCAGGGTAGCTAAGATGGTAATAGTGAGCCGGTGACGGTGATGATGAATGCGGTGTATGGCAGGCGAGATGTAAATGACATAAAGGACACAGTTGGGTGCGGTTTCAGGGTCTTTACTCACAATTCCTGCATGCGGTAGCCCACTTGGTACTGTGTCCTCTGGGTGAGGGGTCCAGCCAACTCCCAGGTAGATCAGGAACACCTTTTCAGTACTCCTCTTTGTGTTCACCTTTCCAGGCCGTGTCGACTCTCTGCGCTGATCTCTCCTTTCTCTCTGTCAGAGACACCGCACTGAACTTGCTCACTGAGCCAGTGCGCGTGTCCTGAGTAAAGCGAACTGTGCTCAAAGCTACCTGTGGAGCGGGCAGCAACCGAATAGATGCGTACTTCAGAGCCGCAGGACCTGAAGCACGTGACTGCTGGAGGCGTGGCCTAAACTCCACAGAGCTAGGAGCTGCAATACAATTCCTAGCAGAGTAACTGCGAGACAAAGTTACCAAGGGGCATAGACAGTGAGAATAGTCAGGACGTAGCCAATGAGTCACACACAGAGATAGCTGTAGGGTACCAAAGGGGGCGAGCAGAGAGTAGTCAGGTCACATGCAATGAGTCATACACCGATAGTTGCAAGGTACAAGAGGGGCGAGCAGAGAGTAGTCAGGTCACATGCAATGAGTCATACACAGATAATAACGCAGTACAAAATCAACAGGCAAACTCACAACGGGAAACAGAATCGGGTCAGAACCATATAAACAAGCTATAGCAACAAACAGGCACACGGGGGTCAGCACACTAGGCCAATGGCAAAAGTATAACTGGCAGGGATTGAAGCTACCCAGGGGTTTATGAAGCTCTCCCAGAACCAGAAAGAGGCCACAATCATTAACCCCAAGTGTGCAGGTCAAAACCTGCACAGAGCTCCAGACATTAACCCCATGTGCAGCTCAAAAACCCACACTGGGATCATGACACTCTCCTGTCCTGCGCCTTTGCAAACAGTGTCCCCAAGCCAGCAGCCATGGATCTCACCGAGCGACGTGGGTCAGGCCCTGGGATCCTCTATAGCTACCTTTGCCAGGAATGACTGAGGTTGAGGCACTTAAAGTTACCTCAGCCTCCGGTTTACTAGCTGAGCCTCACTTATTGTTCCCCACTAGGCTTAGGGGCCGGATCCCTTTACTGTGGCCAGGTCCTTCCTTTCCAGCATGCGGGCCCCACGAGTGGCTTATCGCACTACTCATGCCCCTAGGACCCCTTCTGTACTCCTGGGAGCTTCTTTCCTTCTCGATGTTTCTCTCTCTGACCCGTACTCTGTCAGTCCTACCACCGACTGACTCTTTCTAGAAAGATCTTTTACCTCAGGCTTAACTCCTCCCACCAACTGTCACCTCCTTGTCACAGATTGGATCACATACCTCACACCACCTCCTAAGCTCCTCCCCCTCTACCTACCTTTCCCACTCATCTTCCAACACCATTTCCTAGCCAGCCTGGGATGAGGCCATCCTCCCAAAGGGTACACCCAGATGCCCTAACTAGTGTGTGTTGGGTGCGAGTGATAGGAGTCCTGGGTGGTACTCCCTCCTTACCTGAGGGTGGGATACCACACCTCTGGATGAGGTGCAGTACCTCTGTGGTGCCACATATTTATGGAGCATCTTATGGGGCAGCATTAACCCTTGTGCAGCAGCATATGGGGGTATTTATGGAGCATCTTATGGGGCAGCATTAACCCTTGTGCAGCAACATATGGGGAGTATTTATGGAACATCTTCTTGGGCCAGCATTAACCCTTGTGCAGCAGCATATGGGGGGGTTATCTATGGATCATTTTCTTGGACCACCATTAACCCTCGGCTTATACATGAGTCAATAGGTTTTCCCAGTTTTTTGTGGCACAATTAGGGGGGTTGGCTTATACACAGGTGAGCTTATACATGAGTATATACGGTATTTTGATTCAATCACTTAGCGCATCAGTGGGCATGGCTGCAGAGAATCCCACAATATTAGATGTTGTCAAGGCTATCACTGGCTGTCACACAGTGCTCAATTAAAATTTTACTTGCTACAGAGGATGAAAAGGGTGGAGAGGATGGTATCTGATTTTAAAGATGTGCACATTGCTCTAATAACCAAGATGGAAGCTCTGGATTCTGCCTTGTAGCCAAAAAGAATAGAATGAAGGACTTGGGAGAACCACCTGCAAAGATGTAACATTAGACTTGTGCTGACTGAAGGAGCTAAAGGGAAGAACCCCAATCATTTTCTGGAAACACTCTCAGAGAATACTATGGAGCAGACTCCTTTTCCCATATTCTCTTGTGATAATTGGGCGTACACAGTTTTCCCTTAATTCTGCTGCCTTTGGCAAACCTTCATTGCTAAACTGCTCAATTATTGTGACCGTGATAAGATTTTGGAGCTGAATAGGATCCAAAGATCACTTAAGGTTGAAGGACAAGATGTATGAATATTTCCTGACTTCTACTTGGGAGGCTGAGAGATGGCGACAAAAATTTACAGAGGCCAAGAGAGTGCTGCGATCTAAGACGCTCAATTATGCCATGTTATAGCCTGCAAAATTAAATGTTATTAATGATATCCGATGCCACTTCAAGAGAGACCAAAAAATGTCATCAAATAGCTGGAATATCAATGAATCCAGTATTACCCATGAAGATAAGATCTATGAGACATTTTCTTACCTTGTACAGCTGACTCTTGCCAGAGCATTTTCCTACAGCTGAGAAACAGGAGAGGCCGTATGAGCTGAAAAGATTAAGGGTATGTGCACACGCTGCGGAATGCTCTGCAGATTTGGCGGCGCGGATTTTATAAAATCCGCAGGTAAATCTGCAGGTCAAAAGACCTGCGGTTTTACCTGCGGATTAGCCTGCGATTTTTCCCCGCGGTTTATCATCTCTACAATGGAGGATATGGTAAACCGCAGTGGAATCCGCAGAAAGAATTGACATGTCATTTCTTTCTGCGGATTGAAAACCGCAGCAAATCCGCGCGGAAAATTCCACAGCGTCTGCACTGAGGTTTTCATTTCCCATAGGCTTTAAAGGTACTGTACAACGCAGCAGAAACTGCTGCGGATTCGCAGGGCCAAATCCGCAGCAGAATCCGCAGCGTGTGCACACACCCTAAAAGAAGTGTGTTACCAGTTTCTCTATTTTAATATTGTATTTGGATTTTGTAGTACAGGTCACATGAAAGTGTGGGTATTACTTTCCCCTAGTTACTGTTCATGGGAAGGTAGAATCCTCCTTCTATTTCCCCGTTTTCCTTTAACATGCTATTAGCGTGAGACACATCTGGTTGGTGTGTTCGGTGGTGGATGGTTGTGAATGGGATGTTCTTTGCCATGCAGCTTTTTTGACCTTTTTTCATTTTTTTTCTCTTTTGTGCAATGCAACCCTTATTTACTTATCTGTAATTGCCCTTGAATCTTCATCTCCTTTGTAGACCTAAATTCAAAATTATCTCCTGGAATGTGAGAGGCATTTTCTAAAGCTCTACTCTCTTAAGAGCCAGTCACACTAAGCGATATCGCTAGCAATATCGCTATAACGTCACTGGTTTTTGTGACGTTATAGAGATATTGCTAGCGATATCTCTATGTCTGATACTTACCTCCGACCGCTGCCCCGCTGGTTATCGCTGATCGCGCGAGAACGTCCTGGATTGTTTCTCGTCGTCAGCTTCCTGCTAGGCTTCCTGTGGAGAGACGAGCGTGGACGCGGGCGGGAGGACATCAGGATCGCCGCATCTGACAGGTAAGTAGCGACCCCCGACCCCTACGATGTCGCTGGTGAGATCTGCCTGTGTGGCAGCTCACTAGCGACCACTTAGCGATGCACCAGCGATCCTGACCGCGTCATATCGCTGGTCGGGATCGCTAGTACATCGCTAAGTGTGACAGTACCTTTAAGCTTATTCTCTTGCAAAAAATACATCAGTAAGGGTCTAAACGAGCTTTTGAGGGCTCAACCTACCATGCCACCTACTCGTCATGCTAGAGGGTTCAACATTTTGGTCACCAAAGCGACTGTGTACACCAGGGGTCTCAAACTCGGCAGAGTAAATGGGCCACACAAAAAAAAAAATTTAAGCTGGCAGGCAGCTTTCCTTTCAAGCTCCATCCACCTCGTACACACAATGCTCTGCTCCATCAACCTCATACACACATGGCTCCTCTCCGTACACCTAACTGGCTCCTCTCTGTACATCTTGTACACACATGGCTCTGCACACACGCGGCTCCTCTCCGTACACCCCGCTCCATACACATGCGGCTCCTCTCCGTACACCCTACTCCGTACATTTCATACACACACAGCTCCACACACCTTGTACACACGCGGCTCCGCTCCGTACACTTCGTACACACATGGCTCCGCTCCATACACACGCGACTCCGCTCCGTACACACATGGCTCCTCTCCGTACACTTCATACACACACGGCTCCGCTCAATACACCTCGTACACATGCGGCTCTGCTCCGTACACCTCGCTCTGTACACTTCATACACAACGGCTTGGCACACCTCGTACACACATGGCTGCACTCCATACACTTCGTACACACACGGCTCTGCTCTGTCCACCTCGTACACACACGACTGCGCTCCATACACCTCATACACACACAGCTCTGCTCCGCACACCGCGTACACACACGGCTCTGCTACATCCACCCTGTAAACCCCTCCTGACCCCACGCATAAACTTTCCCTCATCCAGCACCATGACAACCAGCACAGACAGCAGAGTCCTGCATACACCGAGGCTCCTGATCATGTGACCCCTGACTCCTCCCCCTCCTGTGACCTCATCCCAGGTCCTGTGCAATAGTGATGGGCAGTCCAGCTCTTTTTGGTGATCTGGCTCCCACGGCTCCGCTCACCAAAAAGAGCCAGCTCTTTTTGGATCCTAAATGGATCCCTATCGCAAACATCTTCAGGCGTCTGAAACCCCGCCCACGTTCTAGGGACCAATTAAATTGCTGAATGGGTGAAGTTTTGTTCGGGTGGGCGGAGTTACATCTGCTGAACAACACACCCAGTGAGAGCCATTCAGGGATTTTAGTGGCCCTCACTGGGTGCTGGCTTCCATCAGGCACAGCAGGGAGCCGGCTTTGTGTTGGATCGTTCGCGAATGACACATCACTACTGTGCACACAGAACAGCCATCGCGTGCTCCTGACTTCCACCTTCTACCTGCCTCAGGGAATGAGACACGTGGTGCACCGCAGGCCGCAGATGCCTGCCTCAGGGGCCGCATGCGGCCCGTGTGTTTGAGACCTCTGGTGTACTGTTTATAACAGATCCAGATCAATCCGGGTGGTAAGTTTATCATTCTTCATAGTATACTGTACAACCAGCTACTGACTATATATTGTCATCCTATTTTACCTCCCCTTGCTACTTTGCATGCTATTTTGCCCCGAGTAGTCAATATGGATCCAGCACTTTCCTTAGTGTTGGGAGATTTTAGACTAACTACTGATATAGAAGAGTTAATGGTTTGCATTTATATCCCTTTAAATGCCTTTAAGACTTCAATTGCCTTTTGCCTTATTATTGCTATGTGTTATTCTTATGTAGACTACTAGTCTCTGTCTTCAAGGAAACTATACTTGTTATCATATTTGTTCTCAACAACATGTTCTGGGTACATTGTAAACAAGGTACGACCCTGAGGTGATGGTGGGGGCTAAATGAGCTCCATAGACTCACATATTGTTGTAAATGGTATAAAACTTTCCTTGTATTTCATTACGTCAGATAAAGTGATTTGACCACGGCTTGTGTGTTGAAGTCTCTTTGTCTCCAAGCGCTTGCAACAGAAAGGGCGAAAAACCTGGTAATTCGGACTCGCTGGTGATCTGGCACAGCTGACGCTTGGTCAGAACAAAAGCAGCTACGACAGTTTTTGACGCCCAACGGGGACTGTGGAAACCAGTCTATTCAGAATCCGTATGTGGGAGCTTCCTGGGAAGTTGAAAATTCAAAATCCAGGCTGCAGCAGGTGAGAACATTTATTCTTACACTGATTTTGCATTTTGCAACCTCGCTAAGGATCTCTACATATCTCTGGGTAAGACTGTAACAGCACGGTTCAAAAAGAACCCATATCACCAGTGAGCGGTGAGTAGGTCTGTATGAGAGTTGAATAATAGAGTAATAAGATAATAATTGTCATTTGTATTATCTGTTAATCTGTTCTGGTAATATACTAATATACTAACTGGTTGTGTACTGGTGTACTGTGTAGCACAAAGCCTGGGATAGACTCTGTGCAGCGTCTATTTTGGATTGGCAGTAAACCATATGAGGCTGTATTTTGTATAGGGCTGTGGTTTTCGGTTGTTTTGGACCTTTTGACGTTGGTTTGGTTTTTATTGATTCTTGTTGTTAAAAAGTTGGCTTTGGAGTTCTCAGAGTATCAGTGGACACGGCTGTAGGTTAAGGTGTCAAATCTAAAGTCCAAGATAGGCAGGCTGTGTGAATCCTTGTATGTATGTCTATGAGAACCTCTGAATGAGTTGAGAGATGAGTAATTGAGTATAAGGGATATAAATAAATCCCTGAATGAGCACGTATGAATGAATCATCACACATCATTTTTGTGTCAAGAGATTTGTTACCTTTCTAGTTGTGGTGGAATCCCGGACAGATGCGTTATAGATATTTCAAATCTACATCTGAGACTGAATGAATTGAGTAATGATATAGCTTGTGTTATGTGGCATTACATTGTAAATTTTCCTGAATGCAGAAAAGGGCAAGACTCAGTTAATCTCATTATACAGTTATGTGCTCTTACAGTGAAATCCCGTGATTTTGAGTTTTTTTTTTTGTAGAAATTGATTTTGAAAAGTCTAAAGAACTGCGGAATTCTGTGAAAGATGCTACATGCTGATGGGAGGGGGGAATGATGCCGCTGCACAGCTTTTCTTCTCCCTTCGCTCTTATCTCTGCTGAGTGTGAGCTGTGCTCAAAATTCTCTGTAATTCTATCCGTAATGTACGCGCTGAAAGATTTGTGCATTTTAAAGCAACAGTACTTAATTGAAGTGGAATGAAAATTTGTAAGTTGAAATTGAAAGTAAAATATGGTTGCCTAATTTAGAAGGAAATTGTAAGTGATTGTTTGGTCATCAATGTGTTTGAACCTGCTTCTAGTTGTGTGATTGATTTGTATAGCAAATTGTGGATCAACAAAGGAGGTAGCCGACTGTATGGCTGATAAAGTAGGTCAGAGGCCTATCACACCTGGGCCTTCTTACTTTAGTCAGCGGGTTTTTTTGTTGTGGGTGAGAGGCGAGGGCAAGGAGCCCTCTGGATATACCTTGCCATGCTCGCTCTGACTTGCTATTTGTGGCCGCCCGTAGATATGGTTAGGCACACTAGAGGGGCATTTCAGAATAAAGGTGAGCTGTCGGTAGAAAAAGGTTGAAGCCATGGCAACTTGTTCTGTGTACAGTCGGTGCCCCCAATGGGATCCAAGACATCTATGCAAATTGTAAAAGACAGAGAAGAAAGGAAGCAGTGAAACAGGAAACAGGTGGGACCAATACTGAAAAAGGCAAAAATACCAGAGTGTGAATGTTTGGATGTACAAAAAGGCACAGACAAGGGAAGAAAATAGCAAGTGAATAAATGATGCTTGAGAATGAATGTGCAGCAGTATGGAAGGTGTATTATGAATGTTTTGATTGACAAAATTTAACCAGAGACCTAGACAAAACAGATGGACTTGTAAACACTATGATCAGACTCAGAAAAACCCAGACTGAATAGCTACTTGTGTGACCTGTGCTACTGACCTAAGCAAGTTGCGCTAAATCCTGTCCAGGCAAGATAATAAGAAGCTGACATAATAGTGTGGATAGTGGGTAGTGGGGACATTGACCTTCGAGGAGTAAGCTGACAGTAGACATCAGACGACCAACCCCATCAGGACCTAGAAGTGCGACTAGAATAAGAAAGATGCAGGTGTATTATCCCTGGAGCCCCTATGACCAGCTAGCTTTGTTGAAGCAGTTGCCTGACCCTGAGGACCAATCATTCCCGTTTTACAGACACATAAAGGAAATACAGCAGACATATAAGTGTACCTGGGCAGACCTAGAGAGGTTGGTGAGTTTAAAGGCAGGTGACGCACTAGGACATATAATTAAGACACACACAGATGTGACAAAAGGATCAAGCTCTGGCCGAGGTGTATCTAGGCTTTCTGGCACCCGGGACAAGAATTTGGTTCGGCCCCCCCCCCCCCCCGCACACATGGGATTTCCACACATAGCCATACTCTCCCTAATGCTCTCAATGTTCAGTGAAAAACTGAAAAAAGCAGGATGAGAAGCTCGCTGTCACAGGACCATAAGTATTAAAATCGCACATGAGTGAAGTGTCCATGTGATGACTACTGGAACCTGCAGAGCTGAATCCTGACATTGCAGCTTCTGAACTCTCACAATGAATGCACTGCACATATTTAGGATTCTCCCGTACTGGTGGCAAGAGTACACGGTCATGTCAGCACAAGTATGTGATTTATATACTTCTGGCCACATTCCGACTAGACGTGCCCGGCCTCGCTCCGTTCATTTTCATTGAGTGAGGCCACACATGTCTAGTCCGCATGTGATCGCATGTATGTAAATTACCAGCATGCTAGAATCCTAACAGCGTTCAGTGAGCACTGTGAGAATTCAGAAGTCTGCAGTCACATAGAATTATTGCAGACTCAGCACAAACCTGGACAACCCCTTTATTGCTCCTAACATAAATAAAAGCTTGAGAATTAGTATCACAAATAATATTTACATCCAGGTACATTATAGATGACGTCGTCTCTGGAGTTGTTCTCCTTCTTTTCTTCTTCTTGTCCAGAACCCATGATAAGTTTTCTCATCCACATCTCATCTCTGCAGACTTCCATTTTCTCCGGTCTTCTGCACCAACTCTCCACACGACGTCCTTAAAGATAGAAATGTCATTATAATGCTCCTGAATAAAAATATCTGCAATATAATGTCGCCTGAAACTATTCCCCTCCCTCCTCATACTGTCTCCTCTAACATCCACCTATTCACCATACTGTCTCCTCATATATTTACCCCCTCACTCTCTATACTGTCTGCTCACACATACCCCTGACTCCCCATACTGTGTCTGCACACATGCCATCACCCTCACTCCCCATACTGTGTCCACATACATTTTTCCCATCGCTACTCATACTGTGTCCACATACATTTACCCGTTTGCTCCCCATACTGTCTGCACCCATCCCCCATACTGTATCCTCATACATGCCCTCATACATACTCTTCATTTTGTGTCCTCAAATCTCCCCACACACATTAAGTACCCCTCATCCCCACTCCAAATACCACCACATATTAAATCCTCCCATCCCCGTGCCAAATCCCCCACACACATTAAGTACCCCTCATCCCCACTCCAAATCCCCTCAGACATGAAATCCCCCAATCCCCACTCCAAATCTTCCCACACATTAAGTAACCTCCCATCCCCACTCCAAATCCTTCAAACACATTATATATCCCCTCACTCCAAATCTCCCCACACATTATGTACCCCCCCACTCCAAATCCCACCCCCATCTTCAGTGGTTTCTTCAGCTCCTCAGTGGAGCACACTTAGGGCTCACTCTCACTTGCGAGAGACTCGCACGATTCTCGTGCGAGTCTCTCGCATGAAAACCCAGCACTGGGACCGGAGCATGCGACTACATAGAAATACATGTAGCCGCTCACTCTGGTCTGAGTGCGGGCGGCAGTCCCAGGTTTTATGCGAGAGATTTGCACAAGAATCGTGCGAGTCTCTCGCAAGTGAGTATGAGCCCTTACCACCAGTGTTCACTCTGTGTGCCAGCGAGTGACGTCAGCAGCGTGATCACATGACATGATCACGTTGCTGGCGTCGCTCTGACCTGGCTGTCAGAGCTTCAATTGTACTGACGTCTGTACAGACACCAGTACAATTGATCCCTGGGAGCCGGCGCACTGCAGCTTCTCTGTGCCGGCTGTCAGCTTGACAGCTGACACAGAGAACCGCCGACTCCCAGGCTGCGGGGCTGCAGAATGCAGCCGCCAGGGGAGACACTGGTGGCCAGAATGTGCCTCTCTGCCAGTTGCCCGCCCCCAGAAATGCCTCTGGCCCCCATAATGTCCTCAGATTTCTGCCACCATATGTTCCTCATATTTCTCCCCCCTCGCCCCCCCATATATTTCTCATATTTCTCCCCCCTCGCCCCCATATGTTCCTCATAGTTCTCCCTCCTTGCTCCCCCATATGTTCCTCATATTTCTCCCCCCTCACCCCCCATATGATCCTCATATTTCTCCACCACACACATCTGTCTGCACTCTGGCCTTGCTCCTCACACACTGTCCTCAATTTACTCCCCCTTCTCCCTCCCTATCCATGAGACTGCACCCATCCCCCAATCTCACACATTCCCTTGCGCTGACTCCATATAATATCCCTGACCCCAACCATCCCTTCCTAGCCCCTAGGGCATGTCCTTACATTTCTTAAATCTTCTTTGGTGTCTTCAGCTCCATTGCCCTTTATGGGGCTGGAGCACTTACCACCAACCACAACGCTGCCTCACTGCTTGCCTGCCCTGTTGTCTTCGCCTCTGAAGAGCCGGCGAGTGACGTCAGCAGCGTGATCATGTGACCTGTCACGCTGCTGGCGCTTCACTGATGCGGAAGTGCCGGCGGCGTCAGGGCTTAGGGATCAGCAAGTGAGTGTACTAGCGTCTGAAGACGCTAGTACAATCCTTGAGAACCGACGCTCAGCACTTTCTCTGAGCTGGCAGTCAGTTTGACAGCCGGCTTAGAGAACGGGAGAATCCAAGTGTGTGGGGCGGCAGAATGTCACCAACGGGGAGCCTCCTTCTGGACCGCCGCATCAGACGGCCCGATGGCGCCCCTCTGTGGGCTGCGCCCGGAGCAAATGCCCCGGCTGCCCCCCCTGGATACGCCCCTGAGCTCTGGGCATGGATGATAAATCTGCACGGTCTGGGGAGACGTACTGTGAGTCACTAAGACAATGGGCTACAGTGGAACAATCAGAGCAGTCCGTACTCCTGACTAATGTGACACAGCAAAAAGGAGAGAGGGTAGAGATGTACTTTGAACGGTTACAACTGAAATGGGCAGACATGGGGTACATTTGCATAAACCCACTTGATGTTAGAATACTGGTGAATGCATTCATTGACGGTATGAACAAAGACTTACGAGACGCAGTACAAACAGCCAGACCTGAATGGAGAAATGTAGATCCAACAGATCTCCTAAAGGTGGCTAAAGGAGTTGAACAGACTAGGACAATAAGACGACCTGTCATGTATGCTGGAACACAAGGAAAAAAGTGAAGACGTCATAAGGGACCTAAGGACATGGAAACAGTGAGGTGCTGGAATTGTGGTACTTACAAAACTTATTGTTAGTGACAATACCTCTATGAATTTACTGGTAGCAGATGTGCTGAGTGCAATCCCAGCCATCATACAGTACTCTCCTGAGGGTATTACAGTCACAAGTCCCCTCTCAGATAAACATTTGTGTAAGATTGCGGCAATGGTGTATATGACAAAAGCGGTGAAACTAACACCTGACACCAAAATGCCTGAGGATGAAGAAATGGGACAGGTGCCAGACACTGTTTGGGCAAGGGGAAAAACTGATGTGGGTCGGCTGCCCATTCCCCCTGTCATGATTAAATTGGAAAAAGGAACCACTCCTCCTTGTTTAAAGCAATACCCCTTGAGCCTAGCCAAATCAATGGCCCTGAGCAGAGATATTGAAGAGTATGTTAAGGCAGGGGTTCTGCGGAAAAAATCTTCCCCCTGCAATACCCCTTTGTATCCCATTAGGAAAAAAAAAAGACTCAAGGGTTTGCTGACACTTACCGAAAGGTTCATGAATTAAGGGCTATTAATGATAATACAGTGAGTGTGACCTCAATCGTCCCTAACACACACAATACTGTCACAGATCCCAGTAATGTCAAAATGTTTCACAGTCATTGATTTATTTTTCTCTGTACCCCTGCACCCTGACTGTCAGTATATTTTTCCTTTACTCATAAAGATGAATAATATTGTTGGACAGTCCTCCCACAAAGGGGGAAAGAAACCCCCTGCCATCTATTCAGCAGTGATGGCAGGGGTCCTTGAGTAGTGGCAATCACCTCATCCACTGATTGTACTATTACAGTACGTGGATGACCATAAGGGTTGCAAGGTCTCACGTGACAAATTACAGTATTACAAACAAAATGTCATGTCACAGCGTCCGTCAGGCAGAGGTAGTTTCATCTCCGTCCACTTGTCATGTCGGACGCTATTCACACCACAGCGTCCGGCAGGCAGAGGTAGTTCCACCTCCGTCCACTATAGCCTCAGTGGCGCCGGCTTGACTTTCTCAGGCTATCGGGGGTTAATCTAGCTGGAGATCAGGTTGGATGTTTGGTCACGCCCACGGTCTTTAAATAGTCGTCCTGGCCTATGGGCGTCGCCGATTATAGCTTGTGTGTCATACCAAGTGGTTCCGGTCTGGAGTGGAGGTGTTGGAGAGAGGGAGATTCATATCTGGTGTCGTATGATCCGTTGTTACCTTCCCGCCTTCCCATATTTGTGTTTTGTTGTGCCCTGTTCACATTACTGTATAGTCCTGTGTGTATGCGGTGCAGTTTAAGTTCTCCCTGTCTGTCATTATTGTGTGGGGCTTTGGTGGTTTGTCTCCTCACTGGGTGGAGGGTGGAGGGTTAAGCTTAGGGCTGAGCAGGAGATAAGGAAAGGTTGGAGGCTCAGGCATTTGCACCATCAGCAAAAACCCTGAGTTGAGGGTCAGACAGGGTTTCCCCTAGTTAAAGGGACACCACAGGGGCCCCGGGTATTTCTGCCTTAGTTGACCTAAGCCCCGCTTGACATTATAATCGGCCTACATTTTTCAGGAGTCCATGGATCCCATGGATTCCATAACCCGCCAGTTGGCGGCGCTGTCCTTACAGGTCTCCGAGTTGAAAGGGGCAGTTCAGCAGCAGGGCCTGGTAGTAGCGAAGGTGCAAACGGCATCTGCAGGTATCGGTGCAGAGCCGAAGATCCCGCTGCCAGAACGATTCTCAGGGGAACGCAGCAAATTTGTCATATTTCGGGAGGCCTGCAAGTTATACTTCCGCATGCGCCCGGTCTCCTCAGGTAATGAGGCTCAGCGGGTGGGTCTGGTGTTATCATTACTGAGTGGGGACCCCCAAGCATGGGCATTTTCCTTACCAGCTGACTCTGCTACATTTCATTCTGTCGATAATGTTTTTTCTGCACTCGGGCTCATTTATGATGATCCTGACAGATTGGCTCTAGCGGAATCTAAAATCCGCGCCCTCCGTTAGGGGGAACTTATGGCGGAAGACTATTGCTCAGAATTTCGCCGCTGGGCAGTAGACACACAGTGGAACGACCCAGCGCTGCGGAGTCAGTTTATTCATGGGGTTTCAGGAAGAGTTAAACAGGCCCTCCTGATGTATGAGACTCCTGCATCGTTGGAGTCTGCCATGAGTTTGGTTATACGTATTGATCGCCGTTTGCGTCAGGGGGCACAGGAGACGCTACCTCTGAGGGAAAGCAGAGGTGCAAGTGTGGTTGCTGCAGGTGAGCCCACTGAACCTATGCAAGTTGCGGGGGTGTCACAGGTTAAGCGTCGCGTTCCTGGGTTCAGGAAGCCCGGAGCATGTTTTTACTGTGGTAAAAGAAATCATTATGTTAACGCTTGTCCTGTCCTGTGCTACCGAAGAAGGTCACACCGGCGGAAAACTGCTAAGCTCAGTGGGTATGGAGGAGGCCCAACTGAGCGTATGCATATCCTCCATGATGGTATCTCAATGTATGCTCCCTGCCAAGGTTATTATCGCGGGCAGAGAGCTACCAATATCAGTGTTTGTGGATAGCGGTTCCGCCACCAATCTCATAGATAAGGAGTTTGCACGCACTGCCGGGTTTAAGATCGAAAAACTCCCTCATCCTATTCAGGTGGTTACCATTAATGCCACTCCCCTCCCACAAGGGGAGATTACGGAGTTTGTGGCTGAGGTGAAACTCCACATTGGGGTCCTACATTCTGAGTGGGTTACATGTAGGGTCCTCCGTAATTTCCCAGCACAAATGGTCCTGCGTTTTCCATGGTTGTCCAGGCACAACCCGGTGATTGATTGGAAAACTCAGGACATAGTCCAATGGAGTGGTTTCTGCCAGGACAATTGCTTGGCCACATGTGTGTCTGCCGTGACGCCCAGCCTTCTGGAGGCTTTGCAGGATTTCGCGGATGTATTCTCTGAGAGGGGTTGCTCAGAACTGCCTCCACATCGAGCCTATGACTGTGTGATTAGGTTAAAACCCGGGGCCAAATTACCTAAGGCCAGGATGTTTAATATTTCTGGTCCAGAGAGACAAGCTCTGAAAGACTACATCGCGGAGAGTCTGAGCAAAGGACACATCCGGCCTTCGTCCTCTCCTGTAGCAGCGGGGTTTTTCTTCATTAAGAAGAAAGATGGGGGGTTACGCCCGTGTCTGGATTTCCGGGAGTTAAACCAGATTACGATCTGTGATCCATACCCGATGCCTTTGATCCCTGATTTGTTCAACCAGGTGGAGGGGGCAAAGTGGTTTTCCAAGCTTGACCTCGGGGGGCGTATAACCTCATAAGGGTCCGTCAGGGGGATGAGTGGAAGACGGCGTTTAACACTCCTGAGGGTCATTTTGAGAGCCTGGTTATGCCATTTGGGTTGACAACCGCGCCTGCTGTTTTCCAACATTTTGTTAATGATGTATTTGCTCATGTCCTGGGGAAATTTGTGATTGTATACCTGGATGATATCCTCATTTATTCGAGCGACCGGGACACTCATTTAGAGCATGTCAGGCAGGTGTTACAGTTGCTCCGTGAGAATAAGCTCTATGCTAAGCTGGAAAAATGCTTATTTTTTGGGATATATTGTGTCCGCCGCAGGGTTTAAAATGGACACCGCGAAGGTGCAAGCGGTGCTGCAATGGGAAAGGCCTGATAATCTGAAAGCGCTCCAGCGGTTCCTTGGGTTTGCTAATTATTATAGGAAATTTATAAAACACTTTTCTACTATAGCCAAACCGCTCACGGACATGACAAAAAAAGGTACCGATCTGGCTAGCTGGTTTGAGGTGGCGATACGTGCATTTGAGCGTTTGAAGAACAGTTTTGCTTCAGCCCCCATTCTGGTGCAACCGGACGGGACTAAACCTTTTGTGGTGGAGGTTGATGCATCTGAGGTGGGAGTGGGGGCAGTACTGTCACAGGGCTCATCTTTGAGCGATATGCATCCTTGCGCCTACTTCTCCAAGAAGCTGTCGCCGGCCGAACGGAATTATGATATTGGCAACAGGGAGTTGTTAGCCATCAAATTGGCTTTTGAGGAATGGCGACACTTCTTGGAGGGGGCGGCTCACCAGGTCACAGTCATCACTGACCATAAGAACCTGCTCTATCTGGAGTCGGCCAAGCGTCTGTCTCCTAGGCAAGCTCGCTGGACATTGTTTTTTACACGTTTCAATTTTCTGGTGACTTACCGTCCCGGGGCTAAAAACACCAAGGCGGATGCCTTGTCCAGGTGTTTTCCGGGGGGGAGAACCTCGGGAAGAGCCGGTACCCATCCTCCAGGAAGGTGTAGTGGTTTCGGCTCTCACGACTGAGGTAGAGGCGGAGATTGCCGAGGCCCAAGAGGAGGTACCGCCAGGACTTCCCGCCAACAAATCATTTGTACCCCTTCATCTTCGTCTTAAGGTGTTGAGGGAACACCACGACTCGGTACTGGCTGGTCATCCAGGGGTTAAGGGCACCTTGGAGCTGGTATCGCGTTGTTTCTGGTGGCCCAAAATCCGGCAGGACGTGGTCTCGTACGTGGCAGCTTGCATCACGTGCGCTAGGGCCAAGTCGCCCCGAGCCCGTCCTGCTGGCACGCTACAGCCTCTGGGGGTACCTAATAGGCCATGGACAGAAATCTCCATGGATTTTATCACTGACTTGCCAGCCTCGGCGGGGAACACGGTCATCCTGGTGGTGGTTGACCGATTTTCAAAGATGGCGCATTTTGTGTCATTGCCTTCCTTGCCCAATGCGAAGACGTTGGCTCAGGTGTTTGTGCAGGAGGTAGTCAGACTCAACGGAGTTCTGTCGGACATAATATCTGATAGGGGAACTCAATTTGTTGCGAGGTTTTGGAAAGCTTTTTGCTCACGTTTGGGGATCAAGTTGTCACATTCATCGGCGTTTCATCCACAGTCAAATGGTCAAACTGAGTGCATGAACCAAAATCTGGAGCAGTATTTACGATGCTTTGTGTCCGACAACCAAGAGGAGTGGTCTACTTTCCTTCCTCTGGCCGAGTTCGCGTTAAATAATCACCGCCAAGAGTCATCGAGAGAGTCTCCGTTCTTTTGTGTTTACGGTCAACATCCTCAATTTTGTACCTTACGTCAGGGTGACTCTGGGGGCGTCCTGGAGGAGGACCAGCTAGGAGCTCAATTATCATCGGTCTGGAGGAGGGTGAAACAGCGATTGTTGAGCATGAGTGCGAGGTACAAACGGGTGGCTGACAGTAGACGCGTGCCAGGTCCGGACCTGTGTGTGGGTGAATGGGTGTGGTTAGCGACTAAAAACATAAAACTCAAAATTCCATCTTTAAAATTGGGTCCAAGGTTTATTGGGCCTTTTAAGATTGCTGCCATCATTAACCCAGTTGCTTATCGGTTGGAACTTCCTGCAGTATACAAGATACACAACGTGTTTCACAGGGCTTTATTGAAAAAGGTGGTAGGCTCTGTGGACACGACGCCGATGCCACCTCCGGTCATGGTGGATGGCGATTTAGAGTTTGAGGTCTCCAAGGTAGTGGACTCTCGAGTAGTGCGCCGTACTCTTCAGTATTTGGTACACTGGCGGGGGTATGGTCCGGAGGAGAGGTCTTGGGTACCAGCCTCGGACATACATGCGGATCGGCTGGTCAGTTCCTTTCACCGTCGTCATCCGGACAAGCCGGGTCCTATGAGTCTTGAGGGCCCTGGGGTCCCTCGTAGAAGACGGGGTACTGTCATGTCGGACGCTATTCACACCACAGCGTCCGGCAGGCAAAGGTAGTTTCACCTCCGTCCACTTGTCATGTCGGACGCTATTCACACCACAGCGTCCGGCAGGCAGAGGTGATTCCACCTCCGTCCACTATAGCCTCAGTGGCGCCGGCTTGACTTTCTCAGGCTATCGGGGGTTAATCTAGCTGGAGATCAGGTTGGATGTTTGGTCATGCCCATGGTCTTTAAATAGTCGTCCTGGCCTATGGGCGTCGCCGATTATAGCTTGTGTGTCATACCAAGTGGTTCCGGTCTGGAGTGGAGGTGTTGGAGAGAGAGAGATTCATATCTGGTGTCGTATGATCCGTTGTTACCTTCTCGCCTTCCCATATTTGTGTTTTGTTGTGCCCTGTTCACATTACTGTATAGTCCTGTGTGTATGCGGTGCAGTTTAAGTTCTCCCTGTCTGTCATTATTGTGTGGGGCTTTGGTGGTTTGTCTCCTCACTGGGTGGAGGGTGGAGGGTTAAGCTTAGGGCTGAGCAGGAGATAAGGAAAGGTTGGAGGCTCAGGCATTTGCACCATCAGCAAAAACCCTGAGTTGAGGGTCAGACAGGGTTTCCCCTAGTTAAAGGGACACCACAGGGGCCCCGGGTATTTCTGCCTTAGTTGACCTAAGCCCCGCGTGACACAAAAGGTGACATTTGTTGGGACATTATATTGCCGAAGGTACCAGACACCTGACAGGAAACAGGCAATTCAAAATCTCCCTCTACCCAGGTCACATCAACATCTATGCACTTTCCTAGGTTTAGTGACCTACAGTAGGCCTTGGATAAGGTCCGCTTCACAAATATTCCAACCACTTTATGACTGCTTGTCATCAGACCCGGGACCTCACACAAAATTGATTGTGTCTGTGTGGTAGGAGCAGCTGCACTACTACTAGGAAAGGCATGTGTGATCACACTGACATTTCTTTTCACAATCTATTCCCCACATGACATCCATGCCATACTCATACAAGTTCAACCAAAACATCTGTCTATGGCCAGACAGCTCCGACTTGAGTGTGCTCTACTAATTCCTGAGTATGTCACCCTCAAAAGATGTAACGTTCTGAATCCAGCCACCCTCCTGCCTGTGGATTCAGAAAAGGGGGAATTGGTGACCATATTAGCAAGTGAGGAAGGATACTTTGACATGACGCATGAACATGTCTGCATAGAACTGATGAGTCAGGAGACAGTTGGGTTTGCACACGTTCATGAAAAACCTGTTCCTAATGCAAACTTTGAGTTTCTTTTTTGTAGATGGCTCCAGATACCCCCAGGATGGACGATTCTACACTGGATATGCAGCAGTATCCTTACATGAGGTAATCCGAGCGGAACCACTCTCTCCTCACATGTCGGCGCAGGAGGCAGAGTTGAAGGCACTCACTGAGGCGTGTAGAGCCGCTGCAGGTAAAGTCGCTAATATTTTCACAGATTCGAAGCCCATTAAAAATGCAGAGCTGGTGAAACAATTGATGGAGGCATTGATGTTACCAGTCCAGGTTGGCATTGTCAAGGTAAAAGCACACACAAAGGTGACTCCGTGGAGGTAGAGGCCAACAGAAGGGCGAACGAGGCTGCTAAAGTAGCACAAGGCGGCCTAGAGAGAGCAGTGGATGGTGGCGGGGAGTCAGCGTATTCCAGCCACATTGAGCCTAGATGTCCTGAAATCCCTCCGGCAAAAAGCTGCCCAAACAGAGAAGGTACACCGGGGGAGACTGGGAGCTGAGCTGAACTCAAATGGAGTATGGGAGAATAAGGATAAATTGTGCCCACCAAAGTCGCTGTTCCCAATCATGGCGCAAGCAGCACATGGCCCCACTCACACCTCAAAAAGTCACATGTGTGCCATGGTAGATGCCTTCTGGATCGCTCCTGGTTTCAGTTACGCAGCCGCGAAACTTGTACAATCATGCCTCATCTGTGCACAGCACAACCCAGGTAAAACAGTAAAAGTCACTAAGAAAGCGACACCTAGGCCTCTCTACCCGTTTCAGAGACTGCAGATTGATTACATAGAGCTACCTAAGGTAGGAGTGTATGCAAATATCCTAGTATGTGTAGATCTCTTCTCTGGTTGGTCGGAAGCCTATCCGGTAAAATGTGCAAATGCTAAAACGACTGCAGACAAACTGATGAAAGAACTGATCTGCAGGTATGGTGTCCCAGAAGCCACAGAAACAGATAGGGGTACACACTTCAAGGGAGAAATAATGAGGGAAGTCATGCAGGCCCCGGGTGTACAGCAAGCATTTCATCCACCATTCTTCATACAAGGTAGTGGGAAAGTAGAAAGACTAAATGGGACACAAACTAAAAATTCAAAAGGCCATGGCAGACACAGGAAAGAGCTGGGTAGAGTGCTTGCCTCTTGCACTCTTTCCAGACACACTCCAAATAGAAAGACAGGCTTGTCTCCCTTTGAAGTCCTGTTTAGTAGTGCATCAAAGACTGGTCTGTACTTCCCACAGGTGCTACAAATGCAACACGGTTCTATGACAGCCTATGTCCAGGCCTTGCAGGGAAGACTTAATGTGGTGCATAAACATGTGTTCTCATCCATTCCAGATCCTAATGCCAGTGCAGATGTGCATCAGCTGAATCCAGGTGATTGGGTGGTTATACGCAGACACGTGAGAAGGAGCCTGGACCCACGATTTGACGGCCCCTTCCAAGTCCATCTGACCACATCCACCTCAGTAAAACTTGAGGGAAAGCCCACCCGGATCCACGCCAGTCACTGCAAGAAGGTCCTTTCACCAGCAGAATGACTGTTCTTCTCATCACCTTGCTGGCAGTGACAGGGTTACTGCACACTGCAGAGACACAGGACAAACCTTTAAATGCTGACTGAGGCAACAAACTTATTCGGCATCATGCTCTTCTTATAAAGGACATGGAAGGACAGGAACCGAAGGACTGTTGGATCTGTACACACAGCCCTGTATCTGCAAGGACTATGCCGTTTTTAGCTTTACCTCTGGAGCCATGGGAGGTATTAACCCCACACTGCATGCACAATGAGACTTGGACTCAATCTAGGTTTTGGGGAAAAGATGTGCCCCGTGATATATCTGCCTCATTGGCTATAATCGGATGGGCCGCTAATCCCTGGTTTCAGTTTAATATAACGCGGCCTAAGGTACAAATGTGGTGGCGGGAATATGATTCAGATGTCGGAAATATGGTCGCCAGGAGGAGGACTGAAATCCCTCACTCAGACCCCATTCCCAATAATGGACTGTGGTTCAGTCTTCAACACAGTGGAGCAAACACCTGTGGTGAGGACAATAATTGCTTCCGTATATACACTAATGATCAAACACAGGTTAATGATATGGTGTACCAAGATGGTGTTGAAGGCTGTAAAGCATCTACGGGTAAAATAATAGGGAAAGAAAGGGGTAAATGTACATCTGGTGTAAGTGGAAAACAAATGAATAATACTTGGTGTGCCCATAAGCCTATGTCAGGACTTTTGAGTTTATACCAATGTATACAGACCCCGGGTCACGTTTGTGTTCTCCCTGAAGGAGTATTCTTGGTTTGCGGACATCATGCCTACAGGTGGGTGAGCCCGGACATAAGAGGGGTTTGAACTCTTGCCAAACTGACACCAGCCACTTTCATAGTTCCTCATAGTAAAATAGACACAGCAGCAGTTCCAATTCATACTTTGTATAGAAGGGCTGCAGACAATAAGCCCTGGCCAAATGGTAGGCCGCATCTAGTAGAAATTGGGATAACAAATAAAATATTCAGTAGTATGCTAATATACCCCTTCATAACACAAATGTGGGATAAATTAGTAGAAGCTACCGACTACCTGGACGATCAGATTTTCCAGATTCTTGAAGTTCTTAATGAAACTAATACCATACAGAGACAATTAATCGTAGTTACTAACCAACATACTATAGTACTAGATTACCTGACAGCAAAAGAAGGAGGAATGTGTCAAATAATTGGTCCCACCTGTTGTACTGTATTTTTCGGACTATAAGACACACCGGACCATAAGACGCAGCCCAATTTTCAGTAGGAAAATAGGGAAAAAAAATAATGTGTCAAATGGGGGTCCGTCTTACAGTCCGAATTCAGCTTACCTGGGAAGGGATCCGGCACAGGTGGAGAAGTAGTCACAGGGGTCATTCAGTGGTCCAGGCTCGTGCGGTGGCGGCTCTGTGCTGGGGCAGGTTGGTTGTGCTGGGGCAGCTGTGCTGGGGCTGGGGCAGCTGTGCTGGGGCTGGGGCAGCAGTGCTGGGGCTGGGGCAGCAGTGTTGGGGCAGGGGCAGTTGTGTTGGGGCTGGGGCAGCAGTGCTGAGGCAGGGGCAGCTGTGCTGGGGCAGGTGGGCTCTGCGGTGGTGGCAGCAGTGCTGGGGCAGCAGTGCTGGGGCAGGGGCAGCTGCGCTGGGACAGGGGCAGCAGTGCTGGGGCTGGGGTAGGTGGGCTCTGCGGTGGTGGCAGCGGGCGGCGCTCTGCGGTGCGGTGGTGGCAGCAGGCTGTGCTCCTGTGCAGGGGCCGCGGCTCCGCCGGCATTTCTTTGCAGCCCGGAGGCCCCCGCAGTTCCCTTGCTGGCCGCCGCTATGTTGCGGTGGCCTCCGGGACCATGGACGCCGGAAAGATAGCCGCCGGTCCGGGGACGGCGCATGCGCGGATCAGATCTCGTTCCGAGATCTCGGGGGACGAGATTCAAATCTCGGCAACAAGATCTCGTCCCCCGAGACCGAGATCTCGGGACGAGATCTGAAGCTGCGCATGCGCCGTCCCCGGACCGGCGGCCATCTTCCCGGCGTCCATGCTCCCGGAGGCCACCGCAACATGGCGGCGGTCAGCAAAGGAACTGCGGGGGCCTCCGGGCTGCGAAGAAATGCCGGCAGAGCCACCGCCCCTGCACCGGAGCGCCGCCCGCTGCCACCACCGCACCGCAGAGCGCCGCCCGCTGCCACCACCACACCGCAGAGCCCCGCCCGCTGCCACCAGCCACCAGGTTAGACCGTGTATTGCGACCATAAGACGCACCCCCCACTTTCCCCAAAAATTTTGGGGGAAAAAAGTGCGTCCTATGGTCGGAAAAATACGGTAATTATATCGACCCTGCTGGCAATCTCCAGATCAGGGCCAGTATGGACAAAATAGGTGAACTTAGAGACCAATGGTTAAAGCAACACAGTGCAAATAGAGACTCCTGGTGGGGTAACACATTCTCTTTCCTAAATCCAGCAAATTGGTTTAATAGCTTAGCAGGATGGATTTTTTGGCATTGTACAGACTTGTATGCAAATTTTGTTGTTTTGCTTATCATTTTATGTAGCCGTAAAAGCGCTAATATATGTATTACTTAAGCTACTGAATAATGTATGTGTGAAAAAAGAATCTAAGGCTGAACCTTCTGTAGTGTATCATAGACCCCAGGTAGCCATTGCTGATGGGGAAAGTGAGTGTCCACACTGAGGGTGGATGGGCGAAGCAGGTAGGAAGCCCCCTTATGGGTACTAGACCCATGAGACAGTAGCTCCTTTGTGGACATCAGCTGACCCTGTGGCAAAGGTTACACCATTAACAAAAGGGGGAAATTGATACAGAAGAGTTAATGGTTTGCATTTATATCCCTTTAAATGCCTTTAAGACTTCAATTGCCTTTTGCCTTATTATTGCTATGTGTTATTCTTATGTAGACTACTAGTCTCTGTCTTCAAGGAAACTATACTTGTTATCATATTTGTTCTCAACAACATGTTCTGGGTACATTGTAAACAAGGTACGACCCTGAGGTGATGGTGGGGGCTAAATGAGCTCCATAGACTCACATATTGTTGTAAATGGTATAAAACATTCCTTGTATTTCATTACGTCAGATAAAGTGATTTGACCATGGCTTGTGTGTTGAAGTCTCTTTGTCTCCAAGCGCTTGCAACAGAAAGGGCGAAAAACCTGGTAATTCGGACTCACTGGTGATCTGGCACAGCTGACGCTTGGTCAGAACAAAAGCAGCTGCGACACTACAAATGCGGTTAACAAACATCTTACGCATACTAATCCTATTCCTTGCACCTGTGTTATTGGCACTTTTCTCACCTGCTTCAGGTGTGGAGACTGGCATTTGCATTAAGTAGTGTATTCTTGTCATGCTTGCTTGTGAAATACATTTACACATAGTTTTGTTTTTTGCTTTTGTTGAAAGCCTTCCCCTGGTCAATGATATACAGTAACTTACCTCCCTATGGGGTTATCAAATCATTCCTAGCTGCAGTTGGTTGTAGATCTTGGTTCACGCAACTGTAGGCTCCCTTGGAGACTTAGGCTAGTTTCACACTAGCGTTACAGGGCGCAGCGCACGGACGCTGCTAAGCTCCGCCCCCTCCGATTGCATGACTGTGCATGCGATCAGTGTACCCTATACTTAGCGTTGGGTGCGCTGATACTTTTGCCCGCGCATCCACCCTTTTTGTACTGCGCCGAGCGCACAAAAATGCAACACAGTGCGTTCGGCGCTCTTTGGCACAGCACAAAAAGGGCGGATGCGTGGGCAAAAGTGCACCAGCGCATGATCAGCGCACCCAACGCGAAGTATAGGGTACGCTGATCGCATGCACAGTCATGCGATCGTCGGAGCTGACCGGAGGGGGTGCGGCCGGGGGCGGAGCTTAGCGGCAGCCATTCGCTGCGCCCTGTAACGCTAGTGTGAAACTAGCCTTAGTCCTCTTTGTTTAGATAAGAATGAGGCAGAGGACTAAACTCGAAAGGAAGCAGAAATATACATGGAGGTTAATGCCAACTCAGCATCCAAATCAGTTCTCTGGGAGCAGTATAATGCCTTTCATAGTAGATCCTATTCTCCTGCTATCACTGAATGTAGGAGGGAATGGTAGAAGTCCAGAGACTGAGTAGTGGCCGAACCTACCCCAGATAACTATGCAGCTACGAAGGGAATACAAAGTATTTATTACCAGTTAAATACACACAAAAAATGCCAAACTGACCATCCATTGGCTAACTTGTCAAGACACAATGACACTTTTGCTATCAGTGACTTAAAATGAGGCTATGATTAAAGAACCTTTGGGGATACAATTCAATGTTTGCAGAATAGTTACTTCCAATCCATATTCAGCTCAAAACTGTCCAGATCAGATTATGAATTCACAACTTACTAAGATGCAGTTTCCTTCCAAACCATATCCCCTTAAAGTTTAGCTGTATTGCAAGAAAATTTCACTGAGATGGTTGTTGAGGCTATTAATCCCTTAACGACCGCTGATACGCCTTTTAACGGCGGTAGTTATTCACAGCGCTGTGAAAAAAGTAAATAGCGCCCCCCAGTTTCCGATTTTCTCCAGGGTCTCGGCTGCTGGGGGTAGCCGAGACCCCAGAGAATATGATTCGGGTCGGTTGTTACCAACCCCGCTTTTGCAATTGTCTTTATTAACCGTATAACGGCGATTGCGGGAAAAAAAAAAGCAACGATTTTGCATTTAATTTCTCTCCTCTGATGTGATTGCACATCAGAGGAGAGAGAAATAGGGTCCCCGATCCCCCCGGTACCTCCCAGTGGTCCTCGGGCCCTCCTGCCTCCTCCGGTGGGCGCCGCCATCTTGGTTCAGGAAGAAAATGGTGGGCGCATGATCAAAGTGCATTTTGATCACTGTGATAAAAACCCTATCACTGTGATTAAAATAAAAAATAGTAAATAAACCCCCCTTTACCAACCCCTTAGTTAGGGAAATATAATGAAATAAAGAAACTATATTTTCATTTTTCCATTAGGGTTAGAATTAGGATAAGGGTTGGAATTAGGGTTGGAGTTAGGGTTAGGGTTGGAATTAAAGTTAGGATTAGGGTTGGGATTAGGGTTTCAGCTAGAATTGAGGGGTTTTCACTATTTACCAACTTTGGGGTCTAATTTCTCCTGTTACCACTGGGAAAATAAAAAAAATTGTGGGCTAAAAAAAATTGTGGAAATTGTTTATTTCCACGGCTCTGCGTTATAAACTTCTGTGAAGCACTTGGGGGTTCAAAGAGCTCACCACACATCTAGATAAGTTCCTTAAGGGGTCTAGTTTCCAAAATGGTGTCACTTGTGGGTTTTTGTTAACTGTTTAGACTCATCAGGGGTTCTCCAAATGCAACATGGCATCCAATCAGTCAATTCTGCATTGAAAAAGTCAAACGGTACTCCTTCCCTTCAGAGCTCTGCCATCCGCCTAAACAGTGGTTTACCCCCACATATGGGGTATGGGTGAAATGAGGACAAATTGCACAACTTTGGGGGTCTAACTTCTCCTGTTAACTTTGTAAAATAAATATTTTGGATCGAAAAGATCATTTTTGTGGAAAAAAATGATTTTCTATTTTCTCGGCTCTACGTTATAAATTTCTGTGAAGCACTTGGAGGTTCAAAGTGCTCACCACACATCTAGATAAGTTCCTTAAGGGGTCTAGTTTCCAAAATGGTGTCACTTGTTGGGGCTTTCCACTGTTTAGGCATATCAGGGGTTCTCCAAACGAAACATGGCATCCGATCTCAATTCCAGCCTATTCTGCGTTAATGTCAAACGGTGCTCCTTCCTCTTGCAAGCTCTGCCGTGCGCTCAAAAAGTGGTTTACCCCCACATACAGGGTATCAGCGTATTCAGGACAAATTGCACAACAAATTTTGTGGTTCATTTTGTCTTTTAACACTTGTGAAAATAAAAAAAAATTGGTTCTGAAGTAAATTTTTTGCAAAAAAAGTTATTTTTTCCTTCCACATTGCTTCAGTTCCTGTGAAGCACATAAAGGGTTAATAAACTTCTTGAATGTCGTTTTGAGCACATTGAGGGGTCCAGTTTTTAGAATGGTGTCACTTTTGGGTATTTTCTGTCATGTACAACCCTCAAAATGACTTCAAATGTGATGTGGTCCCTAAAAAAACAGTTTTGTAAATTTTGTTGTAAAAATGAGAAATTGCTAGTCAACTTTTAACCCTTATAACTTCCTAACAAAAATCTTTTTTTTTCCAAAATTGCAAAAAAAAGTGCAATCCCACACTTGTTTTTTGCTTGGCTTTTTTGTTAGATTCACTAGATGCTAAATCTGACCTGCCATTATGATTCTCCAGGTCATTACGAGTTCATAGACACCAAACATGTCTATGTCCTCTTTTATCTAAGTGGTGAAAAAAAATTCCAAAGTTTGCTAAAAAAAAAAAAAAAAAATTTGCGCAATTTTCCGAGACCCGTAGTGTCCATTTTTCATGATCTGGGGTCGGGTGAGGGCTTATTTTTTCCGTGCCGGACAGACGTTTTTAATGATACCACTTTTGTGCAGATACGTTCTTTTGATCGCCCGTTATTGCATTTTAATGCAATGTCTTGGTGACCAAAAAAACGTAATTCTGGCGTTTTGAATTTTTTTCTCGCTACGCCGTTTAGCGATCGGGTTAATGCTTTTTTTAATTGATAGATCGGGCGATTCTGAATGCGGCGATACCTAATATGTGTATGTGGGATTTTTTTTTTACTGTTTAATTTTGATTGGGGCGAAAGGGGGGTGATTTGAACTTTTAGGTTTTTTAAATTTTTTTTATTTTTAAACATTTTTTTTTTTACTTTTGGCATGCTTCAATAGCCTCCATAGGAGGCTAGAAGCATGCGCAACCCGATCGGCTCTGCTACATATGGGCGATGAGCAGATCGCCCATATGTAGCAGATTTACTGCTGTGCTTTCAGTGCCGACCACCGGGTGGCGCTGAAAGCCATATGCCTGGAACAACCATAGAGGTCTCATAGAGACCTCTGGTTGTCCAGGCAACATGACGCCGACCCCAGATCGCGTGACGGGGTCGGCGATGACGTCCTTTCCAGCCCGGCGGCCGGAAATGCTATTTAAATGCCCGCTGTCAGCTTTGACAGCGGGCATTTAACTAGTTAATAGGCGCGGGCGGACGGCGATTCCACTCGCGCCTATTGCGGGCACATGTCAGCTGTTCATAACAGCTGACATGTCCCAGCTTTGATGCGGGCTCAGCGCCGGAGCCCTCATCAAAGCAGGGGAGATGTCTGATGACGGACTGTGTCCGTCATTGGACATTAAGGGGTTAATGTTTTCTGATGGGACCTTGCATAACAGGATGGGCTTGGGGGCCAATCATACCAGGATAAGGATGGGGCCATGCATACCAGGATGGGGTTGGGGGCCAATCATACCAGGATAGGGATGGGGCCATGCATACTAGGACGAGATGGGGGCCCTGCATACCTTGATAGGAATGAGGGCAATCATTCCTGTCAGGATAGTGATGATGGGGGGGGATCATTCCTCCCAGGATAGTGTTGAGGCAATGCCTACCAGGCTAGAGATAAGGGAGACATGCATGCCTGGCTAGGGATGAGGAGGCATGCATACCAAGAAGGGGATGAGGGCCATGCATACCAGGATAGGGATAAGGGGGCCATGCACACCAGGATAGGGATGCAGAAGCCTTGCATACCAGGATAGGGATGAGGGGGGCCATATACCAAGATAGGGGATATTAAGTACAAAATTGACCACATTTCTTTGCTTCAATTTTTTATTTTTCTCCTCTAAAATTTAGGTGCGTCTTATGGTCAAGTGCCTCTTATAGTCCGAAAAATACGGTAATCATTGCTTTTTTTCTGTACTTGTATTTATTGCTTAAATGATTTTTAAAATTGCATGCGGTCCCCACTTTTTAACCAGCTGACACAAAGCCGACAGCTGGGGACTAATGTTAATATTCTGGGAAAAAAGACAATAGCTATTAAGGTTCCCAGGCTATTAATAACAGAGTATCAATAGAGAAGTCCACAAATTCAAGATTCTGTTAATAACATATTGAAAACCACCGGTGTAATTACAGACATGAAGAAAAGTCCAATACACCACCAATGAACCAAAAAGCAAAAGGTCCGTTAAAAAATCATGCTTTATTGACAAATATCTTTTTATAAAATGAACCAATTATTTCAAAAATTGACAAACACAGTGCCTAACTACAGAAAAGGACGTATAAGCACTAAATAACACATCAAAATTAAAGAAACATGCTGCTTGCTAATGGCACCGGTCACTTAGCTGCTGAGCTCCAGCCACTTCGACTCCTAATCGGCTCATTGCGGCTCGCCAGCGGCACCAATCTCTCTGCACACGGGGGGGGAGTGCTGCGGAGGTATCCAGGATCGTAGCATGCCAAGGGGAAAATCCCAGAAGAAGCCGTCCCCGGCGAAAGTTACAGACTTCTTCTCCAGCACGGGGAGAGGGAAAATGGCGGCAGCATCCTCCTCCACAGCTTCCTCACGCTCATCCAGGAGGGGATCCATAGCAGGCCCAGACTTGGACACAGACGCTGCAGATATACCGCTTACCAAAGGTACAATGCAGAAACTGCTCAGTGCCCTCCGCTCATCACTGCAGCAGGATTGGAAAGATATGGTGGCTGAGCTGAGGGGAGATATCACTGCCATAGGCAGCCGTACAGCACATATTGAATCTAAAATGGGGGAGCTGACAAAGTCACACAATAGCCTCATTGATGCCAATGCAGCACTGGAGGAACAAGTGCAAAAGCTCCATACCAAGGTCTTGGATTTAGAGGACAGGTCCCGCCGAAATAATATAAGAATCAGAGGAATTCCAGAGGCCATACCAGACAAGGGGCTGCAGAGTTTTCTGGGCTCCTTGCTGCAGGAGCTGCTCCCAGACCTGACTGCAACTGATTTCCTGGTGGACAGAATACACAGAGTCCCTAAGCCTAAATCCCTCAGTGCTGATGTCCCTCGGGACACTTTAGCTCGCCTGCACTTTTACAAGACCAAAGAAGCCCTGCTGCAAGCCCTGAGAAAGAGACCCCCTCTGTCTGAGCAATTCCGGCACCTGTCCATTTTTCCAGATCTGTCTGCAGGAACCCTGGCAAAAAGGAGGGAATTTGCTCCTTATACCAAAGTTCTCAGGGATGAAGCTATATCCTATAGATGGGGTTTTCCTGTAAAGATCCTGCTTTTCCGAGCAGGAAATACCCACGCCTGCCATTCCCCACAGCAGTTGGCAAAGCTCCTATCCTCATGGAACTTGGCAAATCTCCCGGCCAGATCTCCAAGAGCTACAGGATCATCCCAACAGGATAAAGTGAATGAAGATTGGTCCGTCGTGTGAGTTATGTGATATGTTTGAGTCGCGGCTGAGACTTAGTTGCTACTTTTAAGGTCCGCTGGTTCTGTTCAACCAGGACCCTGAACCCCCAAGGCGGTAAATTTCCACCATACCGCAGGCCCCTTTTTTGGGCTTTTTTCTTTGTGGACTGATGCTCCCTACATCAGTAATGTTAGTGATGTCAATATTGTTAGTGTTATCTCTTTCCTGCCTAACCTTCCTTTTCCCCCTGCAGCTCTAGGCAAGAGACTTTTTTTTTCATGTACAATGGTACTGAACTGTATGTCTATAAATGTTAGGGGTCTGAACTCGCCAGCCAAGAGATACATGTTTTGGCGGGAAGTGGTTAAATCCAAATGTGATGTAATATGTGGTCAGGAGTCTCATCTCCTCCAAGGGGACTCGCACAGGTTAAATAATGCTAAATTTCCTTTCATACTGCTGGCTTGTGGAAAAAAAAAAAAGGCTGGAGTATTCATTTGTGTAAAAAATACTGTTGCGTTCACACTACATTCACAACATTTAGACCCTGACGGTAGATACGCCATTATTAATTGCTCCATAAATGGATCCAAGTATACTATTGCAACCGTTTACGCCCCCAACTCTGGTCAGATCAGCTTTTTGCGGAGGTTTCTTTCCAAGCTTTCATCCGTTAAAGAGGGTAAGCAAATAATCTGCGGGGATTTTAACATGGTAATGTCCAGCACTCTGGATTGCTCCAATACTGCTGTAAAGAGGAAGGAGATGAGCACAATAATTTCAGAAAGGCATCTCCATGATATATGGAGATACCAACATGCAAATGAGAGGGACTACACATTCTTCTCGCCTCGGTTCACCTCTTACAGCAGATTGGACTACTTTCTGGTTGATAGCTTACTTATTATGGATTGCTCAGATTCAAAAATTGGACTTATAGCTTGGTCGGACCACGCCCCCATATACCTGACAGTTCAGGAGCAAAACCACGCGCCTGTTTTTGCCCGGTGGCGCATGAATGACTCCCTCCTAGCCTGTAGACAAATCTCTGAGGAGTTGCAGGCCGACCTCGCAGAGTTTTTTAACTTTAATGATAACAAGGAGGTGACAGAGGAAACGCTTTGGTCTGCACACAAGGCCTATATTAGGGGGTCATTCATCAAAATTGCCACTAGGGAGAAAAGGAGGCGTCAGGCAACTTACAAAGCTCTGCTGTCCCACATAGTACTTTTGGAAGCCCACAATAAATCTTCCCCAAACTTGTCGACATCTGACGAACTCAGGAAACTAAGAACACAGCTCCGCCAGGTGTTGATGGCAGACTATGAGAAAAACTTAAGATCCCTCAAACAGCGGTACTATGTGATGGGTGACAGGGAGGGTGCCTTACTAGCCAGGAGGGTTAAAAAACGAGAAATGCAAAATAAAATTGAATACCTCGTGACGGGTTCTAATGCCACAATACGCAACCCAACGGAAATAGCCAACGCATTCGCTGACTTTTACCAGTCTCTCTACAACCTTAAAAATGACCCCACTGCCCCAAAGCCTACCCAAACGGCAATTAATTCCTTCTTAAACAATATTAATCTTCCTCGGTTATCTGCAGTACAGCTGGAGCAACTAAATTCCCCTTTTTCTCTGGAAGAGGTTCGCCAGGTGGTGACCACAGCCAAAAGAAATTCAGCTCCAGGCCCAGACGGCCTCACTAACTCCTATTATAGGCAATTCACTGAAACCCTGTCTCCTTTCCTCCTGAGACTTTTCTCCTCTTGGCGAGCCACAGCAGATATTTCACCAAATAATCTAGAGGCCATTATAACTACCCTGCCAAAACCAGGAAAACTCCCTATTTCACCAGGAAACTTCAGGCCAATATCCCTCCTAAACTGCGACTTAAAATTGTACGCCAAAATAATCTCAGCTAGAATACATAAAGTTCTTCCATCACTGATTTCCCCGGATCAAGTGGGGTTTGTGGCGGGGAGGCAGGCGAAAGATGGGACGAGACGTATGCTGGATCTGATTGCGGTGGCTGAGGGGAGGAAAATCCCCAGTGTATTCCTGTCCCTGGACGCAGAGAAGGCGTTCGACAGGGTGCACTGGGGATATCTGAAATCTGTTCTGGCCAAGTTTGGTTTCAAAGGCCCCATACTTAATGCCATAATGGCGCTGTACTCTAACCCTAACGCCAAAGTTCTGGCATCCGGATTTATATCTCGGAGTTTTGAATTAACCAATGGGACACGCCAGGGGTGTCCGCTCTCCCCTATCATCTATGCCCTTGCTATAGAGCCTCTGGCGCAGACTATACGTGAATGCCCTCGGATCTCGGGGATTCGAGTGGGGAGTATAAATCATGTGGTCAGTCTATATGCAGATGACGTGATTTTATCTTGCACTAATGTAGAGGTGTCCCTACAACACGTAATGGAGATCCTGTCCTCCTTCGGTCAAGTCTCGTATTACAAGCTTAATATTACCAAGTCCTTAATTTTTCCGCTCTTCTTGCCAGCCTCTACCAGAGCCACTCTTTCTCATCTTTACCCTTTCAAATCTGAAGACGAGGGAATCCCCTACCTGGGTATTATACTGGCCCCGCTACACTCCGTGATCTGGAAAAATCTGCTGACCCTGCACACCTCATTGGATAAAGAACTTACTCGCCTTTCTCTTCTCCCGCTCTCTTGGGTGGCGAGAATGCAGACTTTTAAAATGATCTGTCTCCCAAAAATTATCTACTTACTTCGGTGCCTGCCCCTAACAATTCCGCAACGGTATCTCACCAAAATTCATTCGCTAATGAGTAAATTTATATGGGCTGGGAAAAAACCTAGAATAGCCCTGAGATGTATGCATGCCCCGTTCAGTGGTGGAGGAATGGGTATTCCTAATATTCTAACATATCACAGAGCTGCTATCCTGGAACCGGCTCGAGATTGGTGGAAGAATGATTCAGACTTGAGATGGTTACAGATTGAGTACACCTGGGCACAGGCCCACTCCCCTAAACAATTCATAGACTCCCTGCTCCTAACCCCTTCGCCCCCCGGCGATCTTCTACCCACCACAGCAGCTCTAAAGAAAGCTTGGTCCTTATGGAGCAAGCCAGTGTCACAGGCTCTAGGTCCCAGCCTTCCCCTTAGATCGCTGGAAGCCTTCATTCCGAATTTGAATCTTGCCGCCTGGACACGTGGAGGTCCAATTACCCTAGCAGATCTCTATAGAGAAGGCGTCCTACTCCCGTACTCAGAAATGTGTGTTAAATTTAACCTCCCCCGACACAGTTTATTCCAGTTTTTTCAAATACGTCACTTCCTTCAGTCCGCTCCTCACCTACCGGTTCCCACAACAGCCGACCACGCCGCAATTAAAAAATTCTTTCAAAATAGCAAAATCAAAGGCCTTTCATACATCCATAACCTGCTAAACTCCCCGGAACCGGACAAACAATTGCCGTATATGCTCAAATGGGAAAAAGATCTAGCCTCTCAGCTTCCGTCGCAAGAATGGTTCGCGGCCTCAAAATGGATCCACAAATTCTCTTCATGTGTCAATCACATAGAGCAATTAAAAAAGGTTCATCTGCGGTGGTACAACTCCCCTCCTAAACTGGCTTCTTTTTCCCCACATATGTCACCTTTGTGCTGGAGGGGATGCAACCACAGGGGCACCTTGTGTCATATGTGGTGGTTTTGCCCTAAGTTATCTAACTTCTGGCAGGAGGTGTTCAATCTAATCCATGAGGTTACTAGTCTCCGTCTTTCCCCAAACCCAACCTTAGCGGTGCTACACATTGGCCTAGATGGGATCCCGGATCTTTTAAAAAATATCATTTCTCACATTCTCATAGCCGGCAGGTACTGTGTGGCATACAAGTGGAGGTCGGTGAGCCCCCCTACAAAAACAGAACTAATTGAGAGGACCAACCTACACTGGCTATACGAAACCAACTTGACCCCCAATCTAGAGAAGAGAACGGTGAGACTTAAACAATGGCATCCGTGGGCCACTTCCCTTTATGCAACGGCCCTCCCCCAGATACAGACACCTACACCATAAATAAATTGATTGTGCCTAAGAATGCCATGCATGTAGAGCTGCTTCCCCTTCCCCCTCCCCCCCTCCCCGCTTCTATGTTCAAGTTGTTGTTGGAAGGGGTATTTAATGTCCCAGATTGATATTCTAATAATGGCTCGAGGTTATTCCACCTCTTGCTACTCATTGCTCCTGTTCTTGATGTTTTTGTATGAGAAGTTTGTATTTTTTCTGAAAACTCAATAAAAACCTTTATGATAAAAAAAAAAAAAATTAAAGAAACATATTGCAAAACGCCACTGTTACTGAATAGCATATCATAGATAAATTGTATATGAAGATCAAGCTACCTACTCTGACAAAGCATATATGCAGGGAAAAGGCACAAATTCTCCTATATAAATTTCCCATGGAACTGCCTAACAGAAACAGGTGCTTACAACCAACTATAATACATATTACCTCAAATAGTTTGTTCAAAAGTCCAGTGGTGTTCAAAAAGTGCATAAGGTGCTGCAGTGCTGATAGCGTCCTTCTAACCCCGACGTACGTTTCGTCAACTCTTCCTCAGGGGGCATGCATGGATGTGGGAAGTTATCTGGTTTATATAGGGGCAAATGACCAATAGCACGTCACTCTGATAATTGCACGCTATGCACAGCTGTAAGTAAAGCAATTGTCCGGATCCAAATAGCGCGCCATTCACTCAGCGCAAGACCGTATCATGGACCCTCCATCCCCGGTAGTTGGATCGCAGGAGACCAGCGCCATCAATATAATGATGGCGATGCGTTCCAGCGGCCATGGAACCGGGAGCCGTCGGACCCCAGTCACCGCCCAGCGAGCGGCACGCAAAGAACAGGACAATTAATGAAGCGACTCCATGAAGCAATTACCTGCCATGTATTTACATAGTTTGTGGGCTACATTGCAGACCAAAATAAGCCACATAAAAACGCTCTATGTGCACATTGCCAAAGAGATCTAATAAAGCACAAAATGGCATCTCCACACCAAGAAGCATTAAAGGGAAATTTGTTATGAGTTCATTTTCTCCTTCACCTCTGATGTCTGATGAAGTCCCTCTGCTGGTGAAAGGAGTTAGTGAAATTGATCTGGATGGGAAGAACCTGTCATCTGAACAGGTGGAGTGTGATTGGACATCCGGAATTTCTGAGTGGATATAAGGCAGCCGACGCCCTGCTGGGTTGCTGGTTATCCTTTCTGCTCTGAGCTCTGGCATCCAGTTTAGTTCCTGTCTACTAAAAGCTAAGTTTTTGCTCTGCTATTTTTCCCTGAGATTTTGTCTGTTTACTTAGTGTTTGTGTTCAGCCTGCCCTGGTTGGGACGGCTGGACTCCATTTTTGTCTCTGATCAGTTGATCTCTTTGCTCTGTCTTCAGAATATACCTGAGTGCTGATATAGAGATTTTGAAGTCTAGTGACTTCAGGGCCTTTTCTATCAGACATGTTGGACACTATTTTTGGCAGGGTTTTTTGCGTGATTGCAGCCAGCATCTTTTCTGTCCTTTCCTATCTAGTTAGTTGGGCCCCATCATTTGCTCAGCCTGTCTTTCTGTCTGCGTTTCTGTTTTCATCTGTTTTTCAACGACAATACATGTTGGGGGCTGTCTATTGCTTTGGGGTCTGCTCTGGGGCAGTTTAGATTTCCCCTTTCTTTCTTTAGGCTTATGTAGCTCTCCGGCTGTGACGAGGGGTCTAGGGCACCGTAGGAACCCCCCACGGCTACTGTTAGTTGTGGTGAATAGGATCAGGGGTCTGCTGCAATCCGCTAGCTACCAACCTCTCCGGTTTTCTGGACTTAGCTTGTGTTTTTGTTTTTTCCTCCTCCGGTGACTCATTCATAACAGAATCACCAGCCATACCACAGATTCTAGGGTACTCAATAGCAGGAAAGAATTGTAAAAAAAAAAAAAACAAAATGTGTCAGAATTTTTTTTTGTGTATATTTTTTCCTCTATTTCTCTGAGGCCGTAGGGGGAATTTTTTCTCAATGGAGATTAAGCAATTGTCTGATCATGTGGAGCAGCTCACTGCTGAAGTGCGGGGAATTTCCGCCTATCTTGCTCATTCACATGCTGCTGAACCAAAGATCCCTATTCCTGATGTGCTTTTTGGGGATCGGTCTAAATTTTTGAATTTTAAGAATAATTGTAAATTATTTTTTGCCTTGAAGCCTAACTCATCGGGGAGCTCCGTGCAGCAGGTTAAAATTGTCATCTCTTTGCTGCGCGGCGATCCCCAGGATTGGGAGTTTTCTTTAAAACCTGATGATCCTATTCTAACTAATGTGAACGCATTTTTTCAAGCCTTGAGGTTGTTGTATGAAGAACCTAATGCTATTGATCAGGCTGAAAAGGCCCTGTTGGTATTGAGCCAGGGTAAGGATTCTGCAGAGTTGTACTGTCAAAAATTCCGAAAGTGGGCAGTCCTTACTACCTGGAATGATGGTGCCTTGGCAGCTCTCTTTCGGAAGGGTTTGTCAGAAACCGTAAAAGATACTATGGTGGGATTTCCTGTTCCCTCTGGTCTTGACGATTCTATGTCATTAGCCATTCAGGTTGATCGGCGCTTGTGTGAACGCAAAACTGCACGAGAGGTGTTGCCACCTGTTGAACAAATGTCTGAACCTATGCAATGTGATAGTTTTGTCTAGGGCGTAACGTCAGGAATTCAGAAGGCGTAATAAGCTGTGTTTTTTTGTGGAGATGCCTCTCATATTATTTCTGTCTGCCCTTAATGAGAGAAACGTTTTGCACACACATTTGCTGTGGGTGGTGTTCAATCTAAGTTTCTTCTGGCAATTACTCTGATCTGCTCCCTGTCCACATTTTCCGCTAAGGCTTTTGTGGATTCGGGAGCAGCTCTGAACCTGATGGACTTGGATTTTGCTAAACGTTGTGGGTTTCCTATGACACCTCTGCGGACGCCTATCCCTTTGAGGGGTATTGATGCTACTCCTTTGGCAAAGAACAAACCACAGTTTTGGACCCAGGTGGTAATGTGGGTCGCCCCAGACCATCAAGAAAATTGCAGATTTTTGGTGTTGCATAATTTGCATGATGCCATTGTTCTGGGGTTTCCCTGGTTGCAAATCCATAATCCAGTTTTGGATTGGAAATCTTTGTCTGTGGTAAGTTGGGGTTGTCGGTGTGCCCTTAGTGACGCTCCTGTTTTCTCCACCTCTCCCCAGTCGCATGATGTTCCTGACTATTTGGCTGATTTTTATGATGTATTTAGTGAGAATGAGTCTGCGTCTTTGCCTCCTCATAGGAGTTATGACTGTGCAATTGACCTGAGCCCTGGGTGTAAATTTCCTAAGGGTCGACTTTTCAATTTATCTATACCCGAGCACGAGGCTATGCGATCCTATATTAAGGAGTCGTTGGAGAAAGGTCATGTTAGACCATCCTCTTCACCCTTGGGTGCTGGGTTTTTTTTCGTGGCCAAGAAAGATGGTTCATTAAGGCCTTGTATTGACTATCGTTCCCTCAACAAAATTACTGTTAAATATCAGTATCCGTTACCCCTGATTTCTGATCTATTCTCCAGAGCTAAAGGTGCTTGCTGGTTTACCAAGCTTGACCCCAGGTGGCATATAATCTTATTCGCATTAAGCATGGGGATGAATGGAAGACGGCGTTTAATACTCCGGAGGGACATTTTGAGTACCTGGGGATGCCTTTTGGGCTTACTAATTGCCCCTTCTGTCTTCCAGTGCTTCGTTAATTATATTTTCCAAGACTTTGTGGATAAATTTTTGATCATCTATCTGGATGATATTTTGATCTTTTCCAGGGATTGGGACTCTCATATGGAACATGTTCGGACTGTGTTCCGGATTTTGAGGGAGAATTCCCTGTATGTCAAGGGATCAAAATGCCTTTTTGGGGTACAGAGGATTTCATTTTTGGGATTTATTTTGTCTCCGTCAACTATTGAAATGGACCCGGCCAAGGTACAGGCCATTTATGATTGGGTTCAGCCCACTTCTTTGAAGGCCCTCCAGAAGTTTGGGGGTTTTGCTAATTGTTATCGTAAATTTATAGCTGATTTTTCTGGTATTGCCAAACCATTGACTAATTTGACTAAGAAGGGTGCTGATGTGCTGAATTGGTCTCCAGAGGCTGTTTCTTCCTTTCAGGAGCTGAAGCGAAGGTTCACTTCTGCTTCGGTCTTGCGGCAACCTGATGTCTCACTCCCGTTTCAGGTAGAGGCGGACGCTTCTGAGATTGGTGCAGGAGCTGTTTTGTCCCAAAAAGATCCTGTAACATCTAAAATGAATCCCTGTGCTTTCTTTTCCCGAAAGTTCTCCCCATCCGAACGTAACTATGATGTGGGGAATCGGGAACTGTTAGCCATGAAATGGGCATTTCAGGAGTGGAGACATTGGTTGGAGGAAGCTAAACATCAAGTCGTGGTCCTTACTGACCACAAGAATTTGATTTACCTGGAGTCGGCCAAACACTTGAATCCAAGACAAGCTAGGTGGGCCTTGTTTTTCACATGTTTTGATTTTGTGGTCTCTTTTCTTTCGGGCACTAAGAATGTCAAGGCAGACACCCTCTCTAGGAGTTTCTTTGCTGATTCTCCTATTGTGACCAAGCCTGCTACCATCTTAGGTGAGGGGGTAGTTCTTTCTGCCATCTCGTCCGATTTGAGATGTGCTCTGGAAGAGTTTCAGGAGGACAAACCTGAGCATTGTCCCATTGGAAAATTGTATGTTCCTGACCAGTGGAGGAAGAGAGTAATGACTTAAGTTCATTGCTCCGCATTGGCTGGTCATCCAGGTATTTTTGGTGCTAGAGATTTGGTGAGTTGGTCTTTTTGGTGGCCCGCCTTGTCTCGTGATGTCAGGAATTTTGTGCAGTCCTGTGGGACTTGCTCCCGGTCTAAACCTTGTTCTCATTCTAGTGGGTTGTTGATGCCTTTGCCGGTGCCCAGGAGACCATGGACCCATATTTCAATGGATTTTATCTCTGATATGCCTGTCTCTCAGAGAATGACTTATTTGGGTGATTTGTGATAGATTCTCTAAGATGGTCCACCTTGTACCACTCCCTAAGTTGCCATCTTCCTCAGAGTTGGTGCCCTTGTTTTTGCAACAGGTGGTTCGCTTGCACGGGATTCCTGAGAACATTGTATCTGACAGAGGAGTTCAGTTTGTTTCTAGATTTTGGAGGACTTTCAGTTCCAAGCTGGGAATTCAGTTGTCCTTCTCCTCTGCGTTTCACCCTCAGACCAATGAATCTATTGATACTCTTCCTGTTACATTCAAGATCCATAACGTGTTTCATAAGTCTCTGTTAAAGAGGTTTGTTGAGCCAGTAGTTCCTGTGGTGGCACCTCCTGACCCTTTATTGGTTGAAGGTAATGTGGAATATGAGGTTGAGAAGATACTGGACTCTTGTCTAGCTAGACGGAGACTCCAATATTTGGCTAAATGGAAGGGTTATGGCCAGGAGGATAATTCTTGGGTCTCTGCATTTGATATTCATGCTAAAAGACTGGTTCGTGCTTTTCATCGGGCCCATCCTGATCGCCCTGGTGGTGTGGCTGAGGGTTCGGTGACCCCTCCTCAAGGGGGAGGTACTGTTATGAGTTCATTTTCTCCTTAACCTCTGCTTTCTGATGAACTCCCTCTGCTGGTGAAATTGATCTGGATGGGAAAAACCTGTCATCTGAACAGGTGGAGTGTGATTGGACATCCGGAATTTCTGAGTGGATATAAGGCAGCCGACGCCCTGCTGGGTTGCTGGTTATCCTTTCTGCTCTGAGCTCTGGCATCCAGTTTAGTTCCTGTCTACTAAAAGCTAAGTTTTTGCTCTGCTATTTTTCCATGAGATTTTGTCTGTTTACTTAGTGTTTGTGTTCAGCCTGCCCTGGTTGGGACAGGCTGGACTCCATTTTTGTCTCTGATCAGTTGATCTCTTTGCTCTGTCTTCAGAATATACCTGAGTGCTGATATAGAGATTTTGAAGTCTAGTGACTTCAGGGCCTTTTCTATCAGACGTGTTGGACATTATTTTTGGCAGGGTTTATTGCATGATTGCAGCCAGCATCTTTTCTGTCCTTTCCTATCTAGTTAGTTGGGCCCCATCATTTGCTCAGCCTGTCTTTCTGTCTGCGTTTCTGTTTTCATCTGTTTTTCAACGACAATACATGTTGGGGGCTGTCTATTGCTTTGGGGTCTGCTCTGGGGCAGTTTAGATTTCCCCTTTCTTTCTTTAGGCTTATGTAGCTCTCCGGCTGTGACGAGGGGTCTAGGGCACCGTAGGAACCCCCCACGGCTACTGTTAGTTGTGGTGAATAGGATCAGGGGTCTGCTGCAATCCGCTAGCTACCAACCTCTCCGGTTTTCTGGACTTAGCTTGTGTTTTTGTTTTTTCCTCCTCCGGTGACTCATTCATAACAGAAATTGCACTAGAATAAAATAAGGGCAATAGTGCACAAAGAACAGGACAATTGTCAGTAAGGCAGCTCCATGAAGCAATTATTTGCTATATACTTATATAGTTTGCAAACTACATTGCAGACCAAATTAAGCCACATAAAAACGCTCTATGTGCACATTGCCCAAAAAATCTAATAAAGCACAGAATAGCATCTCCATACTAAGAAGCATTCTAGGGCAATTGCACAAGAATAAAGTAAGGGCAATTGTAGCTGCCCGCAATGCAATCCACAAACAAATACAGACCCAATTAGGTCACATAAACACGCTCCTTGTGCACTTGGCCAAAAGATAAAATGAAACCAAAGACCCGCTCTTTTATACTAAGAACTATTAAGGGCAATTTTGGATAACAGAATATAGTGAAAATCTATCTTGGATATTCGTAATAATTACAGTGTTTAACAGCATATTTAAACATGCAACCACATATGTGAAAATACAAAGCGCCTTGCATATAATTACAAAACGCCAATTATGAATGTGATATAGAATAAAGATTGTGCATAATTAATAACCAATTATACATATAATGTAAAATATCCAAACACATAATAAATTATATTGCAAAGACAAACTGAAATAATACAATATTCAGTGCAGAAATAAATATATGAAATAATATGTGATACAAAGTATGAATTAAATAACAATAATATGAAATTAAAATAAACAAAAAACACATATGAACATATCCAAAAAAAGATAGTTTGATTGCAGTATATTCAGCCTCTTAGCCATGTACCATCTAGCCCGTGAAGTAATAGTTCAAGATGTCAACACATTCCAAGAAACGTTATATATCTATAAATTATAAATAAAGACAATTATTGTAAAAAAAAATTAAACTAAAAACCAAAAAGTCCCACCCAATAAAAATGCTACTGAAGATTAAAAATAAAAAATAAAAATAAAATAATAAAATAGCATATGAGTATATGTACATACATAAATATATGCACATATTCACATATATGAATACATCAGGAAAAATCATCAAAGAAATGCGCTAAAGCCGAAATTTTCGTTCAGACCCATAGGTGCTAACGTCCCTACCCTAAATATCCATTTACTGTCCATTTGGGCTAATACTTTGCCCAAATCACCTCCCCATAAACCTAAAGACACTATATCAATAGCTTTTACCTTCAAAGGCTCGAATTACTCTGATGATAATTTAAAAAGTGTCTAGGGAGTGTTTTATGACTAAACTGATCTTCTGCTTGTGCACCCTTCTCAATGTCTCTTACGTGCTCCCTTGTCCTTATGCGTAGTTCTCTGGTGGTAAGACCAATATATATCTTGCCACAAGGGCACCGTGCATGATAGATCACTCCTTTAGAATGACAGGATGGAAAAAAACCTTTAACAGCCAGCCAATTACGGTTTTCATTACTGCTGCATGGTTCATAATGACTTTTAACCAGCAAGTCTAAGGTTTTTTGATCTTCTTGCGGTTATAAGCGGTTCCTCAGGAAGACATCTTCTCAAAATAGGATCAGACATTAGGACAGGCCAATGCTTGCGAACAACATTAACCAAATCAAACCATTGACTGTTATATGTAGCTATTAACCTAATATCATTAGACTTTTGTTTGAATTGATTATTATTATATAAAAGTTCAGCACGAGTCACGTTTTTGGCCCGATTATAACCATTTTGGATGGATCGACGTGAATATCCACGATTTTGAAATCGCCGTCTAAGGTCCAATGCCTGATTTTCAAAAAGGTCAGCATCCCCTTATATTTGTGATGGGTATATGGGCACTGGACTATGGGATGGAGGATATGTATGACGGGTATATGGGCACGGGACTATGGGATGGCGGATATGTATATGGGCACGGGACTATGGGATGGAGGATGTGTGGGTATATGGGCACAGGACTATGAGATGGCGGATATGTATGATGGGTATATGAGCATGGGACTATGAGATGAAGGATGTGTGATGGGTATATGGGTACTCGACTATGGGATGGCGAATATGTATGATGGGTATATGGGCATGGGACTATGAGATGAAGGATGTGTGATGGGTATATGGGCACTCGACTATGGGATGGCGAATATGTATGATGGGTATATGGGCATGGGACTATGGGATGGAGAATATGTATGATGGGTATATGGGCATGGGACTATGGGATGAAGAATATGTATGATGGGTATATGGGTATGGGACTATGGGATGGAGGATGTGTGATGGGTATATGGGCACTCGACTATGGGATGGAGGATATGTATGATGGGTATATGGGCACGGGCCTATGGGATCGTGGATATGTATGATGGGTATATGACAATGTGAAGCAAAAAAAGAAGAAATATGCAGCACTCACCAATGTAGCTGAAAAACTGTGAGTCTTTATTTCACATAATTTCCATCAAATGTGTGGACATGCAGGACGTGGAGGAATGCTAGGGGAGGGAGGTGCCGGACAACGGCCGTTTCACGATTACTCGCTTCTACGGGTCCAGGTGAGGGGATTAGCTAAAGGTCATTTCCTATATAGGATCACAGACCTTACTAATTAACATACATAACAAGTTGTGAAACAAACATATACAAAAAAATATATAGTTATACAATATACAGAGTGCAAGATACTAGTAAAGAATAAATCTTTCCATATCGATTTACAAGATAATCTATATTTTTACAATTTCATAGGAAGATTATAATCTAAATAACTTTACATACAATTTTTTATATAACATTTTTTTATATAAAAATACTGATAGATCGATCCAGTCATTTAGTCCCAAAGGACCTTGTGCGTTCGCTTTCAGGATCCATTTTGCTGCTTGTTGCAATAAAGCTTTGTCATGGTTACCTCCTTGAGGTGGAAAATTGACCTTTTCAATCCCTGCAAAACTCAAAATTTCTGGGTTAGCTTTATGCACATCTTGAATATGCTTAATTAATCGCAGTGAGCCCTTTCCTGATGTAATAGATCTATAGTGTTCACCAAAACGTATCGTAAGTGGTCTTATAGTTTTTCCAATATAAAAATAACCACATGGACAAAAAAATAATATAAACCACGAATTTAGTTTGGCAAGAAATGTAATTTTGTACCTTATGTTCCATAGAGCCAAAATGTATAGAATTCCCTGTCAGATGAAGATGACAGTATTTGCAGTGACCACATTTATAATTTCCTTTTATTGATAAATCTCGTAGCCAATTTTTTTTTTTGAGGGGGATGAAGTCTATGATGTACTAATAAATCACCTATATTATGTGCCCTTTTGTATGCAAATTGAGGAACTAATTTACCATCTGTGTGTAAGGTTTTTTCTGCATCAATGAGATGCCAGTGTTTTCTCACTGCTGCAAGTATTGCTCTATCCATTGCACTATGTTTGAAACAAAAATTAAATTTTTTTGTAGGTTTGACTACACTATTTAATTTTTTAGTCCTTTCCTTTAATAAATCCATCTGAGAAAATTTTTTTACCCTTTCATATGCTTCATTTAATAAAGTCATAGGATATCCCCTTTGCAAAAAACGTTGTTTCAGCTCAGAAATTTGTTCATTAAAAATGGTTTCATCATTATTCCGTTTTCTTACTCTTAGCATTTGACTATATGGAAGTCCCTTTTTAGTGTGTAATGGGTGAGCGCTCTTATAATGTAAGTAATTATTTGTTGCGGTTTCATTTCTAAACACTTCTGTTTTTAAAGAGCCATTTTTTATTTTAAATTTGACATCAAGAAAATCTATTGTGTTTCCTCCAAATGAAAATGTGAAGCGCATGTTGTCACTGTTCACATTGTTCAGGTATTTTACAAAATCTGCAAATTCTTCCTGAGAACCCCCCCCAGATAATAAAAATATCATCCACAAAGCGAAAATATGCTTGTAAATGTTTTAAGTGTGGATTTAGGGCTGTTTTTATATAAAACTCTTCAAATCGTGCTAGAAATAAAGTTGCATTAAACACAAGAGACTGGCGTGCCCATTGCTGTGCCCACCTTTTGTATATACCACTTATCAAGAAATTTGAAGGCATTATGTGTCAAAACATAATCGAGTGACTCGATAATAAAGGAAATAAAATCCTGTGATTTGTTTGTGTTATGTAAAATCTCCTTTATTGCTGCTATGCCTTTATCATGGGGGATGCGGGTATATAGACTCTCAACATCAATAGATGCAAGGGAGAAATGTGGTTGCCAATGAAAATCTTTCAATTTTTTCAATAAATCTCCTGAGTCTTTTACAAAGGATGGCACAGCTTTTAGTAAAGGTTTTAGTAGCCAGTCTAAGTATTGTGAAAGTGGTTCAGTCAAAGAGTTTTTCCCTGAAATTATAGGGCGACCCGGAGGCTCTTTTAAAGACTTGTGCACTTTTGGCACACTATACCAATAGGGAATTTCTGGGTATTCTGGAAAGAGTTTTTCTGCTCTCTTTTTTGATAATATCCCCAATTGAACATACTTTCTTAAAAGAGATCTTAATTTGTCCTTATATTTATGCAAAGGGTTGTCATTTAGCATACAGTAGGTATTACTATCATTCAAGTGATTTAGGGCATCTTGTATATAGTATGTCTTATCCAAAAGAACCAAATTTCCTCCTTTATCAGATCTCCTGAACACAGTATCACTCCATCCTTTCATTTCTTGCAAAGCTTTCATCTCAGATGCTTTCAAATTTTTTTCTGACATGGGATAGAGTAAAGCTTCTACATCCTTGATGACCATATCATGGAAAAGATCGATACTGTTCCCAGGAGATATAGGAGGCATGAAATTTGATTTTATTCCTCCTTTAAAAGGTATTGGTATTTCTTCGTTGGAATTAACTGATTCCAGGGAGAAATCTGGTTCAGTTATACTCATTAACATTTCAACATCACTTAAAAATTGTCTAGGACAGATATCTGAATTTAGCATAAAGCCTAAAGGACCAATAGTTGGAGGTTTCTCACCTTCATGTATAGGAACAGAAACTGCAGCTGAAACACTGGAAAAAGATTTTTTAAGATGTAGCTTTCTTATACTTTTAAACAATTCAATCCTAAAATCGACATAATCAAATTTTTCTGGAATACAAAAATTTAAGCCTTTAGATAGAACTTCAGTATGTTCACTGGATAATTGGCGCTTTGAAAGGTTTATTATACGTAGATTGTCCATTGGAGGTGTTATTTCCTCCATGATACTTGCTTGCGTTTCTTTCCTTGATTTTGTAATTTTCCGGCCTCGTCTTGTTTTTTTCCTAAAGGGGGCGTATTATTAGAGGTATAAGGAAAAGTAAGCATGCTTGAGTCCTCTCGATCGTCTGCAACACTTGAGTCCGAATCCGTGGTCCATCCTTCATAGTTATTTTTCTTTTTATGAGCCATGTTGTATCTCCGCTTTTTAGAAAAAGAGGAACAATTTTTATTCCAGGAAAAAATCATGTTATTTTCGTAGTCATTTTTATCTCTCAAAAATTTTTCTTTTTTCTTCTGTTTAACCCCTTCCTGACATGAGACGTACTATCCCGTCCATGGGGATAGTACATCTACCGCGATCAGCGGCGCCCACGTGGTGAGCGCCGCTGATCGCGGCCGGGTGTCAGCTGATTATCACAGCTGACACCCGGCACAATGTGTCAGGGGCGGTCACGGCCCACCCCCGACACGTTAACCCCTTGCACACCGCGATCAAACATGATTGCGGTGTACCGGGAGTTAAAGGGAAGCATCGGCAGGGAGGGGGCTCCCTCCGTGCTTCCCCGAGCCCCCCACGGCAGCGCAATGTGCAGCGCTGCTGCCGGGGGCTCCTATCCTGCAGGCCCCCGAATCCAAGATGGCGACGGGGGCCTTCGGGGGCCTGCAGGAAGCTGGCTTCCTCAGTGCCTGCAAAGCGCAGGCATAAGGAAGCCTTCTGCAGTGCCTGTGACAGATTGCTGATCTGTCGCAGTGATCTATGATGTGACAGATCAGCGATCTGTCACAGGACAGTGATGTCCCACCTGGGACTATATAATAAAGTAAAAAAAAAAAATAACAAAAAGTTTTAAAATAAATGTAAAAAAATCGCCAAATAAATTAGAAAAAAAAAAAAATATTCCCCCAAATAAATCCATTTTTTAGAAATAAAAAAAAAAAAAACAATAAAAGTACACATATTAGGTATCGCCGCGTCCGTAACGACCCGCCCTATAAAACTGTCCCATTAGTTAACCCCTTTAGCGAACCCCTTAAATAAAAATAAAAAACGAAGCAAAAAATAATGATTTATTATCATACCGCCAAACAAAAAGTGTAATAACGCGCGATCAAAAAGACGCATATAAATATCCATGGTACCGCTGAAAATGTCATCTTGTCCCGCAAAAAACGAGCCACCACACAGCATCATCCGCAAAAAGATAAAAAAGTTATAGCTCGCAGAATAAAGCGATTCAAAAATAATTATTTTTTATATAAAATAGTTTTCATTGCATAAAACCGACAAAACATAAAAAAGACCTAAATAAGGTATCGCTGTAACCGTACTGACCCGAAGAATAAAACCGCTTTATCAATTTTATCGCACGTGGAACGGTGTAAACGCACCCCCCCAAAAGAAATTCATGAAACGCTGGTTTTTGTTCATTCTGCGTCCCAAAAATCGGAATAAAAAGCGATCAAAAATGTCACGTGCCCGAAAATGGTACCAATAAAAACGTCAACTCGTCCCGCAAAAAATAAGACCTCACATGACTCGGTGGGTCAAAATACGGAAAAATTAGAGCTCTCAATATGTGGTGATGCAAAAACTATTTTTACAATAAAAAGCGTCTTTTAGCGTGTGACAGCCGCCAAACATAAAAACCGCCATAAATAGTAAATCAAACCCCCCGTTATCACCCCCTTAGTTAGGGAAAAATAATAAAATAAAAAAAAGTATTTATTTCCATTTTTCCATTAGGGTTAGGGTTAGGGCTAGGGTTAGGGCTAGGGTTAGGGTTAGGGTAGGGTTAGGGCTAGGGTTAGGGTTAGGGCTAGGGCTAGGGCTAGGGCTAGGGCTAGGGCTAGGGTTAGGGCTGAGATTAGGGTTAGGGGTGTGTTGGGGTTCAGGTTGGAGTTAGAATTGGGGGTTTCCACTGTTTGGGCACATCAGGGGCTCTCCAAATGCAACACGGCGTCTGATCTCAATTCCAGCCAATTCTGAGTTGAAAAAGTCAAATGGTGCTCCTTCCCTTCCAAGCTCTGCCATGCGCCCAAACAGTGTTTTACCCCCACATGTAGGGTATCAGCCTACTCAGGTCAAATTGCAAAACAATTTTTGGGGTCCAATTTCTCCTGTTACCCTTAGGAAAATAAAAAATTGGGGGCAAAAATATCATTTTTGTGGAAAAAAATGATTTTTTTTATTTTCACGCCTGAGCGTTATAAACTTCTGTGAAGCACTTGGGGGTTCAAAGTGCTCACCACACATCTAGATAAGTTCCGTGGGGGGCCTAGTGTCGAAAATGGGGTCACTTGTGGGGAGTTTCAATAGTTTAGGTACATCAGGGGCTCTCCAAATGCACATGACACCCGCAGACCATTCCATCAAAGTCTGCATTCCAAAATGTCACTGCTTCCCTTCCGAGCCCCGACGTGTGTCCATACAGTAGTTTTCTCCCACATATGGGGTGTCAGCGTACTCATGACAAATTGGACAACAACTTTTGGGGTCCAATTTCTCCTGTTACCCTTGGGAAAATAAAAAAATTGGGGACTAATTGATCATGTTTGTGGAAAAAATACGATTTTTTTATTTTCATGCCCGGGCATTATAAACTTCTGTGAAGCCCTTGGGGGTTCAAAGTGCTCACCACACATCTAGAAAAGTTCCTTAGGGGGTCTTGTTTCCAAAATGGGGTCATTTGTGGGGGGTTTCCACTGTTTAGGTTCATTAGGGGCTCTCCAAAGGCAACATGACACCCTCAGACCATTCCATCAAAGTCTGCATTCCAAAACGTCACTACTTCCCTTCCGAGCCCTGACGTGTGTCCAAACAGTAGTTTTCTCCCACATATGGGGTGTCAGCGTACTCAGGACAATTTGGACAACAACTTTTGGGGTTCAATTTCTCCTGTTACCCTTGGGAAAATAAAAATATTGGGGACTAATTGATCATGTTTGTGGAAAAAATACGATTTTTTTATTTTCATGCCCTGGCATTATAAACTTCTGTGAAGCCTTTGGGGGTTCAAAGTGCTCACCTCACATCTAGATAAGTTCCTTAGGGGGTCTAGTTTTCAAAATGGGGTCATTTGTGGGAGGTTTCCACTGTTTAGGTACATTAGGGGCTCTCCAAAGGCAACATGACACCCGCAGACCATTCCATCAAAGTCTGCATTCCAAAACGTCACTACTTCCCTTCCGAGCCCCGACGTGTGCCCATACAGTAGTTTTCTCCCACATATGGGGTATCAGCATACTCAGGACAAATTGGACAACAACTTTTGGGGTCCAATTTCTCCTGGTACCCTTGGGAAAATAAAAAAATGGTGACTAAAAGATCATGTTTGTGGAAAAAATACAAATTTTTTATTTTCACGCCCGGGCGTTATAAACTTCTGTGAAGCACTGGGGGGTTCAAAGTGCTCACCACACATCTAGATAAGTTCCTTGGGGGGTCTAGTTTACAAAATGGTGTCATTTGTGGGGGGTTTCCACTGTTTAGGTACATCAGGGGTTTTCCAATCGCGACATGGTGTCCGATCTCAATTCAAGCCAAAAACGTCAAAAGGCGCTGCTTCCCTTCCGAGCTCTGCCATGCGCCCAAATAGTGGTTTACCCCCACATGTGGGGTATCAGCGTACTCAGGACAAATTGCACAATAACTTTTAGGGTCCTGTTACCCTTGGAAAAATAAGAATTGGGGGTGAAAAGATCATTTTTGTGGAAAAAATATGATTTTTTAATTGTATGGCTTTATGTTATAAACTTCTGTGAAGCCCTTGGGGGTTCAAAGTTCTCACCACACATCTAGATAAGTTCCTTAGGGGGTCTAGTTTCCAAAATGGTGTCATTTGTGGGGGGTTTCCACTGTTTTGGTACATCAGGGGTTTTCCAATCGCGACATGATGTCCGATCTCAATTCCAGCCAAAAACGTCAAATGGCGCTGCTTCCCTTCCGAGCTCTGCCATGCGCCCAAATAGTGGTTTACCCCCACATGTGGGGTATCAGCGTACTCAGGACAAATTGCACAATAACTTGTAGGGTCCTGTTACCCTTGGGAAAATAAAAATTGGGGTGAAAAGATCATTTTTGTGGAAAAAATATGATTTTTTAATTGTACCACTGTACGTTATAAACTTCTATAAAGCCCTTGTGGGTTCAAAGTTCTCACCACATATCTAGATAAGTTCCTTGGGGGGTCTAGTTTCCAAAATGGGGTCACTTGTAGGGGGTTTCCACTGTTTAGGTACATCAGGGATTCTCCAAACGTGACATGGCGTCCGATCTGAATTCCAGCCAATTTTGCATTGAAAAGTCAAACGGCGCTCCTTCCACTCTGAGCTCAGCCATGCACCGAAACAGTCGTTCCCCCCCACATATCAGGTATCAGCGTACTCAGGACAAATTGCAAAATAACTTTTGCAGTCCAATTTCTCTTGTTACCCTTGGTAAAATGAAAAAAAATTGAACCTGAAGTATTTTTTTTGTGAAAAAAAGTTAGATGTTCATTTTTTTTAAATATTCAAAAAAATTCCTGTGACGCACCTAAAGGGTTAATAAACTTCTTGAATGTGGTTTTGAGCACCTTAAGGGGTGCAGTTTTTAGAATGGTGTCACTTTTGGGTATTTTCTATCATATAGACCCCTCTAAGTGACCTCAAATGTGATGTGGTCCTAAAAATAAAATGGTGTTGTAAAAATGAGAAATCGCTTGTCAACTTTTAACCCTTATAACTTCTTAACAAAAAAAAATTTTGGTTCCAAAATTGTGCTGATGTAAAGTAAACATGTGGGAAATGTTAGTTATCAAGTTTTTTCTGTGCCGTATCTCTGTGATTTAAGGGCATATAAATTCAAAGTTGGAAAATTGCGAAATTTTCAAAATTTTTGCCAAATTTCCGTTTTTCTCACAAATAAACGCAAGTTATTTGAATGAAATTTTACCACTAACATGAAGTACAATATGTCACGAGAAAACAATGTCAGAATCACCGGGATCCATGGAAGCGTTCCAGAGTTATGACCTCATAAAGGTACAGTGGTCAGAATTGTAAAAATTGGCCCGGTCATGAACGTGCAAACCACCCTTGGGGGTGAAGGGGTTAATATCGATTTGTTGTAATACGAGTTTTTTATCCAATTTTTTGTAAAAATTTGTATTTTGGTTTTCTGTGTAGCGTGACTTTAATTCTGATTTCGCTTTCTCCAACTGTTCAGTCAGATCATCATACTCCTGCTCATTTTTCTCTGCTACCAATTGTAATAAATTGAGAGAACATTGGTGAAGGATATCAGTCCATTTCTTTTGGAAAATAGGATCATCTTGAAATCGTGAAATTTCCTTGAAGATACGTAAACCTCTCGGGACTCTCTTGCATTCAGTGTATGATTTCAATGATTTTACAGTCCAGAATGATCGGATTTCTCTCTCAGCTAATGATTGTATTTTAAATTCAAGTGATCTTGTGCTGATAATATGCAGCTCTTTCTTAAGATTGCACTCTGCAAAAACTCCCCTGCATCCTCTCGTCCTGCTAAAAGTCCCTGTTCAACCGCATTCATGTCAGAAAGCTCTATATTTACGTCTGTGTCCATTGTATGGATAAAAAGTGAGTGAAATAAACCCTGTGCTCAGTTCAATTACACAAGTTGAATGATCCCAGCAAAGAGCAAACAGATGAACGGCAAACTAGGGCACACAAATCACCACATTACCAGACGGAGCTATTTATCTGAAGTATTGCGGCATGTGATTCAGTCAAAAAATGGAGGTGCTTGCATGAAAAAACATGAATATTTCAATGTGAAGCAAAAAAAGAAATTTAGTCCCAAAGGACCTTGTGCGTTCGCCTTCAGGATCCATTTTGCTGCTTGTTGCAATAAAGCTTTGTCATGGTTACCTCCTTGAGGTGGAAAATTGACCTTTTCAATCCCTGCAAAACTCAACATTTCTGGGTTAGCTTTATGCACATCTTGAATATGCTTAATTAATCGCAGTGAGCCCTTTCCTGATGTAATATGACCGGATCGATCTATCAGTATTTTTATAAAATATGTTATGTAAAAAATTGTATGTAAAGTTATTTAGATTATAATCTTCCTATGATATTGTAGAAATATAGATTATCTTGTAAATCGATATGGAAAGATTTATTCTTTACTAGTATTTTGCACTCTGTATATTGTATGCCTATATATTTTTTTGTAAATGTTTGTTTCACAACTTATGTATGTTAATTAGTAAGGTCTGTGATCCTATTTAGGGAATGACCTTTAGCTAATCCCCTCACCTGGACCCGTAGAAGCGAGTAAGGCCTCTTTCACACTTCCGTTTTTTACAATCAGTCACAATCCGCCAGGTTTTGAAAAAAAACGGATCCTCAATTTTTTTTTGAGGATCCGTTTTTTTCTCATTGACTTGCATTAATGGCGGATTGTGACGGATTGCTGTCCGTTGCATCCGTTTTTTGTGAGGATCCGCCAAAAGTTGCTGTCCGTCACCATCCTCAAAGATTTCAAAACGGAGCTTGTAACGTTTTTTTCTCTGGCGGATCCTCCAGACACTCATTTAACCCGAAATTCTTTTTGGGTGCCGGACAAAAAAAAATCAGTCTCTCTCTCTCTCTCTCTCTCTCTCTCTCTCCTCCCCCCCCCGGCCAGCGATTCCCTTTAAATTTCTTCATTTTCAGGATCCGTCTGAAAACGGATCTTGTGCCATCCGTTCACATCAGTTGAGAACGGATCCGCTTGTCCGCCTTTTTGGCGGATTATAACTGATGCAAAAAACTGAAGTGTGAAAGAGGCCTAATCGTGAAACGGCCGTTGTCCAGCACCTCCCTCCCCTAGCATTCCTCCACGTCCTGCATGTCCACACATTTGACGGAAATTATGTAAAATAAAGACTCACAGTTTTTCAGCTACATCGGTGAGCGCTGCATATTTCTTCTTTTTTTTGCATCACATTGAAATATTCATGTTTTTTCGTGCAAGCACCTCCATTTTTTGACTGAATCACATGCCGCAATACTTCAGATAAATAGCTCCGTCTGGTAATGTGGTGATTTGTGTGCCCTAGTATGCCGTTCATCTGTTTGCTCTTTGCTGGGATGATGGGTATATGAGCACGGGACTATGGGATGGAGGATAATTATAATTTGCTATAACTAACCACAGTTAGTTACTATGCCCGGGCAGCGCCGGGCTCTTCAGCTAGTACAATATATATATGTAATCGATATTACATAGGGTATGTGTGTATATATATATATATATAACACTATGTAATAAACTATGTAAGTGGCAAAAAACAGTTTTCAACAAAAACATACTAAATAACATTTGTGCAGTCTACGAATTTGTTCTAAGAAATAGAATCGCCTCTATCAGATCCTCCTTAGAATCATAGAATCATAGAATCGTAGAGTTGGAAGGGACCTCCTGGGCCATCTGGTCCAACCTCTTTTGCAAACTAAACATTCCCAAATCCTGCAACCTTTCCTCATAAGACAGGGTTTGCAGACCGGTCACCATTCTGGTCGCTCTTTTCTGAACTTGCTCCAGTTTGTTGATGTCTTTTTTAAAATGTGGTGCCAAAAACTGGACACAATATTCCAGATGAGGTCTGACCAAAGAGGAGTAGAGGGAAATAATGACTTCACGTGATCTAGACTGTATGCTTCTGTTAATACATCCTAGAATTGTATTTGCCTTTTTTGCTGCTGCATCACACTGTTGACTCATATTCAGTCTGTGATCTATTAGTATACCCAAGTCTTTTTCACATGTGCTGTCACTTAGCCCTATTCCTCCCATTCTATATATGTTTTTTTCATTTTTATTGCCCAGATGTAGTACTTTGCATTTCTCCCTGTTAAAAACCATTCTGTTAGTTGCTGCCCACTTCTCCAGTTTATTTAAATCTTTTTGAATCCTCTCTCTCTCTTCTCTAGTATTAGCTATCCCTCCTAGCTTTGTGTCATCAGCAAATTTAATCAGTTTACCCTCAATTCCTTCATCTAAATCGTTGATAAAGATGTTGAACAATACAGGGCCCAGGACAGAGCCCTGTGGCACCCCACTTGAGACATTCTTCCAACTGGATGTGCAGCCATTTACGACCACTCTTTGGGTCCGATCACTAAGCCAGTTATGAATCCACCTAACAGTTGCCTTGTCCATTCCATACTTAGTCATTTTTTCAATAAGGATTGTATGAGAGACTTTGTCAAATGCTTTGCTGAAGTCAAGATATACTATATCTACAGCATTTCCTTGATCCACCCAATCAGTGATACCGTCATAGAAGGAAATTAAGTTAGTCTGACATGACTTATTAGTTACAAACCCATGCTGACTCTGTTTAATAACTTCATTCTTATCCAGGTATTGACATACATGTTGTTTAATAATTTGTTCAAAGATCTTTCCTGGTATAGAAGTCAGACTCACCGGCCTATAGTTGCCTGGGTCCACCTTCTTCCCCTTTTTGAAGATAGGAACAACATTTGCTCTTCTCCAGTCTTCTGGCACTTCTCCTGCTCTCCAAGAATTTTCAAAGATTATGGAGAGGGGTTCAAAAATTTCTTCTGCTATCTCCTTCAGTACTCTGGGGTGTAATTCATCTGGACCTGGAGACTTGAATTCATTTAGGTTAGCTAAGTGTTTCCTCACTATCTTTCTGTTTATAGATATCCTGGAATCTTCTATTCCCTTAATAGGACAGTGAATAACAGTTGATGTTGCATTTCCTTTCTGAGAGAAAACAGATGCAAAATAGGAATTTAAAAGTTCAGCCTTCTCAACATCCTGTCTTACCATTTCATCATTTTCATCCTGTAAAAATCCTATAGCATCTTTGACTTTTCTTTTACTTTTGACATATCCCCAAAATCCTTTATTATTGCTTTTGACATCTCTTGCAAGCCTCAGTTCATTTTCAGCTTTAGCTAATCTGATTTGTGCCCTGCAGGTTCTGCAGACAGCATTATATTCTTCTTTAGATATGCCTCCCTCTTTCCATTTTATAAACATTTTTTTCTTCCTTTTTAGCATGTGCTTAAGTTCTGTGTTCATCCATCCTGGTTTCCTTAAATGCTTCCTATTCTTCCCTCTTTTCGGAATTGTTAACAACTGTGCTTTGAGAATTTCATTTTTCAAGATTTCCCATCCTTCCTGGACATTTTTGTCTTTAAGGATATCCAGCCATTGGATCCCTCCAATTCTCTTTCTGAATCCCTTAAAATCTGCCTTTCTGAAATCTAACCTTGACGTCTGAGTCTTCACAGGTCTTCCGCCTCTAGTTATCCAAAATTCTAAAATAGCATGGTCGCTACCTCCTAGGGTCCCAGCCACTTTTACCTCCTCAACCATTTCCTCCCTGTTTATAAGGATTAGATCCAAGGTAGCAGTTCCCCTTGTTTTCTCCCTTACCTTTTGGAAGATAAAGTTGTCAGCAAGAGAGGATAAGAATTTCCTTGACCTGTTAGTTTTGCCTGAGAGAGATTCCCAACAAATGTCTGGATAGTTGAAATCTCCCATGACAACTATGTCATATTTTTTGGAGAACTTGGCCATCTGATGCATAAAGAGTTCATCCATATCTTCGGCTTGCACAGGCGGCCTGTAGTAAATGCCTACAATGGTGTCCTTTCCATTGTTCTGTCCTTGTATTCTTACCCAAACAGTTTCCACAGAACTCCCAGTCTCTGAAGCTTCAATCTCTGTGCAGATATACGCGTTTCGAACATACAATGCGACACCCCCTCCTCATTTATCAAGTCTGTTTCTTGCAAATAAGTTGTATCCTTCTAGTCTTGTATTCCAATCATGTGTATTGTCCCACCAAGTTTCAGTGATTCCAATGACATCATATTTCTTTTCCTGTGTTAGTAGTTCCAATTCTCCTTGTTTGTTGCCCATGCTTTGTGCATTAGTATAGAAACATTTTAGTTTGTGATTGGTTTCTCTTTCTCCAATATTTTTATTAATTAGATTCTTTCGTCTTTGTTCTTCCTTTCCACTTCTAATAGCAGAGTTCTCAATAGCATTTGTCAGGTGTATGGCTTTTTCTGGTCTTTTGCTTCCCTTCCCATGTTGTTCTAGTTTAAAGCTCTCCTTACAAGTGTAGCAAGGCGACTTCCAAATACATGCTTTCCAGTCTTCGTAAGGTGCACCCCATCTCTAGCAAGTAGTCCATCGTATAAGTAGTTCACTCCGTGATCCAGAAATCCAAATCGTTGCTGACGGCACCATCGACGTAGCCAGTTGTTCACCTGCAGAATCTTATTCCACCTCCTTGTTCCATGGCCATCCACTGGGAGGATGGAAGAGAAGACCACCTGCGCTCCCAGTTCTTTCACTTTCTTGCCTAAGTCTTCAAAGTCTCTGCAGATGGTTTCCAGGTCGTTTCTTGCGGTGTCATTTGTCCCCACATGTAGTAGCAGGAATGGGTAGTCATCTGTAGGTCTGAAGAGTCCTGATATCCTGTCAGACACATCTTTAATTTTTGCACCTGGAAGACAGCACATTTCTCTTGAAGTTATATCCGGTCTGCAGATAACGGCCTCTGTTCCTCTCAGCAGGGAATCCCCCATGACCACCACTCTCCGTTTCTTCTTCACAACATTTTTCTTTCTCCATCCAGGAGGACTCTGAGGGCGTACAAGGTTGCTGTTTGTTGGCAAAGTCTTATCCTGATGTATTTCTTCATCGTTTTCCTGCGTGAGAGCCTGGTACTGGTTTCTGAGCAGTATGGGTGCTGACTGCCTCCTGATCCTCCTGCTTCTCTGGGTCACATGTCTCCATTCCTCTGTTTCTTCAGGTGCACTTCGAATTTCTTCTCTTTCTGTAACATGAAGAGATAATTCTGCTCTGTCCAAGAACTCTTCACCTTCCTTAATGATCTTCAACGTAGCTAACCTCTCTTCGAGATTTTGCAACTTTTCATCCAACAGGGACACAAGCTTGCATTTGTGGCATGTGAAGTTTGGCTTTTCCACTGGTAAATCTGTGAACATGTAGCAAGAAATGCAGCTCACCAAATGGCTCCTGGCCTCTTCCATCTTGAGATTTCTTAAAAACGATGAAAGATGAGCCAAATTTCACGTGCCGATAGGCGCGCGGTTTTTCCAATTTCCTCTTTTCAGCTGCAAAGGCCAAAACCCAGTGATCGTTGAGCTCACGGAGACTCTTCACTTATCCCAGAAGGCATTGGGAATATGCAAATGATCTCCTCAAGACTCTTCCCCTGGTTTTCCGATTTCCTCTTTTCAGCTGCAACAGCCAAAACCCAGTGATCGTTGAGCTCGCGGAGACTCTTCACTTATCCCAGAAGGCACTGGGAATATGCAAATGATCTCCTCAAGACTCTTCCCCTGGTTTCCCCTTCATAGATGACCTCAAATCTGACCTAATAATTTTAAGACCAGAGAGCAACCTCTCTACACTAACTTGGGTGGGAGGCAAAGCTGTAACCACATGGGAACATCTCTGACAATTTCCGGGTATAAATTATTTGCTTCATGCACAGTCAGTTTTTATGAACGGTTGAATTTTTCTATTTCTTTGAGAGCAAGTGAAACATTTTGCTGAAATATGGTCAATCTGCTTGCTATAGGAGACTGAGTGAAATCTTTTTCCTTGCAGCAACGCTTTGCCTGCTCCATGTCATCCAAATACTTGTCAAAGTCAAACGCCTCATCTGATGAGGATGAAGATATGGCAGCTATAGCACTGTCAGGTCCCAAGTCCTCTTGCGTCTGGCAGTCCTCCTGTAGGCCACTCATCCTAACTGCTACCTCAGTCAGAGCTTCTTTTCCTTTAGTAAGCTGTTGATCATCAAGCAGTATACGATGACTTGGTTCCACATAAACAACTGCCAGAAAAATTTTTATTTTCCAATAGCTGTGTCTCCGTTTCATTGAAGCAGGAATGCCATCTGCGTTTAAAGCTCCTCTTTGGGACGGGCAAAATAGCAAGTTCTTCCATTCCCTTATGAAAATGCCAGGAGTTAAATCCTCAGCTTGTAATTTTTTAGTCACTGTAAATGGGTGATTAAGCAATTCCATCAATTCAGCCACCTGTGTCCATTGACCTTCATTTAGGGTTACCTGAGGGTTCGTCATATCTATAAGAAACTGTTTTAGTTCAAGCAATCGCTCAATTATTAAATAAGTGCTGCCCCACCGAGTGGCTTGATCGACAATTGCCCTTTTCCCAGCACGTCTCTTCAAGATGGAATCAATTTTAGGGGTTCTGGCGCCAATAACCAATTTCCTCACTTTTCCAGCTAGATTTCCAGCATGTCCCTCTTGCAGACTTTCTCTTATTGCCAGCTGCATCGTGTGCACAACACAACGCATATGATGAATATGAAAGTGTTTTGAAGCACCTTGAACAAGATCATCTATTTCTACAGTATAATTTTGCTGTTCTTCTGTTGTAATATCTGTTTGTTCCATCAGTGACTTGATGAAAGATTCAAGAGTCTATCTGGATCCCAGAAACTCACTCAGCTTTTATGCATACAGACTGATTACAAGCAAATAGGTCACAGGTGAGGATGTTACCTTTTGTAGCCATTCAAACCCATTTGTGTCAACTTCTGTGCATGTTATCAGGCCCAAATCACCAGGGTATGTGAACTTTCGATCAGGGTCATTTGGATGTTTTGAGTTATCATTATTTAAAAATGATGTAACCTGTGGAAGCGCCTTTGCAGCGCGAAACAATCGTCGTTGCTCTCTCCTTTTTGCACCCGTTCTCCCGCTGATATGCTTTTATAATAAAGCCTTGACTACACTACCCGGTGAGTGCCGCTCTTTTCTACTATTTTTTGCTATGTGGATTAGCTTATTTTCCATGAAAGGGTAAAACAGTTGTATTGCTGGCTGCATCTCTTTTATACACGTTTGATGGTTCGGATGTGTGGACTATTGTGATGGTGCTCGCCTTCTATTTCAGGACTTTGTATTGACAATAAATGGCTTCATCCAACCACTAACCATGAGTGGAGAAAAAGTTTTGGTGTTATCAATTTATCAATCATATTGTCTGAAAAAAGGCTAAGAAAGCAAAAATTCTGCCGGGGTATGTGAACTTTTGAGCACAACTGTATATTACCTATTAATATGGGCATACAGGTGACAGAAATGTTACACTAGTCCTACCTGTATTCCTCAAATTAACAGTCTTGTTGTGGAGAAATGTTATATTCTGTATTTATGCTAATGATTTCTTTCAGGCTTCGGGGTATGCGGTGCCAGGAAGAAATCCGTGCCTCCTATCTTCGATGTAATATTACTCCCCTCCCATGCATGTCAGCTATGGCGCGCAATCCTCCCTTCTATGGGCACTGTATTCAGGGATCTTCTGCGCAGGCGCTGGCGACTTCCGCTCCAGTGACCGCCAATGTGCGCGCAAATAAGGTGTTCCCCCCACTTCCCTGCATAGTTATCGCTATGTACATAGGGGTTAAGGAGGCTTTTTTTTTCTCTTTTTAATTTTGCTTTTATATACACAAGTTATACAGGAAAGAATGGTTCCTAAAAAATGTTTTCCTGTAAAATCCACTTTATCTTCTGTTTTGTATATTTTTATTGTTCCATTACATATCACGCTGGTAACTCCCCTTCATGTAAAACAAGCTCTGGAAGCAGAGTTATTCTCCAGGCACCATCTTTACCAGAGCCTGGAAGAGGTCATTTACCTTATTTTTCAGACTATGAAGATGCACCTGACCATAAGACACACCTAGGTTTTAGAGGAAAATAGAAAAAAAAATTTAAGTAAAAAAAACGTGATCAATTCTGTACTAATATCCCCAATCCTGGTATATATATATGTTCCCAATCCAGGTATACTTGGCCCCTTCATCACCATCCTGGTATTCATGGTCCCCTCATTCCCATTCTGGTATGCACGTCCCCCTCATCTCCATCCTGGTATGCATAGCCCTCTCATCCCTAACCTGGTATGCATGGCCCCAATCCATTCTCTTTCATAGCGGGCGCACATGATCGCCCAGGCACTACAGAAAGCTGGAGACTGCGGCTAACAGTGTGCCTGCTATTAAAGATGATTATTCACTGCTCTCTATGCCCATAATCCCTCCAACCTCTTGGCGCTATCTTCAGTACATAGAGGTGGGAGGGATTATGTGTGTGGGGAGTAGTGAATAATCATGTCTCTAACAGCGGGCACAGGGGTTAGACACAGCAGCCAGCTCCTGCCTCAAGTGACCTGCTCGTCCGCCACTGCCACTCACCTGTCCCCACAGCCACAGCAGGTAAACTGGACTATAAGACGCACCCCACCCCCAATTTTCCTCCAAATTTTTGGACGAAAAAAGTGTCTTAGGCTAGTTTCACACTAGCGTTCTCGAGTGCAGCGCAGGGCCGCCACTTAGTTCCACCCCCGGCTGCACCCCCTCCGGTCAACTCCTAGGATCGCATGACGCTGCATGCGATCAGCGTACCGTATATTTAGCGTTGGGTACGCTGACCGTGTGCTGGTCGTGCGCTGGCATGATTTTGCTGGCGCTGCGCCCTTTTGGCGCTGCACCCAGCATACAAAAACGAGCTGTGTTGCATTTTTGTGCGCTGGGCGCAGCGCCAGCAAAATCATACCAGCGCATGGTCAATGTACCCAACGCTAAACACACGGTACGCTGATCGCATGCGGCGTCATGCGATCTTAGGAGGAGCTGACCGGAGGGGGCGCAGCCGGGGGCGGAGCTAAGTGGCGGCCCTGCGCTGCACCCGAGAACGCTAGTGTGAAACTAGCCTTATAGTCCAAAAAATATGGTATATAAAGTGATGAAAGATGATTTCTCAACAACAAGGCATTTGATGTGAGGCATACTGTCACGATGTGACTGGGCCCTGCGTGACACGACCCGACAATTGGTTGGTCACCAAACAAGACAAAACAAGGGGACACAATTACAACGGTGGGCCCTGCAATAGGGAACGGGGAAAGGGACACCTCCTGCACTCTCTTGAGGCTGTGTCCTGGACTATCCTGATGTCCCTATATGGCTTCTTTCAAACCGTCGCCGACCAAGATACCTCAGCCCTCACTTGCCCTCCACCTATCCCTCACTAGGGATTTGGCTAGTGCGGACACTGGTTCCACCGCTGCACTAATACAACACCAAGGAAAGAAAGCAGACAGGGAAAAAACAAACAACACTTAGCTTCCTCTGCTGCCATGCACTGGACAGCAGAGTAAGGCACCCAAACACTGCTTTCAGCAGAAACACCACAGCTCCAGCCAGGCTACAAACCACTGCTCCAGATAGCTCCTCTCTTCAGAAAGGTTGGTTTGCAAATGACCTGTATTACCAACAGCTAGCTGGTGTACCAGGTGACCTTATATAGGAAGGTGGGAGTGGTCACAAGCAGACTAACTAAACATGCAGTAACACCAGCGGCCACCGGGGGCAAAAACTGAATAACCCCCGATGGCTTGAAAGGAAGAAAGTTTATATCAGAGCAGTCCAAACTGATACAGATCCAAAAATGGATCGTGACACATACAGGGAGGACTTTTTTCATCTGTCTATAACCTGTATGCCCATATTAATATTTTAGATAGGTCAAATGTGGTGACAAATTCCCTTTAAAATGCTCTTCAACCAGAAACAAAATGAATGTCACATACTCATGAAAATTGATTGACCTGAAACAAAGTAAGCATCATGCAAACATTGGGTGCTATACGTTCACTCTTAAAAACCACTACCACTATTGTTATGTTTTAATACCTTTAACATTGCAATTATATAAAGGCATGCTATAGGATATGTAGTACCCTAAAGAAGGGTGCTTACTGTTCTCTGTGAGCACAAATATCTGCCTGCACTCAAAAATCTTTATGCTCCTCTCCCTTTTGAGCCCCAGCGTGACTAAACTAAATCCACATGTTTGGCATTTTTGTAGAAATGAGAGTCCGCCTAATTTACGGGTGCATATATCCAGAAGCATGAGCTGGGAACTACAAAGTACTGGGCGCTACGACGTACTTGGCACTACAATGGCAGTTTGCAATCTTCACTCGGCAAATCCCACTGGTGCTTGTTTCTGGAGAAGACGCATGGAGTCAAAATAGTCACTACACCTGTAGATAAGTACCCCAAGGGTTATCATTTCCAAAATGGGATCACTTGAGTTGGCAGTGTGCACTGGCCGTATGGCTAAGCGGTACTGTACAGCCACATATGGGGTACTTCCACACTCAGCAGAAATTGTGGGACAAATTTTGTTGTAATTTTTACTCTTTTTGAAAATGTAATATCTGGGAATAAAACAAAATTTTGGTGGCAAAAATGTAATATTTTCTTCACTGCCCAATGGTATAAAATTCTGTGACACAACAGTGGTGTCAATATGATCACTGGACCCCTAGATGAAATCATTGAGAGGTGTAGTTTGTAAAATGTGGTCACTTAGGTCACTGGTTTCATTAGTTCTGGCACATCAGGGGCTCTCCCAGTGGATCATGGTAGACCATAACAGTAAAATGTGAACTAAAATTGGGGGGTGTAGTTTGTAAAATTAGGTCATTTATGGAGGGTTTCTGCTGTTCTGGTATCTCAGGGGCTCTACCGATATGACATGGCACCCTCAAACCATTCCAGCACAATCTGAACTCCAGCATGGCGCTTATTCCTTTCTCAACTTTGCACTGTGCCTCAAAAGTGGATTTCGATCACATGGGGTATCGATGTACTCAGGAAAAAATTTGAACCCAAAATGTGTTGTGTAATTTTTTTTTGTTATATTTGTGAAAATAAAAACTTTAGCGCTAAAAGAACATTTTTGTGGAAAAATGTGTTGTTTTTTTCTTTTACGGCTTGAAGTTAAAAACCTGGAGGTTTCTTGAAAGATCTATTTTCCAAAATGGGGTCACTTGTGAGGGGTTTCCAATGTTTAGCCCCATCAGGGGCTCTCCAAACCCAACATGGCGTCCACTAACAATTCCAGCAGATTTTCAAAAAGCCAAACTACACTCCTTCCGAGCATTGCTGCACTCAAACAGTAGTTGTTCCACACATATGTGGTATCCGCATACTCAGGAGAAATTGTACAACAAATTTTGGGTCTATTTTCTCCTGTTATCCTTGTGAAAATAAACAAATTGCGGCTACAGTAACATTTTTGTGAAAAAAGTTAAAAGTTTATTTTTTCATTCTCATTGCAATAATTCCTGTGAAGCAACTGAAGGGTTAATAAACTTCTTGAGTTTTGTTTTAAGGGGTGCAGTTTTTAGAATGGTGTCACTTTTGGGTATTTTCTGGCATATAAGCCCAGCAAAATCACTTCTAATGTGATGTGGTCCCTAAAAAACTGGTTTTGTAAATTTTGTTTCAAAAATGAGAAATTGCTGATCAACTTTTAACTATGCTAACTTCCTAACAAAAAAATTGTTTAAAAAATGACTGCAGATGTAAAGTGGACATGAGATAATTGTTATTTATTAACTGTTTTGTGTGACTCGATCCTTACGCCCTTTAAATCAGAGATAAGTTTGAAAATTGTTAAACTTTTGCCAAATGTACGATATTTTCCAAATAAGCGCAAGTCATATTGAGCAAATTTTACCACTATCATGAAGTACAAAACAGTTTCAGAATCAGTGGTATCTGTTGAAGCGTTCCATAGTTACTACATAAGGTGACACTGGTCAGAATTGTAAAATTTGGCCTGGTGAAAACAGGCTGGGGAGTAAGGGGTTTACCATATATACTCATGTATAAGCCAAGATTTTCAGCACATTTTTTTGTGCTGAAAATGCCCCCTCGGCTTATACACAAGTCATTGTGCAGAAACCAGCGGGGGGAGGGGGAGCGGCAGCAGGAGTCGGTGGCTGGGACATAATAATCACTCCTGTGCCATCGCTGAACGTCCCCTGCATCCGCCGTTGTCCCAGGGCTGGCAGGACGGGGGAAGCACGGAGCAGGATGGGGGAGCACGGAGGAGGATGGGGGTGCACTGAGGAGCATGGAGGAGTACAGGAGAGGACGGGGGGAGCACCGAGGAGGACGAGGGTGCACTGAGGAGCATGGAGGACGACAGGAGAGCACTGTGGAGGACGGGGGAGGACAGGGAGCTGAGCCATACATAAAAGGAAGGGACGGGGGAGCCGAGCCATGCATACTGGGAGGGGGAAGAACCACACAGCAGGACAGGGATGAGGGGACAATGTACACCTGGCTTATACGCGAGTCAATAAGCTTACCCAGTACATGTACATGGATCAGTCGTCATGGTCCCTTTGCAGAGAAACAGCCCCAAAGCATGATGTTGCCACCCCCCATGCTTCACAGTAAAGCATGATGTTGATGTTCTTTGGATGCAACTCAGCATTTTGTCTCCTCCAAAAAAGACGAGTTTTGTTTCTACCAAACAGTTCCACCTTGGATTCATCAGACCATACAACATTCTCCCAATACTCATCTGGATAATCCAAATGCTCTCTAGCAATCTTCAGACGGGTCTGGACATGTACTGCCTTAAGCAGGGTCTAGCACTGCAGGATCTGAGTCCCTGGCGGTGTAATGTGTCACTGATGGTATCCTTTGTTACGGTGGTCCCAGCTCTATGCAGGTCATTCACTAGGTGTCCCCCCCCCCCCCCGTGTGGTTCTGGGATTTTTTTCTCACCGTCCTTGTGATCATTTTGACCACAAGGGGTGAGATCTTGTGCGGAGCCCCAGATCGGGGGATATTATCAGTGGTCTTGTATCTCTTCTATTTTCTTATTATTGCTCCCACAGTTGATTTCACCGCACCAAGCTATTTGCCTATTGCGGATTCAGTCTTCCCAGCATGGTGCAGGGCTACAATTTTGTTTCTGGTGTCCTTCCACAGCTCTTTGGTCATCAGCATAGTGGAGTTTGGAGTGTGACTGTTTGAGGTTGTGGACAGGTATACTGATAAGAAGTTCAAACAGGTGCCATTACTGCAGGCAATGAGTGGAGGACAGCGGAGCCTCTTAAAGAAGAAGTTACAGGTCTGTGAGAGCCAGAAATCTTGCATGTTTTTAGGTGACCAAATACCGTATTTTTCGCATTATAAGACGCACCTAGATTTTAGAGGAGGAATATAAGAAAAAAAAATATTTTGAGCCAAATAGTGTGCAAAAAACTTTAATTAAATAACAAAATATTTTAATATAGTAGACTCAACAGCAGCATTGTAGGTAACGTAAGAACAGTCCCATGTACCGTAAGTAACAGCAGGAACCATGTTCTGGCTAACAAGTGAGGAGAAACTTTATTCTTCAGGCACCACAATCTTCTAATCAGGGAATCCCAGGTATTCCTCATCACTGCCAAATAATGTGTAAAAACTTTTAATTACCGGTAAATAACAAAATATTACTTTAACACAGTAGACTCAACAGCAGCATTGTGGGTAACATGTAAGAACAGTCCCATGTACCGTAAGTAACAGCAAGAGCCATGTTCTGGCTAACAAGTGAGAAATGTTAATCGTCAGACACCGCAGTCTTCTAGTCAGAGAATCCCAGGAACTCCTCATCACTGCTGTCATAGTCTAGGAAGCTCAAGTCCTCACAGTCATTAGTATCACTTTCCTCACTGTCCTCAAAGAAAACCATCTTCGGTGCCATCTAAGGCATTGCTAATTTCATATTTTTTTGAATGACCGTATAACCGTTTCATCCTTTACTGATTCCCATGATGTTTTCACCCACTCAAAACTTGAGTGATAGTGGGCCACTTCATGCGTCCAGTTGGTGTCAGGTCATGATTGCCAGCAGCCATCCATTTATTCCACTCTTCTCGCATGTAGACTTTAAACGGCTTGTTTATAGAAACATCGAGAGGTTGCAGCTGGCTGGTAAGCCCCCCTGGAATTACTGCGAGATGGGTCTTCACTTCTTTAAACACTTTTTTTTGTGCTTTCACTAATATGTGCCCTGAACTTGTCTAGCACTAACCGGGATATTTTTTTCAGAAGCCCTCTAGGACGTTTGGACCACACTTTATCAACCCACAATCTCATTACGTTCTCATCCATCCATCCTTTCTCATGAACGTGCACAACAACTCCTCATTGGATAGCTTCTTTGGGCATGTTCTTTCTTTTAAAAATTAACATTGGTGGCAGTTTCGTGCCATCGGCACAGCAGTTTTCTTCATGTCCTGCAGTTTTTACCATTACAGTTTTGGCACCCTTTGCATCAACAGTCCTGTTGGATGGCACGTCAAAGGTTAGAGGGACTTTATCCATATTCCCAATCTGGCCTAATTCATATCCATTTTTCTTTATGCTGGCAATTACAAATTTGTGGAAAGACAGAATCTTTGCTTCATATTCTTGTGGCATTTTTTGCGCAATTCTAGTTTTGGTGCGCATAGCAAGGCCACATCTCATAAATCTGAAGCACCATGATGATGATCCAGTGAAGTCATTGATGCCTTTCTCAGCAGCAATCCGCTTGGCTTCGAACATGATCATTTTTGTTGAGACCGAAAGGCCATTATTTCTGTGGCGTATGATCCATTCTTTTACGTCCACGTCTCTGGCCACTTTGCACCACGCCTACGAAGACCAGATCTGCTTTTTGCAGCTCATCCTCCTGTTTCCTCCACTCTGTTATCATTTTTTCAGTGGGAGGCGGTCCAAAATGTCTCTCCGCTGCTCTGTTCCCATGATCTTTAGCGTATTTGATAACTTCCAGTTTAAAGGGAATTTTATATGCAAGCCTTTTCTGCTTTGACATTGTTTAAAATTGCACAATATGGAGCAGCCAACTGTACTGTATTTTCTGCAACAAAATACGGTATTGAAACAATTTTCAGCTCTGTCCTTGATAGTTATGGGAGCATTGCAACTGAGAGCATGAATGAACACGGTACTATTGCTGTAGAAAAGACATGGACCGTACATCCAAAAATCGCAAGTTGATCTAGTGGTGTTAGGCAAAAATGTACCATGTTCAACTGAACAAGAAGTTTTTAGTGTGCCGTAACATTATGGTCAGACTTATGAAGCTTACTGCCAAGTTATGGTGAATCTCAGTGTGTCCATAGCTTTAAATACTGTAGCTTTAAAGGTGTGGAGCAATGTGCCGACCACCACCACAGCTACAATGAACCAGCAGGGTGTGTACCTGGTGCCCCACAGTACCCATGCTGCAAGGCTGGAGACTGCAAGAGGGGTTCCGCCTATTTTTGCTCACTAAGAGTTTCGCCGTCATGTGCTAGCGGCTTCATACAGTCTACCGTAATTACGGTAGAATGTTAAACTAAGAACCTCATGTTCAGTTTCATTTTGCCTAAGTGGCGTTAGATGAACTTATGATTTTAGATGGGTGGCCCATGTCTTTCTCTACACCTATGATGAAGAAAATCATTGTTATGGGGGATCTGCAGGGTACACACTTATGGGGGGATCTGCGGATGATGCACTGTTATGGGGAATCTGTGGTGACACTGTTATGAGGATCTGTGATGACGCACTGTTATGGGGAATGTGGTGACACACTGTTATGAGGATCTGTGGTGACACTGTTATGAGGATCTGTGGTGACACTGTTATGAGGATCTGTGGTGACGCACTGTTATGGGGAATGTGGTGACACACTGTTATGAGGATCTGTGGTGATGCACTTTTATGAGGATCTGTGGTGATGCACTGTTATGGGGGATCTGTGGTGACACACTGTTAAGAGGATCTGTGGTGACGCACTGTTATGGGGAATGTGGTGACACACTGTTATGAGGATCTGTAGTGACACACTGTTATGAGGATCTGTGGTGACGCACTGTTATGAGGATCTGTGATGAGGCACTGTTATGAGGATCTGTGGTGATGCACTGTTATGGGGAATGTGGTGACACACTGTTATGAGGATCTGTGGTGATGCACTGTTATGAGGATCTGTGGTGATGCACTGTTATGAGGATCTGTGGTGACGCACTGTTATGAGGATCTGTGGTGATGCACTGTTATGACGATCTGTGGTGACGCACTGTTATGGGGGATCTGTGGTGATGCACTGTTATGAGGATCTGTGGTGATGCACTGTTATGAGGATCTGTGGTGATGCACTGTTATGAGGATCTGTGGTGACGCACAGTTATGGGGGATCTGTGGTGACGCACAGTTATGGGGGATCTGCAGGGTACACACTTATGGGAGGATCTGCGGATGACACACTGTTATGGGGAATGTGGTGACACACTGTTATGGGGAATGTGGTGACGCACTGTTATGAGGATCTGTGGTGACACACTGTTATGGGGAATGTGGTGACACACTGTTATGGGGAATCTGTGGTGACACACTGTTATGAGGATCTGTGGTGACGCACTGTTATGGGGGATCTGTGGTGAAGCACTGTTATGAGGATCTGTGGTGACACACTGTTATGAGGATCTGTGGTGACGCACGGTTATGAGGATCTGTGGTGATGCACTGTTATGACGATCTGTGGTGACGCACTGTTATGACGATCTGTGGTGACGCACTGTTATGATGATCTGTGGTGACGCACTGTTATGGGGGATCTGTGGTGACGCACTGTTATGGGGAATCTGTGGTGACGCACTGTTATGGGGGATCTGTGGTGATGCACTGTTATGGGGGATCTGTGGTGACGCACTGTAATGGGGGATCTGCAGGGTACACACTTATGGGAGGATCTGCGGATGACACACTGTTATGGGGAATCTGGTGACGCACTGTTATGAGGATATGTGGTGACGCACTGTAATGGGGGATCTGCAGGGTACACACTTATGGGAGGATCTGCGGATGACAAACTTATGGGGATTTGTGATGACGAACTGTTATGAGGGCTCTGGTGGCACACTGATATGGGTGATCTGTGGTGACGCACTGTTATGGGGGATCTGTGGTGACGCACCGTTATAGGGGATCTGTGGTGACGCACTGTTATGGGGGATCTGTGGTGATGCACTGTTATGGGGGATCTGTGGATGACGGAGTTATGGGGGTTACACCAAATATGGCTACAACCAGGGCCGGCGTCAGCACCCGACGTGCACGGGCAAGTGCCGGGGCCCTGGCGAGACGGGGGGCCCACTCGGCACCTGAACAAGTTTTTCTTTTATTTTTATGCATAAGTCCGGGGTCAGTCAACCGCCCTCCGCAAAACATCATAATCACTAGTAACTTTTTTTCCTGTGAGAGCGCGCGGTCCACATGTTACTGCTCATTAAGGTCATGAATATGGACGCCACTCCACTCCCATAGGCGTGACGCCCATATTCATGACCTTAACGAGTGGTATCACGTGAGTGCGCGCTTTCACAGGAAAAAGTTACCGGCGCCTGGACTCAGGTGAGCGGCGTTGCGAATGAACAGCGGCGGGGCTGGGGGGAATGAGCCCAAACCCCGAGGGGGAAATGAAAGTGAGCCGGGGGGAATGAGCCCAGCCCCTGGGGAAGATGAGAGTGAGTCGGGGGGGAATGAGCCCAGCAGGGGAGATGAGTGAGTGGGGGGGAATGAGCCCAGGGGGATGAGAATGAACCCAGCAGGGGAGATGAGCCCATTATTCTCTATGGGGCCCATTCTATATGTATGGAGCATTATATGGGGCCCATTATCCTGTTTGGAGCATTATATGGGGCCCATTATCCCATTTGGAGCATTATATGGGGTCCATTATCCTGTTTGGAGCATTATATGGGGCCCATTATCCTGTATGGGGCATTAAATGGGGCCCATTATCCTGTATGGAGCATTAAATGGGGCCCATTATCCTATATGGGGTCCATTATCCTGTATGGAGCATTATATGGGGCCAATTATCCTGTTTGGAGCATTATATGGGGCCAATTATCCTGTTTGGAGCATTATATGGGGCCCATTATCCTGTTTGGTGCATTATATGGTTTCCGTTATTCTGTATGGAGCATTATATGAGGCCCATTTTCTGTATGGAGTTCTGTATGGAGCATTGTATGGGGCCCATTATTCTGTATAGAGCATTGTATGATGCCCATTATTATGTAAGGAGCATTATATGAGGACCCTTTTTCTGTATGAAGCAATATATGGGGCCCATTATTCTGTATGGAACAATATATGGGGCTCATTATTCTGTATGAAGCAATATTTGGGGCTCATTCTGTATGGAGCATTATATGAGGCTCATTATTCTGTATGAAGCAATATTTGGGGCTCATTATTCTGTATAGAGCATTATATGAGGCTCATTATTCTGTAGCAATATGTGATGCCCAATAAACTGTATGGAAGACTATGTGATGCTCAGAATACTGTATGGAGTTCTATACTGTCCGGTCTTAAATGAAAACTTTAGAATCCCCACTAGGGCATGCACTGTGCTCCGCGAGGATTTGCTGGTTTCTGAGCAATTGTAGAATGTACAATAGATATCAGTCATGTAATGTAAGAAGTGAAATCTTTGGCATTGTATACCTATATTTCTTTGCCGTATCTGTGCATCATGAATTGTGGTACGTGTTAAAGGGGCCCACTGAGACACTTTCGCCCGGGGCCCACAAAAACCTGGAGCCGACCCTGGCTACAACCCCCATCATCCATCAGAATACACCCATTGGTACAGTATATTCTGAAGGATGATGGGGGTTGTGCTTCCCTTCAATGTGTGCTCACCTCTCCCAAGGATCTGGTGCTTGTGGAAATACCGTACTGTAAGTGCAACAGTATAATATTGTGCAGGGACAGATATCTGACTGGTGGAGGCAGCTAAGCAATAGTTCCCTCCACCAATCACTATCCATCCCTGCAGAGGAGGAAGAGGATCATGCTTCTCTCCCTCCTCTGCTTTAGGGCTCTGTGTGCAGCGGAGCCCAGAATCCTGCCTGCTGCCAGCTCATTGAAATAGTCAGTCAGCGCATGCGCAGATCGAGCGCTGTGACCGAGAGCTCCATCTGCGCATGCACTGGCTCGGCGGCCATTTTCTTGAAGTCCTGTACAGCACAGGCACTGGCGCTTATTTCGGAAACTCCGGATACCAGAAGTGCAATGGCGCCGGCCTGCACTGTACCGCCCGAACACCGGAGAAACCGCACTGCCTCCCCGAGCTCCTGCACTGCCCCACCGATGACCCTGCTTTCCTCCTGCCATCCAGACCGCCCGCCCGCTCTGCAGCCGCCACCATAAAAGTAAGAAAAATCTCTTTTTTTTCACTATTCCGATTGTAAGACGCACCCCCATTTTCCCCCCAATTTGGGGGAAATAAAAGTGCGTCTTACAAAGCGGAAAATACGGTACTTTCCAACATAATTTGAAAAATAAATCTTGCCAAATCAGAAAAGGTGATTTTCTGGGTTTGTTTTCTCAATTTTACTCTCATAGTTGTGGTCTACCTATGATGTCAATAACAGGCCTCTCATCTTTTTAAGTGGGAGAACTTGCACAATTGGTGGCTGACTAAATACTTTTTTTCCCCACTGTATTTCGTGAGGTATTGAATCGAATCTTACTTTTCAAATGGGGTGTGCGCATTTATGCTGAGCACTGTGTGTGTATGTGTTGCGTGTATACAGTCATGGCCGAACATGTTGGCACCCTTGAAATTGTTTCAGAAAGTCAAGCATTTCTCACAGAAAATTATTGCAATTACACGTCTTGTTTTACACCTGTTTATTTCCTTTGTGTGTATTGGAAAAACACGAAAAGTAGGCAAATTGGGTATAATTTCATACAAACCCCCAAAATGGGCCAGACGAAATTGTTGGCACACTCTACACTTAATATTTGTTTGTACACCCTGTGGAACAAGTATCTTCAATCAATCACTTGCTATAACTATCACCAAGCTTTTTACACCTCTCAGCTGGAATTTTGGACCACTCTTCTTTTGCAAACTGCTCCCGGTTCTCATTTGAAGGGAGGCATGTTTACATCCATTTCTGGATGCTTTAAGTATGTTTTTGGTCATTGTTCTGTTGGAAGACGCAAACCCAGCTTTCTGACACCGGGCACTACAATGAGATCCAAAATCCTTTGGTAATCTTCATATTTCATGATGCCATGTAGGGCACCCAGTGTCAGAGGCAGCAAAATGTCTTTGAACCTCTACCATATTTGACTGTAGGTACTGTGTTCTCTTCTTTGTAGACCTTTTTCAGTAAACAGTAGAATGATGTGCTTTACAAAAAAGTTCTATCTTGGTCTCAACTGCTCGCAAGATGCTTTCCCAGAAGGATTTTGGCTTACTCATAAACTGCAGTCTAAAAAAAGTATCTGTATCAGTAGTGGGTTGCTTTTGGGTCTCCTGCCATACTTTTTCATTTAATTCAAATGTCAACTTATAGTTCGCGCTGACACTGATGCAACCGGAGACTGCAAGACCGCCTGAATTTCTTTGGAACTTGATTGGGGCTGCTTATCTTAATCTAGACTATCCTGCGTTGCAACTTTTCACTAATTTTTTCTCTGTCACCCACGTTCAAGGAGATTAGCTACAAAGCAAATTTTGAATCACCTCCCATTTTTATCTGGTTTCAGGTGTGATTTTTATATTGTCCACATCTGTTACTTGCCACAGGTGAGTTTGAACGAGCATCGCGCGCTTGAAACAAAGTTGCCTACGCACAGTTTTTTTTAAGGTGCCAACAATTTTGCCAGGCCCATTTTGGGAGTTTTGTGTGAAATTATGTCCAATTTGCCTTTTTTTCCCCTTTTTTTTCGTGTTGTTCCAAATGACGTGTATAACAAAACATGTCATTTCAATAATTTTCTAAGATAAATACTTCATTTTCTGGAACATGTAATAAATTATATATATAGTGCTTTGTGTATACAGATGTGTATATGTATGCGCTCTGTGCATACGTGTTTTTATATATAATTCTGCTTTGATTGCAATAGTAACTTGAACTTGCAGTTCCTCAAAGCGTGCTAACATTCATTGCAACTAGACCACAACATTGGACTGCAGTTCTTACATTAGTGCAGCCATTTGTGGGTTATGTGTTGTTAATTAGGAGTGTCTGTTGTCACTTACAGGAAAACTGTCATTCTTAACTGTGTGTAAGTAGCAGAAGTAGAATTGGGGATTTTTTGTCAATACAGTTGTGCCATCCAGGGACTACCCCCATACTGTCACAGCATTGAAGCGTGCATCCTTTACATTTAAAGGGGGTGTCCGTTCAAAACTGATAACTAAGTTCTACGTACCCTCCGGTCCTGGGTCTGAAACCAGCCAATCCCTGCAGCACACAGTGTGTACACTGGGAGGATTCATAAGTCTGCAGATATTCAGAGTGACTGCAGACTTATCAGTTTGGAGTAGACAATTCCTTTAAGAGTGTAACACATTTCTTGTGTTTGTGTGGCATCATTTGATTTGCTATTTCTTTTTCTTCACTCTGCATAGTTCACCATTTAACCCCTTGATGAAGACCTTGCTGCATTTCCCTAGAGCACCTGCCAAGAATTGAATGGAGGCGCTAAGACATATTGAGGTGAGCTCTACCAGACTCCCTGTTTACAATGTCGGCTTAAAGGGGTGTTACATTTAAAATTTAAAAATGGCCAAAGAAAAGATATTTTTGGCTGCCAGATGCTTACTTGCCCGTTCTACACCATGAATCCATGACATTTTGACAAGTGCTGATCCAAATATTATTCCTATTAGGGAAGAGCAACAGGTTTGTTATTTGCAAAAAGAAGAAACAATAGATGTTTATACCCTTAACTTCCTATAATGAGTATTTGCTGAGTTTTTGTTGCTGCATATTTTGCCTGTGCAGTTCCCATAAGAGGGACTAAAATATAAAAGTTTAAATCAGTTTATTTTCCCCATTCAAAAATAAAATTGTAAATTAATAAACATTTAGCTGTATCTGTAAAAACCTGATCACTGAAAATGTAAAAATATTTTAACAATAAGATAAACGTTGTAGAGTAATACAAATTGAAATGCCAAAATATGCAAAGAAAAGAGATCAAAACTTTATATGTACCCTAAAATGGTAATAAAAACTACAACTCGGTGCATAAAAATGAATTCCCTCCCAAAGTTCCATTGACAGAAAAATTAAAATAGTTATGGCTGCTAGAGAATTGTCAATAGAGACAAAAAGTTCTGGTTAAGAATTATTTATTTGTAAGGTGGGCGCGTCTAGACGGCCAAGTGAAGAGGACACACTGAGCTTCGCTCTGCACTACAGCCTGTCATTTCCACGGCTATTAGCAGTGAAATATGGATTCCTTGCACGGAAGGCAGGAGGAAAGTCCCAGAAATAAATGGAGAAGCTTAAAGTGCACTCAGGCATGACAAGAAGCAAGTATCAGGAGGAGCAGAGTGAGCTAGCGTACCTTCCAACATGGAGCTTCCTTCCCCGACATCATGCCAGAGTGAGAGCAGCTGCTGCAGCAAAGCTGGGGCGATTTGCTGGACTCACCTTAGACCCTGAGGACCCTTCAGATTATTTACCACCTGATCCAGTATGCTCTTATGCTTGCCGGGGGAGAAAGATACAGTCTGTGCTGAGTAGGCAATATGGCTCCGCTCTCACAGCAACAGTTCAACATAGAAGTGCAGGATATACCGAGCACTAACAACACCTATGGCGATCCAGCCAGTGATTCTGGGTAAGAGGCTACACTACAAGATGTTTTCTCTGCTGTAAAATCCTGCAGCCTCTCTTTAGAAACTCTCCACAAACACATAGGAGGGCTTAGAGAGGACATTAATCTAATCATGCAAAACATGCAGAAAGAATTATTCTGTTGAGGACCAAATGCCTACTGTACATAAAGATCTCAGGAGAGGTCTTCAGAATATCAATGCTCTTCTCAACAAGGCTGATGATCTAGAGAATAGACTTCTGCAAAATAACAAACGTTTAGTTGGGGTTCCTGAAAAAGCGGAAGGTCGTAATTCAATTGATTTTTTTTTTTTAATCTATTGACTACAATGTTAGGCCGGGGTCACACTTGCTAGAAACACACATGAGTCTCACGTCTCAATACCCGGGACTCGGGACCAGAGTGAGCGGCTGCATATACAGTGTGTTGCGAAAGTATTTGGCTCCCTGGAACTTTTCAACCTTTTCCCACATATCATGCTTCAAACATAAAGATACCAAATGTACATTTTTTGGTGAAGAATCAACAAGTGGAACACAATTGTGAAGTTGAACGAAAATTATTGGTTATTTTAAATTTTTGTGGAAAGTCAAAAACTGAAAAGTGGGGCGTGCAATATTATTCGGCTCCTTTAACTTAATACTTTGTTTCGCCACCTTTTTCTGCGATTACAGTTGCAAGTCGCTTGGGGTATGTCTCTATCTGTTTTGTACATAGAGAGACTGAAATTCTTGCCCATTCTTCCTTGGCAAACAGCTCGAGCTCAGTGAGGTTTGATGGAGATCGTTTGTGAACAGCAGTTTTCAGCTCTTTCCACAGATTCTCGATTGGATTCAGGTCTGGACTTTGACTTGGCCATTCTAACACCTGGATACGTTTATTTGTGCACCATTCCATTGTAGATTTTGCTTTATGTTTGGGATCATTGTCTTGTTGGAAGACAAATCTCAGTCCCAGTCCTCAGGTCTTTTGCCGACTCCAACAGGTTTTCTTCAAGAATGGTTCTGTATTTGGCTCCATCCATCTTCCCATCAATTTTAACCATCTTCCCTATCCCTGCTGAAGAAAAGCAGCCCCAAACCATGATGCTGCCACCACCATGTTTGACAGTGGGGATGGTGTGTTCAGGGTGATGAGCTGTGTTGCCTTTACGCTAAACATATCGTTTGGCATTGTTGCCAAAAAGTTCAATTTTGGTTTCATCTGACCAGAGCACCTTCTTCCACACGTTTGGTGTGTCTCCCAGGGGGCTTGTTGCAAACTTTAAGTGACACTTTTTATGGATATCTTTGAGAAATGCCTTTCTTCTTGCCACTCTTCCATAAAGGCCAGATTTGTGCAGTGCACGACTGATTGTTGTCCTATGGACAGACTGTCCCACCTTAGCTGTAGATCTCTGCAGTTCATCCAGAGTGATCAAGGGCCTCTTGGCTGTATCTCTGATCAGTCTTCTCCTTGTTTGAGATGAAAGTTTAGAGGGACGGCCAGGTCTTGGTAGATTTGCAGTGGTATGATACTCCTTCCATTTCAATATGATCGCTTGCAACAGTGCTCCTTGGGATGTTTAAAGATTTGGAAATCATTTTGTATCCACATCCGGCTTTAACCCCCTTTCTACCATCTGACGTACTATCCCGTCCACGGTACCCGGGAACGGGATAGTACGTCACCGCGATCAGTTGTTCGTGGCCTGGTATCAGCAGATTGTCACGGACCGCCCCGGCACATTAACCCTCGGCACACTGCGATCAAACATGAGAACAGTGTACCAGAGGCACAGGGAAGAATCGCGCAGGGCAGGGAGGGGGCTCCCTGCGTGCTTCCCTGAGACCCCCGGAGCAGGTGGTTTTCTCAGTGCCTGCTCTGAGAAAGCCTGCAGCAGTGCCTGTCAGATCGCTGATCTGACAGTGCACTGCAAAGTGTCAAAATCAGCGATCTGACACTTTATTACCATATATACTCGCGTATAAGCCGAGACTTTCAGCCCATTTTTTGGGGGCTGAAAGTCCCCCTCTCGGCTTATATGCGAGTCATATACCGGGAGGGTGAGAGGGGAGTGCCAGATCATACATACACCCCCCGTGTCTCTGCAGCCACCCGCTTCTCCCGGTCTCAGGCTCCTTCCTTCAGCGGTCACGTGGTACCGCTCATTAAAGTCATAAATATGCGCTTATTCATGTATTTAATGAGCGGTACCACGTGACAGATGAAGGAAGGAGCCTGAGACTGGGAGAAGCGGGGCTGCAGAGACAGCGCCAGGAGGGGGTAAGTACAGTTAAGTCCATATATATTTGGACAGAGACAACATTTTTCTAATTTTGGTTCTAGACATTACCACAATGAATTTTAAACAAAACAATTCAGATGCAGTTGAAGTTCAGACTTTCAGCTTTCATTTGAGGGTATCCACATTAAAATTGGATGAAGGATTTAGGAGTTTCAGCTCCTTAACATGTGCCACCCTGTTTTTAAAGGGACCAAAAGTAATTGGACAGATTAAATAATTGTAAATAAAATGTTCATTTCTAGTACTTGGTTGAAAACCCTTAGTTAGCAATGACTGCCTGAAGTCTTGAACTCATGGACATCACCAGACACTGTGTTTCCTCCTTTTTGATGCTCTGCCAGGCCTTCACTGCGGTGGTTTTCAGTTGCTGTTTGTTTGTGGGCCTTTCTGTCTGAAGTTTAGTCTTTAACAAGTGAAATGCATGCTCAATTGGGTTGAGGTCAGGTGACTGACTTGGCCATTCAAGACTATTCCACTTCTTTGCTTTAATAAACTCCTGGGTTGCTTTGGCTTTATGTTTTGGGTCATTGTCCATCTGTAGTATGAAAAGACGACCAATCAGTTTGGCTGCATTTGGCTGGATCTGAGCACACAGTATGGCTCTGAATACCTCAGAATTCATTCGGCTGCTTCTGTCCTGTGTCACATCATCAATAAACACTAGTGACCCAGTGCCACTGGCAGCCATGCATGCCCAAGCCATCACACTGCCTCCGCCGTATTTTACAGATGATGTGGTATTCTTTGGATCATGAACTGTACCACGCCTTCGCCATACTTTTCTCTTTCCATCATTCTGGTAGAGGTTGATCTTGGTTTCATCTGTCCAAAAAATGTTCTTCCAGAACTGTGCTCGCTTTTTTAGATGTTTTTTCAGCAAAGTCAAGTCTAGCCTTTTGATTCTTGATTCTTATGAGTGGCTTGCACCGTGCAGTGAACCCTCTGTATTTACTTTCATGCAGTCTTCTCTTTATGGTAGATTTGGATATTGATACGCCTACCTCCTGGAGAGTGTTGTTCACTTGGTTGGCTGTTGTGAAGGGATTTCTCTTCACCATGGGGATTATTCTGCGATCATCCACCACTGTTGTCTTCTGTGGGCGCCCAGGTCTTTTTGCATTGATGAGTTCACCAGTGCTTTCTTTCTTTCTCAGGATGTACCAAACTGTAGATTATGCCACTCCTAATGTTGTAGCAATTTCTCGGATGGTTTTTTTTCTGTTTTTGCAGCTTAAGGATGGCTTGTTTCACCTGCATGGAGAGCTCCTTTGACCGCATGTTTCCTTCACAGCAAAACCTTCCAAATGCAAGCACCATACCTCAAATCAACTCCAGGCCTTTTATCTGCTTAATTGAGAATGACATAACGAAGGGATTGCCCACACCTGTCCATGAAATAGCCTTGGAGTCAATTGTCCAATTACTTTTGGTTCCTTTAAAAACAGGGTGGCACATGTTAAGGAGCTGAAACTCATAAACCCTTCATCCAATTTTGATGTGGATACCCTCAAAAGAAAGCTGAAAGTCTGACCTTCAACTGCATCTGAATTGTTTTGTTTAAAATTCATTGTGGTAATGTCTAGAACCAAAATTAGAAAAATGTTGTCTCTGTCCAAATATATATGGACCTAACTGTATATGCAATATTCACCTGTCCCCGGTCCATCGCTGCGCGCTACTCTGTCCTCCATGTCCTCTGGCTGTGATGTTCAGGTCAGAGGGCGCGGTGATGTAGTTAGTACGCGCCGCGCCCTCGGCCTGAACGTCACTGACAGAAGACCCGGAAGAGACAGAGCGGGCGCAGCGATGGAGTGGGGACAGATGAATATTGCCAGTGCTGGGGTCCTGAGCCAGCGGCGAGAACCAGCACCTTTCCCTGCCTGCTCAGGGCCCCGGCACCTGGCCCCAGTGACGGAAAGGTGAGTATGTCTTTTTTTTATTTACAGCAGCGGCGGCAGCTTATGAGGGCATAATAAATGGAGCATCTTATGGGGGGCAGCATATGGGGGCATAATCTGTGGAGCATATTATGGGGGCATAATCTGTGCAGCATCTTATGGGGGCAGCATATGGGGGCATAATCTATGGAGCATCTTATGGGGGCATAATCTGTGGAGCATTTTATGGGGGCAGCATAGGGGGGCATAATCTGTGGAGCATCTTATGGGGGCAGCATATGGGGGCATAATCTGGAGCATCTTATGGGGGCATAATCTATGGAGCATCTTATGGGGGCAGCATATAGGGGCATAATCTGTGGAGCATCTTATGGGGGCAGCATATGGGGGCATAATCTGTGGAGCATTTTATGGGGCAGAATATGGGGAAAAATCTATGGAGCATCTTATGGGGGCATAATCTATGGAGCATCTTATGGGGGCATAATCTATGGAGCATTTTATGGGGGCATAATCTATGGAGCAGCATATGGGCATAGTCTATGGAGAATTTTATGGGGCATAATCTTTGGAGCATCTTATGAGGCAGCATATGGGGGCATAATCTATGGATCATTTTACGGAGCATCTTATGGGGGAATAATCTATGGAGCATCTTATGGGGCATAATCTATGGAGCGTTTTATGGGGCAGCAAATGGGGCATAATTCTATGGAACATCTTATGGGGCCATAACCTTTATGGAGCAGCATATGGGGCATATTCTATGGAGCATCTTATGTGGCCATTATTAACCTTTGTGCAGCATTATATGGGGTGTATTTTGTATGGAGCATCTTATGGGGCCATCATGAACAGTATGGAGCATTATATGGGGCTCCTGATTCAATGTGGATATTCAAAAACATTTAACCTACTGATGTCTCAATTAATTTTACTTTTATTGGTATCTATTTTTACTTTTGAAATTTACCAGCAGCTTCTGCATTTTCCACCCTAGGCTTATATGTGAGTCAATAAGTTTTCCCAGTCTTTTGTGGCAAAATTAGGGGGTTCGGCTTATACACGAGTATATACGGTATATTGCCCCACACTGGGACGGCATAATAAAGTAAAAAAAAATGTAAAAATAATTTTAAAAAAATCCTAAATTAAAAAAAATCCCTAATAAATTATTTTTTTGTAAATAAAAAAATAATAAAAATCCACATATTTAGTATCGCCACATCCGTAACGACCCGCCCTATAAAACTGTCCCACTAGTTAACTCCTTTAGTGAACCCCTTAAAAAACAAAGTAAAAAACATGCTTTATCATCATACCGCCGAACAAAAAGTGCAATAACACGCGATCAAAAAGACATAAGATATAAATATCCATGGTACCGCTGAAAACGTCATCTTGTCCCGCAAAAAACAAGCCACCATACAGCGTCATCAGCAAAAAATTAAAAAGTTATAGCTCGCAGAATAAAGCGATGCAAAAAAAATAATTTTTTATATAAAATTGTTTTTATTGTATAAAAGAGCCAAAACATATAAAAATGATATAGATGAGGTATCGCTGTAATTGTACTGACCCAAAGAATAAAACTGCTTTATCAATTTTACCACATGCGGAACGGTATAAACGCCCCCTCCAAAAGAAATTCATGAAATGCTGGTTTTTGTTCATTCTGCATCCCAAAAATCGGAATAAAAAGCGATCAAAAAATGTCAAGTGCCCGAAATGCTACCAGTAAAAATGTCAACTCGTCCCACAAAAAATAAAACTTCACATGACTCTGTGGGTCAAAATACGGAAAAATTATAGCTCTCAAAATGTGGTGATGCAAAAACTATTTTTACAATAAAAAGCGTCTTTTAGTGTATGACAGCTGCAAAACATAAAAACCCGGCTAAATAGTAAATCAAGCCCCCCTTATCACCCCCTTAGTTAGGGAAGAATAATATTAAAAAAATGTATTTATTTCCATTTTCCCATTAGGGTTAGGACTGAGATTAGGGTTAGAGGTGTGTTGGGGTTTGGGTTGGAGTTAGATTTGGGGGGTTTCCACTGTTTAGGCACATTAAGGGCTCTCCAAATGCAACATGGCGTCTGATCTCAATTCCAGACAATTCTGCGTTGAAAAAGTCAAACGGTGCTCCTTCCCTTCCAAGCTCTGCCATGCGCCCAAACAGTGGTTTACCCCCACATGTGGGGTGTCATCCTACTCAGGACAAATTGCACAACAACTTTTGAGGTCCAATTTCTCCTGTTACACTTGGGAAAATAAAATATTAGGGGCAAAAATATTTTTGTGGAAAAAATGATTTTTTTATTTTTATGGCTCTACGTTATAAACTTCTATGAAGCACTTGGGGGTTCAAAGTGCTCACCACACATCTAGATAAGTTCCTTGGGGGGTTTAATTTCCAAAATGTGGTCACTTGTGGGGGGTTTCCACTGTTCAGGCACATCAGGGGCTCTCCAAACGCGACATGGCACCCGATCTCAATTCCAGCCAATTTTGCGTCAAACGGTGCTCATTCCCTTCTGAGCTCTGCCTTGCGCCCAAACAGTGGTTTACCCCCACATATGGGGTATCAGGGTACTCAGGACAAATTGCACAATAACTTTTGTAGTCCTGTTTCCCTTGGGAAAATAACAATTGGGGGTGAAAAGATAATTTTTGTGGAAAAAATAGGATTTTTTAATTTTACAGCTGTACGTTATAAACATGTGAAGCCCATGGGGGTTCAAAGTTCTCACCACACATCTAGATAAGTTCCTTGGGGGTCTAGTTTTCAAAATGGTGTCATTTGTGGGGGGGTTTCCACTGTTTAGGCACATCAGAGGCTCTCCAAATGCGATATGGCGTCAAGCCAATTCTACGTTGAAAAAGTCAAACGGTGCTCATTCCTTTCCGAGCTCTGCCATGCGCCCAAACAATGGTTTACCCCCACATATGGGGTATCGGCGTACTCAGGACAAATTGCACAATAACTTTTGGGGTCCTGTTTCTCTTGGGAAAATAAAAATAATGGATGAAAAGATCATTTTTGTGGAAAAAATATGGCTTTTAAATTGTACGACTGTACGTTATAAACTTCCGTGAAGCCCTTGGGGGTTCAAAGTTCTCATCACCACATGTCTAAATAAGTTCTTTGGGGGGGTCTAGTTTCCAAAATGGGGTCACTGAGGGTTTCCACTGTTTAGGCACATCAGGGGCTCTTTAAACGTGACGTGGTGTCCGATCTGAATTCCAGCCCTCCTTCCCTTTCGTGCTCTGCCATGCGCCGAAACAGTGGTTCCCCCACATGTATCAGAATACTCAGGACAAATTGCACAATAACTTTTGCAGTCCAATTTCTCCTGTTACCTTTGGTAAAATAAAAAAAATTGGACCTGAAGTAATTTTTTTGTGTTTTGCAGGCGCCAGGTCCCGCCCCGCAGTGTGTTGTGATGTATTCCCACTGCGGGGCTGGGAATCTGGGGCCTGCAAACCGCGCAGGCGCGATAGCCTGATGTCAGTTCCAGGGCAGCACACAGTGCGCATGCCCGAGAACTGTTGCCGGCGGGTGCCTGCGCTGTGCCATGTAACTGCGACAAGAAAGCAGGAGGAGGCGGCGCAGGGCGGCATGATTGATGGCGGGGAGGCGGCTGCTATAGGGGGACGCACCATACCTATGGGACGTATTACAGGTATGGGGACCTATTTATAAAAATTAATATTTGGGCGTTCCTGTGGATCAGAAACAGAAGAGCCACCTTCACAGAATGCAGCCTTAGTACTGCTGAAGGTGGCTCTTACTTAAAAACGCCCTGGGTGGGTGACAGGTTCCCTTTAAACATTCAAAAAATTCCTGCGAAGCACCTGAAAGATTATTGAACTTCTTGAATGTGGTTTTGAGTACCTTCAGGGGTGCAGTTTTTAGAATATTATCAATCTGGGGTATTTTCTATCATATAGACCCCTCAAAGTGACTTCAAATGTGATGTGGTCCCTAAAAAAATGGTGTTGTAAAAATGAGAAATCGCTGGTCAAATTTTAACCCTTATAACTTCCTAACAAAAAAAAACTTTGGTTCCAAAATTGTGCTGATGTAAAGTAAACATGTGGGAAATGTCATTTAGTCGAACGTATGAAATATATATCTCATAGGAATCAGAAATAGTGCGAACATATAAATCCCTTAAAACGAATTATTTATTTAATACATTAAAAAACACCTATCCCAGTGAAAAAATGGTCAATGCCAAAATTAACCAGACCTAGGCTGGGATGCTACATAGCCCTACTATAAGGCTCACTGATACCTTCCTAGCCGTGGAGGTTGGCACCCTAAAAACGAGAGTTGGCGCCCCCACTCAACGTGGACTATCCCTCACTCCCCTACCAGTCCCTATTCAGACAGGAGGGAAAACAATAATCTGATAGTGCAGAAATGAAAATTCAGAATGCCCTAAGCTCGAGCAAAACCTCAAACAATTGATATTGTCCCAATCAAACCCCCACGTAGGGGTACATTAACCGATAAATTGCTTGTCATGTGTAGGTATGCCCATCTGATATTATAGCAATGAACATTAGAGTTTCCTCAGGCTAAAGTAGGACCCCAGGATACTATAAACGATAAAAAATCTAATACCTCCACATCATGATCATATGTGACAAACTGATATGTCCAATGGACAGATAATACAAACTAACCCCTCTCAAGGGTATACTCTGAATCATAATATAATAAACAAAGTCACTTATCATGTGTAGGTCAAGCCCGACGCGTTTCCCCGCCTGTAGCGGTTCATCAGGAGGAATCAATAAACGTCATATCCATATATGATACACAGATGATGCATGATAGTCAATGTCATTTATTAAGCTTTTTGTGTGCCGTATCTCTGTGATTTAAGGGCATAAAAATTCAAAGTTAGAAAATTACAAAATTTTCGCCAAATTTCCTTTTTTTCACAAGTAAACGCAAGTTATATGAATGAAATTTTATCAGTATCATGAAGTACAATATGTCACAAGAATATGTCAGAATCACTAGGATCCATGGAAGTGTTCCAGAGTTATTACCTCATAAAGGGACAGTGGTCAGAATTGTAAAAATTGGCCTGGTCATTAACGTGCAAAACACCCTTGGTGTTAAAGGGGTTAAACTTCTCCACAACAGTATCACGGACCTGCCTGTTGTGTTCCTTGGTCTTTATGATACTCTCTGCGCTTCAAACAAAAACCCAGAGTCTATCACAGAGCAGGTGCATTTATACTGAGACTTGATTGCACATAGGTGGATTATATTTATCATCATTAGTCATTTAGGACAACATTGGATCATTCAGAGATCCGCAATGAACTTCTGGAGTGAATTTGCTGCACTGAAAGTAAAGGGGCAGAATAATATTGCACGCCCCACTTTTCAGTTTTTGACTTTCCACAAAAATTTAAAATAATCAATAAATTTCGTTCAACTGCACAGTTGTGTTCCATTTGTTAAAGATACCAAATGTAAATTTTTGGTGAAGAATTATGTTTAAAGCATGATATGTGGGAAAAGGTTGAAAAGTTCCAGGGAGCCGAATACTTTCGCAAGGCATTGTATTTCTGTGCAGCTGAGCGCTCCGGTCCAAGTGCTGGCGGCAGTGCCGGGTATTGAGACGCGAGACTCGTGCAAGTTTCTCGCAAGTGTGAACCCGGCCTTGGGCAAAGACACTATCTCAATTTTTTTGCAATTGAAAAAACCTGACAACACGTCCTTTGCCCCCGGCAGCTCCCCCCGAGGCCTGTACTCATCAAATTACTACATTTTAAAATGTAGACCTTATACTACGAAAGGCCAGGGACCACTCTTACCATCGATGGAAGAAAAATATCCATTTATCCTGACTTTTCAACAGAAGTTCAGAACAAGAGGGCCAAGTTATGGGATATAAAAAGAAGGTTCTGTGAAAAGCAAATTTCCTTTTATATGATCTACTCTGCTCAGGGTGGTTGCCCTGGGTGGAATTCATATGTTTGACTTTGCTCCAGATTCTTTATCATGGCTGGACGCCAAAGAGATCTCTGCGAAATGGAGCTAGATGAGAGACTTCTAGAGGCAGTTTTCTCCAAATATTGTTCATATTCCATTATGAAAAAGTGCCTATACTATGCTTGTTTTGCCAACATCTGATTATGCTCAGCTATTTCACTATGAGCGGAAAGTGTTGAGTTATGACAATATATGTACCTACATTATTGTACATACAAACTATTCTTTTAAGGGCAGTCAGGTTGGTAATTATCCTAAATTATATTAAACAGACCCTGTCTGCAGCATTGTGCACAGTAACCTACAGACATTTTCAGGTTGGCGCCGTTATACTGATTAAAATGATAGCTTGGTTGATGAAATCCATCTTGTGGTTCTTTAATCTTTATTTTCAGTTTTATGTTAATGATATGCTCGTGCTTTGGGGGCGGCCTGTTGGGGGCTCTTCATGCGGTGCTGTGATTAGGTATTCATAATGAAGACTGCTGACAGGTCAGTAATCCCCTCAGTGACCTGCCCCTTAGTTTACATAATGAATATTATATATCCATTTTGAAAAAAAAAAAACCTACTGCAGGCAAGCACCAGCCGTGTCACCTGCGCTGCAGCATAATTGCATATGTACTGTGTATATAATTAATATATTTCAGATTATCCTGATATTCCAAAAAAAATATGCATTTGAAAATGGCGCCTGCACAGTAGCAGCTATCAGAGATCCGGTAGCTGCTACTGTGCATACTGTGCTACCCGAGAAAACAAAAAACACAAATATCCTGAACTAAAAAGTAAAAAATATACTGCAAATAATGCATAAAGGTAATAATAATAATAATAAGGGTATTTAGTAAACATAATTTTGATCAAAATAATGAACAAGCCATCCCGCCACGTCACGGCAACCCTTGTGGGACAGTCCCTACTCTAGTATTTAAAACCTTTTCACTTGCCAAGTGGCGTGAATGTGAATAAGGGTCGAGCGGCTGAACCACTAGTAACAGCTTAGGCCAGACTGGATGGCTTTCCCAGCTCAGAAAGAGGGCGGTCACACCCATATATGCACTGAATGCACAATGAAATGAATAAAAAACAAATCTGAACTGAGAAAAGTAAGTTAATGTGTATGCACAATGTAAGTGCATATCAACACATGACCATTAACCAGAGGAAACAAAAAACACAAATATCCTGAACTAAAAAGTAAAAAATATACTGCAAATAATGCATAAAGGTAATAATAATAATAAGGGTATTTAGTAAACATAATTTTGATCAAAATAATGTACAAGCCATCCCGCCACGTCACGGCAACCCTTGTGGGACAGTCCCTACTCTAGTATTTAAAACCTTTTCACTTGCCAAGTGGCGTGAATGTGAATAAGGGTCGAGCGGCTGAACCACTAGTAACAGCTTAGGCCAGACTGGATGGCTTTCCCAGCTCAGAAAGAGGGCGGTCACACCCATATATGCACTGAATGCACAATGAAATGAATAAAAAACAAATCTGAACTGAGAAAAGTAAGTTAATGTGTATGCACAATGTAAGTGCATATCAACACATGACCATTAACCAGAGGAAACAAAAAACACAAATATCCTGAACTAAAAAGTAAAAAATATACTGCAAATAATGCATAAAGGTAATAATAATAATAAGGGTATTTAGTAAACATAATTTTGATCAAAATAATGTACAAGCCATCCCGCCACGTCACGGTAACCCTTGTGGGACAGTCCCTACTCTAGTATTTAAAACCTTTTCACTTGCCAAGTGGCGTGAATGTGAATAAGGGTCGAGCGGCTGAACCACTAGTAACAGCTTAGGCCAGACTGGATGGCTTTCCCAGCTCAGAAAGAGGGCGGTCACACCCATATATGCACTGAATGCACAATGAAATGAATAAAAAACAAATCTGAACTGAGAAAAGTAAGTTAATGTGTATGCACAATATAAGTGCATATTAACACATGACCATTAACCAGAGAAAACAAAAAGCAAAAAACACAAATATCCTGAACTAAAAGTAAAAAATACTGCAAATAATGCATAAAGGTAATAATAATAATAAGGGTGTTTAGTAAAGATAATTTTGATCAAAATAATGTACAAGCCATCCCGCCACGTCACGGCAACCCTTGTGGGACAGTCCCTACTCTAGTATTTAAAACCCTTTCACTTGCCAAGTGGCGTGAATGTGAATAAGGGTCGAGCGGCTGAACCACTAGTAACAGCTTAGGCCAGACTGGATGGCTTTCCCAGCTCAGAAAGAGGGCGGTCACACCCATATATACACTGAATGCACAATGAAATGCCGCTCGACCCTTATTCACATTCACGCCACTTGGCAAGTGAAAAGGTTTTAAATACTAGAGTAGGGACTGTCCCACAAGGGTTGCCGTGACGTGGCGGGATGGCTTGTACATTATTTTGATCAAAATTATGTTTACTAAATACCCTTATTATTATTATTACCTTTATGCATTATTTGCAGTATATTTTTTACTTTTTAGTTCAGGATATTTGTGTTTTTTGTTTTCTCTGGTTAATGGTCATGTGTTGATATGTACTTACATTGTGTATACACATTAACTTGTTTTTTATACTGTGCTACACGGCGGTGCCATCTTGCTAGTGAAAACAAATTTCTCCTCCAAGATGGCAGTAGCACCTATTGCGCAGGCGCCAGTTTGCTAGAGAAGAAAAAAAAAAACACATTTCCTCCTCCAAGAGAGTGGCGGCGCCATCTTGGAGGACTTTTTTTTTTCCCTCTATTAAGATGACACTGTCGGCTCCTGCGCAGTAACAGCTATCAGATCACCTCTGTATATACACCGATAGATGCTACTGCGCAGGTGCGGCGGGTACCATCCATTTTCAAATGCATTATTTATTTTTTTTTGGAACATCAGGATGACCTGAAATATTTTAATTATATACACAGCACATATGATTATGCTGCAGCGCAGGTGCCATGGCTGGCGCCTAACTGCCTGCAGAACGTTTTTTTTTCACTATGTATGTATAATATTGATTGTGTAAACTAGGGGGCAGGTCACTGACCTGTCAGAAGCCATACTGGTGAATACTAAATCAGAGCACCAGTATGGCTTCTGACAGGATTTTTTGTATGACTTATCCTGTTCTAAAATTACATACTACTTAATATAGCACATATCAGTAATGTGATAGCTTGGCATGTCACGGACTTGGGGAAAGTGGTCAGAGAGATATCATGTGTTTCTTGGATCCAACATTTTCAGCCTAAGTACCTAGAAGGAATATAGAGCGCACATAGGGTCTTATCCGAGATAAAAGGAATATTCATGAGGGATAATCAAATTCACTCACCTATTTTGGTTGTGTGAGACACAACCACTGCACTTAGCATTGGCGGCTGCTGCAAGCCCCGATGTGATGATCCTTTGCTAGGTGAAGAGAATGGGGCATCAGACTGCACTGCTCGCCTGTCAGGTTGATGTACCAGAGGAGTCCAAGTGGATGTAATAGAAAATAGACTATTTCTACACGATTCGTGGTGATCACACCACTTCCTCAGGACAGTCTATCAGTCTATAGACAGTAGTAATCCCATCATCCGACTAATGTGTTGAATGTAAAAAAAAAAAATGAACATACAACATGCAGAACATACAACATGCAGAACATACAACATGCAGAATGAAGAACACAGAGTACATACTCACCGCACACACCTAATTACCCGAAGCCATCGATCTCCTGTAATAAACATAAAATAATAAACCAACCTATATTTACCTCTCCCCCATAGTCCAATTAATATGGAGGGTCCCACGACGATCTCCCGTGGAGAACAGCCGCATCAGCTGATGCGACCGCTCTCCAGAGGCTCCAGCACTGAAATGACAGGCTGTGTATCTCTCTGCCGGGAAAGCGGTCCTGTAAACCTAGCCATAAACCTAATTTTCACGCAGCAGTGCTGTAAAGTGAGACCCTGAACTCAGGTAACCTCAGTGATGGACTGCAGTAGGCATTGTCTCCTGTCAGTTCATCACTTGGAGGCCCCATAGAGCAGTGACATCACCTGATGTCACTGTTCTATAGGGGAGAGCGTTGTGGGACCTTCGTTATTAATTGGACCGCGTCAGACAGGGAGTATACGGTTGGTTTATTATTTTTCGTTTTTTTGTAGGAGACGAGGGCGTTGCTTGGATCTGGGAGTTAAATAAAAATATGAAAACCGTGTTTTTATTTAATTAAAAGACTTTATTCTTATGTGTGTGGTTTTTTTTTAACCCTTTCAAAAGATTAGTAATGGATAGACGTCTTATTGACGCCGCTTCATTATTAACCGGGCTTAATGTCACCTTCCAATAGCAAGGTGACATTAACCCCTTATATTACCCCATATCCCACCGCTACACTCAAGTGGGAAGAGAGGGGCTAAGTGCCAGAATTGGCGCATCTTAGTGATGCGCCATTTCTGGGGCTTCTTCGGGTTGGTATTTGTTTTTTTTGGAGTCCCCCTATCTTAATAGCCAGTAAAGGCTATGCAGACAGCTGCGGGCTGATATTCATAGCCTGGGAAGGGGCCATGGGTATTACCCCCTTCCCAGGCTACAAATATTGGCCCCCGGTCGTCGGCTTTCCCCCTCTTGCGCAGGAGCCCATGCCATTTTTTCCCTTATTTTTTAAATAAATATGGCTATATATCTTTAGATATATCTATGTATGTGTCTATAGATATATCTATGGAAATATCTATGGATATATCTATGGATGGACATATATCTAACTATATCTATCCAAATTTATCTATCTTTCTATCCCATATTTATCCATATTTATCTATCTATCATCTATCCTTCTATATTTCTATTATCTATCCATCTATCCCATATGTATCTATTTATCTATCTATCTATTATCATCTGTCTATGTATTGGAGTGTGGGTTGGACAAGGTTGGACAGAAATGACATCACAAATCTTTTTTTTTTGTTAAATAACATCTTTATTTAGCTTACAAAAATGCATATAAATCCGCAGGCAAAACCACACAAGAAAAACCGCATCAAATCCGCGGCAAAAACACACCTGCCAAGAGCTGCGCTTTTTGTGTGTAAAAATCTGCGGGACTATCCACAACGTGTGCACATAGCCTTATGGTTTGCATACAACATCATCTAATACTGTTACTTCTACAGGTCATACAAAGGGTTTAAAGCGGATCGGTCACCCTCCCGGGACGTATATGACTTAATAATATGGGCATATTAAATTAGAAAATGGTAGCACACCAAATATGAAATATGTGAAATACGAATAGCAAAATGGCTTTAGTAATACATTTCATAATGGCTTTTGTAAGGCATATCAAATATGAAATAGGTGAAATATGAATAGCATAATGGCTTTTGTAATCTTGAAAAACATATGAGATACTTAGCACAAAATTTGGCCAAAAGATGTCAGCCCATTCACCAACGACAAGGTGATCTCAGATTGAATGGGTCCCTATACTGACTGCCTGGTGTGAACTGACCTCTGGCTAGTAACATGATAAAGCCTGTATATATAGGACGATAGGAACCAAACATGTGATTGAATGCGATTAAAATCACCACTTGATGAAGGGCGGAGTACTCAGTCAGAAAACTAGTATACAAGTAATAGAACAAACTTACGGCACATCTAGAACTAGTCTGAATAGGTGCATACCAAAAGGCAACTTACATATTAAATTAGAATTCTCACTGCTCTAGCAGTAAAGAATCCTCTTCTATGTTGGTGGAAAAACCTTTTCTCCTCCAGACGCAGAGAATGCCCCCTTGTGACCGTCACCTTCCTTGGTATAAACAGATCCTCGGAGAGATATTTGTATTGTCCCCTTATATACTTATACATGGTTATTAGATCGCCCCTCAGTCGTTTTTTTTCTAGACTAAATAATCCTAATTTTGCTAATCTCTCTGGGTATTGTAGTTCCCCCATCCCCTTTATTAATTTTGTTGCCCTCCTTTGTACCCGCTCTTGTTCCATTATATCCTTCGTGAGCACCGGTGCCCAAAACTGTACACAGTACTCCATGTGCGGTCTAACCAGGGATTTGTACAGAGGCAGTATAATGCTCTCATCATGTGTATCCAGACCTCTTTTAATGCACCCCATGATCCTGTTTGCCTTGGCAGCTGCTGCCTGGCATTGGCGGCTCCAGGTAAGTTTATCATTAACTAGGATCCCCAAGTCCTTCTCCATGTCAGATTTACCCAGTGGTTTACCGTTTAGTGTGTAATGGTGATATTGATTCCTTCTTCCCATGTGTATAACCTTACATTTATCATTGTTAAACTGCATCTGCCACCATTCGGCCCAAGTTCCCAACTTATCCAGATCCATCTGTAGCAGAATACTATCTTCTCTTGTATTGACTGCTTTACATAGTTTTGTATCATCTGCAAATATCGATATTTTACTGTGCAAACCTTCTACCAGATCGTTAATAAATATGTTGAAGAGAATAGGTCCCAACACCGACCCCTGCGGTACCCCACTGGTCACAGCGACCCAGTTAGAGAATATACCACTGATAACCACCCTCTGCTTTCTATCACTAAGCCAGTTACTTACCCATTTACACACATTTTCCCCCAGACCCAACATTCTCATTTTGTGTACCAACCTCTTATGTGGCACGGTATCAAACGCTTTGGAAAAATCAAGCTATACCACATCCAATGACTCACCTTGGTCCAGTCTTTAGCTTACCTCTTCATAAAAATGGATTAGATTGGTTTGACAGGAGCGATTCCTCATAAACCCATGCTGATATGGCGTTACACAGTTATTCTCATTGAGATAATCCAGAATAACATCCCTCAGAAACCCTTCAAATATTTTACCAACAATAGAGGTTAGACTTACTGGCCTATAATTTCCAGGTTCACTGGAATCTCCTTGGTAGAGTGTGTGGAATGAAATGTTAACAGATCCCTATATACTGTTTATGTTTATTAGACTTTTTTGAAGATGGAGTGGATCCTGAGTTGCCCCTGATCATAGGTATCTCTCATATCTTATTTCAAGCACGTAAACTTCTTGCATTTCTTTGGTTAGAAACGCACAACCTCCATCTGTGGGAGAACTACAATGAAGGATAAATAATATAATCTGGTTGGAAAGAGGAGCAAATCATAAGCTTACCTCTAGTCTCGAATTTAAAAAGATACAGAGTCCTTGGTTGGATGCTCCAGGGCTGCCTACAAATCTTCTAATTGGAGATAGAATATTTGCGATGCTATCCGTTAATTGTTAACTTTTTTTTTTCTTCTCCCTCCTACGAATTTTCGTTATTCTAGAACTGCTCTAAAAATGAAAATGGTCCTCTCTGGAATGTTGGGATTCGGGTTTAGGGTGGGTTAAGGAATTGAAGTTGAGTTTATTTATGTATTATACTATGGAATTATTATGCAATTTATGGCAATTTTGTATTTGGAGTTGTTCAATAAAAATGATTTGATTTAAAAACAAGAGTCAGTGATAAGCGGTCATAAAGGAGCGCTTAGGAAGCAACCCAGGGGCAGACAAGGATATCAGTTCTCCACCGCAGCTCCAGCCGAAAACCTCCAATGGAGGATAGTAGCAATGAGAAAATGGAAAACGGTCTTAGGAGCGCAGGAAAGAGACTCAGACAAGAGATGGGTTTAAACCACAACGCGTTTCGACAGAGGATCCGTCTTCATCAGGTGGAAGTTGTGGTTTAAACCCATCTCTTGTCTGAGTGTCTTTCCTGCACTCCTAAGACCGTTTTCCATTTTCTCATTGATTTAAAAACAGACTTTAACTGTTACGGTACGTGCACATGCTGCGGATTGATCCTCGCAGATTTTGAAAAACTCAAAAGACCTGCAGATTAGCCTGCGGTTTATCATCTCTATAATGGAGGAGATGGCAAAACGCTGCGGAATTGGCAGAAAAGAATGACATGTCAATTCTTTCTGCGGATTGGAAATCGCAGCAAAAACCGTGTGGAAAATTCCGCACCGTCTGCACTGCGGTTTCCATTGGATATAATGGTACTGTACAATGCAGCTAACTCTGCTGCGGATCCGCAGGGCCAAAACCACTGCAGATCCGCAGCAGAATCCGCAGCGTGTGCACACACCCTTAAACAGAAAACTGTATCAGTTTAATATCCTCGTATTCACACTGATATTGATTTGGAGAATCATATTGTCAGCTTATTTTTTTAACACATGCTGGATGTTGTAAAAACAAAACCCAACACAGGAATGTGCATCCTTTTCACCGCACTTTAAATGGAAAAGGAATGGAGTACGCTGAAAACACCAAGAGAGGAACAATGAAAATGCATTAAAAATAAGAATGATTTATAGATAAACTTAAAAACAAATTCTGTAGGAGGTCATAAGAAATAGCACAAGTAGAAAAAAATGAGAAGGGAATGATCTCCAAAAGCGATTGCATAAAGTGGTGGTAATTGGTAGTTAGGATATTATTAGACACAGGAATGTGTGTATCAACACTGTAGTATACACAGCATGGGTGGGTCAATATATGTAAAGAGTCCTTATGAATACACACAGATCTACTGCTACCTATACAGAGATTAAAAACGCATGTGACATGCACAAATGTGAACAAGTCAGTCGGACAGTGTTCACACCACCCACTGACTGAAACACCAAAAGAAAGCACAGAATAACAAATGTGCAAAAATAGCCTGCAGTAAAAAATATGACAATAATCAGCAAGTGCTGATAAAAAGATGACAACAAATACAGGGTATTTAGTCGATACGTTTTTTTGCAAAAAAGTATACCAAGCCACTCCACCTCGTCAAGGTAACCCTTAATGGAGCAGTTCCTATCTAATGTATTTAAAACCTGAACATATGAACAGTGTCTAAACGAACAGGATTAAGACAGGCGCTTCCTAGTATGGGCACGTGGTGTAAGACAGCTCTTTATGTGCATGTCACACAAGAGAGGGGTGGGGTCTCTCAAACCATGCAAAAGCAAGGAAAAAAATGGATTAAAAACACATGTGACATGCACAAATGTGAACAAGTCGGTCGGACAGTGTTCACACCACCCACTGACTGAAACACTGTTGTTCTGTGCTTTCTTTTTGTGTTTCAGTCAGTGGGTGGTGTGAACACTGTCCGACCGACTTGTTCACATTTGTGCATGTCACATGTGTTTTCAATTCATTTTTTTCCTTGCTTTTGCATGGTTTGAGAGACCCCACCCCTCTCTTGTGTGACATGCACATAAAGAGCCGTCTTACACCACGTGCCCATACTAGGAAGCGCCTGTCTTAATCCTGTTCATTTAGACACTGTTCATATGTTCAGGTTTTAAATACATTAGATAGGGACTGCTCCATTAAGGGTTACCTTGACGAGGTGGAGTGGCTTGGTATACACTTTTTTTTGCAAAAAAAGTATCGACTAAATACCCTGTATTTGTTGTCATCTTTTTACCAGCACTTGCTGATTATTGTCATATTTTTACTGCAGGGTATTTTTGCACATTTGTTATTCTGTGCTTTCTTTTTGTGTTTCTATACAGAGACATATATAAGGCATGCATCGAGTAATTATACAGAATTACTGATCATAAGAAGACAGTCAAAGTGACAAGTGCATAGTCAAAGTGACAAGTGCATAATCTAAGTGCCAAGTGCATAAAAGATGTATGGAAGATGCATGAATAATGCATATGTCTGTGAAAATGCCAATGTAGGCCTGCACATATAGATCCAATCTCAAAATGCACACAGAGAAAAATGAATTAAACCATGGAGCGTGTGCATAAACACCACCAAAGTAGAGTAGATCACTTCTTACCTATAGTGGGGGCGAAGGAGATCACCAGCCCGTTACCCTGACGCATGTTTCGCTTCTTGCTTTTATAGGGTGATTAAGATCTCACGTTAGTCCACCGTAGTCCATCAAATCCAATCTAGTCTATACAGTGATAAAAAAGTGAAAAATCTCTGATATTTAGTTTCACACACTTTATAGTAATGTACACAGCGCTGTCCTCCTTTTTGTTGCAGACTTTAATCCCTTCACCCCAAATCCTGTTTTTTTCACCTTCCTGACCAGGCCAATTTTTACAATTCTGATCACTTTCACTTTATGAGGTTATAACTCTGGAACGCTTCAGTGGATCCCACTGATTCTGAGAGTGTTTTCTTGTGACATATTGCACTCCATGATAGTAAAATTTCTTTGATATAGCTTGCGTTTATTTGTGAAAAAAAACAACAGAAATTTGGTGAAAATGTAGCAATTTTCAAACTTTTATTTTTTATGCCCTTCAATCAGTCATATCACACAAAATAGTTAATAGAGTTGAGCGAATTTGATCGGATTCGGTTCCGAATACGATCGACAGCGAATATTGTTTTTGCAATATTCGTCGAACACAGCCGAACATCATTAGAGTCAATGCGAGTAGAAATTACTGAACATCAAATATACATTCAGTACGGATAGGGTACCCATATGGCATAAATGTGGCAAATTCAGATCTGAACAAATTCGCTGAACTCTAGTAATAAATAACATTTTCCACATATCTACTTTACATCAACACAATTTTTTAAACATATTTTTTCTTTTAGGAAGTTATAAAGGTTAAAATTTGACCAGCGATTTCTCATTTTTACAACAAAATTTGCAGAAACAATTTTTTTTATGGACCACATCACACTTGAAGTCATTTTGAGGGGCCTATGTGACAGAAAATACACAAAAGTGACACCATTCTAAAAACTGCACCTCTCAAGGCGTTCAAAACCACATTCAAGAAGTTTATTAACCCTTCAGGTGCTTCACAGGAATTAATGGAATGTGAAAGGGAAAAATAAACATTTACTTTTCTTTCACAAAATTTTCCTTTAAACCGATTTTATTTTTTACTTTTGCCAGGGTAACAGGAGAAAATGGACCATACATTTTCATTTTGTTGTGGAATTTCTCCTGAGTGCGCAGATATCCAATATGTGGAGGAATACGACCCTGCAGGGCTTGGAGGGGAAGGAGCGTCGTTTCACTTTTTGAATGTAAAATTTGCTATAATAATCAGCGGATACCATGTCATGTTTGGAGAGCCCCTGATGTGCCTAAGCAGTGGAAACCCCCAACAGTTGACACTATCTTGGATACTAGACCCCTTAGGGAACTTATCTAGATGTGTATGAGCACCTTGAACCCACAGGTGCTTCACAGAAGTGTATAATGTTGAGCTGTGAAAAAAAAATCACATTTTCTAAGATAAATCTTTTTTAGCTCCAAATTTTGTATTTTTTACAAGGGTAACAGGAGAAAATGGAACCCAAAATTTGATGTGCAACTTCTCCCGAGTTTACAGATACGCCATATGTTGTTGAAAACTACTCTTGAGGCACATTGCAAGGCTGAAAAGGGAGTAAATGGCATATTATAGTGTAGATTTTGCTGTACTGGTTTGAGGGTGCCATGTTAGATTGGCAGAGTCCCTGAGGTGCCAGAACAGTAGAACCCTCCCATAAGTGACCCCATTTTACAAACTAAACCTCTCAATGAATTCATCTAGTGGTGCATTGATCATATTGACACCACAGGTGTATCTCTGACTTTTGTACCATTGGGCAGTGAAGATGAAATAATTTAAATTTTTTGATGTGGAACTGGGAGACTACCTTGGGAAGGTATGAATGAACTGGCCATAGGATCACCTTGTCTTTGTGGAGGATGAGGAAAGGAGAGCAGCAAGAAAGGGCTGCTAATTCTAAGACCCGTCTGATGCAAGTAATTTCAACCTTCTAGGAGAGAAGAGGGGACATGATGTCCTGTATTGGTTCGAAGAGAGCATTCTGAAGATCACTCTAAACTAGGTTAAGATACCACAAGTCCACAGGGAGAATATGGTGGCGCTTAGCAAGCAACTTCCTGAAGGAGGGTCTTAACCTGGGGACGAGAGGCCAAGATCCATTGAAACAGAATGGAGAGCGACAACACCTGGACCTTGAGGGTGGTAAGAGACAACAGTAACTCAAACCCTGAGTGTAAGAAGGGGAAAAGACATGGAAACTGTGTGGGTGTTTCCATACCAGCGAAAGAAAGCCTTCCAGGTCTGACGATAAATGCATGAGGACGAGGGTTTCCTCACCTTGATCATGGTCTGTGTCACGACTAGTGACCGCGCTCGTGGCTGAGCCGGCTCCTCCACGTCAACAGACAACGCCGACGTGGGGCGAGCATCCCAGGTGGGAACGGAATGTGGACCCACTGGACCACAGGGGGAACCCTGGCATACCCAGACTAGGGAAGAGTAGTGACCGGGGTCTGTGGCAGCTGAGCATGTGGACGAGGAGGCAGAACGACACCGCACAACTTCAGGTATAGACAAAGTTTACTTGAACAAGACATGGTACAGAAACGAAATAGTTATGCAAGGCTCCTGGTTCCGCACATCAGGGAAGGGTACACGTTTCAGGATAACAGATGAAGGCAGGAGGACATCATGGGTTGATGCAGTCCAGGGTTTTCTGGCACGGGCATACTAGGGTGGCCTCTTCCTCAGGCCTCAGGCGTAGCACAGGCTCAGCAGGAGAACATCAGACACCGACCTCAGACTGACTTCAGACGATGGCAGGGGTCATCACGGGTTGATGCAGTCCAGGGTCGTCTTGCACGGGCATATCAGGATGGCCTCTCTCTCAGGCCTCAGGCATAGCACTGGCTCAGCAGGAGAACATCAGACACATACCCAGGACAGATGTCAGACGATGGCAGGAGTCATCACGGGTTGATGCAGTCCAGGATCCTCTGGCACGGGCATACTAGGACGGCCTCTCTCTCAGGCCTCAGGCGTAGCACAGGCTCAGCAGGAGAACATCAAACGCCGATCCCAGAAGGACGTCATCACTGGGTGGACCTCAGAGAATTGGCGGAACATCGGGACACAGGCAGGACATCAAGAACATGGACTGGACATCAGAAACATGGAGAGGGCATCAGGAACACCAGGCAGGACATCGGGAACACCAGGCAGGACATCGGGAACACCAGGAACTCGGACATCAGGACACCAGGAACATGGACATCAGGACACCAGGAAGGACATCAGGACACCATGAACATGGACTGGACATCAGGACACCAGGAACACGGACATCAGGACACCAGGAACACCAGGAAGGACATCAGGACACCAGGATCATGGACTGGACATCAGGACACAGGCAGGGCATCAGAACTCGGATTTCAGAGAGAGCATCAGCACACTGGCATCGGACTCCGGACATCTGGCAGCGATCGACAGGATCCAGACATCAGGCTGGGACATTAGGCCGCAGTCATCAGGCTCCGGACCACTGGCAGCGATCGGCAGGCTTCGGACATCAGGCAGGGAAGCATAGGATCCGAACATCTGGCAGAGGACATCAGTCACAGCACATCTGGAAGGGGTCCTCAGACACCGGACATCAGGCCGTGGTCATCAGGCTCCGGACGAGAGGCCACAGTCATCAGGCTCCGGTCATCTGGCAGCGACCTAAAAAGGAACCCCAGCGGTCTGGTGCAAACCCTGCCGGGTTGGACTGGAACCGGCAGGGAATTGCACTGAATCCCCAGCTGAGCACAGAGTGGCAGAAACTCAGCGGACACCACCCCGGACTCCTACTTCCAAGATGAACCCAGGTCAAATCACAGCAAGTCAGGTAGCAAAGAGTCACAGTCACTGGGCACAGGGTTCAAGACACGGAGGGACCTCAGGAACATCCCACAGAGGACACAGTTCAGACAGGGTCAGGTAAAGGAGCAGGTCCAGAATTCAGGGAATAGGACACAACATAGACGGGCCTGGATATGCAGCCTCCAGGAAGGGCGAACTGGGTATTACTGCCCCCAGAGCAGGCGGAGAAACAAGACACAATTCAGACAGGGTCAGGTGCAGGAACAAATCCAGGATTCAGGAAACAAAACACAGGTGCAAGGCAAGACTCCACACAAACACAGGGACCAGGATATTCTGCCTCCTGGGAGGGCGGACATGGGCCAGGATATTCTGCCTCCTGGGAAGGCGGACAGGAACAAGGACCAGGATATTCTGCCTCCTGGCAGGCGGCAAAACACAGTTCACATAGGGATAAAGAGCAACAGCTCCCCCAGAACTGATCACAATCAGAGCAGGAGCTGAACACACATACTCACATCGCTAGGTTCAGGAACTCAATGCGAAGCTCTGGCGATGCCCCAAAGGGGGACGGAACTTTATATAGCAGCTGCCTCACAGTGAAAGGCTGGAGCAGCAATTGTAGCACACACCCATTCCTCATAAAAGCAGGGGAGGTGTGGCCGTGCGCACCCTAAGCAAGGCCAAACAAATCAGCATTGCAGAGGACACCTGGCGAGAGCTGCAAGCCTGAACAAATGTGGTAAGCCATACACAATGTAGAGGACATATTAACCCACGGATAGCTTTCCACAGCAGCAGCCAGGGACCGCACCAGCGGGTGGTCTTGTAAAGCAGCGGAGCCACGCACGCATGTACGGCTACGCAGCGGGGCAGGGACCTGAGCAGCATCCATAACGGTAACAGGCAACAGTATCCATGCTAGTTAGGAGGAGAGGAGCAAAGGGTTAATGCAGACATGCAGAGTAACGTCGGGGAAGCAAAGTACAAACACACCGGCGTTACAGTCTGCATGACCCAGAATGAGAAGACTGCCATCCTCAGGACTGCAGATTCAACGCCCATGCCATTAAATTGAGAGATCGAGAATTCTGGTGGAAAAGGGGACCCCGAGAGAGTAAGTCTGGTGAGTTCCTGAGTAGGTTGACCAACTGTGCATACTACGCTATTCTGGTCCAGCCTGGAGTCACTAGGATTACTGGAACTCCTTCCACTTTGATCTTGATGAGATCAGGGGAAAAAGATAAAAAAGATACAGAAGATGAAACAGACCATGGTATTTTAATTCTTTTACAGGGGACATTGGCTTCAGTGGATTGGGTGTAAGGTGAGTATACGTGTTTTGGTACATTTAGGTTCATTAAAGGGCACCTGTCACCCCCTCCAGGCGTTTTTAAGTAAAAGAGGCACCTTGTGCAGCACTTATGCTGCATTCTGTCAAGGTGGCTCTTTTACTTAGTCTCTGTTCCACCGCAGAAATAATCGCCTGGAGGGGGTGACAGGTGCCCTTTAAAAGGAGTCTGTCTTATATGAAATAAAAGACCTTAATATGGGTGTTTTTTTTTACAATTTGACTATGGGGTTAGTAGTAAATGCATCTTATAGACCCCTCTCCATTAGTAACCTCTGGGCTTGATCTCACCTAACAAAACAAAGGTGACATCAACCCCAATACTATCACCCCACTTGCCGCCGCACCAGGGCAAGTGGGAAGAGTGACGCTAAGGCAGGGGTCAGACTTGCGAGAAACTCGCACGAGTCTCACATCTTAATACTCGGCACTGCCTCCGGCACTCAGGATCGGAGCGCTTAGCTGCATAGAAATACATGGAGCCACGCACCCCAGTCCCGAGTGCCGGCGGCAGTGCCAGGTATTGAGATGCAAGACTCGTGCAAGTTTCTCGCAAGTCTGACCCGGCCTAAGTGCAAGATTTGGCTTATCCTATGGATCCATCATTTCTGGGTATGACAGATCGCAGGAGAAAGGGTGTGTCAACTTCACCCACCTCTGGGGAGGGGAGAGAAGGACCCAGCAGGGATCGGCTCTCTGGCGCCATCACTTGCCCCAGGTCAGTCAGGGAACTGCACCGAGGGCAAATAGTCGCCTTAAAGGCTTCCCTTATAAAGTACAAGTTATTGAGGCGCTCCCAGTGAGGGGGGATATACATCACCAGTCCAGGCTGGGGCTATATATCAGAAACCAACCCGGGTAGTATATAACCAATGGAGCGTGCAGACGTGGGGATTCGTGAATCGATATAAAAGAGCAGCTTAAGATTAATTTTATGTTGAATCGCCGAAATGCGCTCTAGAAATATACAGATATATATTTACAAGAACAGATATGCAAGTATACAGTCAAGAGTGTAGTACAAGGGTAGGGTATAGATAAATTGCAATTACTGTGTTATGTAGCATGTGACCACAGGGAGGCGGTGATGGATCACAGGTCCAACTCTTTGTTACGCGATTCCCTGGCCACTTCTGGTAACGGGCTTCCTGCCAGTAGAAAAACTGAGTTCAAAATGAGGAGCTGCCCATTATCCCCAGGGCTGCTCCCTCCCACATGCTGCACCCACCCCTGGGCTGGGCCGTCTCCCCCCTCCCATATCTGAGAGTATGATTTTCCAGCCAGAACCGAGGATGGCCCATAATTTTCGACCGAAGGTCCAAATAAGACGGTAGAGGCACCACTTGATTCCGCTGGATTTTATCTGTGCAGGGAGACCAAAACAGGATTTTGGTTGCTTACCGTAAAATCTGTTTCTCAGAGTCTTCATTGGGGGACACAGGAACTGTGAGTGTGTGCTGCTGTCACTAGGAGGTTGACACTATGCATGAAAAAAAGTTAACTCTGCCTCCGCAGTATACACCCCTCTGACCGGCTGTAGGACAATCAGTTAGTGAAAAAACAGTAGGAGGAGACATCATGTAAGTCATCATATATTCATTACATATAATAAAATCATGGGAAGGCGCTGTGTTCCCAATGAAGACTCAGAGAAAACAGGATTTTGGTTGCTTACCGAAAAATCGTTCTCATTCGTCTCATTGGGGGACACAAGAACCGTGGGACATCCAAAAGCAGTCCCTGGGGTGGGAAAAGACAGCAACTTCCTTCAGGTCGGAGAACTCACCACTGCCGCCTGCAAGATTCTTCTGCCTAGGCTGGCGTCCGCTGAAGCATAGGTATGGACCTTATAGAGCCTTGAAAAGGTATGCACGGACGACCATGTGGCAGCCTTGCACAACTGCATGGCTCATGCCCTGTTGTGCACCGCCCAGGAGGCGCCCACCGCCCAGGTTGAATGGGCCTTGACCCCAGCAGGGGACCCCCTGTCCTTTACTCGGTAGGCTTCCAGAATTGCCATTCTGATCCAGCTGGCAATTGTTGCCTTAGAGGCCAGCAGGCCTCTTCTCGCCCCATTGGGGATAACAAAGAGCGTGTCTGCCTTCCTGAAAGGAGCGGTCCTGGCCAGATAGATCCTTATTGCCCTGACCAGGTCTAGCTTATTCAAAGAACGCTCCAGAGGATGGGTTGGAGCGGGACAAAATGACGGAATGATTATATCCTCGTTCAGATGGAAGGCCGATACCACTTTGGGAAGAAAGTTAAGAGGAGGCCACAAAACAACCTTGTCCTGGTGCATAGTTAGGAATGGAGGACAATGCTGCTAATTCTGAAACCCGCCTAATAGAGGTGATGGCTACGAGAAATACCACCTTCCAGGACAGCAAAGACATCGGAGCTTCCTGTAGGGGTTCAAAGGGTGAACCTGTCAAGGCTTCCAAGACCAAGTTAAGATCCCATGGAGCCACAGGGGATCTGTAAGGAGGGGACGCATGTGCCACTCCTTGCAGAAAGGTCTTAACCTGTAAGCGGGAGGCCAAATTCTTTTGAAAAAGAATAGAGAGATCAGATACCTGGTCTTTCAAGGAACTTAGGGCCAGCCCGCCATCTAACCCTGCCTGGAGAAAAGCTAGGACAGCTGGCAGGGAACAGGGCATAGGTGTGACGTGATTAGACTCACACCAGCCAAAATAGGCCTTCCAGGCTCGATAATAGACCCTGGAAGAGGAAGGCTTCCTAGCCTGGATCATTGTATTAATGACTCGGTCCGAAAAAGCCGCTGTTCTCAGTATTATGGTTTCAACGGCCATGCTGTCAAGTTGAGCAACCGAGAATTTGGGTGGTAAAACAGCCCCTGAGCCAGGAGCTCTGGTCTGTTGGGGAGTCTCCAGGGGGTGCCTGTGAGAAGATTGACAATTTCTGCAAACCAGGCCCTCCTGGGCCAGTACGGGGCGATCAATATGACCAGCACTCTTTCCAGCTTGATCTTCTTTAGCAGCCTGGGCAGGGAACAGGTAAGGGAGTCTGAACTGTGTCCAGGGAATGACCAGCGCGTCGACCTCTATTGCTAGAGGATCGTGGTATCTTGAGACAAACTGTTGGACCCTTCTGTTCTGTCGCGATGCCAGGAGGTCCACATCTGGAGTCCACCATAGCTGGCATATCTGACGGAACACTTCCTGGTGTAAGGACCATTCCCCTGCCGCGAGCCCCTTCTGACTGAGGAAGTCGGCGGCCGTGTTGTCTGTGCCAGGACAGTAAACTGCCGGAATTGCGGTTTCTGCCCAGTTGAAGATTCTGGATACCTCGGCCAGTGCCCTGGGACTTCTGGTTCCCCCTGGTGATTGATGTATGCCACCACCATGGCGTTGTCCGTTTGAATCTGGACTGGCTGGTTGTTGAGGTATCTTTCCCAATGTAGAAGTGCTAGAAAGACCACCCTCAGTTCTAGAATGTTGATTGATAGTTAGGATTCTTGCCTCGACCATCGTCCCTGGACAGTCAGGTGGCGGAATACCACACCCCAGCCCAGGAGACTGGCATCTGTAGTTACTACCTGCCAGTGGACAGGGGGAAAAGGCCATCCCAGATGAACAAAGGGGGAGGTCCGCCACCATTTGAGGGACTCCCTGGTATGAATGGAAGGGAGGAAGGGGCGATCCAGTGAAGAGATGGACCTGTCCCCACTGAAGGAGGATGTTCCTCTACAGTATCCTGGAACGGAACAGGGCAAAGGGTATTGCCTCTGAAGCTGCCACCATTCTTCCCAGGACTCTAATGGCAGCGTGAAAGGATAGAAGCCAGAATTTCAACAGAGAGCGAATTCCCTGCTGGAGGGTAATCCACTTTCTTTCTGGGAGAAAGACCCTTGAGCGGCGGGTGTCGATTACGATTCCTAAGAATTCTAGGTGTTGTATTGGCGTTAGGTGGGATTTCTCCCTGTTTATGATCCAACCAAACCGGGAGAGCGTGTTTAAAACTACCGCTAGATTTTCCTGGGCCTGAGCGAAGGAAGGCGCCCTGACGAGAATATCGTCGAGATATGGTACCAATATTATGCCTCTGACCTTTAATATAGCTACCATCGCTGCAATAATCTTTGTAAAAATTCTGGGGGCTGTTGCCAGGGCAAATGGCAGGGCCACAAACTGGAAATGCTGATTTTGGACAGCAAAACGCAGAAACCTCTGATGTCCCTGAAAAATGGGGACGTGTAGGTAGGCGTCCTGGATATCTATGGAACATAGGAATTCCTGATCCTCCATAGACGTAATTACAGACCGAATCGATTCCATCTTGAAATGGCGTAAGCGGACCCATCTGTTTAGCCTTTTCAGGTCTCGTATGGGACGAACTGAGCCATCCTTTTTTGGTATCACAAACAGGTTTGAGTAAAAGCCGGTAAAACGTTCCTGCTCGGGAATGGGTACGATTACTCCTGCGTTGAGGAGATAGTCGATTGCTGCAAAAACACCTAAAACTATAGCAACGTCTTTCGGTGGCTGCAATAGAAAGAAGCGATCTCGCGGAAGCGCGTTGATGTCTATCTTGCATCCTGTTGATACTGCCTCCTTTACCCAGATATCCTCTACCGAATTCTACCAGACATCTCTGAAGAGGAGAAGGCAGCCTCCTAGTCTGGGGGAGGTACTGGGAAGGGATCCCTGCTGGCGTCAGGCTGAATTGGCTCTGCCCGGCCCTGACCTGGTAGCTCTGCTGTTGGAACTGCGGGAATGCCATTACAGGGTGGCCCGAAATTATTATTATTTATTTATATAGCGCCATTAATTCCATGGTGCTGTACATGAGAAGGGGGGTTACATACAAAGTTATAGATATCGTTAACAGTAAACAAGTTTCCACAACAAATTTACAATGACAGACTGGTACAGAGGGGAGAGGACCCTGTCCTTGCGGACTTACATTCTACGAGATAGCGGGGAAAAGACAAAAGGTCGGGGGTGCAGCAGCTCTGGTGGTGATGAGGCGGCAACTCAGGCAGTGGTGAGGTGGCAGAATGGTTATTGCAGTCTGTAAGCTTTCCTGAAAAGATGGGTTTTCAGGTTCCGTTTGAAGGATCCGAGGGTGGTGGATAATCGGACGTGTTGAGGCATGGCATTCCAGAGGATAGGGGATATTCGGGACAAATCTTGGAGGCGGTTGTGTGAGGAACGAATAAATGTGGAGGAGAGTAGGAGGTCTTTGGAGGATCGAAGAGTACGTGAGGGAAGATATTGGGAGATTAGTTCAGAGATATAGGGAGGGGAAAGGCTGTGAATGGCTTTGTAGGTCAGTGTTAGTAGTTTGAACTGGATTCATTGGGGAATTGGGAGCCAATGGAGGGATTTGCAGAGGGGGGAGACAGGGGAGTAGCGAGGAGAGAGGTGGATTAGTCGGGCAGCAGAATTGAGGACAGACTGGAGTGGTGCAAGAGAGTAGGGAGGCCACAGAGGAGGGTGTTGCAGTCAAGGCGGGAGATGATGAGGGCATGTACAAGAGTTTTAGTAGACTGAGGACTGAGGAAGGGACGGATTCTGACAGGAGGTGGCAAGAGATTGGACGTGCGGTTTGAAGGACAGGGCAGAGTCGAGAGTTACTCCAAGGCAGCGGATTTCAGGTGCGGGAGAGAGCATGATGCCATTTACCATAATAGATAGATCGGGTAGGGAAGATACGTGAGATGGAGGAAAGATAATGAGTTCAGTTTTGTCTACGTTGACTTTTAGGAAGCGAGAGGTGAAAAAGGAGGATATGGCTGATAGACACTCCGGGATTCTGGACAGCAGAGAGGTGACATCTGGGCCAGAGAGGTAGATCTGAGTGTCATCTGCATACAGGTGATACTGGAAGCCATGGGACTTTATGAGTTGTCCTAGGCCAAGAGTATAGATGGAAAAAAGTAGGGGCCCCAGGACAGAGCCTTGGGGGACTCCAACAGAGAGGGGGCGGGATGAGGACATAGTGTGGGAGTGGGAAATGCTGAATGTGCGGTCAGAAAGGTATGAGGAAATCCAGGACCGGGTGAGGTCTTTTATGCCAAGGGAAGAAAGAAGCTGTAGCAGTAGGAAGTGGTCAACTGTGTCAAAGGCAGAGGACTGGTCAAGAAGGAGGAGGATGGAGAACTGTCTGTTAGCTTTGGCTGTAAGTCATTAGTAATTTTGGTCAGGGCAGTTTCAGTGGAGTGGTGGGGGCAGAAGCCAGATTGCAGGATGTCAAGGAGGGAGTTAGATGAGAGGTGGGAGGAAAGTTGAGCATGGACATGCTGTTCAAGGAGTTTGGAAGCAAACGGGAGCAGTGATATGGGGCGATAGCTAGGCATAGCAGTTGGGTCAAGGTTTGATTTTTTGAGGATGGGTGTTATGGTGGCATGTTTGACGGCAGAGGGGAAGGTACCAGAAGTTAGGGATAGGTTGAAGAGATGGGTTAGGGCTGGAATGATCATGTTAGTGAGGTTGGGGAGCAGGTGGGAAGGGATGGGGTCAAGTGCACAGGTGGTGAGGCGTGATTTGGAAAGGAGATGAGTAAGCTCTTCAGTGATGTTGGAGAGGGAGGTTATTAGGGAAGGGCAGAGGTCTGGTATGTGGAGTCGTCTGGCAGGCGGTGTTTTTTTCCATCACCGCTCTGCGACCCTGGATGCTTGTTGAAGTTTTTTGGTGAGGTTGTTGTGCCAGGGTTGCCTATTGTTTGTCGCAATTTGCTATGCATGAGAGGGGTGGCTGAGTCTATGGCTGATGTGAGGGTGGCGTTGTAGAAAGCAGTGGCACTGTCCGTGTTGTGGAGTGAAGATATGGAGGACAGAGGTAGAAGAGAGTCTGAGAGTCTGTGAATGTCTAGGTGTGCGAGGTTTCTGCGAAGATGTCCTAGTGGCTGGACATGGGGGGCAAGTGAGAAGGACAAGGATGAGAAGGTGAGTAGATGGTGGTCAGATAGGGGGAAGGGAGAGGTTGTGAGATTAGATAGGGAACAGAGGCGGGTGAAGATGAGGTCTAATGTATGTCCATCTGTGTGGGTGGCTGTGGAGGGCCACTGAGTAAGTCCAAAGGATGAGGTAAGTGACAGGAGTTTGGAGGCTGCTGGCTGGTGGGTGTCAATGGGGATGTTGAAGTCCCTCATGATAATGTTGGGGATGTCCGCAGAGAGAAAGTGGAGGAGCCAGGTGGAAAATTGGTCAATGAAGGTAGTGGCTGAGCCCGGTGTTCGGGATATGACAGCTATTTGGAGATTAGAGGGAGAGGAGATACAGACAGAGTGAACCTCAAAAGAAGGGAGGATAAGGGAGGGTGGGGGTTGGATAGGGTTGAAGGAGCAGTTTTTAGAAAGGAGGAAACCTTCGAAATGATACCTTCCTCCTATCTCTCGGTGCTTGCGACCTCTGCGGGCCCTGAGCATAAGTGCCCGTCGCTGGGGTACGGCGAAAGAGCTGAGCCCTACGTTTGAAAACATGTCGACGAGGTTTGGCCTGAGGGAGAAGGGAGCTTGTACCCCCCTTGCATCCTTAATGAATTGATCTAACATTGACCCAAAGAGCCGGGTGCCCTGAAACGGCAGATTGGTCAGTGATTTCTTTGAGGACAAATCAGCCTGTCAAGCCTTTAGCCAGACTGTCCGCTGGACGGCTACTATGTTACTGGATGCTTGAGCTGCGCAAGACGCAGCATCCAGGGCTGCTGATACCATATACCTCCCGGCATGAGAGATTTGATCTGCGAACTCCGCCAGTTCCGCTGGTGGTGCCCCGGCCAATATGCCCTGTCTAAGCTGTTTGGCCCATTCTCTAACAGACTTAGCTACCCAGGCTGAGGCGAAGGCTGAACACAATGTAGCGGCTGCTGCCTCAAAGGTGGATTTTGCCAGGGATTCTATCCTCCTATCATTGGGATCTTTTAGGGCTGCCCCACTGGTGAGTGGGAGGACTGTATTGGTAGCGAGTCTGGACACTGGTGGGTCCACCGAAGGGGTGGCGGTCCAGTTGGCGGTGAGATCTGGAAGGAAGGGATATAGAATCCCAAAACGATTCCCTCTCTGAAACCGCCTGGTTGGGTTATCCCTTTCCCTGGCCAACACTTCCTCAAAATCCTTGTGGGAGGTGAAGACCCTAGAGGGGGACTTATGACGCTTAAATGAAAAAACCTGATCATTAGGTTTTGATGTGGTGTCCCCAATGTTAAGTCTTATTGACTGTGGCAATGAGGCCCTGAATCATATCCTTGACCTGGGACTGTTCTGACCCGTACTCAGAACCCTCCTCTGAGTGTGTATCTGATAATGCCTCGCCTGATTCCGGGGATGAGGACCGGGAGGAGGCAGACGGCCAGAGGAATTCTGGCGGTGAGAAGGGGACCTGGGTTGGTGGTCCTGTCTAAACCTTTTACTGCCTCTAGAAGGCCCAAAAAGGAGGCTCCTTTTGTGCTCCTGTGTCCACTGGAGTCTGAAGTGGCAATCTGTTAAGCACCGTTATCAAGGTCTGTGATACCTTGGTAAAGTCGGCCACGGACTTAGATAAGGAAGAGGCAAATCCTGGACACTCGCTGTCTCCCGTGGTGATGGATGGCCTCTGGGCGGTAGGCAAGGTGGCTTCCTCCTGCTCCAGGGGTAATGTGGGAGCTCTGACAGGCAAAGCGGGGGGCTGCACCTGCTCTCTAGCGTAGGTGACACCGTAGGTCTGCTGCAATTTGAGCAGAGTGGCGAGGACTGACCTGAAGGAAGCCTGACATTGCATTTGGTACATACAAAATACTTGACCAAGGTCACTGAAGCGGATGAGGAGGAGCGGGACTGCTCTCCCTTGGGCATACTGACAGGTTTTACCTAGTGCCGACCGTCGGGGGTAGAGAGTGGAGTGAGGGAGCAACCTGTAGTGTAGTACTCACATACCCACGACCTGTGTCCCCGCCGCAGCTGCCGCCCGAAGGCTGATGGCAGCGGCAGGGATGTTCACCTCGCTCTCTAGAAGCCTTATGAAATCCCCGCCTGGAAGGCGGGGCCTTGCTATGGCCTCCTGGAGCACCAAGATGGCGCTGGTACAGGAAGAGGAAGCCGGGGGCGGAGCCTGCCGGGAGCCGGAATCTGGCGTCGGCCGTGCTGGGCTCCTGCTGGAGCCCAGGGCCATAATGCTGCCACGGGAGGAGGCTGGAACCGCGCTGCACCGTGTGCTTGAAAGTAAGTGTTGGCTCTTAAATTAAGTATAGAGCCATGGCTGCAACCCCGAGTGCTGATTACAGCGGTCACATTCAGCCAGAGCGGCTGGTGAGCAGTTCATACAACCTCCAGTTCACCCCATAACAGGGATCGGTTTACCTGCATGAAAAGATTGCTGTCCCAAACCTTTTCTGCAGGGCGTCTCTCGATCATCAGGCTCTGGTGGGCGAGTGATGAGAGACGAAGGTCAGGACCAGGAGTTGTCACCTGAACACGAGTCCTGTGTTAGGGGATAGGGTCCTGCCCGCGGGATTCATGGGGATACGGGGTGGTAGTACACGCCGTACTCATAATCCCGGTGTGGGAATACAGATGTAGCATATCTACTCTGTATCCCTCCATGGTTACCTGAAAAGGAACGACGCACATTGACGTAGGCATGGGTCTGCGAGAGACCTCTATCCACCTCCTACTGACACTAAGCAAAACTGATTGTCCTACAGTCGGTCGGAGGGGTGTATACTGCGGAGGCGGAGTTAACTATTTCATGCATAGTGTCAACCTCCTAGTGAGAGCAGCACACACCCACGTGTTATGAGCTCATTTTCTGCTCCACCAGTTGAGAGTTCCCCTTCCGTTCTCCCTCTGGTGGTGACAGGAGGTAGTGAGGTTGGTTTAATTGGTAGTGATCTGCCACCTGGTGAGGAAGATAACGATTGGATCTCTGGAGTATCAGACTGGATATAAGACAGCCGACGCCCTATCCTGGTGCTGGTGATTCAGTCTGCTTCTCAGGTCTTGGACTCAGCTCTGTTCCAGTCTTCTCAAGTTAAGTTTGTTTTTGCTAATGTTCACACTTGCTCTTGTTGGTCAATTCAGTTTTTTGTGTGGTCAGCCAGCCCGGCTAGGCTGTGCTGAATTTGCACTCTTATTTATCTGTATTTGCCAACTTGCCTTTTTTTGTCCCTTATTAGATTGGCCTCTTTTTGCTCTGTCTCAGAATATTTGAGTGCTGATATAGTGGGAGAAGTCTAGTGACTTCAGGGTTAATTTTGCTATCAGTTGTGTTGGACATTTTTGTAGGGTTTTTGGCAGATTGCAGACAGTGTCTTTCCTTTCCTGTCCTTTCTAGTTAGTTTGGCCCCATCGTTTGCTCAGCCTATTTTCCTGCCTTTGTTTGTGTTTTCATCTTGTTTCACCGTCAATACATGTGGGGGGCTGTCTTTCTTTTGGAGCCTGCTCTGGGGCAGTTGGTTTTCCTCTTTTCCTGCTTTAGGCTTATTTAGTTCTCCGGTTGTGACGAGGCATCTAGGACCACCGTAGGAACGCTCCACGACTGCTGCTAGTTGCGTGTTAGGATCAGGGGTCTGCAGTCTGCATAGTTACCAACCTCTTTGGTTTTCTGAGACTTAGCTTGTGTTTTTTATTTCCTCCTCGGCAACCCGTTCATAACACCCACGGTTCCTGTGTCCTCCAATGAGACGAAAGAGAAATACGGCTACTGTATTTAATTCCTGGTAGCTATGCTTTATAACTCCATCCTGGTAGCTATGCTTTATAACTCCATAACGCAAGGTTCTGGAGGTGGCTGCGTGGTCTGGGCGTATGGGGAAAGGAATGCCGATTCCGATTATCTGCTTTGCTAAGCGATATTGCATTCTGTTATTATAGGTCATTTTCCATATTCCGTATCTCAGAGCTTTGCACTAGTTAGTCTGGGATCTGTTGTGCCACGATGGCTGCCTGAGTCAAACAAAGGAAGCCAGTTGGCTTGTAGCTGTACAAGAGTTCACACCCCTGTGATAATTGCTTGACACAGGGTCTATGTCCCCACTGGAGAGAGCTTCAAAAGCCTGGTTGCTTGGGCTGTGTCATGTCCGCCATGTCTGCCATGTCTGTTTTGTCTCAAGAACTCCTGGAGCGATGTGCATGTGCATATCTTGTGTGCTATCCTGCTCGTTCCCTAGAGCAGTGTGCACACTCACCTCATGTCTGAGCTGCAGGATGCCTGCGTTTCTGCTCTGTCTTCTGTGATCTTCTCGTCATGTCTAGAATCTCTGATCAGGTGTCCCTGTCTGGATCCTGCACTGTCTGGTTCTGCAATCATCTCGTCATGTCTGGAACGCTGATCATGTGACCTTTCCTAGGATCCTGCACTGTCTGGTTTGGTAATCATCTCGTCATGTCTAGAACTCTGATCATGTGACCTGTCTAGGTTTCAGCACTGGTTCGGCAATCATCTCGTCATGTCTAGAACTCTGATCATGTGACCTGTCTAGGTTTCAGCACTGGATCTGCAGTCGTCTCGTCATGTCTGGAACTCTGATCATGTGACTGCGCTCTGTTATCCTGTGGATCTGAACCCGGAAGTGCTCCCCTGGTCCTGACCTGGAAGAGGTGGTGCTATGCCCTATATCAGGCTGCCCCTTCCTATGCTCAGGGCCTGAGTATTGTGTGGTGTCCCTGCATGGTTGCTTGGTCTGTGGGGCACGCCCACTATTCTGTACCCTTGCACTCTGCTCTGTCGTGCGTCTCTGCACACGCTCCGTGCTCGTATTCCGTCTCTTGTCTTGTCTAGTGTTTGTCCTTCATGCCATGTTCTGTCCCTGCTCTGCTTTGCCTTGTAGTCCTTGTTTACTCTGATTCTGATCCGTGTTTCTGTCCTCGTGTCAGGTCTCGCTCTGCTTTGTGGCTTCAGGTACCCTGCCTCTGTCTCTGTTCCTGGTGTGTCCTTACACGTGCAGGTATCCATCTATGTATCGTGTCCCTGACGTGTCTCCTCACACGTGCAGGCCTCCGCTCTGAACCTCTCCCTGGCGTGTCTCTACACGTGCAGGCCTCCGCTCTGAACCTCTCCCTGGCGTGTCTCTACACGTGCAGGCCTCGCTCTGTACCCTGTCTAGTCCCAAGGTCCTTCCTTGGCCCGGCTCTGGGCTTCAGCCTACGCTCCGCTGCTAGACTGTCCCTGTCCCTGGCGTGTCTCTACATGTGCAGGCCTCCGCTCTGAATCTCTCCCTGGCGTGTCTCTACACGTGCAGGTCTCTGCTCTGCACCCTGTCTAGTCCCAAGGTCCTTCCTTGGCCCGGCTCTGGGCTTCGGCCTACGCTCCGCTGCTAGACTGTCCCTGGCATGCTCTTTGCATGCGCAGGTCTCTGCCTCGTTCTTTGTATTGTCTCTGATGTTTCGTTCGCCCTTGCACTTTTCGCACCAGGCTTTGCCGTACTGTCTGTACACGTCTGTCCTGTGTCTTTGCCTAGCCCTGCCTTGTGGCTCCGTGCCTCCGTGCACGTGCCTGGTCGCCTGTGCCTGTCTAGTGTGCCTCAGCCATGCCGCCTCTAGCCGTGCTCGCCTGTGTGCCTCAGCTGTTCCCCGTCCAGTGCTATAGTGGTCTGGCTGCGTGGCCCCGCAGCGGTGCCGCCTCTAGTCGTGCCCGCTTGCAACTGCCATCGTCAGTACCACCTGCCGGTGCTCCCAGCCGTGGTCTCTGTGCTCCCTTGCACTCACGCTGGTTCTCGCACTGTGCCTTTTCGTGCTTCTCTTGCACAAAGTCTTTGTCTCTTTTACTCTGCTCTGAACCCTAGTTAGCCTGCCGGACTCCGTAACCTGCTGCCAGAGGTCCGGACCTAGTTGAGTGCGGCCTGATGTCTGGATCTGACGTCCGTAGCCTGATTCCTGGACCCTGTCGGTCGATGCCAGCACCCCGGATTCCGATGCCATTGAATCTGACCTGTCCCTGGCATGCCCCTTGGCATGCGCAGGTCACCATCCTGTGAACCTGACCAGTCCCTGGCATGCCCCTCGGCATGCGCAGGTCTCTGTCCTGTGAACCTGATCCTGGCGTGTCCGTTGACACGCACCATGTCACTAACTCTCTTGTTTCCTTGCATGGAACCCTGGCTAACTTCTGGATGTCCGGATCCTGCTGATCACCCTCTGAGCTACAGACCCTGATGCCCTGGTTGATCATGGACTGTTGTCCTGAGTCCGATGTCCGCATACCATCTGCACGTTCCATGCTTGGACCTCGGCGTGCTATTGCACGCACCCTGTTATACGAACTGTGTGTTCACGTTTGCTCCTGTTGCACCCTGAAGAGTTCCACAAGTCTTGGACCTCTGCGTGCCCTTGCACGCACCTTGTCTTATGTTCTGTGTGTTCACGTTTTGCACCTGTTGTACCTGAAGTCTTCCTGAATGAAGTTTCTTTGAATTAATGACTCGTCTTGCCTTGTCTTGTTTCCCTGAGCCGGCCGTCTGGTCCAGCTGCCGTGGTGGCTCACCCCCTTGGTCTTGCCCCTGACACTCCCTGTATAGGGGGTGGTTCTCATTAGGTCAGCTCGCCCCAGGTGGGTGGGTGCCACGGCCCAGAGGGGCCACTCTTTCTAAGAAGAACGACTCAGAGTAAGCTGACACTCGTCACAGGCTGATTAAAGGAAAACAATAATTGGTCTTGTGGAATCCCAAGGGTGGGGGCTGAGTTTAGGAGCATTCATTCTGGGCCAAAATGTATCTGACAGGGCCTTCCATCAGATTTCAAAATAACAATTAGATATTTTCCCATGTCTCACACTGGGGCAGCTGAAAACTGATTTTAGTCTGGGAGGGGGCTAAAATCAATGGCCCCTAGCTAAGCTATTAATATCAGCCCAAAACTATCTGCCTAGACTTTGCTGCTATTATTCATAGGGCGACACTATGCCTTTTTTTGGGGGGTCCCCCATTTAATAACCAGAAAAGGCTAAGAATGCAGCTGTGGCTGATATTAATAGCTTGGGGAGCTCCATGGGTATTACAACCTTGCCATGCTATAAATATCTGCCCCCAGCTGTCTGCTTTTCCTCTGCTGGTTAATAAAATGTTGGGGGATCCCAAGCCATTTTTCATGTATTTATTAAATACATATACAGTAAGCTACGTATGCACTGTACTAATAGGTCACTGACTTATCTATGTGTATATGTCTATTCAAATTTGTCAGGTCATGCTGTGATTTTACTGTACGTGGCTGCTGAAATGTCAGGTTTTTAAAGACATGGGTGTGTTAAAATCGGACAGCACTGGCATTGTCAGAGTGCCATGCGATTTTATTTTATTTTTTTAAATCACACCCATTGACTTGCATTAGCGACTCTCATCCGAGATACAGGGAAAATCGCAACATGCAATCTTTTTTTCCACAGTCCGATTTCAGCTGAGAAAAAAGTAAAAAATTGCAGGTGAGTAGGGAATTATAGATCAGTATTGGTCAGAGTTGATACAGAAAAGATGTATCTTTGTACCGTGTTAGTCAGTAGATAGAAAATCTTTTCAGTTAGCCATTAAGGACTCTCAATTCTGAATATTGGTCAGAGTGCAATCCGATTTTTTATTGAATTGTACTAGACAGTTTTTGTTGTAGATGAGTATGTGCCCTTACTGGGAGTTCAATTTATAATGTGGATGGCCGGTTCACACACCGGCCAGTGTGAAAGCGATGCTTGCTTAGGTAAATGCCACTCAGACTGCAGGGTAACTTATGCTACAAGCTGTATACTACAGCATAAAAAAAAAAAAATAAAGAGATTGCAAAGTTGCTTGTTTTTAGAAGCCATTCACAACTGTAATCATTATTAAGAAAACCCCTTTTAAGTATTTAATAGGTTCAGTTCTGTCAAACGTAAGCAGTGGTAAAATGTCTGCAGTTTTCATGAAAGGGAGACCTCAGAAGTGAGGAAAAGTGTGTATCCTGCACTGTCCAACATCTGTAAGAATCATATCCACAGCAAAGAGATAGTCAAACAATTGTTACACATCTGTCGGTGACGTACAGCTCTGCCACATTGGACTTTTGGAAAGAATTTTACACACTAGGCAAATGCGAGATGGCAATGAGAACAGTATCCAAGCCGTGCAGCACGCAGGGCGTTATATTTTGGTGGGGAAGGGGGGTTGTTTTGGATGAGCTGACGATTACTTTCTCACATTTTCACTTTTAGATTATTTTATTGTAGATAAAATTACGAGGCTAGAAACCGCAATTCTGTTTTTTTTTCTTCGTAGAATTTACTACATGACAAATGACACTGCTTTGTTGGTTTATAAGTTTCTGACAATACTACATTTATAAAAAGTTCTGCGTCTTTCCACATCTTTACAATAAATTCACTTTTTACATTTGTTTTTTGTCATAATGTTTGTTTTTTCCACCAATGAAGCTGAGTGGGGGCTTGCTTTTTTTCCCCCACTTTCGCAGGACGAGCTGTAGTTTCTAATTGTAGCATTCTGAGCATGTACATTTTTGTTTTTTAAAGGGAGGTGAGCAAAAACAGTTTATTCTGGCAATTTACTTTTTTAATTTTTTTTTTTTTTGCAGAATTTACATATAAGATAAATTTGATAATTATTGAGGTAGTAATATTTTTTTTGCATTCTCTAGTAGCGAAATGAACAATAAAAAAACCACACTTTAAAAAAAAACCAAAGTTTAGCTCTATTTACTTGGTATCTTTGTTGCTGAGGACACTCAGTGGTGTGATCACTGATCTGACACACCGCAGTACTTCTGTATTGCAGTGATTGTACTAGTCAGTTTCACATTGGACAGCCAGCCTCTTGGACCCCAATTGATGGCCGAACCGGAGGTTGTTTGGTCTCCGGCTGCTATGGCAAGCAGCGGCACCATGCAATCGAGAGGGGTGCCAAAGTGATACAGAGAGGGCTTTCTCCCACCGTGGTCAGGTTAAAAGGTTACGATCAGTGCTAGCAAATACAAACATGTTGATTTTAGTATATAAGCTGCTAATGAAGTTGATAAAATATTGTGATGAAGATCATCTGGAATCCTGTTACAAAATTTCCTCCCAGGGACGTGGCTTAGGCAGCTGATGGACTAGGTTGTGCTGTCTGTGGGCTCTGAGGACTCCTCAATTAATTTGACGATAAAACCCGCTATTTAGCATATTTTTGGTGACAAAACATCACAGACTGTTTATGAGTACATTACGGTCAACTTTTGTGTCCGTTTTCTGTCATAAAATATTTATTTGGGCCAATTCGGACGATTTTCATTTGAGGCCTGTCACAATCTGACTGGACTGAAGCCTTGAGGCATTTACGCCTCGCCTACACGGTGCTTCCCTGCAACCCCTTTGGACCAACACAAATGGTCCTATTACCTCCTACAAACCTGGTATTACCACCAATTATCCACATTTTATTTTATTTGAGATTAACCCCTTCACCCCCCAAGGGTGGTTTGCACGTTCATGACCGGGCCAATTTTTACAATTCTGACCACTGTACCTTTATGAGGTCATAACTCTGGAACGCTTCTATGGATCCCGGTGATTCTGACATTGTTTTCTCGTGACATATTGTACTTCATGTTAGTGGTAAAATTTCATTCAAATAACTTGCGTTTATTTGTGAAAAAAATGGAAATTTGGCAAAAATTTTGAAAATTTCGCAATTTTCCAACTTTGAATTTTTATGCCCTTAAATCACAGAGATACTGCACACAAAAACTTGATAACTAACATTTCCCACATGTTTACTTTACATAAGCACAATTTTGGAACCAAAATTTTTTTTTTGTTAGGAAGTTATAAGGGTTAAAAGTTGACCAGCGATTTCTCATTTTTACAACACCATTTTATTTTTAGGACCACATCACATTTGAAGCCACTTTGAGGGGTCTATATGATAGAAAATACCCAAAAGTGACACCATTCTAAAAACTGCACCCCTTAAGGTGCTCAAAAACACATTCAAGAAGTTTATTAACCCTTTAGGTGCGTCACAGGAATTTTTTTGAATATTTAAAAAAAAATGAACATCTAACTTTTTGTCACAAAAAAATACTTCAGGTTCAATTTTTTTTATTTTACCAAGGGTAACAGGAGAAATTGAACTGCAAAAGTTATTGTGCAATTTGTCCTGAGTACGCTGATACCTGATTTGTGGGGGGGGGAACGACTGTTTCGGCGCATGGCAGAGCTCAGAATGGAAGGAGCGCCGTTTGACTTTTTCAATGCAAAATTGGCTGGAATTCAGATCGGACGCCATGTCACGTTTGGAGAGTCCCTGATGTACCTAAACAGTGGAAACCCCCTACAAGTGACCCCATTTTGGAAACTAGACCCCCCAAGGAACTTATCTAGATATGTGGTGAGAACTTTGAACCCACAAGGGCTTTACAGAAGTTTATAACGTACAGCGGTACAATTAAAAAATCATTTTTTCCACAAAAATGATCTTTTCACCCCAATTTTTATTTTCCCAAGGGTAACAGGACCCTAAAAGTTATTGTGCAATTTGTCCTTAGTATGCTGATACCCCACATGTGGGGGTGAACCACTATTTGGGTGCATGGCAGAGCTCGGAAGGGAAGCAGCGCCATTTGACTTTTTGGCTGGAATTGAGATCGGACATCATGTCGCGATTGGAAAACCCCTGATGTACCAAAACAGTGGAAACCCCCCACAAATGACACCATTTTGGAAACTAGACCCCCTAAGGAACTTATCTAGATGTGTGGTGAGAACTTTGAACCGCCAAGGGCTTCACAGAAGTTTATAACATAAAGCCGTACAATTAAAAAATCATTTTTTCCACAAAAATGATCTTTTCACCCTCAATTCTTATTTTTCCAAGGGTAACAGCACCCTAAAAGTTATTGTGCAATTTGTCCTGAGTACGCTGATACCCCACATGTGGGGGTAAACCACTATTTGGGCGCATGGCAGAGCTCGGAAGGGAAGCAGCGCCATTTGACGTTTTTGGCTGGAATTGAGATCGGACACCATGTCGCGATTGGAAAGCCCCTGATGTACCTAAACAGTGGAAACCCCCCACAAATGACACTATATTGTAAACTAGACCCCCCAAGGAACTTATCTAGATGTGTGGTGAGCACTTTGAACCCCCCAGTGCTTCACAAAAGTTTATAACGCCGGGGCGTGAAAATAAAAAATTCGTATTTTTTCCACAAACATGATCTTTTAGTCACCATTTTTTTTTATTTTCCCAAGGGTAACAGGAGAAATTGGACCCCAAAAGTTGTTGTCCAATTTGTCCTGAGTAAGCGGACACCCCATATGTGGGAGAAAACTACTGTATGGACACACGTCAGGGCTCGGAAGGGAAGTAGTGACGTTTTGGAATGCAGACATTGATGGAATGGTCTGCGGGTGTCATGTTGCCTTTGGAGAGCCCCTAATGTACCTAAACAGTGGAAACCCCCCACAAATGACCCCATTTTGAAAACTAGACCTCCTAAGGAACTTATCTAGATGTGAGGTGAGCACTTTGAACCCCCAAGGGCTTCACAGAAGTTTATAATGCCAGGGCATGAAAATAAAAAAATCGTATTTTTTCCACAAACATGATCAATTATTCCCCAATTTTTTTATTTTCCCAAGGGTAACAGGAGAAATTGAACCCCAAAAGTTGTTGTCCAATTTGTCCTGAGTACGCTGACACCCCATATGTGGGAGAAAACTACTGTATGGACACACGTCAGGGCTCGGAAGGGAAGTAGTGACGTTTTGGAATGCAGACTTTGATGGAATGGTCTGCAGGTGTCATGTTGCCTTTGGAGAGCCCCTAATGTACCTAAACAGTGGAAACACCCACAAATGACCCCATTTTGGAAACGAGAACCCCTAAGGAACTTATCTAGATGTGTGGTGAGCACTTTGAACCTCCAAGGGCTTCACAGAAGTTTATAATGCCCGGGCATGAAAATAAAAAAATTGTATTTTTTCCACAAACATGATCAATTAGTCCCCAATTTTTTCATTTTCCCAAGGGTAACAGGAGAAATTGGACCGCAAAAGTTGTTGTCCAATTTGTCATGAGTACGCTGACACCCGATATGTGGGAGAAAACTACTGTATGGACACAAGTCGGGGCTCGGAAGGGAAGCAGTGCCATTTTGGAATGCAGACTTTGATGGAATGGTCTGCGGGTGTGTCATGTGCGTTTGGAGAGCCCCTGATGTACCTAAACTATTGAAACTCCCCACAAGTGACCCCATTTTGGACACTAGACCCCCCCACGGAACTTATCTAGATGTGTGGTGAGCACTTTGAACCCCCAAGTGCTTCACAGAAGTTTATAACGCTCGGACGTGAAAATAGAAAAATCATTTTTTTCCACAAAAATGATATTTTTGCCCCCAATTTTTTATTTTCCTAAGGGTAACAGGAGAAATTGGACCCCAAAAATTGTTTTGCAATTTGTCCCGAGTAGGCTGATACCCTACATGTGGGGGTAAAACACTGTTTGGGCGCATGGCAGAGCTTGGAAGGGAAGGACTTTTTCAACTCAGAATTGGCTGGAATTGAGATCAGATGCAATGTTGCATTTGGAGAGCCCCTGATGTGCCCAAACAGTGGAAACCCCCAATTCTAACTCCAACCCGAACCCCAACACACCCCTAACCCTAATCTCAGCCCTAACCCTAGCCCTAGCCCTAACCCTAATGGAAAAATGGAAATAAATACATTTTTTAATTTTATTATTTTTCCCTAACTAAGGGGGTGATAACGGGGGGGTTTGATTTACTATTTATGGCGGTTTTTATGTTTGGCGGCTGTCACACGCTAAAAGACGCTTTTTATTGTAAAAATAGTTTTTGCATCACCACATATTGAGAGCTATAATTTTTCCGTATTTTGACCCACCTAATCATGTGAGGTCTTATTTTTTGCGGGACGAGTTGACGTTTTTATTGGTACCATTTTCGGGCACGTGACATTTTTGATCGCTTTTTATTCCGATTTTTGGGACGCAGAATGAACAAAAACCAGCGTTTCATGAATTTCTTTTGGGGGAGTGCGTATACACCGTTCCGCGTGCAGTAAAATTGATAAAGCGGTTTTATTCTTCGGGTCAGTACGGTTACAGCGATACCTCATTTAGGTCGTTTTTTTATGTTTTGTTGGTTTTATGCAATGAAAACTATTTTATATAAAAAATAATTATTTTTGCATCGCTTTATTCTGCGAGCTATAACTTTATTTTTTCGCTGATGATGCTGTGTGGCAGCTCGTTTTTTGCGGGACAAGATGACGTTTTCAGCGGTACCATGGATATTTATATGCGTCTTTTTGATCGCGCGTTATTACACTTTTTGTTTGGCGGTATGATAAATCATTTTTTGCTTCGTTTTTTATTTTTATTTTTTAAGGGGTTCGCTAAAGGGGTTAACTAATGGGACAATTTTATAGGGCGGGTCGTTACGGACGCGGCGATACCTAATATGTGTACTTTTATTGTTTTGTTTTTTTTTATTTTAAAAAAAATGAAGTTATTGGGGAATATTTTTTTTTTTTTTTACTAATTTATTTGGCGATTTTTTTAAAATTATTTTTACTTTTTTTTATTTTTTTTTTTACTTTATTACATAGTCCCAGGTGGGACATCACTGTCCTGTGACAGATCGCTGATCTGTCACATCACAGATCACTGTGACAGATCAGCAATCTGTCACAGGCATTGAAGAAGACTTCCTCTTGCCTGTGCTTTGCAGGCACTGAGGAAGCCAGCTTCCTCCAGGCCCCCGTCGCCATCCTGGATTTGGGGGCCTGGAGGAAAGGAGCCCCCCGCAGCAGCGCTGCACATTGCGCTACCGTGGGGGACTCAGGGAAGCACGGAGGGAGCCCCCTCCCTGCCGATGCTTCCCTTTAACTCCCGGTACACCGTGATCATGTTTGATCGCGGTGTGCAAGGGGTTAACGTGTCGGGGGCGGTCCGTGACCGCCCCTGACACATTGTGCCGGGTGTCAGCTGTGATAATCAGCTGACACCCGGCCGCGATCAGCGGCGCTCACCACGTGGGCGCCGCTGATCGCGGTAGACGTACTATCCCGTCCATGGGCATAGGGGCCCGGGTCCCATGGACGGGATAGTACGTCGGATGTCAGGAAGGGGTTAAGACTCTATTTTGGCTAATTTCCGGATGTGACCCCAGACAATACCCAGTCTCAGTCTGACAGCAGTCAAACGGAGCCCAAGCTACCTTCCTGGTGACCCTGGACAAAGAGGATACCCCTCTGATAAACTCCCACAGCCTTGAGTTCTACAAACCCGAGATCCCAGTAAGAGACGCTGCTAATAAAGACCAGGCGCATGAGCACAACTTCCTTGCCTGGCAGACAACCCCGAGCCATTTCAGGCAATAGTGCTCCCGAACTCCTGTGTGGATACGCATATCTGCTTCCCAGCGATCCGGAGAGGCTCCCTTACCTCAGCTGGATCCACGCCGTAACCCCCGCAGCTGTCATCAGCCCCCCGGCCAGCCATTTTATTCTATTACCGGGATTACAAGCGAATCTGCAGCCGCGGTTTCGCAAGATAGCTTTACATGCCCGGCCCGCAGGAGCACTTCTCAGCAGCGCCCAGCCACACAAACCTGCGGTATTCCCGGTGTCAGTAAAATAAATTTTCTGACCCCAATGGCGTGGTGAGGGTCAGTTTATTAGGCTCTATTTATTACACGGATCTGTGTTTCTCTTACAAAATTAGACCAGTGGCTGCCGCGATTGAATTTGCTTCTACAGATCTGCAGCTGGATTTACATTCTCATAGCGCAAGTGCACTCCCTTACATCATCTTAAAGGCAGCGTCAGTTACTATGACGATAACGATGAACCAGTATAAACAAACAAAACACACACAAAAGAGCTCCTCCACAACTTCATCTATACCCATTAGGCTACTTTCACACTAGCGTCGTGCGACGGCCGTCGCCCTGCGTCGGGGCGACGTACCGTCGCACGTTGTGAAAGTTGTGCACAATGGGGGCAGCGGATGCAGTTTTACAATGCATCCGCTGCCCCACTGTAATGTCCGGGGAGGAGGGGGCGTAGTTTTGGCCGCGCACGCGTGGTCGAAAATGGCGGAAACGACGCACAAAAAGTTACATGTAATGTTTTTGTGAGCGTTGCGGCTGCCAAAACACGACGCATCCGTCGCACGACGGATGCAACGTGTGGCAATGCGTCGCTAATGTAAGTCTATGGAGAAAAAACGCATCCTGCGGGCAACTTTGCAGGATGCGTTTTTTATTCAAAACGACGCACTGCGACGTGCGTCGCACGACGCTAGTGAGAAAGTAGCCTTAGAGATCCTAAAGGAAAAGACTCCAGATGCTACCTGTATTCTGACTCGACCAATGTCACAAAGTCCTATCAAATCCAGGTCCCCCATTAGGGACCGTAATGACATGGACACCCCCATTTCCTCCAAAAGGAAGAATCCTGAAAACTGGGAGGAACAACCCACTCTCCAATACGACTGTGGAAGGGATGTTCCCAATGACTCCTGGTCCCCCGACTCAAGTCCACAGAAATCGAGACCCAAAATGGATGACCCCGAAAGTCATGTCTACAAACAACCAGGTATGGATTCTATTGAAACTTATATGGCAACTCTCGCCGAAAAAATCAACCGCGACCTTAAAATCACTTTAGGGTCACAATTGAAGATTTTCAAAGATACTTTTGAATCCTTGAGGCTATGTGCCCACGTAGCGTTTTAAACCGGACACTCAAAACCGGACTCCTTCCCAGAAAACGCGTTTTTTTTCCACGCGATTTTACCGCGATTTTCGCGTGCGAAATTCAAGCACTTTTCAAGCGATTTGAAGCATCGCTTGGAAAGTGATTGACAGGTTGGTCACACTCGTCAAACAGTGTTTGACAAGTGTGACCAGCTTTTTACTATTGAGGCTGCCTATGCGGCATCAATAGTAAAAGATAGAATGTTAAAAATGATAAAAAAAAAATAAAAAATCAGGGTATATTTACTTTCCGACTTCCCGCGCAGCCTCAGCGACGCTCCCGTTCCCAGCGATGCCTTGTGAGACCTGTGATGATGTTGGTCTCGCGTTGCTATAGTGATCTCACGAGACCGCTAGAGTAACACGAGACTACGTCATCACAGGTGCTTGCCGCAAGGCATTACTGTGAACGCTGAGGCCCGGGAAGGCTGCGCGTGACACCGAAAGGTAAATATACCCCGATTTTTTATTCTTTTTTTACAGGGGTATGGTACCCAGGGCCCGGAGGACAGTCTCCTCTCCTCCACACCGTGGGTACCATCCGCACATGAGACGCTTAACTTCCCGCATGGTGGGCATAGCCACATGCGGGAAGTAAGCGATTCTCATGCATTCCTATGGGTGCGGAATCGCGGCAATTCTTTGCGATTCCGCAAAAAGAATGAGCATGCTGCGTTTTTTTCCGCGTTGCGATTCTGCCGCAGAAAAAAGCGCAGCATTAGCACAGCATGTGCGGAATGCCATAGGAATGCATGGGGGGGCGTTCTGTACGTGTTTTTTTTTTTTTAAACGTTTTTGAGCCGAAAATCGCGGCAAAAACGCTTAAAAATTGCATCGTGGGCACACAGCCTTAATAAAAATTGGACAACCACGAGTTAAGAATTATTCTGATCGAAAAGAAATCTGATACCATCCTGAATGAAAATCTAACAATCAAATCGGAGTTCATTTCTCTGAAAACTAAATTAGCCGACCTGGAAGACTGAAATAGACGCAATAACTTCAAAATCAGAGGCATCCCAGAGTCTGTCTCACCTACCAAACTTGCAGATTATACTAAGACCGTCTTCAAAAAAATCATTCCATCTTTGTCCGATCAGGACTTATTGATTGATAGAATCCACAGGCTCCCGAAATCCCCTCATCTCCCCAAAGATCTCCCAAGAGATAAGTTTTTAAGAATCCATTTCTTCCACATAAAAGAGCTTCTTCAATCCAAGGTTAGGGATAATGGAGGTTTCCCAGACCCATTCTCTCATCTGAAATTTTATGCTGATTTATCAAAGGCGACTAGTGAGAGGAGAAAGTCGTTCAGAGATATAACCATCCAGTTGAGAGACAATGGAATACAATACAAATGGGGATTCCCCCTAAAGCTCCTTGTCTACTACAGAGGAAAGACTGTTGCTCTTTTTTAACCTGAGGAAGGCAGAGAATTCCTGAAGTCCATCAACGTTCAACCCAGAGCCAAACCAAAAACCTCCCCCGGAGCTGGCTCTCATACCTGATATAGGACTTAAAAGAAAAAAAACAATATGCAGAACCAGGCTTATTTTCTTTACAGGTCTACATACAGTACTTGATATCCGTTTTAATGCACCCGGTTTTGCATATTGTTTCCTTCTTTACAGGTCCGCTTACCTGATACACGCTTTATTGCATCCGGCTTTACATATTGTTTCTCTCTTTACAGGTCTACATACCTGATGTACGCTTTAATGCACCTCGTATTGCATATTGTTTCTTCTTTTATGGGTTCACATACCTGATATATGTCTTAACATACCTGGTCTTGCATACTGTTTCTTTCCTTTGCAGGTTTCTGTTTATTTCTTCACACCTATAGATGGTCTATTATAATATGTTATAATTACTTGGTCTCTATTTCTTCGTTCTCATTTTTCTGAGGATGTTCCCCGGAATACCCTCTCACGAACTTTCCCCCAAGGTCCCCATGTTCAAGTAAAGGCCGTTAGAACGGTCTCTTTCTAGTGGCCCTCGGAACAACAACAGAGTTAATATCGGTATTTTTCTGCTTTAAGTTTCCTTTTACATTTTTATTGTTTCAGTTTTTTGTAGTTCTACTTATAACTGCATTGTTTTTTTTTCCTGTTTCATTTTCCTTCCTTGATCTAGTTCCTCTGGATTAGCTCTCTCTCACCATGAAACTCAAATTGGTCACGTGTAATGTCAGGGGTCTCAACAGTCCCAGAAAACGCTTCACTATTCGCAATGAAATCAATAAGATGCGCTCTGACATTGTATGTCTCCATATGAGACCAAGTTCAAATCCAACTCTCAGCTTAGTTTTGGACATAAAAACTTCCCCTATGTCTATGAATCCTCTGGACCAAAAAAGAAAGCTGGAGTATTGACACTTATCAGAAATTCACTCTCATTTGAATTTATTGATGAAATTAGAGACGAGTCGGGTCATTATCACATCCTAATCTGTAAAGTAAATAACTCGGAATACACAATAGTTAATACATATGTCCCGGTGAAGAAACAGATCAAATTCCTAAACAAACTCATTAAAAAAATTAACTCAGTCAAAAAAGGTTCCCTAATCCTTTCCGGTGACTTCAACATGGTCCCCAATAGCAGTATGGACTCCTCATCCCTAACCAGATCTCAATCAGAATCGCTTAACAACTGGCTATACTCAAATGAATTATATGACATCTTCCGATGTCTAAACTCCACCTCCATAGAGTATACCCATTTCTCCGATCCCCATCACTCAGCTTCCAGGATAGACTTGATCCTGACAGATATTTTTTCCCTCCCAAAATATACTTCAATATCCATTCTCCCCAAGACAATCTCCGTCCACGCACCAGTAACCGCTGAATTTATAGACTGCCCAGCTTCCAATCGGCAGTTCTTATGGAAATGTAATTCTTCCCTCATCCACTCTCCAAATATTAAATCAGAAATCTCATCGGCCATCTCCAACTACTTCAAAGAAAACGGTGCAAACCTCTCTAGTCCCTACTCATGTTGGAACGCCCAAAAGGCAGTCTTGCGAGGTATATTTATCCAAATATCCTCAAAGATAAAAAAAAATTCCAACCGAGAAAAAATCTCAGCCCTACAAAATCTAATCAGGACTGAAGAATTGTCTCTTGCTAATATGTCTAATCCTTGCCCCATCTCTCTGAGCTCCGGCTGGAACTTAAGGTACTGTCACACTTCGCGATGCACCAGCGATCCCGACTAGCGATATGACGCGGTCAGGATCGCTGGTACATCGCTAAGTGGTCGCTAGTGAGCTGCCACACTGCAGATCTCACCAGCGACATCGCAGGGGTCGGGGGTAGCTACTTACCTGTCAGACGAGGCGATCCTGACGTCCTCCCGCCCGCGTCCGCTCGTCGTCCCAGCAGGAAGCTGACAAGAAACGGTCCAGGACATTCTCGCGCGATCAGGGATAACCAGCGGGGGAGCGGTCGGAGGCAAGTATCAGACATAGCGATATTGCTATAACGTCACAAAAACCAGTGATCTTATAGCGATATTGCTAGCGATATCGCTTAGTGTGACGGGCCCTTTAGGACTCTGGATTTTCTCATTTTATGACTCCGCAATTAAGTCTTCTAAGTTTAAATAGTACTCCAACCTCAACCGCCCATCCTTATATATGTCAAATAGACATATATCTTAGACGTAAGCGCAGGATTGATGCTATATCCTTCCCCAACGGTTCTCTCTTATTATGAAAGAATTCAGCAAAAGAATTTGCGATGTTCTGGGGGTGATATATTTATAATATTAACCAAGATTCACCCCAGTCTCAGCCAAATCAGTCGGACATCCAATCCTTTTTGGATTCAATAAACCTGCCCAAATTAGATAAAGAAATCTTGGACTTCCTTTCCTCCACTTTTACAGAGCAAGAAATTTTAGATACCATTAAACACCTAAAATTCTTTAAAGCCCCTGACCCAGACAGCTTCACGAATGACTATTATAAAACATTCGGCAACCTCCTGGCCCCGCACCTGACTAAAATTTTCAATTCAGCCTCATACTCCAGAAACTTCCCAAAAGAGATGCTAGAAGCTACGACTGTTCTCATACCCAAACCCAATTCCGACCCATCCCAACTGACAAATTATAGGCCGATCTCCTTGATCAACACCGACATTAAGATTTACGCCAAGACTATAGCAAACAGATTAAAATCAGTTCCTCCCCAAACTAATAAACAACGATCAAATTGTATTTGATATTAATCGGCAATCTGTTGACGGCACAAGGAGATTGATCAATCTGATTAAACTGATCAATTCCAAGAAATCTAAAACAACTATTATATCCCTTGATGCCGAAAAGGCATTCAATCGCCTAAATTGGGTCTATTTACTTGCAACTCTCCATAAATTTGGTTTCCAATCAAAAATTCTATCTAGCATCTCAGCCCTTTACTCTAAGAACTGGAATTTTTCCTCAATAAGAAGCTCCCACTTTACCGCCTAATTCTAGACACCATCCTACTAAAAAAAATACCCCCTCTCTCCCACCCCATATTCAGCGCTACTTTAGATGCATGGAGATTATTTTCCAGACAAAAATGGGGTTTAAACAAACTTACTTTCCTTAAAAAATCTCCCACTGCATTTAATTTGCTCCCTTTACAATCAGGATATTGACTCCCCTTGGGCAGCATACGGCATTACAATATTTAAAGACCTTTACAATGATAATACTCTCATCCCTTTCACTCTAATTAAAGAGAGATTCAAGGTCTCATCTTCCTCATTCTGCAACTATATTATAGTATATTATTATAGTAGACCTTATCGAGAAATTTCTTTTAACTAAACCAACTTTGTCAGAACCGCTGCCAATCTCATTACAAACAACTATTTTTTGGAGCACTATATATATATATATATATATATATATACACACACACACACACACACACACACACACACACACACACACACACACATGAGGCTGAATAAGAGCCAAACATTTGTCAAAACCCACAATCTGCTGGGATGGGAAAAAGAACTACATATAGCCCCAGACTCAGCAGATTGGGAGCAGGCCTGCTCCATTTCCTTTGCTGCCTCTATCTCCATGTCTCTTCAGGAAGCCCATCACAAAATGCTGACTAGGTGGTACTACACACCAGCCAGACTTTCCAAGATCAATCCGGAAAATCCCTCGACCTGCTGGAGAGGATGCGGCCACTAAGCTTACTCCACATATTCTGGCACTGTCCTCTAATTAAATCTCTTTGGAAAGACATAGCTTCCTTAATTAACTCTCTACTCCCCAAATCCATCACCCTGTCACCTCAACTAGCTCTTATCATTAAATTCTGATGGCAATGAGCAATCCACCATTCCCTTTGGTGGTTCATATCTTACTAATTACAAAAAACGCCATCGCATTTCACTGGAAAAGATCTGACCCTCCCAAAATCCAAGATATTATCGAAAAAATTACCCTCCATAAAACCTTTGAACAACAAATAGCGATGGTGAATGTCAATCTCGATAAATTTGCAAAAAAATGGTCCAGGTGGATATGTCTATTTCCGTAAAGTTTTCTTAAGTCACTATACCTAATATGAGTTGCTTTGTAGTTATAGAATTTATTGAAATGTTTGTAAAATTTGACTTGTTGGTTTCCTACCCTTCGGGTTTCAAGGACCACTTGGTCCCTTTTCCCTTTATGTCTTTTCCCTCCCTTGTCCCATCCCCTTCCCCCCCCCCCCCCTTATTGTTATAAAACCTTAATAAAAGTTTTGGAAAACAAAATTTCCTCCCAAATGAATTCTTTGTGACTTACAACAAACCAACAACAAATCCAAAAATGAATAAAAATTTTTACTGAAATCTAGCAAGATTCAGCCAGTGTAACATAGAAAACGAGGCATGTAAGGCCGTGTGAAGTGTTGGACAGGTTGAGTTATTCCGTCATTTTATGGGTAGATCCTAGGAGGCATAGCTTATACACTACACAATAAAATCACACTCATTCTCAGCTTTTTTTTTTCTTTTTTATTGGGTTACAGAACAATAATTCTGCATTATGGAATGTGTGTATTCTTTATGTAATTATACAGGGTTACAAAAAACATGTCCCGTCATTCCTCTTGCCAGTCTCCTACAAGGTTACACATGCCCACATTTTCTATTTGCTCACAAAAAAAATCCTCAGTTTTCCTCCAAAAATAATTGCCTAAATGACAACCAAACCATAAAAATTAGAATATTCCAGAGACTGAAAAGAAACGTGTTGCTAACAGGACAGATATATAAATTATTCTTCTTTGAAATAGAGTTTTCCCTCAATATCGGGACGTGCACGGGAGCACTTCCTGCAGGACAATCGTTTGTACTGCCCCTTCTGCAAGTAGGAAATAAAAATAGTACATGGAACAAAATCTGGTTTTCCGTTCCATGGAAGGAGTGAATAAGATCTGCTGGATAGTACTTATTGGGATTTTCTGTATGCCGCCTGAAAAGTGCAAGGCATAGAGAAAACCCCTTTGGTGGCTTCTATTCAGAATTTTTACAGAAAATGATTTCCAGGATAGACCCTTGTTCTTTCTGCTGGTTACAGGATTTCATATTTGTCCACAAGAAACGAAGTCTCGATAGAAAACCTCACAGGGCTGTTGCCATCCACCTGAGTCACTTTAGCCACCTGCAGAAGAAAGAGAAAAAATGTCCTTCATGTTTATAAAGTATGGCACACCGAGTAAGAAATATCCCCTGAAAAGTAACAACGACAAGCCTGCTTACTATGCCCAAGGCCAAACGAATAAAACCAAAGAAAGAGTGAGAGCACCTTATGTAACTGCTTCTCTACCATAGAGTACAAATATCATGCAACCAATGCTCAATGACTGCAAGAATTCACTCATGACCCTCCAGTTAGATGTCCACTAGTCAACCCAATGAATAAGTAATTCTCCAATGTTTGGATCATTGAAGATTATCATGTCTATGGCCAGTGTAATGGGCTTTCCCACAAAAGACGGTCTGTCTGACTGATGGGGCCTCAATCATTCCAACTCATCTCCTGTTTCTCCTGACTTTGGGTGTAATTTAAAGAAGTGGCACACTGTACATGAAAGCTTCTCCTCCATCCAGCGCCTAGGGGCCATGGATGTAGCCAAGAACAGCGTTCAGGTACCTCAGTCTAATAGACATGAAAGAAACAGCAGCAATCTCAAAGCCATGCCACCACAACCATGTGCAATCATTCTAAGATGAAACAAGGGGGTCAGGACCCTCCCAGTGACCCATAGGAGTCCCAGTGCCTCAGCAGTCAGATTCATCACCAACCTCTCTACAGTTTCTCTGTACACAATTCCCCTTTAATCCATAAAACACACATTTATTATGCTGTAAATAAAATCTGCACGTCTGAATGGAATACACAGGCAGGCAGTATTCCAACCTGTAGATTGCAGTAGTTCTTCTTGGATACAAAGGACACTGTGACGGGGAAGAAATCATTGGGATGTCCAGCAATGCTAAACTCCAGACTTCCACTCTTGTTTTTGGAGTCAATAACAGGAAGAGTCCACTCAAGTGTATTCCTCCGACCGTCGTGGTGGTAGTCTCCATCGATGTCTCCAATCACTGGAGCTCCAACTCCGGCCCTGTGTTATGGAGGTAGTAGAGTTAGAAATGTGATTCTCTAAGACTAATATACCTTAAGCTGATATTCAGCTCTTAAACTTGTCAAGGAGAAAATATAGAGACTAGGCATTAATTGGAACAAAAGTAAAACCCTAAAAAAACAATGCCACCTAAACTAAATCATATCAATCATTATTTGGGTATCATATGGGAATTCAGATAAAGGACTGCTGAATACTAGGGTTCAGCACCTTAATGGATCAGAACATATACACATATTTTGGGGTTGTGGCACCATTGCTGTCTACAGGTAAACCATCATTATACTTTTTTTTTTGCAGCACTACATGCCATGCTAGCTAACATCACGTTCTCTTTGTCCACTGCAGTAGCCTTATGCACTACGCATTTTTAAAGCAACTTGGGTTAAACAGGCCCACTGCTGGCCATTACCTTTTGGTGCATTTATGCAATCATACCTATGTACATCTTTCTGCTACTATAGTACTATCGGTTCCTGGTCAGCTGTGGTGCCACATTAGATTTTTTTGCTCACCACTGAGCGTTTAGGCTCACTTGTGCTTTTACCATTGTTGCATTTTGATTCAATAAAGAAATTTTTGTTACTTTATAGTTTTGTGTGCGCCCTCCCTGTCTATATGTTCTAGACTAGGCATTGATACGATTCATTGAGTGGTGCTTAATGGGCGACAGCAGCAGATCTAACACACAGAGGACCTATGAACCCATTCTTTGGTAAAAGGGAACAACCATAAAGTCCTTTTACACTTAATTGTAGTGAGTGTTCCTAGGGAAACAGGCTGCCGATCACCCAATGAACTGGCAAAATGCGCCTTTGTCACGTGAAGTGATCTTTTCTGCTATGCAAAAGGTAAACCTTTCAGTGCACATCCGAAGCCGGCCTGTGCCAACAGTATAACGAGACCGGGCAAGCATGAACCCTTATTCATGTTAATGAGCTGCAGTACATGTTAAGAAAGTACTCATCCGTAAGTAAGACAATAGTTAAAAATTCCTCCCATGACGATTTTTTGTGTGTTTATGTGCATGTAGTATAGTGTGTATGTGTTCATTTATTCACCTAATGCCATCTTCTTTGGTACTCAGCGCCACTCCGCTCTTCTGAGTAACGTCACCACTCTGCTGACTCCGGATCACACTGATCGGTGTGCGAGCCAGAAGTGGCTTTTACAGTGTAAGTCTATTACATTACAATGTAAGTCTACGGTGCCTCGTAAAGAGAATTCTGGCTCATACATAAGAGTGATCCGGAGGGTCAGAAGAGGAGCACGTCGTCACTGGATCCCGGATGACATAGTAGTAGGCGAGCATACTAATACTGCATTACACTACATGCCTATACAGATTCACATAGTAAAAAATCTTCATGGGAGGGCTGTTACTTTCATTTTAAGATCAGCACATTAACTAGACAAAGGTAATGTTTTGTAGTGAGATTACTAAATAGACAATTAATGAGGCTCGCCGCTATTTTTTTTATCAATTGCCTATCCTTTTTGATAGGTCATTGACATCAGATTAGTGGGATGCGACACCAGGTTCCCCGCCGATCAGCTCTTACTGGCAGAGTTTCCAGATTTTGTCTGAGCAAAATAGCTTTGTCAAACCTATAGTGCAGGTACAGATCCATGACTAATTCCCAGTGGTAACACATGATCGGGGAGATGTAGGGGGCTGGGTGTCACTAGAAATGTGGGAGCTGCTGTGTTACAGCAGCATCTGAGAACTTTTGACCTCCGATGGCAACAGCTAGTCAGTGATCAGAGGTCAATGGCCAACCCTAAGGTTAGGCCATCAATAAAAAAGAGGGATTTTGGGTTCTTACCGTAAAATCTCTTTCTTGGAGCCTTCATTGGGGGACACAGATGACCATGGGTGTATGCTGCTGCTGCTAGGAGGCTGACACTATGCAAAACAAGAAACTTAGCTCCTCCCCGGCAGTATACACCCACCGACAGGCACCAAGCACCTCAGTTGGTGAAAAAAGCAGTAGGAGAAGCAACCAAAACCATAAACATATGTACCAACTCAACAAGGGACTCTCAGACCCAACACGGTACTAATTAAACAGGGCGGGTGCTGTGTCCCCCAATGAAGGCTCCAAGAAAGAGATTTTACGGTAAGAACCCAAAATCCCTCTTTCTTTATCGCCTTATTGGGGGACACAGATGACCATGGGACGTTCCAAAGCAGTCCCGAGGGTGGGAACAGCAATAAAGGAACGAAATAAGGAAGGGCTTAGGTCAGTCGATGCGCCACCGCCGCCTGCAGCACCTTCCTACCAAGAGCTGCATCAGACGAGACCTGGGTATGAACCCTGTAGAACCTCGCGAAGGTGTGCAAAGATGACCAGGTCGCGGCTCTGCAAAGTTGTAAGGCAGAAACCTGGTGTCGCACAGCCCAAGAAGCCCCTACAGCTCGGGTGGAGTGGGCTTTCACCCCCGGAGGAGGCCGTTTCTCCTGAAGACGATAGGCTTCCAGGATGGTAGACCGAATCCAACGAGCAATTGTGGACTTGGAGGCCGGAAGACCTTTCCGGCGACCCTCAGAAATGACCAACAAGGAATCAGATTGGCGAAAGGAAGCGGTCCTGGCAAGGTAAACACGCAAGGCTCTCACTACATCCAGTTTGTGGAGCGACTTTTCCAGAGGATGAGCAGGCGCAGGACAAAATGATGGAAGGACGATATCTTCGTTAATGTGAAAGGGGGATACCACTTTCAGAAGGAAAGAAGGAACTGGCCTGAGAACAACCTTATCTTGGTGGAGGATAAGGTAAGGAGAACGACAGGATAAGGCCGCCAGCTCAGAAACTCTCCTGATGGAAGTAATGGCGATCAGAAAAGCCACCTTCCATGAAAGAAAAGACAGAGGGATGTCCTGGATTGGTTCGAACGGCGCCTTCTGGAGAGCGCCAAGAACAAGATTGAGATCCCATGGATCTATCGGAGAACGATGAGGAGGAGCCACATGGGCGACTCCTTGGAGAAAGGTCTTCACTTGCGGTAAGGAAGCCAGATCCGTCTGGAAGAGGATTGCTAGGGCAGATACCTGGCCTTTGAGAGTACTGAGGGATAGGCCCACATCCAAGCCGGATTGGAGGAAACCAAGAATGGAAGGAATTGAGAACGATAGTGGAAAAACATCGTTATCGTCACACCAGCGAAAAAAGGCCTTCCAGTACCTATGGTAAATGCGGGAAGAAGCAGGCTTCCGAGCCTTAATCAAGGTCTGAATGACCAGTTTGGAAAACCCTGATTCCTTCAGAATCGCGGCCTCAACGGCCATGCCGTTAAACTGAGAGATTGAGAACTCTGGTGGTAAAGGGGGCCTTGCGAGAGAAGATCTGGACGGTCTGGAAGCCTCCAGGGGACGTCCGTGAGCATGTTCACCAGCTCCGCGTACCAAGGTCGTCTCGGCCAGTCTGGAGCCACTAAGATGACCGGGATGCCCTCTGACTTTATCTTTTTGACCACTCTTGGGATTAGGGCAAGCGGAGGGAACAGGTAAGGTAGGTGGAACTGGGACCACGGGATTACTAGGGCGTCGTAACCGACGGCTAATGGATCCCTGGACCTGGCTACAAAGTGAGGAACCTTGTTGTTCATCCGAGAGGCCATGAGATCGACGTCCGGGGTGCCCCAGCGCTGGCATATCTGACTGAAGACTGTGGGATGAAGGGACCATTCGCCTGACGCTAGCCCTTGGTGACTCAAGAAGTCGGCTGCCCAGTTTTCCACCCCTGGAATGTGAACGGCGGAAATCGCCGGCACGTGACGCTCTGCCCAACGAAGTATCCTTGCCACTTCCGACATCACCTGCCTGCTGCGAGTACCGCCCTGGTGGTTTATGTACGCCACGGCCGTGGCGTTGTCTGACTGAATGCGGACCAGCTTGCCTACTAGAAGATGCTGCCAACGAAGGAGAGCGAGGAAGATTGCCCTGATCTCCAGAAGGTTGATGGGCAGAAGAGTCTCCTGGGCGTTCCAACGCCCTTGGGCCGTTCTCTGACAGTAGACCACCCCCCATCCTAGGAGACTGGCATCGGTGGTGATGACCTGCCACCGAGGAGGGAGAAAGGATCTTCCGCGGAGAAATGACGTCGACAACGTCCACCAAGTTAGCGATTGTTTGACTCTGAGCGGAAGAAGAATGGGGCGATCCAGAGAAAACGAGGTCTTGTCCCAGACTGACAGGAGGAACAGCTGGAGAGGGCGAGAGTGGAATTGTGCAAATGGCACTGCTTCCATAGAGGCCACCATCCTCCCCAGGACTCTCATGCAGGACCGAAGGGACATGACCCTCGAGCGCCGAAGGGACTGTATCCCCTTGCGAAGGGTTGAAAACTTGTCCCTCGGTAAGAACACTCGGGTCAGATTCGTATCGAACTCCATGCCCAAAAAGGTCAGTCGCTGGGTAGGGCACAGAGTGGACTTGTCCTTGCTGACTATCCATCCCAGGCGTCCGAGGGCATCCAAGGTTATGTGAAGGCTGTGAAGACAGTCTTGTCGGGACGAGCCCTTGATCAGAAGATCGTCCAGGTAAGGGATGATAAGGATCCCTCTGGATCGAAGGATGGCCATGACTGTTGCCATCACCTTCGTGAAGACACGAGGGGCGGAGGCTAGGCCGAAGGGAAGGGCCGCGAACTGATAATGGTTGTTCTGAATCGCAAAGCGGAGGTATCTCTGATGCTGGCGAGAAATGGGGATGTGGAGGTAGGCATCCTGTATATCCACAGAGCAGAGAAACTCTCCGGGCTCCATTGAGGCTATTACCGAACGCAGAGACTCCATCTTGAAATGGCGGATCTTCACGTGGCGATTGAGCAGTTTGAGGTCCATAATTGGGCGAAGTGAGCCGTCCTTTTTTGGGACTACAAAGAGATTCGAGTAGAACCCTAAAAACCGCTCGTTTGTAGGAACGAGAACGATGACCCCGGCGGAAAGGAGAGAGGAGACGGCCTGAAGGAACCCTGGAACCTGTGAACGCTGTTTTGGGGATCGGGACAGACAGAAACCACCATGGTTCCGGAACCCATGACAGCACCACCTGAGAGAGGGATCCGCCCCGCCAGGACAGGATCCTACTGAGACATAAGGGGCGGCACCTCTCCCCCGCTTCAGTTGGGTTACAGAGCATTGAGAGGACTTCCCGGTTAGTTACATGTTTAATCCAACACCACAACACTCAAAACACCCTACTAATTGTGCACACCATACAGTGAAAAAGGGGGGGAATGTACGGGTGCTGTCATGGGTTCCGGAAAAACCGGCTACCGGTAAGTAACCATGGTGGTTTTCCCTTCACCCATGACAGCACCACCAGAGAGATTTTTGGAGACTTCGAAACACCTTAGGGAGGGACCACCGCTTGCAGCACCCTTCTACCAAAGGTTAAGTCAGCAGAGGAGGATAGATTTAATCTATAGTGCTTAAAGAAGGTTGAAGGTGAGGCCCAGGTAGCGGCCTTACAAATTTGTTCGATTGATACCTCTGCCTTTTCAGCCCAGGAGGTCGCCACGGCTCTGGTGGAATGAGCCTTGATGCCGTCAGGAATCGGGATACCACTAGCTGAATAGGCTACACTAATGGCTTCCCTAATCCATCTAGCAATCGTCCCTTTTGAAGCCCCATAGCCTTTCCTGGCACCCTGAAAAGCTACGAATAGGGACTGTGACCTCCTCCACTTGCTAGTGGCAGATATATATTCTACGAGAGCTCTTTTAACATCCAGACTATGGAATTTTTCCTCCCCCAGATTTTTTGGATTTTCGCAAAAGGATGGAAGAACAATTTCCTGACCCCGATGGAAATCTGATACTACCTTGGGCAGATAACTGGGGTCTGTTCTTAACACTACCCTATCCTGAAAGACTTGCGTATAAGGAGGATTTACTGAGAGAGCCTGTAAGTCGCTTATCCTGCGGGCTGATGTGAGGGCTACTAACAGGATCGTTTTTAGGGTCAAAAACTTTAGGGGTAGCTGATGTAATGGCTCATACGGATCTTTTGTAAGGGCTTCTAACACCAGGTTTAAATCCCAGGGGGCTATTCTGGGTATTGGAATAGGCCTAGCTCTATGGCAGGATTTAATAAATCTGGCTATCCACCTATCTGATGCCAGTTTGCAATTGTAGAGCGCCCCTAGTGCCGACACCTGAACCTTAAGTGTGTTTACTGCTAACTCCATCTGCAACCCAGATTGTAAGAACTCTAGGATGTCACTAATCGGGGGTTCTTTTCCTAACGGCTTACCCAAGAACTGTAGGAACTTATCCCATGTTCTGCCGTAGATGTTAGTAGTCACCGGTTTCCTGCTTTTTAGCAGAGTGGCCACCAGCCCAGGGGAGAACCCCCTATCCATTAAAAGCGACCATTCAAATTCCACGCCGTCAGATGGAATCCTTTGACCTGAGCGTGCAATATTGGACCCTGAACTAGTAGGTCCGGGATTTCTGGCAGAACCCAAGGATCGGAGAGGGACATCTTCCGTAGCAGAGCGAACCAGGGCCTTTTTGGCCAAAATGGAGCTATTAGAATCACCCTGGCTTAATTGTTTCTGATTTTTCTTACCACAGTTGGGATCAGAGCTACTGGGGGGAACGCGTAAGCCAGTCTGAAGTTCCACTGGATGTGCAACGAGTCCACTGCCCATGGGTTTTCCCTCGGGTTTAGAGAGCAGAACCTTTCTGTTTGCCTGTTGTGCTTGTTTGCAAAGAGGTCTATCACCGGTTCCCCCCAAAGCTGATTTATCTTTTGAAAAATGGACCGGTTTAGCGCCCATTCTCCTTGCCTCAGGGTATTGCGACTCAGGAAATCTGCCTCTATGTTTTCTGCCCCTTTTATGTGTAGGGCTGTCACGGAGTGTAGGTGTTCCTCTGCACTGCTCAGAATGTCTGTTGCTGCTTCCATTAAGGAGTGTGATCTTGTCCCTCCTTGGTGGTTGATGTATGCCACTGCTACCTTGTTGTCTGACATGATGCGTACATCTCGACCCTGGAGTAGCGGAATGAAGTGGCTTAGGGCCTTGCCCACTGCCCACAGTTCTCTCAGGTTGGAGGATGCCTTCCTTTCTTGGTGTCCAGGAACCCTGACCTATGAGGCCCCTTAGGTGTGCCCCCCACCCCGAGGAGCTTGCATCTGTTAAAATTATATCTGTCGCCAGTCTGTCCCATGGTATTCCTAAGGTCAGATTTGTCTCGTTCAACCACCAGTTGAGAGAGTCTCTGGTTTTTAAGGAAAGCTCCAGCTTTCCTTCCAAACGCCCTCTTAGCGATCTTTGTGCTCTTAGTATCTCCCCCTGGAGTTGCCGGGTGTGAAACTGAGCCCACCTGACCGCCGGAATACAGGATGTTAGGGTACCTAGTAGGGACATTGCTTTTCTTAATGTCATACATGGTTGGTTTCGGCCCGCCAAGGCCAGATTTTGCACCTTCTCCATCTTGGACTCTGGGAGCAGACACTCTTGCCTTTCTGAGTCCAGTATAAATCCTAGGAAGGTCTGTTTCTTTAGGGGTTGTAATTTTGATTTTTTGAAATTGACTATCCACCCTAACTCTTGCAAGGTGTTGATCACCTGAGTCAACTGTGCTGTACAGTGGTCCTCTGAACTGCCCAATATAAGAAAATCGCCCAGGTATGGTATTATGACCGTATCGTGAATCCGGAGAAAGGCTGTCACTTCCGCTATGACCTTGGTGAAGACCCTCGGGGCTATGGATATGCCAAACGGAAGAGCCCTGAACTGAAAGTGCCTTAGTGTGCCCTGAATATAAAGCGCTACCCTCAGGTATTTCTGGTAATCTGGATGGATAGGGATGTGGTAATACGCATCCTTTAAATCGACTACGGCCATGAAGCAATCTTGATGTAGCAGCTTCACTGCCGTAGTTACTGATTCCATCTTGAAGGTCGGGTTCTTTATCCATAGATTGAGGCGTCTGAGATTTATGATTGTCCTGAACGACTGATCCAGTTTTTTTATTAGAAAAAGGGGTGAATAAAACCCCTTTCCTTCCTGTAAGCGTGGCACCTCGGACAGTACCCGCTTGTCTATCAGGCTCAGGATTTCTGTTTCTAAGGCCAGTTGTTCTTCGGTCATCTTCCTGATAGGTGTGATGACGACCACGGGTTTTGGCTGACGAATAAAGGGGATTTTCAGGCCTTCTTTTAGGATGCTCAGAATCCAGGTATTGGAGGAGATCTTTTCCCAGGCCTGGAAAAAGAGTGCCAATCTCGCTCCTACTGGAATACTGGCATCACTGTGGTGACTTTTTTGAGGTGGAGGTGCCTCCACCAAACATAAACCCTGATTCTTTCTTCTTCTTTTTATCCTCCCATCTTCTTCTGTCAGCGGGAGGACGCCCTCTATTGAATCTCCCCCTCCGAAAGGGCTGTCTCCTCTGATCCATAGGGAATCTGGGGAAGCCTTTTTTCTTATCGACTGCTTTCTCCAGAATATCGTCCAAGTTCTTGCCGAACAGGAATCAGCCATCGCAGGGGAGAGAGCACAATTTGGCCTTGGACTGAAGGTCACCCGGACAGCCCTTAAGCCATAACGCGCGTCTAGCAGCATTTGATAGTGACGCTGCTCTGGCTGTCAATCGCATAGAGTCCGCCGAGGTATCTGCCAGAAAAGCCGCTGCCCCGTGCAAGAGATACATGTCTGATAAGATCTTCTCTCTTGGGACCCTTGACGCCAGCTTCTCTTCTAACTGCTGCAGCCAGATCATGAGGGAGCGTGCCGTGCAGGTGCCCGCTATCGCCGGCTTTAGACCTCCTGCTGTCACTTCCCATGCGTGCCTCAAATATGAGTCCGCTTTTTTGTCTAGCGGGTCTCTAAGAACCCCTGCGTCTTCCACGGGCAGGGCCGACCTTTTGGAAGACCTGGACACCGCTGCATCTATTTTTGGGACTTTGTCCCATATTTCCGTATCCTTGTATTCAAAGGTGTATCATCTCTTGGAGGCGGATGGAAGGGCCCCCGATTTTTCAGGCTTTTTCCACTCCTTCTCAATAAGCGCCTGGATTTTCGCGTTTACTGGAAAGGTTCGTTTTTTTCTTCTCCTGAAGCCCCCCAAACATGACATCCTCTAGGGTTTTAGCCGCCCTTTCTTCCTGTAGGCCCATTGTGGTTCTAATGGCCTTTAGGAGGGCATCTGTATCTTCTACAGGGAAACATGGCTTACCCCCCGTGTCACTATCTGAGGAGGATGATTTTTCCGCCTGAGATGATACTGACGCGGAATCTGAGGGGGAACTAGGGAAATCCTTCCTGCATTTTTTCCCTTTTTTCAATAAGGACTTAATTGAGCCTTCCATTTCTGACCTGAGGGCAGATATTAGATTGGCTGCGAAACTAGGCGCTTCCTCCGCCATAGTCCGCTGAATGCACGAAGCACAGAGATCTTTTTGCCAGTCTCTTGCTAGGGGAGATTTACATATAGCACAATCCCTATTGTTCTTCTTGCTTCCCGCTTTTCTGGGCCTTTCCTACAGGGTGAAGCATACAATAGAAAACCCCTATTAATATACTGCTGACATTCACGAAGATCACTCACCACCCGTAATCAAGGGTACCGGACTTGGAGGCTGCGTCAGAGCACCTGACCCGCGCTCTTTGGACCTTGAGGAGTGCCCCGACCTGCGGCTGGGGCGACTGCTGCTTGAATGGCTTCCCTTCCATGCTTTCTGCCAGAGGGCTGTGAGGGAGGCAGGGACGCTGAACGTTCCTGCTCGGACTCCATCTTGCACCGCCGATCTACAGCTGTTTTCCTCCTTTTAAATTGCATGCCTCCGCCTGGTGAGCGTCTTCCTCCCCTCCCCCCTGCGACCGCCGGCCCAGCGCTTCAGAAAGCCGGCCGGCGTCGCACCCGGCGCCATTACACCGTTGCCTTCTGCTGACGTCAGCCGGCGCACCCAGCATTCCAAGCGCCGCTGACGTCAGCGGCCGGAAGACGCCAGCGTCTCTCCCCTACCACGGGGATCGAGATGCGGCGTGTGCGAGGGGAGGGCGGCGTGGTGGGGGCTTCCCGGAGCCACCGGGATCCCATCCACGCCCGCACGAACCCGGAGCCCCAGGGACCCCGGGGACTGCGCTTCCAGGACCCGACGGCCGGCGCTACAGGTATGCTACCTGTACTTCCCGCGCCGGGACGGGCCTGGGTCTTTATCTTTCTCTTCGCCTATGACAGGCACCGCCACAGTGGGATTCCTTCCAGGACAGGAACCCAACTGAAGCGGGGGAGAGGTGCCGCCCCTTATGTCTCAGTAGGTTCCTGTCCTGGCGGGGCGGATCCCTCTCTCAGGTGGTGCTGTCATGGGTGAAGGGAAAACGACTGTTTGGGAGGGAAGAAAACTCGATTTTGTATCCGGACGTGATGATTTCCCTGACCCAAGCGTCGTCGACAACGGATAGCCACGCGTCCTTGAAAAAGGAAAGTCTGCCTCCCACCCTGGAAAGCTTTCCAGGTGGGGGTGACCGGTCACTTAGATGAAAACCTTCCGGATCGAGTGCCTGAGGACCTGGAAGGCTGACCCCTGGATCTCCAGCGAGGGGCTGGCTTATACGATGGCTTTCTCCGGTCATTGGAAGCAGTGTTACGGTCCTGCTGGGATGAACCGTCTGTGGGAGAGAAGGGGCGAAAGGACCTAAAAGGCCGAGAAGCCCTCTTGTTAAAGAACCTCTTAGGACGGGACTGAGGAAGGGAAGTGCTCTTTCCACCCGTGGCATCCGAGATTAACTGATCCAGCTTGGCGCCAAAGAGCCTAGTGCCGTGAAATGCCAGGTTGGTGAGTGACTTCTTTGAGGTAGTATCCGCATTCCAAGACTTCAACCAAAGAATGCGGCGTATTGCCACAATGTTGCTGTTAGCTCTAGCAACGCACCCTGCCGCGTCCAAGGAGGCGGCCAGAAGGTACTTGCCTGCGTGATTAATTTGGTCTGCTAAATCTGCCAGCTCGTCTTGAGGAGCTGCCGCTGAAACGCCCCTGCGCAGAATTTTTGCCCAAGCCGAAATGGCTTTCGCCACCCAAGCGGAAGCGAAGATAGGGCATAGGGATGCACCGGAAGCCTCAAAGATAGACTTAGCCAACGACTCTATTTGCCTGTCTGATGGGTCCTTGAGAGAAGCTCCGTCCGGAAGGGAAAGGACCGTCTTAGAGGAAATACGAGAAACTGGTGGATCTACCTCGGGAGCTTTGGTCCATTTCGTGACTAGCTCCGCATCAAAGGGATAAAGTACATCTAAGTACTTGCGGCCTGAGAAACGTTTCTCAGGATGTTGCCAGTGGTTGGCTAAGGAAGTGTCGAAATCCTTATTAGGGAAGGTTCGAGATGGAGGCCTTGCCTTCTTAAGGGAAACAGAGCATTCCTGAGGGGGGGCCTTATCCTCCTTAATCTTGAGTGTTTGGTATATAGCCAATATGAGACTATCTACCATCTCCCGAGTTCTAGCTATGTCGTCCGCCTCTGAGTCTGATCCAGATAGTGAATCCTCGTCTGACCCCGGATCGTCTGCCGATGAGGGGGACGAGGAGCGCAGCCTGAGAGAAGCAGAGGGACCCTGCGAACCGGAGGAAGAGCCAGACAGGACCCGCTTCCTAGAGCCCCGACTTGGTCTGTCCGTCTGAGGGCCACGGTCCGGTGCTGGCGACTCACCATGCGAGGCGGTCGGTGCACAGGTGACAGCAGATAACTGAGGTAACCGCTCTAAGACCTGGACCAGCGATTGAGACACCTTTGTCAGCTCAGAAACTGACTGAGACATCGCCACGGCCCACTCCGGGGGTGGGGTGGTCTCCGCCTGGGGTTCGGAGTGCTCCTGAGGGGCCGACATGGTGGAAGGGCTGCAGGAGAGGCAGAGGGGAGACGACTGACCCGAAGCCCACTTCTTTTTACAGCGCGCGCAGGCGTAGTGAGTAGCGGTGGGTCTGGAGCAGAAGGCCCTTGCGGGGTTGTGCATAAGTCTCAGTGGCAGAAAAAACACAGCCTGAGGAAACTGCGGGGGGGGGGGGGAGCTAAGTTAGGTGCCAGGGATAGTCAGTGTCTAGCCTACCGAGGATCAGAAGCGATGTGTCCCCCAGGCGAGGTCCGGAGAGAAGGAGGAAGATCGGCAATCCAGGAAGAAACGCTGGCGGTGGGCGGGCTAAGCCACCGCACGGCGCGATTGGCTGAGACCCCAGAGGGGAGGGGGACGGTCAAAGACAGTGACAGGGCTGAAGTGAAAGCAGCCCTGAGATAGGCTGAAAAAGCGCGCGGGGAAAGCACGCGCAGGGAGAGGGAGGAACTTTTGAAAATGAAAGTGAAAGTGCTCCCTCACTTTCACTAGCGACGGCGCGCCCGGGCTTGAAAGCGCTCCCTCCCTGTAGCTGATGAGGACGGGGAGTGCTGATGGAGGGAGCGCTGACGGAGGAAGCGGGCCCCCCCCCCGCGACAAGAGGGACGCGTGCCTGTCAGAGCGCTGGTTCAAGGGGCGGGAAATTCAAAAGGAGGAGAGGTATTCTGTTGTCCTAGACTGGCATGTGAGCGCAGGGCTGCAAGGAACATTCAGAAAAACATACCTGATGTCCCTGAAGAGGCTGACCACAGGGGCCCACGATAGAACGCAGGTCGCTGGGAGAGGTGATCCTCAGTACCCGCACCGCCGTATGGTGCAGAAGACGGCTCCAATCCCCGTGTCAGGGAAACGTCACCGCTGGCGACCGCCGTCTTCCTCTCAGCCCTGTCCTGGGAGAGGGGTGAGGAGGGGAATCGGCTAGGACCGTCTATCCATGGCCCCTAGTACCCGAGGGTGATAGGGGAAGGTCCTGCCTGCGGGCCTGAGAGTTGCGATGTGGGCGATAACACATTGCTCGCTCAGCCGCATTAATAGGAAAAGAAAGAAAAACCTGAAATGAAAAGGATTAAATACGGATCTGGGGAGATCCCGGTCCGCCTCCTACAGACACTAAGCACAAACTGAGGTGCTTGGTGCCTGTCGGTGAGTGTATACTGCCGGGGAGGAGCTAAGTTTCTTGTTTTGCATAGTGTCAGCCTCCTAGCAGCATACACCCATGGTAATCTGTGTCCCCCAATAAGGCGATAAAGAAAGTAATAGTTACATCTCTAAGTAATGTTCAGTTGTTGAGTCTCCCAAGGTAATACTTACTAAGCTTTGGGGATTACTCATGATTCTGCCTTTCATAGGCTGCGTTCACTCCCTATACTCACTAGTAAGGGTGAAAGGATGTGTCTGCTCTCATACATTTCTACTCCACAACCTGGGCATTATCCAGGAAAGATGGGATCTGCAGACCGCTCACAAAATCTGCACTCTGCCATAAGTATTTAGCCTCAGTACCCACTAATACTTCAGGTAAAGGGAAAGTGTATAATCACCTTTCTGTCTTGACATATTAAAAGCACAAAGAAAATACAACAAAAAAGTCCAGTCTGTAGCACAGAAAGAAAAAAAAAAAAAAACACAAGACACAACGCATCCTCAACACTATTACTTACGGCAATGGGATCGTAATAACCACATCGTTCAGCTCCAGCTTGTTTTCTTGTAGCTCGTACTCTATATTTACATCACAGCCATTGCCACTTTCTGACGGCCAACAATTAACTAGAAAGAGAGAAGAGAGCTATGGACGATCAATAGAATTGGACGCGTTCATCCTTGAGATTTGGATTTTAGAATTGAGCATGTGATGTCTTCCCTGCGCCCACGGAGCGGGAAGCAAGGAGATCTCTGATGGGTATCAGCCTTTACCAGACACCAGCTCCCACCACTGCTGCGCACCCCGTAAATAGTGTACCCAGAGAATGACTGTTCAAACCAAGTACAGGCGCTCAGTGCAAGCTCCCACCTTCTGTTTTTTCCCTCCATCTCCACTCCTCTATTTTGTTTGACAGCTGTGTCTTTATAGAGCCAGAAAAAGGAAAATACAGATGGAAAAGAAGGTGGGAAGGTGCCTTTACATGATTGGTCGCACCGTGAAGCACTGAGCTCCTGTATTTGGTTTGAACAGTCATTCTGTGCTGACAGAGCCCCTTTAGGCCATGTGCACAAGTTGCGGATTCGCAGCGGAAATGCTGCGTTGTACAGTACCATTTAAGGCAATGCAAAATGAAAAACGCAGTGCCCACGGTGCAGAATTTTCAGCAGTTTTAAATCCGCAGCATGTCAATTCTTTGTGCGGATTCCGCAGCGGTTTGGCACCTGCTCCACCATTCTGCCTCACTTGGGATGTATGTACCATTTCTTCTGTACAGTATAAGGTAAAGCAAATCATGTTTTTAACTTCTACAATGTGTTCTGCAAAACAGAAGCCTCTCTAAGACTCTAAGTGTCTATGTCAATGGGAGAAAAAAAATCTGGACCATTTCAAAAAGAGAAGTAAATCATGAAAACAAAAATGACATTTGGCTGCGCCCTCATACAAGGCCATAATCCACGCAGTCTTGTAGCTGCCTCACCACACAAGGTACAACATGTAAGACTCACTGGTCAGCGGTATCAAGGCCTCATCTGTTGTCTGAAGCCGCCATTTTAAGACACCAACGTCACTATTAAGGGGAAACGACTTCTCGGGATTTTTCAATCCAATCAAGGAGTCAGATGTGAAGAGTTTTTTGTCCACATTTGGATGAGTCTGCAGAAAAAGAGAAAACACCTGTTACACACAGACCAAAGCTGTGATCAGCACGCACATAGCAGCTGAGAAGGCGGCCATCAGGGAAACACCATTTCAGTTCCTGTCAGGTTTTAGATGTGTTTCTCAAACACTCCATAAGCGAATCTGATGACATCAGCATTTCAGGGGCACCGGTTTTACGCAGTTTATCTGCGAGCACAAAACCTGATGAAGAGCTCTGATGTGGGACATACCAATGTGTTGGGGAGAGGGGATGATTCTATACAAAATCTGAATGGGAGAGTGGCCCTTGTGTTTGCACGTGGCGGCATTCCACCCGCTTAGACGTTTTCCTACTAGCTGGTCTATAGAATCAATGAAACCATTATTTTCATAAATACACCTAAAGAAAAATCAAGGAGGTAATTCACCAATAGATCTCAACAGATAGCGAATTAGCAAAACAAATCGGGGGTTAGATTTACCTCAATTTCCACCAGGAGCCTAAAGATTACATTAAACTTATCACTCTCACCCACAAATCAGAATGCAGTATACCTCATGATAGAAAGTCATCCTTGGTGGACACTCTCCTCACAAAATAGGGTTACAGTGTTAATACGACATAAGCAAATCTGGAAAGGTCACATCCGGTTCAGAAGGCGGTATAAAAACAGTAGGTGGATGTTCCTATACTCCTGCTATAGGCACCATTTACAGGAGCTCTCTCTTGACATTTATAAGTGGACCTCGAGTCCTCCTTGATCTTATGAACATTTAGACCAATACTTACCTCATTATCTGCCCTACTCCTGGCACCTTGGACTTTGTTTTTGTTGATAAACTAAACGCTACATACTTTCTCTATGGGATCGCCAAATATAGAGAATGAGGGAGGGAAGGTGCACATGCTGGACCTCAACTCTAATCAAATGGAGCTCTACTGGGCCCTTAAAGGGGTGAACTGAAAAACTTGGTACCACCCTACAAATATTCAAACTGAGAATCCATGACACACTTGTGATTTATATAAAAGGGGACTACAAGGCTCATTTATAGACTTGTGCACATAACAGTCAAAATAAAGGGGGTAATACATCGGTATGTGGCTATAGATTTTTTTTTTTGTTAAAGGGAAGGTGCCATGTTTTTTCATAATTTAATGTAAAAAAGAAAATAGTATAAAAAGATATTGTCCCCTAAGCCAATACTGACTGCTGAGCCGTGTATCTAATCCTCTCCTGTGTGATACTGACTGCTGAGCCGTGTATCAAATCCTCTCCAGTGTGATACTGTCTGCTGAGCCGTGTATCTAATCCTCTCCTGTGTGATACTGACTGCTGAGCAGTGTATCAAATCCTCTCCTGTGTGATACTGACTGCTGAGCCGTGTATCAAATCCTCTCCAGTGTGATACTGACTGCTGAGCCGTGTATCTAATCCTATCCTGTGTGATACTGACTGCTGAGCCGTGTATCTAATCCTATCCCGTGTGATACTGACTGCTGAGCCGTGTATCTAATCCTCTCCTGTGTGATACTGTGTGCTGAGCTATGTATCTAATCCTCTCCTGTGTGATACTGTCTGCTGAGCCGTGTATCCATTGCTATCCTGTGCTATACTGACTGCTGAGCCGTGTATCTAATCCTATCCTGTGTGATACTGACTGCTGAGCCGTGTATCTAATCCTCTCCTGAGTGATACTGTCTGCTGAGCCGTGTATCTAATCATCTCCTGTGTGACACTGACTGCTGAGCCGTGTATCTAATCCTATCCTGTGTTATACTGACTGCTGAGCCGTGTATCTAAACCTCTGTGTGATACTTACTGCTGAGCCGTGTATCTAATCCTCTCCAGTGTGATACTGACTGCTGAGCCGTGTATCTAATCCTATCCTGTGTGATACTGACTGCTGAGCCGTGTATCTAATCCTATCCTGTGTGATACTGACTGCTGAGCCGTGTATCTAATCCTATCCCGTGTGATACTGCTCTCCTGAAATACTCTGTGCAGCTGTCTCCCTGCTCCTCCCCCATATATCTCCCTCTGTGCCCCCCATAGACCAGTACACTGCTCTCCTGAAATACTCTGTGCTGCTGTCACCCTGCTCCTCCACCAAATAGTTCCCTCTGTGCCCCCATAGACCAGTACACTGCTCTACGGAAATACTCTGTGCTGCCGTATCCCTGCTCCTCCCCCATATATCTCATTCTGTGCCCCCCATAGACCAGCACATTGCTCTCCTGAAATACTCTGTGCTGCTGTCACCCTGCTCCTCCACCATATATCTCCCTCTCTGCCTCCCAGACCAGTACACTGCTCTACTGAAATACTCTGTGCTGCTGTCACCCTGCTCCTCCCCCATATATTTCCCTCTGTGCCCCCCATAGACCAGTACACTGCTCTCCTGAAATACTCTGTGCTGCTGTCACCCTGCTCCTCCCCCATATATCGCCATCTGTGCCCCCATAGACCAGTACACTGCTCTCCTGAAATACTCTGTGCTGCTCTCACCCTGCTCCCAGAATCCTTGCTGCCTGCCATCCTCGGTGACCGAAGACCCCATTCCTCTCCTCAGATCCTGTCCTGGTGATGTGTGAAAGTGAGGTGACAGGTGCCTGATGTATGGTGGAAGGAGCAGGGCGACAGCAGCACAGAGTATTTCAGGAGAGCAGTGTGCTGGTCTATGGGGGACGCCCTGATCGGTGCCAGGGATTGTACATAGAGTGCTGTGATTTATACACATGGATGGACGGACCATCTGCTTGTCTGCTCCACAGAAATCCAGGAAACATTTCTGCTGATTGGTGACCTGTTCTGATCCAGACTTTGCATGCAAACACAGTCAGTAACTTTGCAGGCCCCATCAAAATGGCTGCTCACTGTGTTCCTAAATGTCATCCTCCCTCTTCCCTTAGCAAACACCCAGAAGGGGAGGAGAGGAGTGACATCACACCCATGTCAGCAGATTCCGCCCATAATTACTGCAGGGCAGTAATGTGAGATAGTTGTACACTAGGTTTTTGTGCCAAATTTCAGTAGCTGCTCCCCCTAGTGTTAACAAGTGGAAATGCCAAACTTTTTAAAATTATTTTTCATATTTTACAAAATTAAAAACAAATAATATTTTTTTAAGAAAATGTAAACATTAATTAATAAATTTTTGGATGGCACCTTCCCTTTAAACGCATGAGCCTAGCATACTGTAAAAAGAACCGGATTTTTAGGATTATGCCACAGCTCTCCTGGCATCTCACCTGCAGCTGTACCCCTTTCTTGTCTTCATTATCAACATGCACACGGATCCTTCCAAACTTATCATCCGACACTCGAAGCATAATGAGACCATGGACTTCCATATTTTGCAGACCACCGTCCCTGCTGCAGGTTAAGGATATTTTCTCTTCAATCTTCAAATGAACGCTGAATAAAGAGAGATTCTTATTACTCAGAATTCACGGTGTACAGGAAGCAATCACTGAAAAGGACTGCTGAAATACAGGAATAAAGGGGAAACAGGTAAAGAGCCCCTCCTTACTGACCTCTCAACATTGACAGGGGGAGGCAGGACCTTTGCCACTTCAGATGGTCTCTTGCCAGCAGCTGGGGTGACAATTGTCTCTCCTTCAGACTTCAGCTTGTCCACAAAGTTATCCACTTCTTTTCCCTTGGCTCCAAGTTTTAGGGCTTTATTAGAACCAGAAGGCCTGAAACAACGTTTCAAAAGAACTTAGAATAAGGCAAAAAAAAAGAAAAGAAAAGAAGATCACTGAAAAGAAATGTGGTGACCAAGAGCCACGTTTACCTGGTTGGCATAGGAGCAGACTTGGTCTTCTCCGGCTCCATGATGCTTTCTGTGATTAATGCTGCAGCATTACTAGACATAGAGGAACTGCCAGAACTTCCAAATCCTCCGAACCCTGGCGCTTTCTTGCCCTGCCGCTCGGCATCTCTCCTAGCCTGCTGCAACTCCTTTGCTTTGCGCCTCATCTCTGCCTTTGCCTCTCGTTCCTGGGTCTGTAGAAAGAAAAAAATATCATAATGAAGGCATCTTATTCCTACGCAATGCCCAGATACATTTATCTTCATTATGCTGCAGAAGAAATAACTTTCAGGGTATACGTGCACACGTTGCGGATTGGCCTGCAGAATTTTCCGCACAGAATCTGCATCTCTTGGCAGAAAACGCAGGCCAGAATGTTAGATTTCATGCGGAATTGATGCGGATTTCTTGCGGACTGGCATGCGTTTTTTGATGTGCAGATTTGCCTTACTCAATGTATAGTCAATTGGTGCAAAAACGCTGCGTTTCCGCATAAAGAACTGACATGCTGTGGAGAAAAAAAGACGCAATGAATTTGCGCAGATTTTTCCTCAGTATGTGCACGGCAAATCTCAAATTCCCATTGACTATCATTGGTACTGTACTACACTGCGGATTTGATGCAATTCTGCACATCCAAAAACCGCAACGAGTGCACACAGCCTGCGGGTATGTGCACACGTTGCGGATTGGCCTGCGGAATTTTCTGCACCCCTTGGCAGAAAATGCAGGCCAAAATGCTTACGGAATTGATGCGGATTGTCATGCGTTCTTTGATGTGCGGATTTGCCTTACTCAATGTATAGTCAATGGGTGCAGAAACGCTGCGTTTCCACACAAGGAACTAACATGCTGCGGAAAAAAAACGCTGCGAATCCGTGCGAATTTTTCCACACCAATTCTCAAATTCCCAATGATTATCATTGGTACTGTACTACACTGCAGATTTGATGCAATTCCGCGCGTCCGGAAACGCATCAAAATCCGCAACGTGGGCACACAGCTTTAGGGTATGTGCACACGTTGCAGATTCGTCTGCGGATCCGCAACTGTTTTCCAAGTGATGTACAGCACCATGTTATCCTATAGAAAACAAAAACCACTGTGCACATGCATTTAGACCTGCGAGTTCTGCAGATTCCGCGTGGAAAAATCCGCAGACGAATCTGCAACGCGTGCACATACCCTTAACATTCGCAGCATTTGGTGTCATGTTTTATACACGCCACCTTGTTTTTGGCACTTCCTGGTAATTGGTTTGACATCACATTAAGATACTCGAGTGCAGAATACTTGTGTCTTTACCTGCGCATTTTCCACATCTAATGCAATTCTATGGGGAAAATCTGCACATAACACTCAGTGTATCCATAAGAAAAATCGGCATATTGTGGATCTCAAACACATGCTGCAGCTCAGTTTACGCAAAGTGGTATTAGATTTCCATAAACCCGTCCATTTTACCGGAACTCTAAGATGATGCGCTTGTGATGCAGCAAAAATACACAGCGCCAAGAACTCATGGTGTGAACTTACTGATCACAGGGCAGTGTTTCTTTTCCAATGTAAGTCTATGGGACCAAAGCAATGCGCCATAGACTTTCACCTCACACATAAACCCCCGAGGATCTATTGAGACTGTTCTCAGGTCTCATGGGCCAAAAGAGGACAGGAGTGGCGCAGAGAACCAGGGATGATGGTGATCAGGAATTATTTACATACACACGGACGGCACACACAATTTGGAGGGATTAAAGAAAAATACTGAGACTTAAAAATCTGATAAAACCGTAAGAAAACGCAGTAGTGGGCGCAGTCTGTCCGGAGCCTCACCTCTCTGACTGCTCGGAACACCTTCTCCTCATGCGAGTCCATCTCTGTGAACGTGCGGATTTGGGCAAGGTTTACATTTTCCCTGTATCCCAGAGCCACAATCTCATCAAATGCAAATATAAGATCAAAACAATGGTCGGAGATCTCAGTTTCCTCCAAAGCTCGACAGTATTCAGGAATCTAGAAAGGGAAAAAAAGAGCAGAATAAATGACCCATGCACTGGCTGGATGCTGATGTACATAGATAAGACCTGTTATACAACCGTTCTTATAAGGAAATTAATCCGAAAGTGACCTATTCTTTAAGCGAGAAGCCATTTTATTAGGTTTACTTACCTTTACGAAGATCAATATATTTCCAGGGTCAAAGAACCAAGCACCAAGAGCGTCAAAAAACATGACAAGCAATCGGCTTATAACAAACATTGTAAAAAACACAAAATCTGCTTTTACCTTCTGAACAAATGGCGGTACACCTACTGAGATAATGGTGTAGTAGAGAGCACTGTCACTCATGCCCTACAGCCCAGCAGGCAGCTCTGGGGTGCGCAGCAGATGGACAGTAAGCAATGCGGACTGTTGGAAGTCAGGCTTGGTCATTCATCATTATTACTCCGCCAGGAAAACAGCAAATCACCAACTCTCACATCCAGCCCCCATTTAAAAAAAAAAATAAATTCCAAAGTGCAGCCACACAGCATTCACTCCACTAAGGACTGACGTGTAACCTATTGCTAGCAGCACACAGGCTCCAATGGATTGTACGAGGTCAGGGCGGGGGCTTTGCCTTGGCTCATGACAAACTAAAGGATGAAATAACAGAGGCGGACTTTCATATCAGGGCAGTCTGTCCATTGGAAAATGGTAGGAGCAATGCATGCTGGGAAGAGAAAAGGAAGTTCCTGTAACTATAGTGCTGGCAGAATGCTGATGAGGCGCAAAGAAAAAAAAATGAGATGACAAATTGCAGGATAATTGGGACATTTCCAGGACAAATTAAACTAGTGTCAGGCAAAACATAAGCCTTCACACAGCTTTACTGACAAAGATGGTACAACGGCTCTCTCTATCCGCTTAATCATACTACCCAACAGCATGCCCAGTTGTCGCTTTTCCAGTACATTATATGATAAAATGACCGTGTCATTTAGAACTACAACGCCAGCAGAAAATAAGCCCTCATATAGCTACGAGTACGAAAAAATAAAAAATGGCTCGGGGAACATAATAATGGGGAAATACGGGTCGGGCCAAAACCACACAGGACTGGTCCTTAAGGGGCTAAAGTACAGTTATGATAGAGCTCCTGCACAACTTTCGGGTCAAGATTGACAGCACCCTTGTAAAGGCGCCATCTTTCCCCCACCTCACTAGCACAAGCCTAAAAGACCAGACAGGTTTCCATCATATCCCGACCCCAAGGCTAGGCTCACACAAACGTATAAAACATCGGTCAGACAGAACGTTGGGAGGATTGTTTTCTTGCTTGTCATCCACGTATAATTGTTTCGGTTTTTGTTTTCTACAGCAGCTATTAATCATGTTCCGAACCATGTAACGTTTCACGAGTTACAGAATAGCAATGTGTCCAGAAAAAGTATTGGATGTTATTATGTGGCCCCATACGGCTGTTTTTTTCTGCACCCATAGACTTCAAGGGCTGGGCAATCCGATTTATGGAAGAAACCAGGGTACGTAGTGATTGGGTCAGTTAAGGTGTTCGATTGCACTGCCCCATTGAATAATATTGGTTTTTCCACACACAGCACTGGGACCTGTCATGTGCACGAGCCCTTAGGGTTATTATTGTAATTTATTACAATTGCAAAGTACTCATCAAGGCAAGCACCCTTGAAACAGACTTGTGATTACAAACTTTCTTTCTCAAAAATTGAGAGAATTAATGTTATAATATACTCATTGGCAGGAGTCTGCAGGTCTCTACTCCTTGCCTACCAGGCTGGACGAGACTGACAGCCTGCTGCGGTCTCTGGGTATTATACGTCTATAATGCTGCGGAGGAAACGTGCCTACAGCATCAGAGCGGGCACAGCTCAGGGCAGCAGTGTAATCATACCGCTGGTCCCAACTGTCCATCAATCAGGAGCGCACCAGCTAAGGATGAGGCTGGGAGGTGGGGAGCAGTGCGCTCCTGAACCGTAACACTCACCGGAAAAATGGTTCTAAGTGAAAGAGTAAACGTGTGACATATAAGAAGTGATCTCACTGCTTGCTAAATGCTGTACAAGATCGCGCCATCTAGCACGGCCTCTCTGAGTGACCGATATACGGGATGTCGGGCGTCAGTGAGGAAATCTAGTGCCCACTATCATGCCCTGGCCTCAGGGTTGTTCTGCACGTGCCGCCCACTTACAGACTTCTGGCCTCTTCTGGTACACACGGTGTTAAAAAACTAAGATCAGACAGACACCAACCTCCGCAGGTACAGCCCTGACTCTGCACTGCTGCTCCGGTGTCTGTGTACTGACTGCAGCAGTGACGTCACAAAGAAAATCACCAGACTGTGCCATCTACATCAGCCATGCCTCTTTGCCCAGCGATTGGCTGCAGCGGTCACTTACACTGCAATCATGACATCCCCACTACAGCCTGTCAACAAGAGACAGAAGCAGCTGTGGAGAGGCAGCACTGGATCTGGGAAGTGACATTATAGGGGAGATTTGATATTTTTTCACAGCTGCAACCTTACACCCAGATTAGGGCATTCCCAGGTTATACTCCTATACAAACAGGGTCTGATTCATTATGACTGCCTTTTTGTATTCCAGTCTTGATAAAGGCAGAGCTGCTGTGTAGGGAAAATGACACTGTGGCTACGTACATATGTACAGCACATGTGTCGTGAAACAGAAAGATTGGGGAAAACTGAAAGATTTCTGTTTTATTTTGTAATACAAAAATCTGGGTGAAAACACAGTCAGAAATAACAAAAAACAACATTCAACTCAAAAACCTAAGTTAAACGGGTTGTTTGGTGTAAATTGGCAAGTCTGCTGTCACTGCGTAACTGCAGACTTATGAATCCCCCAGGTCCTGCACTGTGTGCTGCGAGGATTCCCCGGTTTCTGACCCAGGGCCGGGTACATATGCGTTATACATGCTCCCAGACAGAGCCCAAATAGTGGGGACGGCCTCGCTACATACACTTGTACGGAGCGAGACCGCACCCCGCCTAGTGCAATGGCCATCCAAAGGGTGTGGCCCTCGCTCCAAGCAAGTATATGGAGCGAGAGCGCACCCACTAGACGGGTTCTGCCCAGGAGGATGTATAACACACACATCACTGCCGTTATTGGCTTAGAAACTGGCAAATCCTGAGAGTGACTGCAGGCTTTTCATTTTAGACAACCCCTTTATCCAATAAGCCCTTCTGATCCAGATGTATCTCCTGATTCCAGTATGTCTGGGCAGCACATGTTCACAGCTGCTAACCCTGCCCAGCTCTTCATTTTTGGTGGATACTGGTATATCTAAAGGTACTGTCACACTTAGCGATGTACTAGCGATCCCGACCAGCGATATGACGCGGTCAGGATCGCTGGTACATCGCTAAGTGGTCGCTAGTGAGCTGCCACACAGGCAGATCTCACCAGCGACATAGCAGCGGTCGGCGGTCGCTACTTACCTGTCACACTAGGCGATCCTGCGTCCTCCCGCCCGGCTCCACGCGTCGCTCGTCTCTCCACAGGAAGCCCAGCAGGATGCTGACGACGAGAAGCGGTCCTGGACGTTCTCGCGCGATCAGCGATAACCAGCGGGGGAGCGGGTCGTAGGTAAGTATCACACACAGCGATGTCGCTAGCAATATCGCTATAACATCACAAGTTATAGCGATATCGCTTAGTGTGACAGTACCTTTACACAATACTCACATTTATAGCAAAAAATATACAGCTTTGACAAAAATTAAGAGACCACTGCACAGTATGATACAAATCAGCTTCCCTACATGTCTGACAGCCATTCCATTCCAGTGTCAGCTGAATTCCAACCAGAGTACACCTCATTCTGCTTAATGTGCTTCTGATTAGGTGATCACCTGAACCAAATCTTATTTAATGAAAAAGTATAAAAAACCCTGCTGTGGTGGTCACAATCCTCTTGCAATAGGACAAGCTGGATGGCAAAACAAGTGCTAATATACCAAAAGTAATAGGACTGAAAAAATAACTTTTAACCATGCCAAAGGAGTTGAAAAGAAAAGTCTTGAGTGAGGAAAAGAAGGGCTCAATTCTGGCTTTACTACCAGAGGGATACAGTGAGCGTCATGTTGCCTTCATCCTTAAAATTTCTAAGACGGCAGTCCATTACAACAAGGTCGAGCAGCAGACATTGGGGACAACAAAGCTACAGGCCGGCAGGAGGCGAAAACGACTCTCCACTGACCGGGATGACCATCATCTTATTCGACTGTCACTCAGCAACTGCAGGATGACATCAAGTGACCTACAAAAGGAATGGCAAATGGGGTGAAGTGCACGGCAAAAACAGTTCTTAACAGGCTCTTATAGGCAGGGTTCAAGTCATGTAAAGCCAGAAAAAGCCTTTCATCAATGAGAAGCAAAGGAGAGCCAGGCTGAAGTTTGCCAAAGACCATAAGGATTGGACCATAGAGGACTGGAGTAAGGTACTCTGATGAGTATAATTTTCAGCTTTGCCCATCACCTGGTCATCTAATGGTTAGACGGAGACCTGGAAAGGCGTACAAGGCACAGTGTCTTGCACCCACTGTGAAATTTGGTGGAGGATCGGTGATGATCTGGGGATGCTTCCAGCAAGGCTGGAATTGGGCAGGTTAATCTGTGAAGGACGTATCAATCAAGCCGCATACAAGGTTATCCTTGAAAAACAGTTGATTCTTTCTGCTCAGGCAATTTTCCCCAACTCTGAGGACTGGTTTTAAGAAGCAGGACAATGCGCCATGCGACACAGCTAGGTCAATCAATTTGTGGATGAAGGACCACCATATCAAAGCCCTGTCATGGCGAGCCCAATCTCCAGACGTGAACCCCATTGAAAACCTCTGGAATGTAATCAAGTGGAAGATGGATAGTCACAAGCCATCAAACAAAGAACTGCTTACATTTTTTTTACCAGGAGTGGCATAAGGTAACTCAAAAGCAGTGTGAAAGACTGGTGGAAAGCATGCCAAGACACATTAAAGCTGGGATTAAAAATCATGGTTCTTCCACAAAATATTGATTTCTGAACTCTTCCTGAGTTAAAACATTAGTATTGTTGTTTCTAAATGATTAGGAACTTGTTTTGTTAGCCTTATTTGAGGTCTGCAAGCACTGCAATTTTTTTGTTATTTTGACCATTTCTCATTTTCTGAAAATAAAATAAAAAATTTAGTGCTTGGAAATTCGAAGACATGTTGCCAGTGGTTTATAGAATAAAAGAGAAATTCACATTTTACTCAAAAATATACTTATAAAGAGAAAAATCAGACAAACTGAACATTTTGCAGTGGTCTCTTAATTTGTCAGAGTTGTATATATACCTAATATCAGCATAAGAGGTCTTGATACAAAAAAAGGAGGGCAGCCATAAACCTCTACCACAGGTAAAGGACTGCTCACATCACTTTTAAGATGAATGTTTGGCATGTACATGTGAAAAGCTCCCGCTGTTCATATTTAGCCAGTCAGAGACCAAAAGTGTGTGATCTGGTCGGTAATGTTCCAACATGTGTATATCATAGAGGTCCTTGAGGTAATGTGACCAGCTGACTGTCTGGGATCCCCGATTTCTGTATTGGTGTGTAGACTAGGACTGTGGGGTAGTTCAGTCAAACCTCCGACTACTCAATCTCCCCGACTCCACAGCACTGGTCACTACTGAGCCTGTACATAAAGTGCAGCACAGACTCATCTCCACTAAAAGCCCAGATCCTTAGATCAGGAACAGGACAGACATTTATAGGACATTTCATAACTCCACAGCACTGGTCACTACTGAGCCTGTACATAAAGTGCAACACAGATTCATCTCCACTAAAAGCCCAGATCCTTAGATCAGGAACAGGACAGACATTTATAGGACGTTTCATAACTCCAACCCCACAGCACTGGTCACTACTGAGCCTGTACATAAAGTGCAGCACAGATTCATCTCCACTAAAAGCCCAGATCCTTAGATCAGGAACAGGACAGACATTTATAGGACATTTCATAACTCTGACCCCACAGCACTGGTCACTACTGAGCCTGTACATAAAGTGCTGCACAGATTCATCTCCACTAAAAGCCCAGATCCTTAGATCAGGAACAGGACAGACATTTATAGGACGTTTCATAACTCCAACCCCACAGCACTGGTCACTACTGAGCCTGTACATAAAGTGCAGCACAGATTCATCTCCACTAAAAGCCCATTTCCTTAGATCAGGAACAGAACAGACATTTATAGGAAATTTCATAACTCCGACCCCACAGCACTGGTCACTACTGAGCCTGTACATAAAGTGCAGCACAGATTCATCTCCACTAAAAGCCCAGATCCTTAGATCAGGAACAGAACAGACATTTATAGGACATTTCATAACCCCACAGCACTGGTCACTACTGAGCCTGTACATAAAGAGCAGCACAGATTCATCTCAGCTAAAAGCTCAGATCCTTAGATCAGGAACAGAACAGGCATTTATAGGACATTTCATAACTCCGACCCCACAGCACTGGTCACTACTGAGCCTGTACATAAAGCACAGCCACAGATTCATCTCCACTAAAAGCCCAGATCCTTAGATCAGGAACAGAACAGACATTTATAGGAAATTTCATAACTCCGACCCCACAGCACTGGTCACTACTGAGCCTGTACATAAAGTGCAGCACAGATTCATCTCCACTAAAAGCCCAGATCCTTAGATCAGGAACAGGACAGACATTTATAGGACATTTCATAACTCCGACCCCACAGCACTGGTCACTACTGAGCCTGTACATAAAGTGCAGCACAGATTCATCTCCACTAAAAGCCCATTTCCTTAGATCAGGAACAGAACAGACATTTATAGGAAATTTCATAACTCCGACCCCACAGCACTGGTCACTACTGAGCCTGTACATAAAGTGCAGCACAGATTCATCTCCACTAAAAGCCCAGATCCTTAGATCAGGAACAGAACAGACATTTATAGGACATTTCATAACCCCACAGCACTGGTCACTACTGAGCCTGTACATAAAGAGCAGCACAGATTCATCTCAGCTAAAAGCCCAGATCCTTAGATCAGGAACAGAACAGACATTTATAGGACATTTCATAACTCTGACCCCACAGCACTGGTCACTACTGAGCCTGTACATAAAGTGCAGCACAGATTCATCTACACGAAAAGCCCAGATCCTTCGATCAGGAACAGAACAGACATTTATAGGACACTAGATGGAGGCACAATGCTATCGCATCAGGAGGGCGGTAATGTCACGATGGGGGCAGGCTTTGCAGCGTTGAGAATCTCACCCCCTTGTGATCACCCACCTATCCACTCTCTCTTCCCCCATGTGCTGACTTCTTCCGTCTGTGCTCTCTTCTTTGACCTGTCTACCCCATGTGCTATCCCCCTTGTCTGCTGTCTCTCCTTCCTGTGCTGTGTTCTCATCTTAATAACTTTTTAACTTTACCAAATTCTTATGAAAACTGCACCCAATGTATTAGATATTTTAAGAGTCTGAGACTCCAACTCCACAACTCTGGTGTAGACAGTATGTGACGTGACCAATCAGAGCAGAAGCATTCCCTGAACCTGCAGAGAAGCAGTAATGGTATGATGTTATGGTGGAGTCTGCAGAGCCATACGTACCACTCTGGAGAAGAGTCTCAGGGTCTCTAGGTCCTCGAGGATGTTGCTGTTCTTGGTGGTGATGAGAACCATGTAGAGTTTCTCCATGGGCTGGTATACGTAGCGCACACTTTCAGTTTCCACAAAGGTGTGCTGTTTTCCTGTGTTCATTAATTTCGGGAAAGCAGCCAATAGTCCTTCAATGCGAGTGCGGGTCATCTCCACAAACTGTCGCGACACTATGGCCTTCCCGGCCTTCGTACAGACCGCGGCAGCTAGCAGCACCTGAAAGAGAACGCGCTGTTAGCAAGGCTCCGGACAGTGACACGTGCCTACTCCTATGGGTGACTGTGATCATATCCAGCCCCAACACTGACAAAGCAACAGTCTGCTCCATCTAAAAGGGAACGGTCATCAGAAAATTACTTATTGTCTAAATCGGATTTTTATGTTAAGTGTATTTTTTTTTTACTTTGCGAATGTTTTTCCCTCATACACCTATTAGGTCACTATTAGACCCTCACTTCCTGATTCATACAGCGGACTTTTCAGCAGTCCCATTATCATTACAGTCAGGATTACAATGACAAGTGTCGATATCACAGGATTCACTATTCACAATAAGCGATGTCACAGCTCACCTTCCCCGCCTCCCTTCACACTGACTATACCCAGATTAGAGCATCACAAACAATAGAGCAACACAATCATAAGGTCAGAAAAGATAAGAACAACTTTAATTGTTAAAATATTACATAGACAAACAGGCAAAATAGGGCTAGAAGTTGGAACATGATTATTCCAGCATCATACATGAGGCCCAGGGTAGGTTTGTCCAAAGAAAGCGTGCACAATAATCATAGTATCTAAGAATATACAGACACACAGTGACTCATACATAGGTATATAGTAACACTCTAATATATGGTAAATGAGTCCAAAATAGTGTGCTGGGGACCGGACCATTATACCGTATCCAACACCAAAATATCATCACAGCATAGCAGCATAATAGTGTATATTCAAATACCTTATACAGCACCTTCCTGGACAGTCCTACCATCCTGGTGTCACTGTGTGTCTGTATATTCTTAGATACTATGATTATTGTGCACGCTTTCTTTGGACAAACCTAACCTGGGCCTCATGTATGATGCTGGAATAATCATGTTCCATCTTCTAGTCCTATTTTGCCTGTTTGTCTATGTAATATTTTAACAATTAAAGTTGTTCTTATCTTTTCTGACCTTATGACTGTGTTGCTCTATTGTTTGAGATTGGTTCTCTGCAGTTGGTCATATACTGTCTTGATGAATGGTGGTTCTGCTGGATTTTTCCTTCTTATCCTGTTGATTTTGGTAACTGTTTCCACCGAATATGTTCATTGGATTTCCCAGATTAGAGCATGCCCAGGTTATACTTCTATACAAATAGGGCCTCATTCATTATGACTGATGTCTTGTAGGCCTTAAAGAAGCACTCATCCTCTCAAAGGTTTTATCCTCTTACTATATTCCAATCATCATATTATATAGCACTGTGTACGTACAATTGCAATGTTAAGAGGATAAAGATTTTTATGGGAGGAGGAGGAGGAGTGCTTCTTTAAAGGAATCTGTCACCTATTTTTCCGCATACAAGATGCGGCCACCGCCATCAGGGGCTTATCTACATTATTCTGTAATGCTGTAGATAAGCCCCCGATGTAACCTGAAAGATAAGAAAAACAAGTTAGTGTACAGTTACACCTAGCGACTCACCAGCGATCCCGACCAGCGATATGACGCGGTCAGGATCGCTGGTGCATCGCTAGGTAGTCGCTAGTGAGCTGCCACACAGGCAGATCTCACCTGCGACATCGCAGGGGTCGGGGGTCGCTACTTACCTGTCAGACGCGGCGATCCTGCGTCCTCCCGCCCGGCTCTACGCGTCGCTCGTCGTCACAGCAGGAAGCGCCGCAGGAAGTGACCGACGAGGAATGATCCAGGACCTTCTCGCGCGATCAGCGATAACCAGCGGGGGAGCCGGTCGGAGGTATCAGACACAGCGATATCGCTGCTACGTCACAAAATCGGTGACTTTACAGCGATATTGCTAGCGATATCGCAGTGTGTAACGGGGGCTTTAGATTATACTCACCCAGGGGCGGTCCGGTCTAGGTCCGATGGCTCCCATCTTCTAGCGAGGACGTCCTCTTCTTTCCTTCCTGTCGTGGCTCCGGTGCAGCAGTATACTGCAGTGCGCAGGGAAAGGTCAGAGGCCCAGCGCCTGCACACTGCAGTACTTTACTCTGTCTTCAACAGGGCAGAGCAGTGCGCCGATGCAGCGACGGGAAGCAAGGAAGAGGACGTCCTCGCTAGAAGATGGCAGGCACCGGAATGCGACACCCATCGGACCCGGACCGCCCCTGGGTGAGTGTAATCTGACTTGTTTTTCTTCTCTTTCAGGTTACATCGGGGGCTTATCTACAGCATTACAGAATCCTGTAGATAAGCCCCTGATGCCAGTGGCCGCATCTTATATGTGAAAAAATAGGTGACAGATTCCCATTAATAAAAGGAAGAGCTGGAGAAGGATGCCCTGAATTTATCAAAAAAATCCCTTTAAATCTGCTTGTGCAGGAAAATGACATTGTGGCTGGTGTATTGCGATTGGGGTTAGGCTGAGTGGCGCCACCATGTGTCTGGCAGAATTACTAGAATTTATGCGAGAAAAGTATGGTCCAAGTGTGATAAGCACCACCTACCCGCCTGCTGCCGCTCCTCTGTCCTGTTGGTCGGGTCCTCTGCAAGTGAATACCGCAGCCAATCAAAGGCCGCAACGTCAATCCAAGCGTCAACACTGATTGACTGCAGCAATCAAGTCCCAACAACATTGGAAAAAAAAGTAGAGGGGACTTAGCCTTGGAGATGGAGGGACAGCGGGAAATCCTCAGGGTCAGTGAGTACTATTACATAACACTTCGGCTACACTTAAAATAAAGGGTAAAAAAATGCAAGAAATTTAGTACATTAGAGATGATTGTGGAGAATGTACAGAGAACGAGGAGTTATAAACGGACTTCACAAGGGGCTGTCCAGCCACATGAAGAGCATTCATCAGATTGGTAGTAGGCCAGCCCCCTTCTGCCTCCGCATTAGGAACTGGGGCAGAAAAAGCACTGGAAGCTTTCAGACAGCGTGCCAACAATCCGGAAGTGGCAGCGCTTTGGACGGCGCGTATGTTCGCTGCCATATATTCAACGCAGGGGAATCCGCATGTGATCGCTGAACCGAGAGGAGTTACTGTGTCCAATACATTCTACTGCGGTCTGGAGAGACGTGCCTCATGTCCGTCCCCGTGGGTGATCCGCAGGCGTCTGTGGACATCGGGTTTCTAGAAATCCCATCCACTATGCAGTAACATCTGGACGCTGTGGGTTGGGTGCTGCAGATGTGCACAGTGTCAGACCCCCAGCGATTACAGACCGTCTGCACATACCCTCAGAATTTAAGCATTAGTAACCAATTTCAATTGATGCACATAGAACCTCGCATTCTAGGACTGTGTAGTGGATGGGATTTTATGCTCCGCCACGTACGTACTGTGGAACGGCAGCAGCACGTCCAGTATAGGCAGCCGCTCGCCGAGCAAAGACAGATTGCCAAGGTCCCAGCACCTTGGTGACCACAGACCACTCACTACACAGCTGCTGAAGACCCCAGCCTCAGACACTCCACACCAGGAATGAATGAGACGCATTAGAATGACTTCAGAATGATTTGCAGTGCCTGCGAGGAGCGCTCCAGGAACGGGGACACACATGCAGTACAAGGGGAAGGCTGCTGAGCGACCATCCCACTGACGCACCCCAACGGCTCAATGACACCAGGCGGAGGAAAGACATGCCCATCACCCTCCTGTGGGGCAGACAGAAACCTCCCCTGGATGAAGGGTCTGGTAGAAATCCACCATTTATCACACAGCAGACAGGATTACCGCGCGATCGTCTGATGGCGCTGACTGACAGTAGGAGGAGAACCTATACGGACTGAATACTATTCAATAGGGCAGCGCCAATGAGAGAGCTCTCACACATACCGAATCTGCAGCATGCGCTTCACCTGTGCGTTATGAGGCTCACCGGATCCAGGCTGTGGGTGCGCAAAATGTCTCCCGTACAGAGCCTCCATAGGGCACCCAAGCGTATGGGTACAGTCAGTAATCGCTGCGGGTTGGACGCTGTGTCCTTGTGCAGCGTCCTGATGCATAGTGGATGGGATCTCCGGAAATCCCATGCCCACTATGCATCCACAGACCCCCGCAGCGACAGGCTTGTGGAGTCTCTCCAGACTGCAGCATGTGCATTCTAAATCTCACCCATGGGTCACTGATCACATTCACCTGTGCTCAATCGCCGGCAGCGGACACGTGCTGCGTCCGGACAGCCACAGCCCCTCACTAGAGGAACGTGGATCAGGCCACTGCTAACACTGGCCGCCGGGCACACGACAAGTGACCTGTATGCTTCACCTATCCACCAATGTGCACTGCGGCCATTACACCCGGGCAGCGTGTGCCACAGTCATCTCACCCAGCAGCAGGCACACAATCATTGCAACACTGCAGACAGTCAGGTCACCGCTGCCACTGTCAGAGGAGAATAGGGGCCAGACTGCCAGGTGACTATAGGCAACCGGCCCCGCCATCAGCCCCCGCCGGGTAACTACGGGCGACTGCAGACCCTGTGGTGGTCACCTGTACTTACCTGATGGGGGGGGGGGCTGGTCGCCCATAGTTACCCGATGGGGGGGGCTGGTCGCCCATAGTTACCCGATGGGGGGGGCTGGTCGCCCATAGTTACCCGATGGGGGGGGCTGGTCGCCCATAGTTAACTGATGGGGGGGCTGGTCGCCCATAGTTACCTGATGGGGGGGGCTGGTCGCCCATAGTTACCCGATGGGGGGGGCTGGTCGCCCATAGTTACCTGATGGGGGGGCTGGTCGCCCATAGTTACCTGATGGGGGGGGCTGGTCGCCCATAGTTACCTGATGGGGGGGCTGGTCGCCCATAGTTACCCGATGGGGGGGCTGGTCGCCCATAGTTACCTGATTGGGGGGGGGGGCTGGTCGCCCATAGTTACCTGATGGGGGGGGGCTGGTCGCCCATAGTTACCCGATGGGGGGGGGCTGGTCGCCCATAGTTACCCGATGGGGGGGGCTGGTCGCCCATAGTTACCCGATGGGGGGGGCTGGTCGCCCATAGTTACCTGATGGGGGGGGCTGGTCGCCCATAGTTACCTGATGGGGGGGCTGGTCGCCCATAGTTACCTGATGGGGGGGCTGGTCGCCCATAGTTACCCGATGGGGGGGCTGGTCGCCCATAGTTACCCGATGGGGGGGGCTGGTCGCCCATAGTTACCTGATGGGGGGGGCTGGTCGCCCATAGTTACCTGATGGGAGGGGCTGGTCGCCCATAGTTACCTGATGGGGGGGCTGGTCGCCCATAGTTACCCGATGGGGGGGGCTGGTCGCCCATAGTTACCCGATGGGGGGGCTGGTCGCCCATAGTTACCCGATGGGGGGGGCTGGTCGCCCATAGTTACCTGATGGGAGGGGCTGGTCGCCCATAGTTACCCGACGGGGGGGGGGGGGTTCGGCCCCAGTGTTGCTGGTCTCTCTCTGGTGACACTATGTAGTGACATTCCAGCCTGACAGTCACCCTGCACGGTGTCACGGCTGCCGTACAGAACAATGGCCGTCCCAGGTCCACACCGTGCCTCCCGCTCCTCTGTCCCCGGTCTGCCAGGCGCACACTGACGGGTGAGCCAAGCGTCGCACGTCCTGAGAGCAGGCGCAGCGACACATCCTCAGAGACCCCGGAGCTTCCCAGCCCCACGGACACAGTGGTCAGCTGTCCAGCCCTCTCCCCGGTGCCCGCCTATACCGCTCACCATGTTTGCGGGAGATAATGCCGGGTCCTGGGCCTGTCTGCTGATCGGCCTCCGACGGTCACCGCACAATATGGCAGCACCGGAGCCACGTCTTCAACAGGAAGCTGCGTGAGATCCGGGAGGAGGCAGACGGCTGGCACGTGCGAGGGAGGAGGCGACCGCTGACATCTTTGTCATGGGATCTGCCCTTCCTGCTGCCAGTAGCTGATGTGTCACTGCGGGCGGGAGGAGGAGGAGCGCGGTGCGGCCACGGTCCGTGCAGGGGCAGAGCGCGGTGCGGCCACGGTCCGTGCGGGGGCAGAGCGCGGTGCGGCCACGGTCCGTGCGGGGGCAGAGCGCGGTGCGGCCACGGTCCGTGCGGGGGCAGAGCGCGGTGCGGCCACGGTCCGTGCGGGGGCAGAGCGCGGTGCGGCCACGGTCCGTGCGGGGGCAGAGCGCGGTGCGGCCACGGTCCGTGCGGGGGCAGAGCGCGGTGCGGCCACGGTCCGTGCGGGGGCAGAGCGCGGTGCGGTCACGGTCAGTGCGGGGGCAGAGCGCGGCCGGTCACGGTCAGTGCGGGGGCACAAAAGTTGCGGATTTCATTCTAATAGGGTGCTTAATGTATGCGTTTTTAAGCGTTTTTGCAGGGGAAAATTGCGAAAAATCCTGAATGTGTGAGCACAGCCTTATTTACTCCATCCAACAATGAAAACCACAATCGGCTTTTGAAGCAAAGACGCTGCCCGGATCTGACGAGAACCCGGCATCTGACACGTGTGTCAGGATTTGGAGAATTTCCTTTCAGTTTCTGCTCCAAAACGTCCCAAAAACCTCTGTGCGCACAAAACCAAAGAAGGAACATTTCCTGGTTTCCATTTGAAAAACTCATAATTTTCAACAACCCAAAACCAATTGCATATTGCATTCCGCGGTCTCTGCAGCAGTGCCGTGCCGGCTGTGTGACCATTATGTGACCCTGCCACCCGTCACTGGCCTCCTTACTGGATAGGTGATGGCTGCTCACACTGCATCTAAACTTCCATTTTTCATTACATTTTCAGGGTACATGCCCAGAATCTGGAGTAGCGGCGCTTTGGACACCGAACCCATTCACTGCATCCAAAGCGCTGCTGGCTATTGAGCGCAGGGGAATCCGCATGTGATCAATGAACCGGGCGGCGGATTCACCGCATCCAATACATTCTATTCATGTAATATCTGTTGCAGTGACTAGAGTCTACATGTCCGTCTCCATGGGCGTCTGTGGATGCATAGTGGACTCGGGATTTCTACATATCCCATCCTCTATCCTGTAACATCTGGGCGCTGCACGTTGGACACTGCATAAGTACGCAACGTCAAATCCACAGCAGTTTCTGATCGTGTGCACATAGCCATAGAGAAGGGAAACGGAGTTCTTTAGAAGTCGGGATCAATTCATCAGGACTGGTGTATTGCAAGCTCACCTCTACTAAGTGGCATGTGCTGGCAAATACTGGTGGATCTCATGACTTCCCTGTTTGCTCCCCAACTCCACCCATTTCACCAGAGCTGATCCAAAGTAGTGTGAAAAAGCCAAAAGATTTTGTTGGGTTCAGCCAACATTAGTCTCATTTGTAAGTGCAGCTTAAGTATCAAAAAATACATTGACATTTACACTGACCAGTGGCAGCATATACACCACACCGTGGACTGACGAGTGGCAGCATGTACACCACACCGTGGAAACTGCGGCAGCATGTACACCAGACTGTGGACTGATCAGCGACAGCATGTACACCAGACTGACCAGCGACAGCATGTACACCAGACTGGACTGACCAGCGGCAGCATGTACACCAGGCTGTGGACTGACCAGCGACAGCATGTACACCAGACTGTGGACTGACCAGCGACAGCATGTACACCAGACTGTGGACTGACCAGCGGCAGCATGTACACCAGACTGTGGACTGACCAGTGGCAGCATGTACACCAGACCGTGTACTGACGAGTGGCAGCATGTACACCAGACCGTGGAGTGACCAGCGACAGCATGTACACCAGACTGTGGACTGACCAGTGGCAGCATGTACACCAGACTGTGGACTGACCAGCGGCAGCATGTACACCAGACTGTGGACTGACCAGCGGCAGCATGTACACCAGACTGGACTGACCAGCGGCAACATGTACACCAGACTGTGGACTGACCAGCGGCAGCATGTACACCAGACTGTGGACTGACCAGCGGCAGCATGTACACCAGACTGTGGACTGACCAGCGGCAGCATGTACACCAGACTGTGGACTGACCAGCGGCAGCATGTACACCAGACTGTGGACTGACCAGCGGCAGCATGTACACCAGACTGTGGACTGACCAGCGGCAGCATGTACACCAGACTGTGGACTGACCAGCGGCAGCATGTACACCAGACTGTGGACTGACCAGCGGCAGCATGTACACCAGACTGTGGACTGACCAGCGGCAGCATGTACACCAGACTGTGGACTGACCAGCGGCAGCATGTACACCAGACTGTGGACTGACCAGCGGCAGCATGTACACCAGACTGTGGACTGATCAGTGGCAGCATTACACCAGACTGTGGACTGACCAGCGGCAGCATGTACACCAGACTGTGGACTGACCAGCGGCAGCATGTACACCAGACTGTGGACTGACCAGCGGCAGCATGTACACCAGACTGTGGACTGACCAGTAGGTATTGTCATTCTGTGTCTTCTTTTTGTATTTCAGTCAGTGGGTGGTGTGAACACTGTCCGACCGACTTGTTCACATTTGTGCATGTCACATATTTATAATCCATTTTCTCCTTGCTTATGCTTGGCTTGAGAGACCCCACCTCTCTCTTGTGTGACATGCACATAAAAAGCTGTCTTACACCACGTGCCCATACTATGAAGCGCCTGTCTGGGTCCTGTTCATTTAGACAATGTTCACATGTTCAGGTTTTAATACATTAGATAGGGACTGTTCCATTAAGGGTTACCTTGACGTGGTGGAGCAGCTTGGCATATATTTTTTTGCAAAAAAATGTATCGACTAAATACCCTGTATTTGTTGTCATCTTTTCACCAGCACTTGCTGATCATTGTTTTGTTTTACTGCAGGGTATTTCTGCACATTTGTCATTCTGTGTTTTCTTTTTTGTATTTCAGTCAGTGGGTGGTGTGAACACTGTCCAACCGACTTGTTCACACTTGTGCATGTCATGTGTTTTTAATCTGTTTTCTCCTTGCTTATGCTTGGTTTGAGAGACCCCACCTCTCTCTTGTGTGACATGCACTTAAAAAGCTGTCTTACACCACGTGCCCATTCTATGAAGTGCCTGTCTGTGTCCTGTTCATTTAGACACTGTTCACATGTTCAGGTTTTAATATATTAGATAGGGACTGTTCCATTAAGGGTTACCTTGACGTGGTGGAGCAGCTTGGTATACATTTTTTTGCAAAAAAAGTATCGACTAAATACCCTGTATTTGTTGTCATCTTTTCACCAGCACTTGCTGATTATTGTTATGTTTTACTGCAGGGTATTTCTGCACATTTGTCATTCTGTGTTTTCTTTTTGTATTTCAGTCAGTGGGTGGTGTGAACACTGTCCGACTGACTTGTTCACATTTGTGCATGTCACATGTGTTTTTAGTTATCAGACAGAACCTGATTCAGGAGTCTCTTAGAGCACTGATGCCTTAATCTTCATTTTCTTGCTCAGAGGTGGCGGGTGTGCAGTTGGTCATGCGTGCACGGGCTCAGGATCCGGGGCCCCTGACTCACAGCTTTTTTTTTTAATTACAGTGAAGTTGCGCGGGCCCTGAGGACGGAGAGTGGGTTCAGTTGCTGGCTGCATGTGCAGAAAGTTGGTTGTTTTCAGGGCCCACCAAGGGATTCACCGGCTCTCCAGTAGGCCGGTGCAACCATGACCAGGAGTATTATCATAGGCCCCTTCATGTCCCTGGAGAACAGTCAGTGAAATTATTTGCTTTTTTTCCGCACCCTAGACTGCTCTGGTTACTTTGGAGCTTGCTAAGGTCGCCCATGATGCCACTGGAGAGATATCACTATGGATGCAGTATACTACACTGCTCAAAAAATAAAGGGAACACTTAAACAACAGAATATAACTCCAAGTAAATCAAACTTCTGTGAAATCAAACTGTCCACTTAGGAAGCAACACTGACAATCAATTTCATATGCTGTTGTGCAAATGGAATAGACAACGGATGGAAATTTTTGGAAATTATCAAGACACCCTCAATAAAGGAGTGGTTCTGCAGGTGGGGACCACAGACCACATCTCAGTACCAATGCTTTCTGGCTGATGTTTTGGTCACTTTTGAATGTTGGTTGTGCTTTCACACTCGTGGTAGCATGAGACGGATTCTACAACCCACACAAGTGGCTCAGGTAGTGCAGCTCATCCAGGATGGAACATCAATGTGAGCTGTGGCAAGAAGGTTTGCTGTGCCTGTCAGCGTAGTGTCCAGAAGTTTTAGGCACTACCAGGAGGCAGGCCAGTACACCAGGAGATGTGGAGGGGGCCATAGGAGGGCAACAACCCAGCAGCAGGACCGCTACCTCAGCCTTTGTGCAAGGAGGAGCACTGCCAGGGCCCTGCACAAAATGACCTCCAGCAGGCCACAAATGTGCATGGGTCTGCACAAATGGTTAGAAACTGACTCCATGAGGATTGTCTGAGTGCGCGATGTCCACAGATGGGGGCTGTGCTCACAGCTCAACACTGCGGCCCTCCAAAGAAATGCTACCCCACACCATTACTGACCCACTGCCAAACCGGTCATGCTGAAGGATGTTGCAGGCAGCAGATCGCTCTCCTCGGTGTGTGACCCAACCTGGAAGGAGGACATGAAGAGCGAGGACAGCAGCACACGGGGAGGGAGGCGTAGCACCCCTTCAGTCAGGAAGAAGCCATGTGGTAGTTGCAGACAGAAGGCGGGCAACCGTTCCCCGTAACGCCAACATGATGGAAATTGCCAGTCCAACTGTTAGGTCACAGGCCATATATTGAACAGTCTGGAATCGCTGTCAGATGTCTGATGTATTTGTGGCCTACAAATTGTGGCAATTCAGGCCTACATTCCACTATATTTGCTGTCTGTTACCCTAGTTCTCTACACTAATTTGGGGTAAAAAAAATACAGGCCACATTTAACAGTCTAGTATCGCTGTCAGACGTCTGATGTATTTGTGGCCTACAAATTGTGGCTGCTCAATACTACATTCCACTGTATTTGCTGTCTGTTACCCTAGTTTTCTCCACTATTTTAGGGTAACAATACAGGCCACATATTGAACAGTGTGGTAGCTCGGTAAAAATACTTTGGTTTCAAGTCGTTGTGGCTGCTTCATGACTGTCTTAAATACACCAACTACTACCACCATCATCATCTTCAGCCTGGAGGCAGTCACTGCGCAGATAGAAAGTCTGAGGCGCAGTGGGTGAACGCTTGGGCGGTGTTGTACTCTGTCTCTGGATTACGAAGGCGAAATGTTCTAGATGAAATCATGACTGGAAGAGCCAGAGCATGTGGAAGAGCACAGGGCCAGGACTCGCAATAACTGAAGCCTGGTGTTCCTGGGCCGGATTCTGACAAGCCATCACCTACTAATATTGAACTGGTTGGACGATGACGTCAAAAAGGAGCCACTGCATATTCTATAACAGAAGCTAGAGATTTTGACATTTCGGCTCTATTTCAAGAGGTGTCAATGGGAGAGCGTGGTGGTCGTAGATGTGACTTCACCACCACCCGAGCTGCCATCTCTCCACCACCCAAGGTGCCGCACCCCGGACCTTCTGTCTCTTCCCCATTATCCCGAAGAATGTAAGTCCCCAAGGACAAGGTCCTCTCCCCTCTGTACCAATCTGTCATAAATTTGTTCACTGTAAACGATATCTGTTACTTTGTATGTAACCCCTTCTCATGTACAGCACCATGGAATTTATGGCGCTATATAAATAATAATACTATGTGGGTGTTTCCACTAGACAATCCATCCAACATGTTATTGAATCAAAATGTTGTTTTTCTGACAACTCTGTTCAGCTGTATACAAACTATGCCAAATTGGTAGCTAGACCCCAGTGGGTCTTGGCACACTGTCATGTTGACTACAAGCCACATGTTATCTTGATCCATAATCTCACCTATACTTTACCAGCATGATGAATTAATGGGAAAAGAATGTGGTATTGATGGAGCTGTTGTTTTCTTGCCAAAGAAATTCAATAAGACCAATGAGGTGGTTATACGCACACGGAATGGAGAAATAGCAAAGATAACAATTAGTTTCACATTTGCGTTAAACACACTTCACCAGCTTGCTTTTACTTTTACAACATTATATTCCGAAGCCTTGAAGAAATAGATGAATATATTGTGAAGCAAATAGTTATGAATAATTATCACCTAAATGATGTTACATAAGTCAGAACATACACAATCAATCAGTGGGGAAAAGATTTTCCACCGAAATTTTGAAGCATGAGACTAGTGTCATCTTGTGGATTGATATGAGCCACAAAGTCCTTCAAAGTGAAACTGTTCTGGATGTAATGTTCAATTTTCTATCGAAAATTGGAAGAACATGCCTTCTATGTTGCTTGCATTAAAGAACTGATTGGCCAGATATGTACGGAGTCAGGATGACCGGGCTGCTGCTACCTGTGCTGCGCTGGGTCTGGAACTGTCAAGGCTGCGTCCCCTGTTTCCTGGGGGAAGGAATTGTAGAATGGACATCCCATTAGTCCGGAAGAGGGTGCGTGTTTGGACAGGGAACCAGGCCGGAAGGTGAGGGAAAAAAAACGCAAAGCAGGAGTGAGTCCCCAGCTGTGAGTGTATGAGCATGAAGGGGGACAGTGCACTACGCACCCGAAGCGCCAACGCTGCGTCGAACTGCAGAAGACAGAAAGACCTGGTGACCTAGAGGTAGGGGGCCAGCTTAAGAGAAAGCGGGCATGACAGCAGAGATTTTGGGCACGGACAAGCAGCGCATAGGAGGCTGAGCAGCGTGCTCCGTCCTTAGAGCACTGGCGGTGAAAAGGAATGTTCCCGTTGGCTCCCGCCATTTAGCGAGGCACCGTGTGCCCAGTGACCACCAGAGAGTGAGGCACTGTGCGCTCCTTGACCGTGAGAACAGCGCACGTGCTCAGTAGAGAGAGCCAGTTCATGCCACGTGTTCAGCGTGGATATCCAATACTTATAAGGCACAGAGGAGTGACAGAGGACGTTGGTATTGTCTGCAAGGTACTCCCTCAGCATTTTCCCAAACTTTGCACTCCTTGTGAGAGTCCCCCGTGCCATAGGGCCAGGGTGATGGGAGGGTCTGAGAAAACTCTCCCTGAACTTTGCCAGTGTTCCACTGCCTCTGCTGGATTGGAGTTGTGTCTCTCTCACCTGTACTCCTTGCTTGGCCAACGAACTGTCACCTCTGCTGCCAGCGTTTTCATATGGGAATTTTGTTTAATAATTCCGCAAGAAGGTCCCTTTGGTCGTCCAACATTTTAGTACACCTGTCTGCCTCTGGAATAAGAGATATAAAGTTCTCCTTGTAGCGTGGGTTTAGATGCGTCACCAATCAGTATTGCCCGTCACCCAAAATTTTGACCACGTGAGGGTGATGGGAAAGGGAGCGGAACATAAACTCAGTCATGCGTGCAAGACTGCTAACAGTTAATACTTCCTTGTCCTCACCAAGAGGACGAATGACCATGCTCTCCACCTCCTCGTTGTTCTCAGGCCTCCACGACTTTCGACTAACCTCAGTAATATAATTGTAAATACATTATCTCCCCCACCTCATTGTAGATTGTAAGTTGTCATGAGCAGGATTTTTTTTGGGGTGGGGTTAATTATTGTTATCATTGTTACTTAGCGTCGATTGTAAGTTGACATGAGCAGGATTATTTTATTTCTATATAATTATTGCATTATTGTTATTGTTGTTCCTTCGTGTAGATTGTAAGCTGACACGAGCAGGGTCGTTTTATTTTGGTTTAATTATTGTATTATTGTTATCGTTGTTACTTAGGACTTTTGTGTTTGAAACTGTTAATCTGTAAATATGTTTGCGCTATATAAATAACTATAAATATTCATATTATAACACAGAGAAGCAGGATGGAGATGTTAATTATGGCGTCATTGACGCTCACCATCTTGGTGGATTCCTCAAAGTTTTGGAGGATGGTACATATGTCTGACATCCATGTCCACTCCTGAGATCTTATGTGTGAAGTCAGAACTGAATACCGACAACCTTGTTGATGCTGGTAGACTAGTCACCAACTACCCTCTTCTGCTCACAAATCCTTTCCAACATCTGCAGTGGAGAGTTCCAACGCCTGGGTACATCACACAACAGTGGGTGAGCCAGAAGCTGCAAGCGCTGCTGAAGCATGGCAAGGGCGGATTACTCTGCAGGACCCTGCTGTGCTGGTTGTCATGGTGGTGGCTGGATGAGGTAAAGTTTCTGTGTGGGGTCAGGAGGGTTTTACAGTGTGGACGTAGCAGGGCCGTGAGTGTTCGAGGTGTACGGAGCGGATCCGTGTGTGTACGAGGTTTACGGAGCAGAGCCGCATGTGTATGAGGTGTACAGAGAGGAGCTGCGCGTGTACGAGGTGTAAGGAGTGGAGCTGTGTGTGTACGAGATGTACGGAGCGGAGCCGCTCGCGTACGAGGTGTACGGGGTGGAGCCATATGTGTACTGGATGTACGGAGCGGAGCCAAGTGTGTACGAGGTATACAAAGTGGGCTTTTCCCACGGACACAGGAGTACACGGCAGAGCCCCGAGGAGCACTTTAAAACTCGCACATGACGTTCCACTGGAAGTGATGTGCTGGACGCTGACCGGAAATTAGGTAATTTCATGAGGAGATTGTGACAGAACCAGGAATGCTTCAGATCCATCACCATGTCCTCCTACGACAGCACGTACAACAGGATCGCCTTGGAATCGGATGCCGGCCATGTGAGCGGATCATGATTTGTCTTGCACCGGGAGGCTCAGGTGGGCACTACAATGGGAGCCGGGCTGCTATAGTATCTTTATAGAATCTTTCTTTCTCTCTCTGTTTCTTTCTTTCTCTGTTCTTTCTTTCTATTTGTTTCTTTCTCATTCTCTGTTCTGTCTTTCCCTCTCTTTTTCTTTCTCTCTCTGTTCTTTCTTTCTCTAATATCTTTCTCTCTCTGTTCTTTGTCTCCTTTCTTTCTTTCCTCTCTTTCTTTCTCTCTGTTCTTTCTTTAGTTCTTTCTTTCTCTCTCTGTTCTTTCTTTCCCCTCTTTCTATCTCTGTTATTTCTTTCTCTATCTCTGTTATTTCTTTCTTTCCCCTTTTTCTTTCGTTCTCTCCGTTCTTTCTTCCCCTTTCTTTCTCTCTATCGGTCTGTTCTTTCTTTCCCCTCTTTCTTTCTTTTTCTCTCTGTTCTTTATTCCTTTTTTTCTCTTTCTTTTTCTCTCTCTCTCTATTCTTTCTTTCCCCTCTTTCTTTCTTTTGCGCTCTCCCTCTGTTCTTTTTTTCTGTCCCCTCTTTCTTTCTCTCTGTGTTCTTTCTTTCTCTTTCTTTTTCTCTGTTCTTTCTTTATTTCCCGTCTTTATTTTTCTCTGTTCTTTCCTTCCCCTCTTTCTCTCTCTGTTCTTTCTTTCGTTCTCTGTTCTTTCTTCTTTCTCTCTCGCTCTCCTTTCTTTCTTTCTCTTAGTACCAGTCATTGTGCCCACAGTACCAGCCACTGTGCCCGTAATGCCAGCCACTATGCCCCTAATAGCAATCAGAGTGATCAGCAGTGCTAAATGGGTGCGGCTGGGAATGGACATGGGTGTGACTAGTTGTGAAATTGGTGTGGTAGGGGCGTGGCCTAAAACTTGCGCCGCAGCCTTTGTCCCTCTTTCCCTTCTTCAAAAGTTGAGGTATGCTAATTATTTACCTATTCAAATTTACCATGTGGAGCGCCACGAAGCTGAGGCGCAAGGAGGAGAGCAGCGCTGTGGGAGGCGCACGGGAGCGTGTCCTCAGAGTGCGAGCGCCGGTGCCACTGTGGGGGAAGAGAGGAGGAGACAGACTGACTGTCAATCAATGTGTGTGGCGCCGGCCGGACGGTTGCTGCAGCCGCAGCACCAGCGTCAGTGTGTGTCTGTGAAGTCACTGTGGGCCGTGCCCCATAACTAAATGCTGCAGCTCAGAAAAGTGCGGACAGTGGATGGATCCTCTTGGTCTGGCCTGCCCTGCCTGCTCCAGGTAAGAGTACCAGAGCTGAGCAGGACTGAGGGCCTGGGACCGAGGCAGGCATAATTTTGGGGGGCTCCTGGGGGAGAACTGAAGCATGGCAGGCATGATTTTTGGGGGGCTCTGTCCTGGGGGAGAACTGAAGCATGGCCTGGCTGCTCATGAATGGGGGGCCCCTGGCCTGGGGAGAAGGGAAGCATGGCCTGGCTGCTCATGAATGTGGGGGCCCCTGGCCTGGGGAGAACTTGTAGCATGGCCTGGCTGCTCATGAATAGGGGCCCCTGGCCTGGGGAGAAGCATGGCCTGGCTGCTCCTGAATGGGGGGGGCCTGGTCTGGGGAGAACTTGAAGCATTGCCTGGTTGCTCATGAATGGGGGGGCCCTTGGCCTGGGGAGAAGCATGGCCTGGCTGCTCATGAATTGGGGGGCCCCTGGTCTGGGGAGAAGCATTTCCTTGGCTGCTCATGAATGGGGGGCCCTGGGGAGAAGCATGGCTGCACATGAATGGGGGGGCCCCTGGGGGAGATGCTTGGCTGCTCATGAATGGGGCGGCTCATGGGGGGAGAAGAAACATGAATTGGGCGGCCCTCATAGGGGGAGAAGCAGCATAAATTGGGGGGGCCACATGGGGAGTTGCAGCATAAACTGTGGGGGCCACATAGGGCGAGAAGCACTATGCCAAAAGTAGACCGCATATGGGAGAGAGCATTATGAAAGAAAAGGGAAATGGGGGTGCCTATATATATTACCTGGAGGCTGTCTTGGGCTATATATGTTATTTCTAGGCTATGCTGGGCTGTATATATTACCTGGAGGCTGTGGTGGGCTGTATATATTACCTGAAGGCTGTGCTGGGCTGTATATATTAACTGGAGGCTGTGCTGGGCGCTGTATATATTACCTGAAGGCTGTTGCTGGACTGTATATATTAACTGGAGGCTATGCTGGGCTGTATATGTTATTTGGATACTGTGCTGGGCTGTATATATTAACTGAAGGCTATGCTGGACTGTATACCATATTTTATTTGGAGGCTGTGCTGGGCTGTATATATCACCTGGATGCTGTGCTGGGCTGTATATATTAACTGAAGGCTGTGCTGGGCTATATACCATATTTTATTTGGAGGCTGTGCTGGGCTGTATATATTAACAACTAGAGGCAATGCTGGACTAGTGGGCTATATATGTTATTTGGAGGCTGTGCTGGCCTGTATTTATAATTTGGAGGCTGCAACTGGCAAATAATAAATACAGCCCAGCAGCACCCTACAGATATTATATCCAGCCCTGCAAACCCTCAATATTAGATAACAACAAATAACTTTGTTACCCTATGAAGAGCGGGGGCGCCCCAAAAAATATTTCTTGCACAGGGGCCCACTACAGTCTGTGTCCGCCCCTGGCTGTAGCTGACTTTTTAAAATGGGTACGCAGAGCGTTGTACTTTTCCTAGCAGATCTGGCAGCTCTGTGTTGCTTTTCAAAAAATGTTGACCAATGAAGTTAAGCACATGAACCAGGCATGGCACGTATGTGAGCTCGCCTTGCCTCGCCATAGAGCAGCCACCAGGTTCCAGCCATTGTCACACACAATCATGCCTGGCTGTGGGTTCAGCTGTGACAACCACAGAGCTGTACACAACTCTTCATCAATACGCTATGTTGACAACATCCTCGTCCTTTGGGCTGCTTTTGAATAATAATGTAATGGGTATTTTCTTTATACATAAGGTGGGGGGAGACCAGATTACATTTTTGGACATTAATATTTCTATATCTAAGGATGGTTTCCTGAAAACATCTCTTTATCGAAAACCCACTTTAACCTATAGCCTCCTGAGATGGGAGAGCTACCATCCCCCCCCCTTTGAAACGTGGGATCCCGAGGGGGCAGTTCCTCAGAGTCAGAAAGAACTGCTCTGATTGGGGTGACTGAGTCACAATCGAGAGATATGTGGGGGAGATTTAGAAATAGGGGATATCCTGTGAAGGTTCTAGAACCCACCTACAAGCATGCAAAACAAGCAAGAGGACATCTTTGTTGGCTCCAAGAGAAAAGGATGATCCTAATAACATGACTAGACTTATAGGCACATTTGATGACCAATCTGGTAGAATTATGGAAATACTCAAGAAACATTGGGCGATCCTTAAGACTGATCGTGATTAGAGTTGAGCAACTTTGGTCGGATCGGGTTTCGTGAATGAAACAAAATTTGAGTCGGATGAAACTGGTCCGACTAGGGCAAAAAAAAAGTCAGAGTTTCGTCCGAAACCCGACCCCAATGCAAGTCAATGGGGAATAAAAGTCGGCATTGAGTGGATGAATGTTTTGTTTCATTCGGGTTTCACGAAACCCGATCCGACCAAAGTCGCTCAACTCTAATCGTGATATATGTAATTTCATCACCCCTAAACCATCAGTCACCTATAGGAGGGGTAAGTCAATTAAGGACCAGGTGGTAAGGAGCCACTAGGAACCTTTAAAGAAAGAAGGAACATGGCTGCAGAACAGAGCAATGGACACATTTAGATGCGGACATTGCAGTTTCTGCAAATTTATACAGTATGTCCATCAAAAACATTCTGTAATGCATATACTAAAAGAATCTATAATATCAATTGTTTTGCAAATTGCAAAACCACGGAAGTGATATATCTCTGCATTTGTTCCTGCCCCCTCAATTATGTGGGAAAAACGAAGCGTGAATTGCATGTCCGTATTGGTGAGCACCGGGGTGACATCAGACATGGCAGGGATTCTCCCCTTGCCCGCCATGTCAATTGGGTACATGGGGGTGATGACAAACAAATTTCTTTTCGTGTTTTTGAGAGAGTTGAGCCCGCAGTGAGACAGGGAGATTGGGACAGGAAGATCCTACAGCGGGAAACACACGATCTTCTGGCTTGATTTGCAGAGCCCTAATGGCCTAAATGAACAATTAAACTTTACAAGTTATCTTTAATCAATGTGGTTCCTGACATACCCAGTATACTCTTTGTGTGACTCTCTTTGAGCAATGACAATTTTGTTGCGCTTATTATAAGTTTGTTATTATTTTCATTTTCTGTTGCTAGGATACATGGTTTTGATCCATTACCATGTTTTTGTTTTAATGAGGTTATGGCATTCAATATATGGAATATTAGGTCTCTTTAAAGGGAATCTGTAACCCCTTTTTTAGAATATGAGCTGCCGGTACCGTCATCAGGGGCTGTAATGCTGTAGATAAGCCCCTGATGTAACCTGAAAGATAAAAAAAGAGTTAGATTATACTCACCAAGGTGTCCGTTTCGGTCCGATGGGTGTCGCCGTCCGGTCCGGCACATCCCATCTTCATATGATGCTGTCCTCTTCTTTCCTTCCTGTCGTGGTTCCGGCGCAGGCACACTGCTCTGCCCTGTTGAGGGCAGAGCAGAGTACTGCAGTGCGCAGGCGCCAGGAAAGATCAGAGAGGTCCGGCGCCTGCGCACTCCAGTATTCTGCTCTGCCCTCAACAGGGCAGAGCAGTGTGCCTGCGCCGGAACCACGACAGGAAGGAAAGAAGAGGACAGCATTATATGAAGATGGAAGGCGCAGGACCGGACAGTGACACCCATCGAACCGAAACGGACGCCGGGGTGAGTATAATCTAACTCTTTTTTCTTATCTTTCAGGTTACTGTAGATAAGCCCCTGATGGCGGTGCCAGCAGCTCATATTTGAAAAAAAGGGTGACGGATTCCCTTTAATGTGTTATTTGAACTACTATATGCAGCATATTCCGGTCTGTAAATATTTTCCTGTATATATTATTAGTGATTTATTTTGCCCATTGAAGTGTGTTATGTATATAGCACTTCTCTACCGGTTCCAGTATCTTTTAGTTCCGGCTGGTGGAATGCAAGATGCGTTCCATGGAACATGTGACCGGATGTTTGTAACGAATGTTGCCGGGTAACGCCTGTGATCTTTGGCCCCCCTGTTTATGACGTACTTCCGGTATTTGGAGCGCATTATGAGTTCCATTTGGACACCGTTTGGAGAACAAGTTTACCTCTTATCCGCGCGTAATATTTTAATGACGGCGCTGGACGCGCATGGAACATGCCGCAAACTGCATTGATCTCCAACAGGGCCCAGGCAGAGGGCCCGCATTCTAACAGGGCCCACATGGTATAAAACTTCCAAAGTATTATAAAGTAGACTATTGACTCAAATCACAAATTGTTCCAATTCAGTGGGCTTTATATGTTTTTGTTGTGTTCACTCCTTTAAGAGTACCTGTCATCAGGATGTAGTACCACAAACTAATGGCATGTGTGTTAAGGTGCTATAACGCTAATTTAAACCCATCTAGTTCTTGTAAAAATCCATTTGACTGCTTTGGAGAAATCTAAAATTGAAACTGTGCTCTGAGTTTCAAATGCAGTGTGGAGGGGGGGGGCTGCACTTATAGCGCTACTGCTTCTATGCCTTTTCCCTGCCTGCTGCCTGTATCTGATTCACCATTCACTGATCACCAACTACCATACTCATGTTTCAGTGACCTGAAGGTCAGGGATAAGAGGCAGGCAGTGGGTGGGTAATATGGAGAGAAGCAGGAGATCTGTAACAGTAGGGCCCACCCACTGCATTTGCAGCACATTAGCATACAATTACAAGTATGGATTTCTCTAAAACAGCAAAACTGATTTCTACAAGAAAGGTAGGGATTTAAAGTGCCGTTACACACATGCCATTAGTTTTGGTTCTAAAATCCTGATAACATTTTCCCTTTAAGGACGCAAGACAGTTTGTGAGTTTTTTTTATTATTTATTTATTTATTTTACAACTAAGCTGGCCCAGTTAGGGATCTGTGTACTGACAAAGTATATTCGGTGCATCTTGTTTCATTGTCACACCAAACTTTCATTCACCAATGGCTGATATCCATGATTACAGGGCAGTACCATATGTCTGGCCACTGATTGTTTTCTAAACTGTTGTAGTGCCATTGCGCAGCCACGCCAACCACACATCTACTTGCTGCACACTGGGTTTTAGGCTGGAGTCACACTTAACGTATAAAAAATTGGTCTGATTCTGATGGCCGAGAATCGCATAAGTGTTCTCCGTATGGTGATCCGTATGTAATCCGTTTACAATGCGATGATGCGATTTCCTCGCATCTAGTATCCGTGTAACATCCGTATATAATGCGATTTTAACATGAGCTTTTACATAGATCAGCTCTCTGTCAATGACACATCATTTTAAAATGAAATATTCTTCTAAAGCACATATCTATAAGGGGGGATATACAGTTTGCAACCAGGACGGTGCTAAGATGCGACCGTCCCAGCTGCAAACTACTGGTGAATGAATGAGATGCTGCCAGCGCAGACTCAGTGACTAGCGGTGACATCACTGAGTCTTTGCTCCCTCACTGGCTGAACTGCGATGAACTCTTGAGCGTGGGAAAATCCACTGGCGCGTATAAAACGGCCCAGAAAAAAAACGGTGATGAGAGCTGCCCCATAGATTAACAGCGGTCCGAGTGCTATGCAATTATTTTTTTTTTGTAATTGAAAGCGACAAGCCAGCAGGATGGAGAAACGTTGCAGAATGGAAACAGGGGGCAGGATTGCAGACACGGGGGCAGGATTGCAGACACGGAGGCAGGATTGCAGACACAGGGGCAGGATTGGATGTACGGGGCAGGATTGGAGACACGGAGGCAGGATTGGAGACACAGGGGGCAGGATTGAAGACACAGGGGGCAGGATTGAAGACAAGGGGCAGGATTGGAGACACAGGGGGCAGGATTAGAGACAGATAGGGCAGGAACACCGTGCTGCCCTCCAAAGAAATGCCTCCCCACACCATTACTGACCCACTGCCAAACCGGTCATGCTGAAGGATGTTGCAGGCAGCAGATCGCTCTCCAGGGCGTCTCCAGACTCTGTCAGATGTGCTCAGTGTGAACCTGCTTTCATCTGTTAAGACGACACGGCGCCAGTGGCGAATTTGCCAATCCTGATGTTCTGTGGCAAATGCAAAGCATCCTGCACAGTGTTGAGCTGTGAGCACAACCCCCATCTGTGGACCTCAGGCACTCAGACCATCCTCATGGAGTCGTGTTATGAGTTCATTTTCCCCTTCACCATTGAGGTCTGATGAACTCCCTCTTCTGGTGAAGGAAGGTAGTGAGGCTGATTACCAAGCACCTGAGCTGGGAGAGGATGACTGGGCGACGGGGATCTCTGACTGGATATAAGGCAGCCGACGCCCTTCTGCCTCGCTGGTGATTTCTCTGTGGAATTCTAGGAGACCAGTCTGATTCCTGCTCCTCAAAAGCTAAGTTTTCTGCTTTGCCTTTTTGCATTTGTGTTTTGGTTTTAGTTTGCCTTGCTTTTCTGGATTCTGCCGTTCCCTGCTGGGGTGAGCTGAATTCCTTTTTGTCGGTTTGCTCTGTCTTCAGAAAATACCTGAGTACTGACATAGTCTTTTTGAAGCCTAGCGTCTTCAGGGCCTTTTTCCCTGTCAGTCTGTTGGCTCTTATTTTGATAGGGTTTTTCGCGGATTGCAGACAGCAGCCTTCTTATCCTGTCCTATCTAGTTAGCTTGGGCCCCATCATTTGCTCAGTCTATCTTTCTATCTGTGTGTTTTTTCTTCTTGCTTCACCGTCATTATATGCTGAGGGCTGCATATTGCTTTGGGGTCTGCTCTGGGGCAGTTTAGATTTCCCTTTCTGTCTTTAGGCTAGGCAGTTCTCCGGCTGTGATCGAGGGGTCTAGGGCATCGTAGGAACCCCCCACGGCTACTGCTAGTTGTTGATAGGTTCAGGGGTCTGCAATCCGATAGCTGCCAACTTCTCTGGTTTTCTGGACTTAGCTAGCATTTGTTTTTGCCTCCTACGGTGACTCATTCATAAGAGTCGGTTTCTAACCGTTTGTGCAGACACATGAACATTTGTGGCCTGCTGGAGGTCATTTTGCAGGGCTCTGGCAGTGATCCTCCTGTTCTTCCTTGCACAAAGGCTGAGGTAGCGGTCCTGCTACTGGGTTGTTGCCCTCCTACAGCCCCCTCCACATCTCCTGGTGTACTGGCCTGTCTCCTGGTAGCGCC